>NC_064850.1:139646508-140354008 GCF_024139225.1 Suncus etruscus
TGCTATATGAGTCTATTGTTTCGAGAAGCTTTTTGGTAGAGTCTTTAGGGTTTTCTAAGTAGAGTATCATGTCATCTGCAAACAGTGAGAGCTTCACTTCTTCCTTTTCTATCTGGATTCCCTTGATATCATTTTCTTGCCTGATCACTATAGCAAGCACTTCCAGTACTATGTTAAAGAGGAGTGATGAGAGCAGACAGCCTTGTCTTGTGCCAGAATTTAGAGGAAAGGCTTTTAGTTTTTCTCCTTTGAGGATAATATTTGCAATTCGATTGTAGTAGATGGCTTTATCTAGATTGAGAAAGGTTCCTTTCATTCCCATCTTGCTGAGAGTTTTGATCAAGAATGGGTGATGGACCTTATCTAATGCTTTCTCTGCATCTATTGATACGATCATGTAATTTTTATTTTTATTTTTGTTGATGTTGTGTATGATGTTGATAGATTTATGAATATTAAACCATCCTTGCATTCCTGGGATGAAACCTACTTGGTCGTAGTGTATGATCTTCTTGATGATGCATTGGATCCTATTTGCCAGGATTTTGTTGAAGATCTTTGCATCTGCATTTATCAGGGATATTGGTCTGTAATTTTCTTTTTTGGCAGCATCTCTGTCTGGTTTTGGTATCAAGGTGATGTTGGCCTCATAAAAGCTGTTTGGGAGTGTTCCCGTTTTTTCCATTTCATGGAAGAGCCTGGTTATTATTGGTAGTAGCTCCTCTTGAAAGGTTTGAAACAATGCATTAGTTAATTCAACTGGGACTGGGCTTTTCTTTTTGGGCAGATGTTTGATTACAGTTTCAATTTCCTCAATAGTTGGTACTCTTCAGGCATGCAGGATTTGATTGCATGTAGTCTTTAACTCTGGGAGTATCTCGTTGATGATGTCTTTGACAGTTGATTCTTCCTGGAGATCTCCTACCTGGGCCTCTGGGACTCCAATGATTCTTATGTTGTTTCTGTTGAGTTTCTCAAAGACTTCTATTTTCATCTGCTCTCATTCCTTGAGTACTTTTTCCATTGCCTGATTGTTTGTCTTAAGGTTTTTTTCCAATTTCTTCTGCTGCGTTGAGTTTTTCTGCATCTCATCTTCCAGCACACCAATTTTGTCCTCAGCTGCTGTTACCCTGCTTTAAAGGCCATCCACTGAGTTTTTCAGTTGAGCTACCATGTTTTTCAGATCTGTTATTTCAGTTTGGAGTTTTCTGATTTCTGTCTTTGTGTTCTGTTCAGATCGATCTATGCTTTCTTTTGAGTTCTACAAACATCTTCCATATTTCTATTCTAAATCCCTTATCTGAGAGGTTAATCGGATGGTTGGAATTTTTTAGGTCATCCGAGATATCATCTTCATTCTCTGTGCATGGTGTTTGCCTGCAAGGTTTCCCCTTTGTCACGCTTGTAGTGTGATTTTTTTTCTGCATGTTGTGGTGGGGTTCATTGGTTAGAAAGTGTGTGCGGCCTCTAGGTGACAGTGTTTTGGGGGTGCACTCCCTAGGCCTCTGAAGAGAGCTTCCAGTATTCAGGAAAGACAGACAGGCACAACAAAGATTTCCCTTGAAGTTCTCAGAGTCGTCAAAGGCACAGCAGGGTGGAGCCTCCGCAGGCCAGAGGGCTCAGCTCTGCCTGGCGAGCCCCATAGCCAGACTTCACTCATTCACTCGCTGGGCAGCTTCAGAGTGCAGTTTTTTGGGAGTGTGCTCCCTAGGCCTCTGAGGAGAGCTTCCAGTATTCAGGAAAGACAGACAGGAACAGCAAAGATTTCCCTTGAAGTCCTCAGTGTCGTCAAAGGCACAACACTGCTTGTTCTCATTCTTTGTGATGTATGCCAATCTCTGTGGCATGAGCTGGTACCTCCTAGTTGTTTTGACTTACATATCCCTGATGATTAGTGATGTGGAGCATTTTTTCATGTACACTTTGGCTATTTGTATTTCTTTTTTGTCAAATTGTCCGTCCATTTCTTCTCCCCTTTCAGGGAGTCTAACCAAATTTTGTAATATAAGTAAAAACAAAACTCTCAGGTCACTGGACATAACACTAGAATAACACATGTTATTCTTCTTATCTTATTCTATACTTGTTCTAACACTTGTTCCTTTTGACCCTATTAAATAGAAATAAAATTCATTTGGGATATAAGAATGTTATATGGTGTACAAAATACGCAGAAATCTCAATTTAAAAAGCCAGTTATTTAATTGTTTTGACCCTCCAGATTAAAAACTGTATACAAGGACAGTACTTAAAAAACTTGGAAAATATCACTTGTGGAAACTTCTGCAACTGTCCTGTCAGTCTGGCTGCTCTCCTGCCTGGACTTAGGAAATGATCTATTGTGGCTTCATCACTGGACAGCTCCCCCTTCCTGTGAGGTGATTCGACCCTCCCAAAGAAGTGGAGCCAGCTGAATTGTGCCTGTCCCTGAAGCTGAGGGGGGACCTTCTGCAACTGTCCTGTCTGTCTGCCTGCTCTCTTGCCTGTGCTTTCTCCGTGCTTTCTCATCACTGGATGGCCACCCCATTCCTGGGAGGTGAGTCCAACCGCCAAAAATGATGGAGCCAGCTGAACTGTGCCTTACACTGAAGCCCAGGGTACCTTGTGTCTGCCTGCTTACCTGCTTGGCTTACAACCTAATCAAATGTGGCTTCATCTCTGGATGGCCCTCCCTTTCTGGAGGTGAGTCGACCAGCCCAAAAAGAGTGGAGCCAGCTGAACTGTGCCTGACCCTGAAGCTCAGGGTACCTTGTGCAGCTGTCCTGTCTGCCTGCCCTAATGCCTGGGCTTATGACCAAATCTAGGGTGGCTTCATCACTAGACGCACCACCTTCCAGGAAGGTGACTCGACCTGCCCAAAATGTCTGGAGCCAGCTGAACTGTGCTGTTCCCTGAAACCCAGAGGACCTTCTGAAACTGTCCTGTCTGCCTGCTCTCCTGCCTGGGGTTATGACCTAATCTAGTGTGGCTTCATTAGTGGACGGCCCTGCCTTCCTGGTAGGTGAGTCCAACCCAGCAAAAAAGGGTGGAGCCAGCTAACTCTGCCTGACACTGAATCCCAGGGTACCTTGTGCAACTGTCCTGTCTGCCTGCTTTCCTGCTTGAACTTAATCCTGATCTAATGTGGCTTCATCCCTAGACAGCCCTCCCTTCCTGAGAGGTGAGTTGACCTGCCCAAAAAATGGTGGATCCAGCTGAACTGTGCTCTTGTTGAAGCCCAGGGCACCTTCTGCAACTGTCCTGTCTGCCTGCTCTCCTGTCTGGGCTTATGACCTAAAATAATGTGGCTCCATCGCTGAATTTTTCTTCCTTCCAGGGAGGTGAGTCGACCCGCCCAAAGAGGGTGGAGCCAGCTGTACTGTGCCTGTCCCTGAAGCTGAGAGAAAATTCTGCAACTGTCCTGTTTGTCTGCCTGCTCTACTGCCTTATCTAGCATGGCTTCATCACTGGCCGCCACCCTTTCCTGGGAGGTAAGTCAACCTGCCCAAAATGCGTAGAGTCACCTGAACTCTCCTGGGCCCTGAAGCCCAGGGCACCTCATGCAACTTTTCTGTCTGCCTACATCCCTGCCTGGATTTACGTCCTGGTCAAGTGTGACTACGACCTGATTTAGCATGGCTTAATTGCTGGATAGACACCCTACCTGGGAGGTGAGTCGACATGCCCCAAAAAGCTGTTGTCACCTGAAATATGCCGGTCATTGAAGCCCAGGGGACCTTCTGAAAAGGTGCTGTCAGTCTGTCAGCTCTCCTGCCTGGCTTACAATGTCACCTCATGTGGCTTCATTGCTGGATGGCCCTTTCTTCCTGGGACGTGAGTCAACTCACCCAAAAAGGGTGGAATCAGGTGAACTGTGCCAGTTCCTGAAGCCCAGGGGACCTTCTGCAACTGTCCTGTCTGCCTGCTCTCCTGCCTGGGCTTATGACTGACCTAGTGTGGCTTCATTGTTGGATGGCCCCCCCTTCCTGGGAGGTGAGTCGACTAGCCCAAAAAGGGTGGAGCCAGGTGTACTGTTCCAGTCCCTGAAGCCCAGGGCACCTTCTGCAACTGTCCTGTCTGCCTGCTCTCCTGCCTGGGCTTATGACTGGCCTAGTGTGGCTTCATTGTTGGATGGCCCCCCCTTCCTGGGAGGTGAGTTGACTAGCCCAAAAAGGGTGGAGCCAGGTGTACTGTTCCAGTCCCTGAAGCCCAGGGCACCTTCTGCAACTGTCCTGTCTGCCTGCTCTCCTGTCTGGGCTTATGACCTAAAATAATGTGGCTTCATCGCTGAATTTTCCTTCCTTCCAGGGAGGTGAGTCAACCCGCCCAAAGAGGGTGGAGCCAGCTGTACTGTGCCAGTCCCTGAAGCCCAAGGGACCATCTGCTACTGTCCTGTCTGTCTGCCTGCTCTTCTGCCTTATCTAGCATGGCTTCATCACTGGCCGCCACCCTTTCCTGGGAGGTAAGTCAACCTGCCCAAAATGCGTAGAGTCAGCTGAACTCTCCTGGGCCCTGAAGCCCAGGGCACCTTATGCAACTTTTCTGTCTGCCTACTTCCCTGCCTGGATTTACGTCCTGACCAAGTGTGACTACGACCTGATCTAGCATGGCTTAATTGCTGGATGGACACCCTTCCTGGGAGGTGAGTCGACAAGCCCCAAAACGCTAAAGTCACCTGAAATATGCCGGTCCCTGAAGCCCAGGGGACCTTCTGAAAAGGTGCTGTCAGTCTGTCTGCTCTCCTGCCTGGCTTACGATGTCACCTCGTGTGGCGTCATTGCTGGATGGCCCTCCCTTCCTGGGAGAGGAGTCAACTCACCCAAAAAGGGTGGAATTGAAATATTCGGACGTCCTAATCTAGCTGCACAATGCAGAGAAATGAAGAGGCTGAGGTCCCAGAAAAGCTTCAAAAAGTGCTTTAATACTGACCATTCGGAATGGCCAGGGTCAAAGTGCCCCCAGAATAGAATGGGGACAAAAGGACCTCGTGGTTTCCCAGTTACCCCCTTATATAGGATGGGAAGTGAGAGGGGAAGGAGAGTCCTTGAGGGCTGGACTTCCGCTATGGTAATACGAATCATTGGTGAGGTAGGGGTAAAGGTGAGGGCAAGGTAGTGACGACTTCCCTTAAGGGTGGGGCCAAGGTAGTGACGACTTCCCTTTTCAGAATCAGGTGAACTGTGCCAGTTCCTGAAGCTCAGGGGACCTTCTGCAACTGCCCTGTCTGCCTACTCTCCTGCCTGGGCTTATGACTGGCCTAGTGTGGCTTCATTGTTGGATGCCCCCCCCCTTCCTGGGAGGTGAGTTGACTAGCCCAAAAAGGGTGGAGCCAGGTGTACTGTTCCAGTCCCTGAAGCCCAGGGCACCTTCTGCAACTGTCCTGTCTGCCTGCTCTCCTGTCTGGGCTTATGACCTAAAATAATGTGGCTTCATCGCTGAATTTTCCTTCCTTCCAGGGAGGTGAGTCAACCCGCCCAAAGAGGGTGGAGCAGCTGTACTGTGCCAGTCCCTGAAGCCCAAGGGACCTTCTGCAACTGTCCTGTCTGCCTACTTCCCTGCCTGGATTTACGTCCTGACCAAGTGTGACTACGACCTGATCTAGCATGGCTTAATTGCTGGATGGACACCCTTCCTGGGAGGTGAGTCGACAAGCCCCAAAACGCTGGAGTCACCTGAAATATGCCGGTCCCTGAAGCCCAGGGGACCTTCTGAAAAGGTGCTGTCAGTCTGTCTGCTCTCCTGCCTGGCTTACGATGTCACCTCGTGTGGCGTCATTGCTGGATGGCCCTCCCTTCCTGGGAGAGGAGTCAACTCACCCAAAAAGGGTGGAATTGAAATATTCGGACGTCCTAATCTAGCTGCACAATGCAGAGAAATGAAGAGGCTGAGGTCCCAGAAAAGCTTCAAAAAGTGCTTTAATACTGACCATTCGGAATGGCCAGGGTCAAAGTGCCCCCAGAATAGAATGGGGACAAAAGGACCTCGTGGTTTCCCAGTTACCCCCTTATATAGGATGGGAAGTGAGAGGGGAAGGAGAGTCCTTGAGGGCTGGACTTCCGCTATGGTAATACGAGTCATTGGTGAGGTAGGGGTAAAGGTGGGGGCAAGGTAGTGACGACTTCCCTTAAGGGTGGGGCTAAGGTAGTGACGACTTCCCTTTTCAGAATCAGGTGAACTGTGCCAGTTCCTGAAGCTCAGGGGACCTTCTGCAACTGCCCTGTCTGCCTACTCTCCTGCCTGGGCTTATGACTGGCCTAGTGTGGCTTCATTGTTGGATGGCCCCCACTTCCTGGGAGGTGAGTCGACTAGCCCAAAAAGGGTGGAGCCAGGTGTACTGTTTCAGTCCCTGAAGCCCAGGGCACCTTCTGCAACTGTCCTGTCTGCCTGCTCTCCTGTCTGGGCTGATGACCTAAAATAATGTGGCTTCATCACTGAATTTTCCTTCCTTCCAGGGAGGTGAGTCGACCCGCCCAAAGAGGGTGGAGCCAGCTGTACTGTGCCTGTCCCTGAAGCCCAAGAGACCTTCTGCAACTGTCCTCTCTGTCTGCCTGTTCTCCTGCCTGGGCTTATGACCTGATCTAGAGTGGCTTCATCTCTGGTCTGCCCTCCCTTTCTAGGAGGTGAGTCGACCCACCCAAAAAGGGTGGAACCAGCTGCACTGTGCCAGTCCTTGAATCCCAGAGGACCTTCTGCAACTGTCCTGTCTGTCTGCCTGTTCTTCTGCCTGTGCTTACAACTAGATCTAGTGTGGCTTCATCACTGTTTGGCCCCCCTACCTGGGAGGTGAGTGGACCTGCTCAAAAAGGGTGGAGCCAGCTAAACTGTGCCAGTCCTTGAAGCCCAGGGAACCTTGTACAACTGTCCTGTCTCTCTGCCTGCTCTCCTGCCTGGGCTTACGACTTGACCTAGTGTGGCTTAATCACTGTATGCCCCCCCCCTCCTGGGGATTGAGTCGACTCACCCAAAAAGGGTGGAGCCAGCTGAATTGTGCTGGTCCATGAAGCCCAGGGGATCTTCTGCAACTCTCTGTCTGCCTGCTCTCCTGCCTGGGCTTATGACCTGATCTAGTGTGGCTTCATCGCTGTATGGCCCCCCGTTCCTGGGAGGTGAGTCGACCAGCCCAAAAGGGTGGAGCCAGAGGACCACAGCTGTTCGATTCGAGATGCAGCCGTGCACTTCGATGAGCCAATAAATACCACCACAACAGGTAGAATTCCCAAAAGTGTGACAATGGGGAAACAAATCAGGCCAGCACCAGGCACAGAGAATGAAGATGGCAACTCTGATAACCCAAAAATGGCCAGCACTTAGATTGTCTCTCAGATATGGGGTTTAGAGAAGAAATCTGTTCACAGAGCTCAAAGAATGAATAGATCGACTTGAACAGAACACTAATAAGACCCAAGAATATATGAATACAGAAATCAGAAAACTCCAAATTGAAATAACAGATTAAATAAAAGGTCTGAAAAACTCAGTAGACAAATTCACAGAAAAAATAGATAAGCTTTTCAACAGGGTACCAGCAGCTGAGGATAGAATTAGTGTGCTGGAAGATGAGATGCATAACAACTCCATACAGCAGAAGAGATTGGAAAAAAGCTTTAAAGCAAATGATTAGACAATATAAAAATTAGTCAAAGAATATAAACGGATGAAAATTAAAGTCTATGATAACCTCAATAGAAACAGCCACCACTGAATGGGAGAAACTATTCATCCAATAACCATCAGATAAGGGGCTACTCTCCAATATATACAAGGTACTGACAGAACTTTACAAGAAAAAGACATATAATCCAATCAAAAAATGGGGAGAAGAAATGGACAGACACTTTGAGAAAGAAGAAATACAAATGGCCAAAAGGCACATGAAAAAAATGTTCCACGTCACTAGTCATCAGGGAGATGCAAAGCGAAACAACTATGAGGTACCACCTCACACCACAGAGATTGGCACACATCACAAAGAATGAGAACAAGCAGTGTTGGCGCGGGATGTGGAGAGAAACGAACTCTTATCCACTGCTGGTGGGAATGCCGTCTAGTTCAACCTTTATGGAAAGCAATATGGAGATTTCCTCCAAAAACTGGAAATTGAGCTCCCATACGATCCAGCTATACCACTCCTAGGAATATACCCTAGGAACACAAAAATACATACAAAAATCCCTTCTTTACACCTATATTTATTGCAGCACTATTTACCATAGCAAAACTCTGGAAACAAAGAAGATGCCCTTCAACAGATGACTGGGTAAAGAAAGTGTGGTAGATATACACAATGGAATATTATGCAGCCGTCAGGAGAGATGAAGTCATGAGATTTTCCTATACATGTCTGTACATGGGATCCATTATGCTGAGTGAAATAAGTCAGAGAGAGAAAAACACAATGTTCTCACTCCTCTATGGGTTTTAAGAAAATGAAAGACATTCATGCAATAATTTTCAGAGACAAAAGACAGGAGGGCTGGAAGTTACTGAAACCCACTTCATGAAGCTCATCACAGAGGGATGAGTTTAATTAGAGAAATGACTACATTGCTAACTATCCTAACAATGAGAATGCATGAGGAAAATAGAAAGCCTGTCTCTTAGGGTACAGGTTGGTGCGGGCTGTAGAAGAGGGATGTTTGGGACACTGGTGGTGGGAATGTTGCACTGGTGACAGGATGTCCTCTTATATGACTAAAATCCAACCACAATCATGTGTAACAAAGGTGTTTAAATAAAAACTATATATATATAATATACATTATATATATAAAAGAAAATGAAGTGCTAAAACTCAGACAAGTAGAGAAGAAACAATAGATCTAGAAGAGCTGATTCACTGTGCATCTAGTAGAATGGAGCATGATGTCAAATCTGACCTTTCTGATCAAGTCGAAGGCAACTGTGAAATTGTAAATGAATTGGTTGCAGCATCCACACAAAAGGGCCAGATGAAAAAGAAAAGGTTGAGTGAACTGGGTACCATACAACCAATGAGAACTTAATGTCGCAGGACATATTGGTTTCAATTGTGGGGAAGCAGTTGAAGTGGAATGGGAAAGGGAGTGTCGGTACATTTCTTTTCTGACCACTGTAATGCACATAGATAACAAAAGTGGACTTTCTGACATCCTGCCCCAGTAATCACTGCTGCTACTATAGACTGCTTTGATTTTTATTTGATATTTGATATATTCCATTGGGTTGGAATGCTATATAGAATAGCTTTATCTGACTATGTTACACATAAAATATTTTCTCTTTGAAAAAATATTTCCTCTAAAAAGTTATTTCCTCTAAAGAGCTAAAAAGTTATACAATATGTAAAATAGGAAGTGCTTGAATTTATTTTCTTGAAACTCTTGCTTTCCCAGACGGTTCTCTCATATTAAACCTATTAGTGACTTTCAGATGTAGATACATATGAATCTAGCATTTTAGAATGTTGGAAGAAGTGCAAGGAATTCACAATGAGTGCCCCAAAATGTAGTAGTAGGTATTAAGGTGTCAGATATGCAGGGGTTTTTTCTTAGTGTTTCTTATCCCACTTATAAAAAGCCTGATTTCCATGCTATATATGCATACATGTCTTAAAATAAAGGCTTTGATGATTGGGAGGCTATCTGCCTAATTAGACTTATTGAGAACATGACTGGGATGCATTTTTATAACTGAACTATATAATCATCAGGATAATCAGAGATGGCATTGCAGGTTTGAATCAGAAATGAAAGGTATTATTCAGAACCAATGCTTATGTAGGATAATTTCACTGTTTTTGAATAGGAATGATTTAAAAGTAGGTGCTGGCTGAAAGAGAGCTAAAAAGTCTGATCGCATGCTTTGCTAGGGATAGTCCTGGATTTGCTATCTAGGCCTACATGGTTTCCCTAAGCACAAGTTCTGAAGTAGTTCCCAAATACCAGTAGATGTAACTCATACACACAAATAAATTCCCCAAATAAAGCGAATAAAAAGATATTTATTCCTTTACCATAACAGATTGTGATCAAATTTGTTATACAATTAAATAATTACCTATATGATCTATCAGTTCTGTCACTAGATATAAGCTATATACATATATAAGCTATATAAAATATAGCTTATAAAGATTTTACATTTAAAGAATATGTGATATTAATATCCTTATTGATTAAAGTTGTACTGATAAAGTGAGAAAAATAAATTGCTAAATAAAAGTTTAATTCATTCATTGATTTTATTATTGAATCACCATGAGATGCGCTAAAAAATGGTTGATGAATGACTTTCAGTCATACATTGTTCCAACACCCATTCCTTCATCAGCGTTTAGAGGCTGCCACCAATTTCCCAGGTATCCTCCAACCCCCACTCCAGGGTCCTCTATGACACACACTTTTCATTTGTCTTTCTCACTACTCAACCACAGATCTCTGCAGAGGTGCCAGTTTACCAAAACTCTAGCCAGGTATGCTGGTAATTGGCTGACATCACTAGGACATTTTTTTGGAGTGATGCAGGCACTCATTCCCTGATTCTCAGACTTCCAGAAGACCTGACCACTGAAGTACACCCCCTAAAAAGACAGTATCACCCAGAAGGCTTGGAGTTCCTGGGCCAAGCAACAATTCCAATTTTTTCAATACTGTTATCGCAGTATGAAGACACCAATCTAGATATCAGTGTAAATTTGAAGCTGATTAATGTTCAGAAACAAAACAAACAACAGAAAGTTCAATGGCAACAAGAACTTGGTAAACCTTCTGACAATGACTTAAAGACTGCATGTGAGACACAATAAATTGCACAATGTTCTTAATCCTGTACTCTTTTTTGTATATGCATATCAAATATTAAGTCTCAGGTTGCTGGAGGATCAAAAATATTCTCATGATAACGACAATGTTGTTATTTAACAACAAGAATATTATATTCAATATTATTGGATTGATGTTGATAACCAGGAAGTGAAATGTAATGGGTTTTTGTAGGACTAGGAACACTTCATCTATTGGGTCCGTGTGTTTGGGTGGACTTGGAAACTTGCTAGGATTTCTCTCCATATCCCTGGCTGCTAGTGCTTTACTTGGTTTCCCCATATTCCTTTGCATTTGGTGATTCAGAGTGGTCTGCCCTGGTTCTCAGCCCTCCTTTATCACCTGGGGTGTGTGGTTGAGTCCCTACTCTAGAGTGCATTCCTAGGAGGGTGCGATGGCTGAGGTCACTGAGGTTTGGCCCCACCCTCAGGCCTCCTCCCTCTGGGTTTCTGTGAGAAGGTGCAGTTCCCAAGTGCCTCAGTATGGTGTGCGACTGTCTGTCTCAGCTCCCTCCCAGTACCACGGTCTACCCACTTCCTCAGTCAACACATTTGCCCAGTGTGGCTATAGACTGAGGCTTCTGGGTCCCTGACAATGACGCAGGTCACCTGCTTCCCCAGGTGTGGAGTGTGGTGACCGAACATGGCCTGAGTTCCCTCTGGGTCCAAGGATTTTATTTTTAATCCCCTAATTCTTCAGTTGCTCTTACTTATTAGTATTTCTATTGTGTCCATGCATGTCTCATTAAAACTCTTTTAATGAAAGAAGGCAGTAGTCTAGATTTGGAAAAATGGATATAATTTATAATTTTACAAATATATCATCTTAATGTATGCCTTATACACATAATTATAAAAGTATGAATGATAATTTATATTTTGAAGGTCAAGCTCTATTTGGAGTCAACTAAATTTATTGCCTATGGTTTTTTATGCTCCTTAAGCTGAAGTAAAATTGGTTAATGGGACTATGAGAATGTGCATAATTTGGACAGTATCTCACCACACTCTACCTGTCACTAAAGGGAAATATCTCTTGCTCTTCTCCATGAAATATTTGCATTCCAGTCACATGTCTCCTGCAGTAACAGCAGTTATGTCAGGGTCTAAGGGTTTGTTTTCAGAGGACACTATGTACACAGCAGATAATTTGGTATTTGTAGCAGATAATTTGGTATTTCTCCACCTGAATTTCTTATTTTTCTTTTTTGGTTTTTGGGCCACACCTGGCAACGCTCAGGGGTTCCTCCTGGCTCCATGCTCAGAAATCGCTCTTGGTAGGCTCCAGAGACCATATGGGATGCCGGAATTCGAACCACTGACCGTCTGCATGAAAGGCAAACGCCTTACCTCCATGCTATCTCTCCGGCCCCTCTCCACCTGAATTTTTACTTTTAATTGTCAAAAGTCATTAGCTCCATCCAAGCTGTATCAAAGACAAGTTTATCTTTGGTTGTCATCGAGCAGCATTGCATTGCCTGTATGGAAACAGAACGTTCTCCTTTCCTCTGTCACTGAACACTTGGGCTATATCCAGATCTTGGCTATTATAAATAGCACTTCATGGAGCATGGGTGCAATTTCTTATTGATGCTTTTTAGTTGAAATAATAACTGTGAGCAGAATGAATGAATTGTGCGGTCATTTCAGCTGCAATTTTTTTTATGAAGCTTCACTCTGTTTTTCATGAGGGCTGAACCTGTTTATGTTTCCACAATGGGAATTCATAGCTTTGGTTTTCTAATGACATTTCTGATAGCCCTGTAGAGTTTTAATGGACCTCACCGAGTCTAATGAAGTATCTGTTCCATGTGAGTCTTGGTGATTTTTAGGATTCTATAGTTTTAGTATCCTGTGTTTACCTTTGGCTTTGTGCATTTTGAGTCCAATGGATCATTGTATTTATTTGTTTGGAACTCTTTTAGCTTCCTGGACCTGGATCTCTTTTCCTGAATTATGGGAAGCTTCCAGTTACAATTTAAGCACTGAAAATTACTCTCTTTTGTTATTTCTTCTCCTGGAACCCCTATAGTTCAAATGTCCCTTGTGATGCTGTCCAACACATTTCTATTCTTGTCTCATTTTCAACTTAATCTTTCTGTTCCTTTCTGATAAATTTTTTACCTGAAAAGCGCTTGTTTCCCCCCACAATCTTTGGATTGTATTTATTCTGTTGAGATAATCTATTGTGTTTTCCCCATCTATATTTCTCTTATTGTAGTTCACTTAATGCATTTTTACTTCCATGATTTCTATGGTTTTCTTTTCTGTGGTTGTTTAGGGGATACATTCTGCAGTGTTCAGCAGCTCATCTTAGCTTTGTTCTCAGCAGTGATTCCTGGCCTCTTACATTATCTCTCTGACCTGAGATAAATGAACCTCTTCTTGGATTTCTTATGCTTTCTCTCTTATGAAAATACTCTTCTACTGATTTCCTCATTTCCATCATTTGGATTGTTGTTTTAAGTCTCTGCCAGGGAGTTTAGAAAGCCCTAAGACAGTTGAGACTTTCATAGGCTTTCATCTTCATCCATTAATGTGAACAAATCCTACATTTTCTTATTATCCATCAGTGTCTAATGAGACGTGAGCCAAATTTAATAAATTTTACATAAATGACCAGCAGTGACTGTTGCTCTACGTTTGTGTAAACTGTAAATCACTGGGAATTTATGGCCACAAGTGTTTTTCAGTGCTCAGTCTAGTGGGCTTGATCTGTGAACAAGGTTTCAACAGTTGCTGATGCCTGGCAGTGGCTCCGATGTCAAAATCCAGAAGTTATGACAGTAATTGCCAGTCTTGGTCACTTGTGTCCAATAGCCATAGTAGAGTTTGGAATGCATGATTTGTTGTCAGTGGGATTTTGCATTGACTAGCACCTTTAAACAACTCTATGGCCAAGGCCAAAAATGATATATCTGTTCTAAATGAGTTTTGAAATAAGTGTCTTCAAAATGTAATGCTCACTAGAAGATTTTTGGTGATCTTTATCATAGTTGTCAATATCAACTAACAAATAAAAATCTAACTCAGAATTAGTTCCATAATGATATGTGGGGATATAACTCCCTCTTAAAATATAAAGGAATAAAATGTAGACATGAGTGATTATAGATAAACTACTCATATAAATATTATGCGTGTTTTCATTTTATTAGTGAAAATATATTCTTAACTTTGATCTCTAATCATAGTAAAAAAAATCAACTTTGTTTATTGATGGACCCAGTAAGAGTAATTTTGGTTGGACCTCCCAACATCGCTTCGGGTCCTTGGGGAACACTTGGAAATAATTGGTCAAGAGTTGTATGAGTGAGGTAGTGTCTATTAGGCCTAGCATTAGTTAGGGCTGCCAGGGCTACACCCACCAGAACTTCTTAGGAGGGTGAGTGTGAACTGCTTGAGATAGAACTGGGACCCTGGTCATGTAGGCTATTCTCATCTACTCCCTGAACTATTTCCCTGTTCCCTAATTAAATTTTCATTTGGGGCTGGAGAGAGAGCACAGCAGTAGAGCATTTGCCTTGCATGAGGCCAATCCAGAACGAATGGTGGTTCAAATCCCGGCATGATATATGGTTCCCCTGTGCTTGCCAGGAGTGATTTCTGAGCACAGAGCCAGCAGTAACCCCTGAGCGCCACCGGGCGTGACTCAAAAACCCAAAAAAATGTATTTACTGAATTTCAACTGTTATATTATAAGGCTTACATAGTTTAGTTTCCTACATTTATATGTGTATATTGTTACTATTCTCCATCAAAATGTTCCAATGTCATACCACCAGCAAAGAGAAATCTCTGCTCATTCCTTGCACATGTCTTCTGATAACCACGATAATTTTCATTATCTAAAAGTTTGCTTTATTGTTTATTAATAGTTCATTTCTTTTAGTAGTTTATATCTCAAAATGAGTTGAAACATTTGATAATTGTCATTTGTTTTTAATATGTATATAATTGTAAAAATAATAAAAGGAAATATATAGATAAAAGAGTTTAGAGCTAGTTACTCAACAACAGTTGGATCAAAGAGGAACTCAAGAGAGAAATAAAAAGATTTCTTGAGACAAACGATAATGAAGAGACAACTTGTCAAAACTGGTGGGCCACAGCAAAAGCAGTAATTAGGGGGAAACTCATAGCAGTACAGGCTTATGTCAGAAAAGAGGAAAATAACAAAACAACAATTTAAAGGATCACCTTAAGGAACTGGAACAACTGCAGCAGAGAAATCCAACCACAACCAGAAGGCAAGAAATAATAAAAACCAGAGCAGAAGTAAACAACACAGAAACCAAGAAAACAATATAAAAAATCCATGAGTCCAGGAGTTGGATTTTTGAAAAAATAAACAAGATAGGCAAACCACTGGCAAGACTCACCATAAAAAAGAGGGAAATCACCCAAGTTAATAGGATCACAAATGAAAGGGGAGAGATTACAACAGAACCCCAAGTAATACAACATATCATGAGGTCATATTATGAACAACTATACTCAGGCTAGAGAACCCAGCAGAAATCGACAGATTCTTGGAAAAATACCAGCTACTGAGACTGGAATCTGAAGATCTAGAAAACCTAAACAGGCCAATCACTTCAGAGGAAATTGAAGATGTAATTAAGAATCTCCCTAAGAACAAAAGTCCAGGTCCAGATGGTTTTACAGGTGAATTCTATCAAACATTCCAAGAAGACTTACTACCATTGATCCACAGGCTCTTCCAAACCATAGAAAAGACAGGTACCCTCCCCAACTCCTTGTATGAGGCTAATATCACACTCAATCCCAAAGACGGTAAGGACAGCACCCAGAAAGAAAACTACAGACCAAACTCACTAATGAATATAGATGCAAAAATTCTCAACAAAATGTTAGCAAACCAAATCCAGCACTATATCAGAAAGATTATACACCATGACCGAGTGGGTTTCATCCCAGGGATGCAAGGTTGGTTCAACATATGTAAATCAACCAACATCATATACCACATGAACAACAAGAAAACCAAAAACCACATGATCATATCAATCGATGCAGAGAAGGCGTTTGACAAAATTCAACACCCATTCATGTTGAAAACACTCAGCAAAATAGGGTTACAGCTATCTATAAAAAGCCCACAGCCGGGGCCGGGCGGTGGCGCTGGAGGTAAGGTGCCTGCCTTGCCTGCTAGCCTAGGACGGACCGCGGTTCGATCCCCCGGCGTCCCATATGGTCCCCCAAGAAGCCAGGAGCAACTTCTGAGCGCATACCAGGAGTAACCCCTGAGCGTCACAGGGTGTGGCCCAAAAACCAAAAAAAAAAAAAAAAAAAAAAAGAAAAGCCCACAGCCAACATTATCCTCAATGGTGAAAAATTGAAAGCATTTCCACTAAGGTCAGGAACTAGGCAAGGCTGTCCACTCTCTCCACTCTTATTCAATATAATCTTAGAAGTCCTAGCAATAGCAATCCGACAAGAGAAGGGAATCAAAGGAATCCAAATTAGGAAAGAGGAACTCAAACTATACCTCTTTGCAGATATGATGATATACAAAGAAAACCCTAAAGAGTCCACAGTAAAAGTTCTAGAATTAATTAACCAATATAGCAAAATGGCTGGCTACAAAGTGAATATACAAAAGAAAGTAGCATTTCTCTACACAAATAATGAAGTAGAGGAGAGAGAGATTAAGAATACAGTTTCATTTAAAATAATAGCAAAAACATTAAATACCTAGGGATCATCCTTACAAGGGAAGTGAAAGACATATACCAGGGAAACTTCAAAACACTTCAGAAAAAACTGAAGAGGATCTAAGGAAATGGAAGAACATCCCATGCTCATGGGTAGGTAGAATCAACATAGTCAAAATGAATATCCTACCCAAACTCCTCTATAGATTTAATGCAATCGCCATCTAAATTTAGACATCATTATTTAAAGACTTACAACAATCAATCATAAAATTCATCTGGAACCACAAAAGACCCAGGATAGCCAAACACATACTAAAAAACAAGAAGCTGGGTGGCATCTCGCTACCTAACCTGAAGCTATACTATAAAGCCATAGTGATCAAAACGGCATGGTACTGGTACAAGGACAGAGCCTCAGACCACTGGGTTAGAACAGAATTTTCAGACATAAGCCCCCAGACATATAGTCAACTAATATTTGACAAAAGAGCCAAGAATTTGAAATGGGACGAAGAAAGTCTTTTCAACAAATGGTGTTGGTACAACTGGAAAACCACCTGTGAGAAATTGAAAATTGACCCTTACATCACCCCATATACAAAAGTCAACTCAAAATGGATCAAAGACCTCGAAATCAGACCCAAAACCATAAAGTTTATTGAGAAAAAATAGGCAGAACACTCGAAGACCTCCTATATATCAAAAAAGTCTTTGATGATAGATTGCCAATGGCAAGAACTTTAGCATCAAACATAAACAAATGGGACTACACCAAACTAAAAAGCTTCTGCATGGCAAAAGAAACCATGCTTAACACAAGAAGACAGTTAAGTGAATGGGAAAAAATATTTGCACTCAACATGTCCGATAAAGGGCTGATATCCAGAATATACAAAGCACTCAGAAAGACGAGCTCCACAAAACCAAATAAAGCCATAGAAAAACGGGGAGATGAAATGAAAAGACACTTCACTGAAGATCGAAAGATGGCCAACAAACACATGAAAACATGTTTACCTTCACTCATCATTAGGGAAATCCAAATCAAGACAACAATGAGGTACCACTTTACACCAGTGAGGATGGCTCACATCAGAAATAATGGAAACAATCCCTGTTGGTGGGGTTGTGGTATGAAAGGCACTCTCATCCACTACTGGTGGGAATGCCCCCTAGTCCAACCCCTATGGAGAACAGTCTGGAGAGTGCTCAAGGAACTCAGAATCAAGCTGCCATTTAACCCAGCAATTGCTCTCCTGGGTAGCTACCCCCAAGTCAGAAGGACATTCATCCCAAAATATGTGTGCACCCCACTATCGCAGCACTCAGTCTAATAGCCAAGTCTTGGAACCAACCTCGATGCCCAACTACAGATGAGTGGATCATTAAGATGTAGTATCTATACACAATGGAATACTACATGGCAATAAGAAATGATTCAATCACAGACTTTGCAGCAAATAGATGGACCTAGAACATATTATGTTAAACAAAGTAAGCCAGAAGATGAAAGACAAACACAGACTGATAGCACTATTCTAAAGCACCTAGAAACTACACCATATATACAACTAATATTCAAAGATCAAATAATAGGACTTAACAGGGTTGAAACTCCAAACATTGTAACATCACACATATACTGGGCAGAAGTGCCCAAAACACATGAAAGAGGAACATCATAAACTCTCGACCACACATTAAACCATAAAGAAACCAGCAACTGCAGAAACAGCAGCATAGAGAGAACCGGTATGGAATCAGCCTGTTACTGCAAAGGCTCATAATAATCTCTTAGGGATCTTATACAAGGTTACAGGTAAAGAATACCACAGGAAATCACTGACTCCAACAGAGGTATTTCAAAATAATAGGTGTTAATGCCTTAAGCTTAATATATTTAAAGTAACCTCTCAGCTTTTCTGTCCACAGGCGTTCTTGGATACAAAGGATGGACAACCTAAAATGGCATCTCGGAGCTAAGTCACACGAGATACCATACCCAGGTTGCATTACAAAATTGTCTCGATAAAACTTTTTACCACACACTTTATCTCTAGGGTATACCTTCTTTTAGGACCTGAAGCATGTGACCAGCCAGACCACCGAAGCAGCAAATGTGACCTGCAGACTTATCCTACAGGGCCTACTCATCGAACATATTCAAGCAAAATAACATGCCCCCACTCTTTCCACCTCTCTTCTCACTACTCCTTCTTCCTTTTTTCCCTTTTTTTGCCTATTTAATCTTATTTTCCCCTTTCTTCCTTTATGCCCCTTCCAAATACTCTCCCCTAACCCCCTTTCAGGAATCTGACTCCCCCTTCACCCCTCAATCCCATCCAGATTTTCCAATTTATTAAAACTCTTCACCATCAGTTCTTAATCTATTAGGCATCAAGACTTACATCCTACCCCAACGAACCAGTACCCAGCACCCAAGTGAAGGGACATCCACTCAAACCCACACCTCGTCCCCAGCAGGAAAAGACAACCAACACCACTACTGACTCATGCTGTGTGGTCCTCCCTACCAACTTATCCTAACGTGGACTGTTGCTGGGTACCGGACTTAGCCCTAAAAGGACCGCCAATGCAAAAAGTTTACACAAGACCCTCCTCCCTCAAATCTTTTACCAATCTCAGGAAGGGCAGGGTGTGCGATGAAGAGGTGACTGGGAACCCACACCCCACAAGAAAATCTCAAAAGGCAATGGGGAAACCTATATTTCCATCATAAGTATAAGACCTGTATAACACTACCTCTTTATTTTTTATTTTATTTTACTTAAAATCATTTTTCACTATACATATGTGAACAAATATAGTTTTTATTTCTATTTTTATATTTTTGGGGTGTGTTACTTGTTTCTCTGTTCTTTTCACCCCCAAATGCACCGGCAATATAATGAAGCACCAGAGTGGAGTAATTAGAAGGAAATACTTAAAAAAAATACACATTTTCCATATGAAGGAAGGGGACCCTTAATTCTCAGTGCAATGAATTAAAACAGACCCATACTAAAATGCAACATTCTAAAATTACAAAACACTAATACTCTAACGATACAAGAAATACAAGTTTCCTTTCAAAACATTAGTCATCAAATTGCTTTACATTTTCAAAAGCAACTGTAAAAGCTTATAAACAAATGAAGAGGTCCTTAAATATTTTGAAAAAATATGGGCCCAGAAAGGTAGCACAGCAGTAGGGCATTTGCCTTTTACGCAGCTGACCTAGGACAGTTCAACTCCCCAGTATCCCATATAGATCCTAAGCAGTGACTGGTGAGTCACTGAAATGAAAATAATGCTCTAGTGTACTTTAAAGCTACTTTGTCCTATGGATGTGAAAATAAATCCAATTTCTTCGCTATAAGAAAGGAGATAATGCCTGAGACTACCAACCCTACTCCCCCTCATCTCTTTTATGACTTCAGTATGACTACTGGCTAGTAAGGCCAGACTTATAGAACCTATTACTATAGTCTATACACATTCCACATAAGTGTTCTAATCATTTCTGGAATATTTGAGCACTTCATTCCTATGTTGTGTTTTTGTTGATAGGTTTTATAAACAAAGTAAAAACTGAGGCATAAAAATCTTGTTTAAACACTAAGAAATTATCTAAAATGTAATAATAACATGAAGAGAGAAAAATTATATTCACTTGAAGTCTTGAAAATACTGGAGTTGGAGCGATAGCACAGTGATAGGGCATTTGCCTTGTATGCGGCTGATCTAAGACAGACCTCAGTTTAATTCCCCCGGAGACCCCGGTGGTTCCCCAAGTCAGGAGCGATTTCTGAATGCATAGCCAAGAGTAACCATTGAGTGTCATCAGGTGTGCTGCAAAATGCAATTAATGATTTAAGCTGAGAAGCTTCTGCACTTCAAAAGAAATAGTGCCCAGGATACAAAAGCCACCCACGGAGTGGGAGAAACTATTCATCCAATACCCATTAGATAAAGGGCCAATACCCAAAATATGCAAGGCACTGGCAGAACTTTACAAGAAAAAAATACATCTAATCCCATCAAAAAATGGGGAGAAGAAATGAACAGTTTGTCAAAGAAGAAATACAAATGGCCAAAAGACACATAAAAAATGTTTCACATCACTAATCATCAGGGAGATGCAAATCAAAACAACATGAGGTACCAGCTCATGCCACAGAGATTGGTGTACATCACAAAAATGAGAACAAGCAGTGCTGGCGGGGATGTGGAGAGAAAGGAACTCATTCACTGCTGGTGGGAATGCCATCTAGTCTATCCTTTATGGAAAGCGATATGCAGATTCCTCCAAAAACTGGAAAGTGAGCTCCCATTTGATCCAGCTCTACCAACCTTAGCTATATACCCTAGGAACACAAAAATACAATACAAAATTCCCTTCCTCACACCTTTATTCATTACAGAACTATTTACAATAGCCAGACTCTAGAAAACAACCAAGATGCCCCTCAACAGATGAATGGCCAAAGAAACTGTGGTACATATACACAATGAAATATATATGCAGCCATCAGGAGAGATGAAGTCATGAAATGTTCCTATACATAGATGTACATGAAATATATTATACTCAGTGAAATAAGTCAGAGGGAGAGAGATAGACACTGAATAGTCTCACTCATCTATGGGTTTTTAAGAAAAATAAAAGATATTTTTACAATAATTCTCAGAGTCAAAAGAAAGGAGGGTTGGAAAGTCCCACTCATGACATGAAGCTCACCACAAAGAGTGATGGGTACAGTTAGAGAACTAAGTATATTGAGAACTATCATAACAATGTGAATGAATGAGGGAAGTAGAAAGCCTGTCTAGAGTACAGGCGGGGGTGGGGTGGGGAGGAGGGAGATTTGGGATATTGGTGATGGGAATGTTGCACTGCTGAAGGGCTGTGGTCTTTATGTGACTGAAACCCAACTATAATCATACTTGTAATCAAGGTATTTAAATAAAGATATTAATTTTTAAAAAAAATGAAGAAAAGAAACTCCTCCCGGCAGGCTTGGGGGACCATACTGGAAGCCGGGATTTGAACCACAGTCCTGCATGCAAGGCAAACACCCTACCTCCATTCATCTCTCTGACCCCAACAATGGTTCCTTTTTACTTTAGCTACAGATATTCCTTCTCATTCCACCTTTATCCCATGTAAACAAACCATAGCCCCCTCCTCTCTTTTATGTCTGATCCACATTGTTCTTATGTCATGTCTAATCTTAATGTATATCATAGATAAGGATGTGGGCATAGTTGCAACAAAACACTTTTACCAGAAAAACAGGGCTTCCTTTTCCTGGTCACATATGCTAATTGTGCTCCTTGCTCAGGCTCAGGACAAGGCCTGACTTATCATGACTACATGTAATTCTAGGCAAATCAAACAAATCTTATAATAACAGTTACAGAGGTGAATTAACATATTAGTACAGTACATTTCAGACTTGAACAGGACGCCAGGGATCAATCCCAGTTCCGTGCTGGGCAGCCATGTTCAAGGCAAATGCCCTACTGCTATGCTATCGCTCCAGCCCCAAAGTAACATATTTATAGATTTATAGACAGATGTAAAATTAGTCAAGCTTAGCAGATATAGAAGATTCCATATAGATGAAATATTTTTATTGAATAATGTATAAATTTCCTTTAAAAATACCATTATTAGTCTAGTAGAGAGCAATCATAACACCATGAATGAGTGCCAATTTTAAAGCTGTGTGCTAGGAAGTTTGTCCAAGTCTTTAAAAAGCTCATTTAATGCTTCCTGCAAAATGTATTTCTTGGTGAGGCATTCATTTCTTTGAATTCTTATACTATATCCATTCTCTTCTAGTTCACAGTCTCATTTGATAGATCTGTGAATCTTATGAATTTATGTAATTTCATTTTTACCAAAAAACATAATCTGATGTAAACTTTTGGGAGCATGGGAGTATATTTGTCAATCCTCAAACCTTCCTCTTTGTTTTGTTGGGATCACTTGATATGGGGCAGGAGGATGATATGTGGTGTCAGAAATTAAATCTGGATCAGCAACGTGCAAGGTAAATATCCTATCTATTGTACTATCATTCTGGTCAAATTTTATATAATCTTATATAAGTTTCTTTTCTGATCTTATTACTTTCCATATTCTGTCTTTTTTGTTATGCTGAGCAACTCATGTTGTGAACTTTTCCAACTTGAAAATTTTTTGAGGGGCTGGAGTAGTAGGGCGTTTGCCTTGCGTGCGCTAAACTAGGACAGACTGCAGTTCGATGCCCAGTCTTCCATATGGTCCCCCAAGCGAGGGGAGATTCCTGAGTGCATAGCCAGGAGTAACCCCTGAGCATTACCGGATTTGGCCCAAAAACAAAAACAAAGATAAAAAGAAAAAATTTTGAAAAATCACCGAGACCCATTGGCCTTCTTGTTTTGGGTTGGCTCTTCCTCAACTGGGGAATTCTTAACTGTTATGTATTTAGTTTTTGTTTTTCACCAAATTATTCTTTCTGTTTCTCAGATTCTTATTATATTCTTATCATAATTCTTATATTGTTCTTTAGAAATTTATCCCATAGTTCTCTGGTTTGTTATTTATTTTCAGACATTTTGCTATCTTCTCATTTTCTAGAATTTCCTCTATTTCATCTTAGGGTTTCTAGATCTTTTCCTCAACTGTTGTTATTCTGCTATTCAGACCTTCCATTAATTTTTTAATATTGCCTAGCATACTCTTCATTTCTGACATTTCTGTTTGTAGTTTATTTTGACTTTCATGTTTTGCTGACTACCTGTGCCATGTTTCTTTAAGTTCATTAAATATCCTCACTATGGTATCACAGAGTCATTTTCTAAGAATTTTGAGCTTGTTGTTGGTTGAGGTTTTTGTATTATTGCTTTCACTCATTGAATTCAGCAAATTTTTCCTCATCTTTTCAATTGATTTGTGTTCTTCCTTTGAAGGTGAGTCTTCATAGTTAGACCTCTTGATTGATTTTGAGGGATTATGAATTTAAATGGGAAAAATAGTTCTTTAATTTTCTTTGACTTCTTCTTTTACTAAGACTATCTAAGCAACAAAAGAACAGAGCAGATAGTAATTCCCTTAGTTTTACTATCAATTGAAAGTATGGATGTTTACCTATTTTGTATGTAGTAGATATGGTATACAACTCAAAATATCAGGTGTTCATTATTTGTTCAAGGTGATGGCAGCCTGTTGTGTTAAATAATTAAAGATGGATCTGGATGGTGAATGATGGAGAGATTCTTCTCTGCCATCCCAGGCCACGTGGCTCCACGATCCCCATCCAACCGGCGGGTCCCAGGTTAAGGTGAACGGTGGAATCAGACTCATCCAGAGATAGGCATCTGGAAGCATCAACTTTATTCATCCTATCCACCACATGTGTGTGGCCTATATCATATCCTTTCAAGCACTTGCTATTCTTAGCCTTGCATCTTAACTCCTTTCAGCCATCTTCCTTTGACCTCCATGCTGGTCAAAGACCAAAAGGGGAGAGCCTGCCAAAGGCCAAAAGGGCAGAGACCCAAAAAGGCCAAATCCCTTGGGTCAAAGGCTTTATCTACCTTTTCCAAGACCCCTCCCAGGAATGGGCGGGGTCTTGCAGGTAAGGTCAAGTTACCTAGGGAGAAAGGGTAGGGGATGAAGCTTCATTTACCCTTTTCAGTTTTGTCCACAAAATCCTATATGTCAGCATTCCTTTCCTATAGAGGAGGTAACCATGTGGTTTTTATTTGACATAGATTGAGTTGATGATAGTGAGGAGGAGAAGGTGGAAGAAGAGGGAGACAAGAAGAGAGAATAGGAAAAACAAGACAAAACAAAACAAACAATCAAACACCAAAAACTACAAAAATACAAAGTAATGAGAAGAGAGGCTATAAGAGCATCCCTTACGTTTTTAAATTCATTTTATGTATTTCTTCCTTTGATATATATGTGTGTGTATGTGTGTGTGCATATATTCTCTTGTTTTTGTTTTCTTCTCTTCCTTAACTTCACCTGTTTTGGTTTTGCTTGGTACAAAAATGGACAAGAAAAAGTCTTGCCTGGGATAGAAGCTCAGGTCAAAACCAGGGCACAGAGATGATGGAGCCTGGCACTCTCACCCCCAAATGTACCAGCAATATAATATGGCACAATTTCTTCCTGCAAAGGCACACTAAGTAAGGGGAAATTTTACATATAGAAACAAGCTCTTATCTACTAGGGATAAGAACTCATACATTTTACAGTACAAGGGCGCTTTCCACCTTGAACATATGCCATGTGGATTCAACTAAGACTCCATGTGATTAGACAGCAATTGTCCAACTCCAAACCCTAGATCTCAGACAGAACTGACACAGTTCTCTGCAACAACTCCAGGAACCAAACTCCCTCTGGGACATTCTTAATACTGCTCTGACACTAACATGCACCAGTGTTGATATGACATCCTGACAATGAGGAATTGGCAACAACTTAATCTAAGAGCAGGTTGTCTTATCTTATCACCTAAAATAAGATGAAATCAGAAGACATAAACCAAGATTGCTGACTACAGAAGACTGACTGTGACAGCCATGACTGGGAAGAACTTTTCCTGGGACCAATAAGAATGATCCTAGCCTAGGATTTGTCTTATGATCTGTACAACAACCAAGATATCTAATTCCAGAGGTCTGACTGAGACAACTGTAACTGAGCAGAATTTCTGGAAACATAATGAAAGACTCTATCCTAGGCTTTGTCCTAGGATCGGTACAAAAACCAAGACCACCAATGACAGAAGACTGATTAAACAATAGCGTTGGAACAGAACCTCTAGAACCACAAAGAAAGACCTATCATAGGCTCCATCCTAGGACATGTGCGAATACTAAGATCTCTAGTTACAGAGGCCTGATTTTATCATCCGAGGACTGAGCGGAAAGTTTCCACAAAAAGACCAAGGGGAGAGTAAAAGAGTATGTATGGAGCCTGTAGTTATTCCCATGAAAGTATGCTTCAAGGGCAGAGAAACCCTGTATATCTTAGGCCAACGGAATTCTCTTTCTAATCTTCCCAATATTTACTTTCCCTATGCAACAGAGGCGGAAAAAGGAAGCACAATATTTTATATTTTATTTCGGGTTCATGATTATTGTTTGGTTATTGTCTGTATTGTGGTGGTGCTTTTCAGTTTTGTTTGTTTTGTCATTGTAGTTTTGTTTTTGTTTTCTTGTTTGTAGTTCTTTTTTTGTATATTTTTCTTTTTGTGATGTTTTCCTTTTTCCCTTTCTTCTCTTAAATTGATATTTATAATCCTCTAGTTGGACCCCTTTCAGTTTTTTTGTTTTGTTTATTTTTTGCTTTTTTTGTTTTGTTTTTTTATTTCTTTCCCTTCAAACAGAACCACATAACTTGAATTAACTTGTTCTGCCTCATAAATTGAAGGAGGAAAATGGATGGTACCAAGACCAAATAGTTGTATGAACATTGATTAGAAATAAAAAAAAAATATCAGTCTTAAACACCAAATCCAAATCCAAAGACAATAGAATCGATACCCAATCTACAACAAGCTAGACATAGAGGGGGCACTTATACTAGCACCTTGGGGGGCAAAGGAAGGGAATATGAGATGCATGCTGCGATCAGGGTTGGAGGAGAACAGCACTGGTGGTGGGAATGCCCTGGGTTCAATGCCGCTATGTACCTAAATTATTATTGTGAAAGGTTTGTAATCCACTTTGGTCTCAATAAAGATTATTAATAAAAATGCAACCTCACACTTGTGAAGTAGCAGTGTGACTGGGAATATTGTTAGCTGTGTATCTCTATATATTTGCAGTTACTTGTGTAAGTCTTCATAATTAGGTCCTTTACTTGGCAAAACTCTCCCTGATAAGTTTATTTTCACTCATGGCTTCAATTAGCACTATCCAAAGTAGCATTACACACTCCATAGAATGAAACTTTAAGGGCTTTTAGAAGCCAAGTTTAAAAAAAAATTAAAGGTCAAAACAGGTGAAATTAATTTTAATGGTTTAATAATCCATTTTGATAAAAATTTGTTTCCAAATTAATATTATAGCTTTTTGTATAAAAAGTTCCAGAAATCATGTTTTTACTTTCCCTTTACAGCACAATATTCCTGCCCAGTTTACTTCCTCCCAATCTATTAATGTTGCAGTAATCAGGGGATTACATACACACATGGTTGGGAAACATGCTCATTCCATCTATGGAGGTTACTTAGGATTGCACTTCACTTTATCATATTCCACACATAACTTTGTGCTGCCAGGGGCTCACACTTCTTCTAGTTCTTATAGTGGTTGGAAGGAGTCACTGTGGTGTCCACACTATGGTACCATATTAAATTGTAAGTTAAATTTGATCAGCTAGACTTGCCTAATATATGTATTTTATAAGCTTAACAGCTGTAAAATAATATTCATATAGTCTAGGTTATTCTAAACATACTTAAAAGATTTCCACTTAAAAGATCATGGTGGGGCCGGAGAGATAGCATGGAGGTAAGGCGTTTGCCTTTCATACAGAAGGTCATTGGTTCGAAACCTGGCATCCTATATGGTCCCCCGAGCCTGCGAGGAGTGATTTCTGAGCATGGAACCAGGAGTAACCCCTGAGCACTGCCGGGTGTGATCCAAAAACCAAAAAAGAAAAAAAATCATGGTATATGATTAAGGAAGAGTTGAAAAGTAAAGGAGCCATTGTGACCTCATCAAGAGAAGCAATAATGATAGAATGTGAAGTGGCCTGAGGATTTGGATGGAGGTAAGATAAAAAAAAGACAAAGGATGGGTTTCCCTTTTCGATGGTTCACAACTAAGGGAAAGGAATAGAAATAGCAGTGGTTGGTGGAGGCAGGAAAATTGAAAAAGGGACTTCTATATATTTAGTAAAGACATAAAGACAGTAAAATGCTGGAACAAGGATTCAGCAAGAAAATAAAAAGGTAAAAGGCACAGAATTACTGCTCCAAACTGCCAGTTGAATATACCACAAATACCTTCAAAATGATTAGAGAAAAATCAGAAACACTGAAAGTTGACCAGAGATGTTTTCATATTTGGAAACTAACTAAATAAATTAATTTTTGGCCAGCTTGGTAGTCCTTGGGAGCTACTCACAGCTCAGTGCTGGAAGGACTAACTTCTGGTGCTGCTCAGGGATTCATGCAGTGCAGAGATTGACTCAGGCCTAGCATCTACAAAGGACACACTTTGTATGACACTTGTTCTGTTGTGTTATTGAGCCAACAAGCCTAGTAAATTATTCTTTATTTAATAGCAATTTCTCTGTGAAATCACAGGAACGTGAAGAGAGAAGAAAAAGAAATATCAAAAAGTAAATATGCCAAGAAATTAAAATAAAATTACCAGGCATTTCATATGTTTCCAAGTTGACATAGGATGCTTTATTTTTTTTTTCAGAAATTATAAGACTAGCAATTACTTTGTCATAATAATCTGGATCTTTGGGACTTAACGTCTTCCAAGCTTGATAAGATGAATGGTAAAAAACTTGTGGACTATTTCAAGACAATTATAAAGTTCATAATTGGTGGAATTCAGGACTAATCAAAGAAATAGAGGGTAGAAATTAAGAGTTTTTGGGGCCAGAGAGATAGCACAGTGGCGTTTGCCTTGCAAGCAGCCCATCCAGGACCTAAGGTGGTTGGTTCAAATCCCGGCATTCCATATGGTCCCCTGAGCCTGCCAGGAGTGATTTCTGAGCAGATAGCCAGGAGTAACCCCTGAGCACAGCCGGGTGTGGCCCAAAAACCAAAAAAAAAAAAAAAAAAAGAGTTTTCATTCTCAAAGGATTTCAAACTGAATTCTCACCCTGTTGATGTCCCAGAAGACACACCCACATCCCACAATCACTGACATAAGTGTCCCAGCTTCAAAATTAATCCCAAGAAATAATAAAACATTGTCTCAGTTCTATAGCTTCAAATTCCACAATACTGATAGCACAAAAGGCTTATGGCAAATTAGATGAGAAAGTATCATGGAAGCGCACTCAAGCTCAATAAATAAAAATCAATAACACAGAAGGCTCAACTAGCATTAAAAAGCTCAGAAAATCCTTAGACACCATCGTGAGTTATAACAATTTTCACAGATTTTATTTTCCTGAACTATTTTTGACAGTTTCATTTGCCAGTTTGTTGTAATAAGCAATATAAAATAAATTATGTTGTATCTGCTAAGGGAGCAGGCTTGGGGGAAGACGGGAAACTGGAGATAATGGTGGAGAAAAGATCACATTGGTGAGTAGAATGGTATTGGAACATTGAGTGCCAAAACAGCTTTACTATGAGCAACTTTGTAAGTCCCAGTGTTTAAATAAAGTTAGAAAAAATTCACATAATTCCTAAAGAACTATAAAAACTATGCATTCCATGAATAGCCAAGTAGTACTGATGAAATGTATGACTGAAGCTTAAAAAAGAGTGAGTGAACATGTCATAAGAAGGAACACATAGAGTTATACCACTTAGAGTGAAGACAAAAGAAAACAAAAAGCATCTTATAAGATGGTAGTCATCAACTAATGTAGATTTGCATTTTGACTTTGGAAAATTAATTTTTGTTGTTTTGTATATTTAGGGTGCCATATTCAGTAGTGTTCAGGAGCTAAACTCTGCTTTCTATTTGGGGGTCACTAGTGGTAATGTTGGGGGACCATAGGATGGCAAGGATCAAACTGAGCCTGCTTGATGATGTCCATATTCTATCCCCAGAAGATGAGAGGAAAAGGGTAGAAATATAAAATAACAGAGATTCTTGTCCTAGGAAGGCATTCTTTATTCATAGCCTAAACCCAATTTCACTATTTTTATAGAATAAAGGAAAAGAAGTATAATGGGTAAGACTTTACAAAGGAAACCTCATGCAGATGAAGACCAAGCCAAGCCAAAGCTTTCTTTGAGTATCTCCATCCCTTTGAGAATGTCAAGTTACATATTCAAGGGGCCAGTTACTAGAATCACATCCCATCCTGGAAATAAGGTCAGATGCCATCATTGGGAGGAAACCTTGAACAAGCCACAACAGGTCTGGTGGCAGGAAAGACTGCAAGGACTCCAGGCCTATAGCAGCACAGGAGAACCTTTAAGTACTCTGGATCTTGTCAAAGCCTTGCAACAATTTACACCTACTTATGCAGGTGAATTCCTCCCAGGTGTACTGTCAGGCAACCTGGACTTTGGGCCCAAGCCAAACCCTGCCCAAACTTTGGACTTCACAGAGATGATTTCTGAGTCTGGTCTGGAAATCCCACACAATCTCAACAGACCCTTTCTGGTGACTGAGGAAGATATCAGGAAACAGGAGAGGAAGGTGAAGATGGCAAGAGAGAGATTGACAATAGCACTGATTGCAGATAGTCTGGCTAGTGAGGCAGAGAAAGTGAGTTGCCAAGAAGAACCTGAAAATCACTCTGAAAGAAAAAAGACATTGTAGATAACATAAGGCAAAGCAGAGCACATTTTTATATCTCTTTGCAGTTCATACAATGTTTTATTTACTAGAACTCTTAAAATTTTAAACTGTACCAATACTTGTCTCTACTTAACTCATTTACATGATATGAGAAAATATAGGCAGTAATTTCTCTTTGTAGTAAGATTGGTTTTCAGGAGGAATAAAAAATAGTAAAAAGTTTCCTTTCTGTGTGGTATTATCATTTTCATTCACTATGTTATTTATATTATAAAAGGAATGTTATGGGGTGGGGCACCCCAAAAATAAAAGGAATGTTATTGCAGTCATCAAATTATTGCTTTGCCTTCACAGCCACAGATTAAAAGATATATAACCAGGTATTCTCTTTATATAATATTTTAAATTTAACTTAAAGAATTTTTAATGTATTGCACAAATAAGAAATCTCTTTGTAGGCCTTTACTTTTGATTCATACTAAGATAGAGTTACATTTAAGTAAATACCAAACTATCTACTTACTCATCTTATTTTGCAATTTTATTCCTAATAATTGACATGACATTTAGAGAACCATCTTATCAAGTTAGTTGGATGTGTTAATTTACCAGTTTAATTCAAATCTTCAATATTATTTAATTTTTACTTTTACTTTTTTTTTGACAGTTTTATTCACTTTTGAGATTGGTATTTAAAAACTATACTAGTGGTAGCACTGCAGTAGGGCATTTGCCTTGCATGTAGCAGACCTGGGACCTACCTAGATTTGATCTCCAGTATCCTATATGGTCCCCTGAGCCTGCCAGGAGTGATTTCTGAGTGCAGAGCCAGGGATAACCCCTGCATGCTTCCAGGTGTGGCCCAAAAACAAAAAATAAAAAAATAAAATAAAATCTATTATTTTGCATGGTGGCAGCTGTGAGACACAGGTGTGGCTGTCGGGGCTTCTGGAAGCAGGAGGCATGGTGGAGAGAAGAAGCTGCCTGTCTAATACTCCAAGAAAAATCTAGAGTTTTTAGTCCAAAATAAAGAAGACCTGGGGTTTGGGGATGTGAGGTGTCTATGCAGAGTTCAATGAAAAAGAAAAGTTGGTCCATTGGCAAGACCTGAGGGTGGGAATGGGGGCGGTAGGTGTGCAGCTACCAATGCTTCATCAGGGGAGAGGACTTACTCTTCTCCTTCAGAGGCCCCCAGAGCTATCAATTGAAAAATCAGTGTACGGGGCCGGAGAGATAGCATGAAGGTAATGCATTTGCCTTTCATGCAGAAGGACGGTGGTTCGAATCCCGGCATCGCATATGGTTCCCCAGGCCTGCCAAGGGCGATTTCTGAGAGTAGAGCCAGGAGGAACCCCTGAGCACTGCTGGTGTGACCAAAAAAAAAAGCCAAAAAAAGAAAAAGAAAAATCAGTGTACTCAGGAGTTTTTGTGGCTTGGCTTTTCTCTTGAGAGTAAAATTAATCTATATTACTGGCCAATGGGCTGAGATGGTGAGGGTTGTGGGTGTGAAAATTAAAATTTCTTAATGATGCCATTGTCACAAAATATCAATATGATATGTTTTTTTGGTGTATGCAAAGTGAATATTTGTGGTTTTAATAAGCAAAAATATCCATATTCAAAAAATTTAATGCCTAAATATCCAAAAGTTACAGAAATTCTTAAAAAGTCAAATAGAGGGTCGGAGCAGTAGCACAGTGGTAGGGCATTTACCTCGCACGTGGCTGACCCAGAACAGACCACATTTCAATCCCCAGCATCCCATCTGGTCCCCCAAGCCAGGAGCAATTTCTGAGCACATAGCAAGGAACAACCCCTGAGCGTCACCAACAGGTGTGGCCTCCCCCTCCCCCCAAAAAAAGGCCAAATAGAACAGATGAAAGAATTAAATCATTTATCAGGATCTGAAGTAACACAAGAGAATAATTGGACTAAAAATCCATTCCATTTTCAAATGCTTACTAACCACAACACCTTTGTGGGTCTAATTGCTTCCAGGATCCGCATCTTGCTCCAAAAAACCACGTGACTTTTCTCAAATGTTAGAAGCAAATTACATATGTTTAAACACAAGTAAATAACCTAGTAGGAAGAAAGTGAAAAAAATATTATACATGCCGTAAAATCTGTAGATGCACAATATATCTATTTTTATTAAAAATTAATTCTTTTTTATTTGCATGGGGGTTTCTTTTTTTAATTTTTTTTGAGACCAATGTAAATTACAAGTCTTTCACAGTATATTTAAAATACATAGTGAGAGTGAATTAGGGCAATCCCCACCACCAGTGATGACCTCCCTCACCACTGTTCTCAGCATGCATCCTATACCTCCACCGTAGCCCTCTGAATTGCTAGTGTAACAGGTCCCTTTTGTGTATACCTTGTTGTGATTTGGGTTTCTTGATTCTATTGTCATTAGCTTTGAGTTGGGTATTTAAGTCTGATTATTTTTTTATTTCCATTCAATGCTCATGAGACGGCTTTGCCCTTGGAACCATCCACTTTTTTTTCTCAGTTTGTAGGAAGACATAAAAAATTTGAGGCAGGGGCCGGGCGGTGGCGCTAAAGGTAAGGTGCCTGCCTTGCCTGCGCTAGCCTTGGATGGACCGCGGTTCGATCCCCCGGTGTCCCATATGATCCCCCAAGCCAGGAGCAACTTCTGAGCACATAGCCAGGAGTAACCCCTGAGCGTTACCGGGTGTGGCCAAAAAACCAAAAAAAAAAAATTTTTTTTTTGAGGCAGAACAAAATTATTCATGTTCTATGGTTCTTATTAAAAAAAGAAAGAAAGAAAAAGAAAAAGCAGGAGGGAGCTCCTGTCTAGAAGCTATAAATATAAAGTTAGAAAAAAGAGGAGGGATGGTATAGTGGTTTTTGTTTTGTTTTGTGTTTTTTGTTTGTTTGTTTGTTTGTTTTTTGGGTTTGTTTTTTTTTTTGTGCATAGGCACACTATGTATTGGGACAATTAGAAAGGAAATCCCCTTGGCCTAAGAGATATAGAATGTCTCCACGGTTGAAGCATACTGACATAAGACTGACTACAGTATCTGAACCTGTTCATTGTCAAACTCCAAAGTCTTTCTTTGTGGTGCCAGGAAATGTTCTTGTGGTTGTCAAAGTCAGTCCTCTGTAATTGTAGATCTTGGTTTTTGCACAGATCCTAGGACAAAGTCTAGGATAGAGTCTTTCTTTATGGTTCCAGAAATTCTACTCAGTCACGATTGTTGTAGTCAGTCTTCTATATTTAGTGATTTTTGTATTTTGCACAGATCTGAGGATGGAATGTCTTCTGATATCATCTCACCTTTAGGTGATGAAGTAGGGCAACCTGCCCTTAGATCAAGTTGTTGCTGTTTCCTCATCAACATGGTGTTGTATGACCCTACCCTTGGTAACTTGGTATCAAAGGGGTATTAGGGACTCCTGGTGCTGCTGCAGGGAACTGTGCTAGTTCTAAGGTTGGGATCTGGGGTTTGAGGTTGGACAGTTGATGTTTGATCACATAGGTCTAAGTCAAATCCCCATAACATATGTTTATGGTGAAGGCATATATTATAAAGTTCACTAGTTTTTATCCCTAGTAGATAAGAAATTGTGTCAATGCAAAAAGGAAAATTGCCATATTATACTGTTGGTGCATTTGAGAGTAAAAATGACAAGCTATACAATCCCTGTTTTTGCCCTGGTTTTGACCTGAGCTTTTATCCCAAACAAGACTCTTCTACTAGAATAGCATACTAAGCAGAACCAAAACAGGCAAAAATAAAAATTAGAATTAAAAAAGGGGATGGAGGAGACTACCTTTACATTTGGAAATAAATACAATATAGGCATAAGTTGTTTACAATATAGATTAGACAGAGGAGTCCACTGCATACAAACTACATGGGGGGATTCTTTTCTTTTTTTTTTTTTTTGGTTACTCCTGGTTGTCTGCTCAGAAATAGCTCCTGGCAGGCACGGGGGACCATATGGGACACCAGGATTCGAACCAACCAACTTTGGTCCTGGATGGGCTGCTTGCAAGGCAAATGCCGCTGTGCTATCTCTCCGGGCCCTACATGGGGGGATTCTTAAGACATCAAATTTACCTTCAAATCTTAATAGGTACTCTCAAAACAGATGCACCAATCACAACTTCAGTTATCCAACAGAGGAAGAGTGACAAGTCATTGTCTGGCAAAATCAAAAATAATAATAATAATAATAATGATACAGATAAGAACATATGAGGTAAGGAAAAGGACATCTTAACACATTACTACAATTTTACAATTTTATTAACATTTCCCTCTCACTGTCTTAGATTATTACATTACATTGCATTACGTTACAGCAATGGAGAGGGGTTAGCACAGCATCTCTTCCAGATTCTAGTTTATAGATAAACTGGCCAATAGAAAATTATAGATCAACAAAGAGCTCAGCTCTCCTCACTCTGCAGCTCGATTTCAGCTTGCCTCTTCCCTCTTCCATTAGTAATGGCTACTTTTCAGAGAGAGGGATCATCAAGATTGTGTGGGCACAGAGGGATTTGCTGGAACTTGTAACAAACCCTCTAGAATGGCTACTATCATTCAACCATGAGCCTCAATCACAATGTATCAAGACCTAATGTGAAGGGTGAGGGGAAAATTAATTCTTTAATTGAATCACCATGAAATGAGCAATTACAAAGTTGCTCATGATTGAATTTCATTTATAAAATTTCCAACACCTATTCCTTCCTTCATTAGTGCACATTTCCTGCCACCAATGTCCCCATTCTCTCCCAACTTCTCCCCTGCCCTCTCCCTAGCCTGCCTCTGTGATAGATATTTTTCTTCTCTTTCTCTCTCCCCTCTATTTTTTCCCTTTTAGATTCTATGATTTCCAATATTGTTATTGAAGGGATATCATGCATATCACTTTATCTTTTAGCACCTAATTCTCTCTTTTTTTTTTTTAATTTGTTTTTGGGCCACACCCGGCGGTGCTCAGGGGTTACTCCTGGCTGTCTGCTCAGAAATAGCTCCTGGCAGGCACGGGGGACCATATGGGACACCGGGATTCGAACCAACCACCTTTGGTCCTGGATCAGCTGCTTGCAAGGCAAACGCCGCTGTGCTATCTCTCTGGGCCCGAGCACCTAATTCTTATCCAGACTGATCATTTCCAATCATCCTTATCATAATAATGTGACACAGTGGTCTCTTCTTTACCCTAATTGCATTCCTCCCACTTTGTGGCAAGCTTCCTTCCATGGACTGGTCCTCCTAATCCTCATCTCTATTTTCTCTGATATTAATACCATGCTCTCTTCTTATATCCGACAAATGAGTGTGATCATTTTATTTTTTATCTCCCTCTGACTCATTTCAATTAGCATAATATCCTCCATATCCATCCATAGATAAGCAAACTTCATGGCTTGACTTTTCTTAATATCTGCATAGTGTTCCATTGTGTAGATGTACCACAGTTTCTTTAACCACTTATCTGTTCTTGGGCACTTGGGTTATTTCCCAATTCTGGCTATTGAAAATAGTCCTACAATGAACACAGAAGTGCAGAGGGCTTTTCTTCATTGTTTTGGGGCTTCTAGGGTACATTCCCAGAAGTGGTATTTCTGGTTAATATGAAAGCTCAATTTCTGGTTTTTTGAGGTGTGTCCATATTGTTTACAAAAGGCTGGACTAGAAGACATTCCCACCAGCAGTATGTTTAAAATATTTAAGGAAAGACACCAGGGAAAATGGGAAATCCAAATAAGGTAGAAAGAGTTGAAACCACAAACTTGTAAAAAATATTTGGAAAAGAGGCCAGAGAGATAGCACAGTGGTAAGGCGTTTGCCTTAGACAGGACAGTGGTTCAAATCCCGTCATCCCATATGGTCCCCTGAGCCTGCCAGGAAGGATTTCTGAGCATAGAGCCAGGAGTAACCCTGAACACTGCCAGGTGTAACCCAAAATATATATATATATATATTTGGAAAAATTTTAATATAATTAAACTAAACCAAAGTAGTAGGTACTAATAGTCTTTCATTCAATATAATATGCATGACCTGTATGTTTATATTTAAATATTATAAATACATATTATATTGTATCATACTTAATATATGATTTAACATTAATACTATTAATTTTATTTAATCAAATAGGTGGTTTGTGAGATATCATATTGAGCAGAATTATTGTAATCAAATACATTACAGAAATGTGAGCTTATAGGAAGTTCAGATTTCATTATAGATAAATAAAAATTAAAATGAGAAATAAAGATGTTTCATTATAAAAACATTTTTTAAGCTCTGGGTGACAACTCCATATGGAGTCATGTAACTGAACATGGGGGTTGTGAAAAGTTCAGCAAGAGAATGTTTTCTGAATATGTAACAACTAGAAATTAATTGAAAATGAAGTACATAATGAACAAGGGTTTGTTTTACTGTTTTACTGTTTGTTTGTTTTACTGTTACCACTATGCCATTTTACATAACTTCACTGAAAATTTATTCTGAATACATAGCACATGTACATTGCATTTTGCTTGGTATCACACCACACAACATCAATGAACAGAAATACTTCAGTTCAGATTCAGGACTATAGCATGTTAATAGCTATAATGTGTTTACAGTTACAAAGCAGTAACAAGTTTACAGTCACTTCGATTTATTAAGACAATGGTGGAGGGGGGAAGTATCTGTCATAGAGGCAGACTGGGGTGCACAGGAAACTGGGAACATTGGTAGAAGAAAGTGGAAATTGGTGAAGGTATCAGTGTTGGAACATTGTATGACTGAAACTTAGTCATAAATAATTGTAATTTTGTAATGCATGGTGATTCAATTATTTTTAAATTTTATCAGCTCTTACAGAAACAATGTAATTAAGGAAAGACCATTTCTTTTTGTTTTGTTTTATTTTTGGGGGTCACACCCGGCAGTGCTCAGGGGTTACTCCTGGCTCTATGCTCAGAAATCGCTCCTGGCAGGCTCGGGGGACCATTTGGGATGCTGGGATTCGGACCACCGTCTTTCTGCATGCAAGGCAAACACCCTACTTCCATGCTAGCTTTCTGACCCCGGGAAAGGGCATTTCTGATGGTCACTCCCAGCTGTACTCCGGGATTATCCCTGGCTCTGTGATCAGGATCACTCCTGGTGGGGTTGGAAAACCATATGTTATGTAAGATTGAACTGGAGTTGACTGTATACAAGGCAAACAACTTTTATATTATCTTCCCAGTCCTAGAAAATTTTTATGCAAAAAGAAACAAACACTTCCAACATATTAGCATATCAAATTATTTTTCTTTAATAAATGGTAAGACTATATGTCAAAGAATTATTTTAAATAAATTTCATTATAATTTACAATCAGGAAATTATTTAGAAACTATTTCATGGGCCGGAGAGATATCATGGAGGTAAGGCGTTTGCCTTGCATACAGAAGGACGGTGGTTTGAATCCCATATGGTCCCCCGGCCTGCCAGGAGCGATTTCTGAGCATAGAGCCAAGAATAACCCCTGAGTGCTGCCGGGTGTGACCCAAAAGCCAAAAAAAGAAAAAAATAAATTAAAAAGAAAGAAAAGAAAAGTAAAGAAACCTATTTTTTTTGTTTTTTTGGGCCACACCCGTTTGATGCTCAGGGGTTACTCCTGGCTAAGCACTCAGAAATTGCCCCTGGCTTGGAGGGACCATATGGGACACCAGAAGATCGAAATGCGGTCCTTCCTTGGCTAGCGCTTGCAAGGCAGACACCTTACCTCTAGCGCCACCTCACCGGCCCGATCCTATTTCACATACTTATAAACTCAAGGTTTTTATAGATATAATGTTGGTGTCATTTGAATGTCACAATAAAATGTCCAATGTTTGTTTTTATAAGTTAAATAAACAGCACTTTAACCAAATATTTTGCACTGCATTTATTATCCTTTTTTTTAGAACTAACTAGTAGTACCAATGGCTTGATCATAGTATATAAATTGACAAGAAAACTCTGAAAAGTCAAAATGACTGGTTCATATGTGCATAAGTGAAGTGAAGAGGGGAGATGATGAGGTCCACCCAGTACTTTTAACCAGAAAGAAATTCACCAGCAGCAGAATGATCTGGGTGGCCTTTTTATCAGATGTGACTTTTCTGGAGAACTTGGTACCATGAAGGTCTGGGTCCTCTCTGATGCCTGATCAAGAAAATCACACTAGACATGGTACCTACAAAGAAAGCATCCCTGGATAATATCAATATGAAAGCCAAGTTCATAAAGTTGGCATTAATGGGGTAAAATGAGCAGTGTTTATTCATACTTAATTACTGGTGAGTGTTGCATTAGATTTAGAAGATACCACAGTGGGGCTGGAGAGATAGCATGAAGGTAGGATATTTGCCTTGCATGCAGAAGGACGGTGGTTCGAATCCTGGCATTCCATATGGTCCCCTGAGCCTGTTGGGAGCAATTTCTGAGCATAGAGCCAGGAGTAACCCCTGAGTGCTGCCAGGTGTGACCCAAAACCAAAAGAAAAAAAAATATGATGTTACTACAGAAAATCAAATTGATAACTCACAAGAGAAAGAGTCATTGGAAGGTGAAGTTTGTAGTTTTATGTTTAAAATTTCCAAGCCAGCTTGTGTTGGGGCTGATGGTGATGGTCCGGAGCACAGTTAAGAGGCAGGTGTTGCCCATGGAGAGGCATCTGCCACTCTGCTTATGTAGAATAAAATTTAAAATAATTAAAATGTTCAATGATTCAAACAATTCTGAAGTCCCAAAGAGAGCAAAGAAGAGCATCATTATGTGGACAAGGGCCAAGTGGCAGAGGGTCAAGTCAGTGGGTGTAAGCTTATAGTCCAGAAACATGCAGATGTAGATGAGAAGGAAGGCATTTTCAGAAATTCCAATGTCAAACTGTAAAAGTTGGCATTTTAATAATATAAATTGAAAGCAGATAATCATAGTTGGAAATAAAAGACATTTTCTGAAAAAATAAACAACTTAGATAATAAATGTTATTCAGCACCAAAATCATCAACTACCAACACTATTTTATTTTACCCAATTTAGTGAAACTGAATATGTGGCATAATATTTCACAAATATAACCCCTAGTTTCAGGCTACTGGTTCTGTGATTCAGACATTTAGATATACCATACCTCTGCACTGCTACTGTGATACCAATTACAACAACCAAACCTAAAAACATACCTGCATGAAAATATACCTGCCAAATCTGGCATGGTATGGGCCAAAGCAATAGTACAGTTGGCAAGGTGCTTGTTTTGCATGCTGTTGACAGGTTTAATCTTCAGCAACTCATATGTTTTCCCCAAGCCCCACTAGGAGCCATCCTTGAGCACAGAGCCAGGAGTCAGCCCTGAGCACTGCTGGTATAGCCCCAAAACAAACAAAACTGTGCCTGTCAAGGAAACTGTGAATGAAACTGGGGACATTGGTGGATTAAAAGTTGGCATTGGTAATGGGACTAGTGCTAAAATACAGGACTATAGTATGCCTAAAATAAAGGAGGGCTGAAAGGTCCAGCTCACAACATGAAGCTCACGACAAAGAGTGGTGAGTGCAGTTAGAGAAATAACTACACTGAAAACTATCATAACAATGTGAATGAAGGAGGGAAGTGGAAAGCCTGTTTAAGAGTACAGGTGAGGGTGGTGTGGGGAGGAGGGAGATTTGGGACATTGGTGGTGGGAATATTGTACCGGTGAAGGGGGGTATTCTTTACATGACTGAAACCCAACTACAATCATGTTTGTAATCAAGGTGTTTAAATAAAAAAAAAATAAATAATGATATTAATAAAAAAAGAAAAACTCAATTTTGAATAACCTAGTATATCATGGTGCTCCAATAAAATGTTTTTTAATAAGATAAAATTTAAGCTATTAAATAATTTTTTTGTTTGTTTGGGAGTTACACACAGTGGTGCTCAGGGGATTACTCAAAGATCAAACTTATGTTGACTGTGTGTGTAAGGCAATTGCTCTACCTGTTGTACTATTGTGCTGGTTCCTTAAATAATATTTTAAATACAATCATGGGGACTTGAGAGATAGTGCAGAAAGTACTTGCCTGTGTGTATCTAACAGGGATTGATCGACAGCATCCCATATGATACTCCAAGCCCCACCAGGAGTTATCCCTGATTGTGGCACAGGAGTAAGCCTGAACATTGCAGATATGGTCCAAAAATCAAAGGAAAAAAATTTAAACTTAACATATCTTGCACCACACTTTGTCTTTGCATATATATATATATATATATGTGTGTATGTGTGTGTGTGTGAGTGTGTTCACATGAGAGAGAGAGATGAGGGAAGAGAAATTTTAAATAACATATTTTCAATCACCAGGCTCATATGGCCCTTGTCTGTACTACCGTTGGTATTCCTCAATAGAAAGTCTTTATTTCCTGTACTATATACCTGTGTTTAATATTTGGCACACAGAAGACCACACAAACTATTCAAAACCAAGTCAGTTGAAGGAAAATAAATTAAAGTGGAAAATATCTCTAGGAGTTAAAAACTAGAAATTGAGCTCCCATATGATCCAGCTATACCACTCCTAGGGATATACCTAGGAACACAAAAATGCAATACAAATATCTCTTCCTCATACTTATATTCATAACAGCACTATTTATAATAGCCAGACTCTGGAAACAACCGAGATGCCTTTCAACAGATGAATGGCTAAAGAAACTGTGGTACGGGACTGGAGAGATAGCATGGAGGTAAGGCGTTTGCCTTTCATGCAGAAGGACGGTAGTTCGAATCTCGGCATCCCATATGGTCCCCCAAGCCTGCCAGGAGTGATTTCTAAGCATAGAGCCAGGAGTGACTCCTGAGCGCTGCCGGGTGTGACCCAAAAACAAAAACAAACAAACTGTGGTACATATACACTATGAAATATTATGAAGTCTTTAGGAGAGATGAAGTCATGAAATTTTCCTATACATGGATGGACCTGGAAACTATTATGCTGAGTGAAATAAGTCAGAGAGAGAGAAAACATAGAATAGTCTTGCTTATCAATGGATTTTAACATATAAAAGACATTATTGTAATAATGCCCAGGGATGAGGGCCAGAAGGACTGGCTCACAATATGAAACTCACCTCAAAAAGGGGTGAGTGCAGTTAGAGAAATAATACACTAACAACTACCATGACGATATTAATGAGTGAGAGAAGTAGAATGCCTGTCTCAAATACAGGTAGGGGGTGTGGGAAGAGGTAAATGGAGGGCAGAGGTAGTGGGAAAGTTGCACTGGTGAAGGGGGTGTGTTTTGTGACTGAAACCCAACTACAGTCATGTTTGTAATTACGGCATTTAAATAAAGATATTATTAAAAAATAAAATAATGTTAAGTATATTTGATGAATATAATTAAATGTAAATAAATTTAAGGAAAATGGCAAAATTTACAAATACAAAAACACTGTTGAACAACCATTGGATCAAAAGAAAAATCAAAGGGCAGTAAAGTACAGTGAAAATTTATCTCCCACAACTCAATAATTTAAACATGTCATTTTAAAATCTATGATACAATAACTACAATTTTAAAAAATCCCCAATAAAATAACTGCATTTTAATTTATTAGAAAAGGAGTAATATGCTCAGTTTTAAAATGTAAGTTAGAGAAGGTGGGGCCAAGGTGGACAAATGAGAACATTTCTATGATTCCTCCTTGGGCATGAATATAAAAAACACATTAGAGCACAGGGACAAAAGAGATAGTTCATAGTACCATGCCTTAAACATAGCTGATCCAGGTTCCAACACCAGCATCACACAAGCCAACCCTAATTCATTTCCCACATTCCATATGGTCCCCAGAGCACAACCAGGAGTGAAACCCTAGTGCAGAGTCAGGAGTTGGCCCCCTGAGGTCAGTTGAGTGTGGCCCAAATCGAGTAAGAGAGAGAGAGAGAGAGAGAGAGAGAGAGAGAGAGAGAGAGAGAGAGAGAGAGAGAGAGAGAGAGAGAGAGAGTAACTGACAGAAAGAAGACCTAGGATAGAAGGGAGAGAGTCAAGCATGAAGGACTTACAGAACATCAGATCACACTGCACTTGCTAAATTAAAGACAGACTTAGGTCTAAGTAGCACAATGTGGTTGGCTGCCATTCCCTTTTCCCTTAGAGAAGGGAGCCACCATTTTGTCAAAGTGAGTCAGATTAGCTGCAACCCCAGCTCCACCCCAATAGGCATGCTTCCTGAAGTGATGCTCCCAGCTCAGCCTCTGCTAGACGCCTGCGAATAATTCGGTTTTTTAATTTCTTTATGGCAAAAGACCCATGGGCTAAAACTAAAAGATATACATTACAACTTAGTAAGAAAAAATATGTACAGCCAATATATCAGATAAAAAATATGTACAGTCACCATATCAGTCAACATATCAGATAACCTATAATTAATATTTTCCCAGTATATAAAGAACTGACAAAGACCACCAACAAAAAATTAAAAAACTCTATTAAAAAATGAGAAGAGAGCTGGAGCAATAGCACAGTGGGTAGGGCATTTGCCTTTCACACAGCCAACCTGAGTTCAATCTCCAGCATCTCATATGGTTCCCTGAGCCTTCCAGGAATAATTTTTTAGTGCAGGAATAAATCTTGAGTGATGCCTGGTGTGGCCCAAAAACCAAAAAAAAAAAAAAATGGGAAGAGGAATTGAACAGACACTTCTCTAAAAACTTATCTAAAGGATGACCAATAGAAACATGAAAAAGTGTTTATCATTATTTATCATCTGGGAAAATTAAATTAAGATGACAATAAATTATTACCTCATACCAGTGAAATGGCATATTCAACATAATCATATCCAAAAAATTCCCTATATCCAAAAAATTGGTATAAATCTATGTGAGATGGAGTTGGGAAAGGGAACTTTCATCCACTACTGATGGTAATTCTTCTAGCTCAAGCCTTATTAAAGACAATATGGATATTTTTTGAAAAGTCAAAATAGGTGTGTTGTACAACCCAGAAATTCCATTTCTTAGTATCTACCCACAGTTGTAAAATAAATCACACATTGTAAAGTCACCCCATGCAACATGTTTCCACCCCCAAGGGGATGGGTCCAAAGAAGTACAGCAGTGAAAAATTAATAAACCAAGCCATTCAGAAGAGTCATAAAGTCAGTGTCTTCTCCCTTATGGTGTCTCCAAGTGCACCAAGCCAAAACTGCTCTTTCTGGGGACAGAGAGATAGCACAGTGGTAGGGCATTTACCTTGAAAGTGGCCGATCATGGACAGACCCAGATTCAATTCCCAGCATCCTATATGGTCCCCCGAGCCTGACAGAAGTAATTTCTGAGCACAGAACCAGGAGTAGTAATCCCTGTGCCCTGCAAGGTGTGCCCCCCCCAAAAAAAACCCCAAAACTGCTCATTCTTTATTAAACCAAAACAAAAATCCACCATAGTGGAACAGGGTAGAGTGAGCCAGGTTGGGCTTTTACATATCAAAAGCAGAGGTGAAAAGAAAAGAGAAAATTAGAGGAAAGCCTTTGTTTTGGGTTTATAGCTGGATTACATGTTACAATGGTGCCTTAATAAAAAAGAATAAACAAACAAAAAGAAAATGGTTCCTTTGGGAAAAAACTTTGAAAATGTAATTTCAAAATTTTACAAGTGTTGACGTTTTTTCTACTAGTGTTACAATTCTAATGGCATTATACCATTTGAATCCCAGTAATTGTCTGTGGCAGTTAATAAAAAATGATATATTGGGGGCCGGCGAGGTGGTGCTAGAGGTAAGGTGTCTGCCTTGCAAGCGCTAGCCAAGGAGAGACCGCGGTTCGATCCCCCAGCGTCCCATATGATCCCCCCAAGCCAAGGGCAATTTTTGAGTGCTTAGCCAGGAGTAACCCCTGAGCATCAAACGGGTGTGGCCCGAAAAAAAAAAGTATGATATATTGGCTTTAAGACTGGCCTAGGAATAACTTCTTTGTCCAGTTAGCAATCAAATAACATATTCTTTTTTTTTTTTTTTTTTTTTTGTGGTTTTTGGGTCACACCCGGCAGTGCCCAGGGGTTACTCCTGGCTCCATGCTCAGAAATTGCTCCTGGCAATGAAAGGCAAACGCCTTACCTTCATGCTATCCCTCCGGCCCCAAATAACATATTCTAACTTCAGGTATAAGCAGTTTCTCAGACAGTGCTTATGAGTCACTTACCTATTTTAGGGGTCAGGGTGATAGGACAATGCATAGGGCATTTTCCTTGCGTGTGGCCGACCCAAGGTTGATCCCCAGCATACCATATGGTCCTTCAAGCTGGCCAGGAATAATTCCTGAAGACAGAGCCTGGAGTAATTAACCCCTGAGTGACTCCAGGTGTGCCCCCCCCTCCAAAAGTCTCTAATCCATTTTAATTTCATCCCTCCTAGATATTATTCCTCCTCTTGTAGAAGTGAAAATGCTTTCAAAATGTGTTGTTGATATTCCAATCAAGACTGAGAATGACTCTTAGATATTAAATTTCTGTTTTGTAACTTTTATGAGACATTGCAAGGGAGCCATCTGCTGGTTAAATTTCTTTTTTCTGATTTGCATCTCCCTGATGATTAGTGATGTGGAGCATTTTTTTTTTCATGTGTCTTTTGGTCATTTGTATTTCTTTGTCAAAGTGTCTGTCCATTTCTTCTCCCCATTTTTTGATGGGATTATTAGATGTTTTTTTCTTGTAGAGTTCTGTCAGTGCCTTGTATATTTTGGAGATTAGCCCCTTATCTGATGGGTATTGGGTGAATAGTTTCTCCCACTCAGTGGGGGGCTCTTCTATCCTGGACTCTATTTCCTTTGAGGTGCAGAAGCTTTTTTGGCTTAATATATTCCCATCTGTTAATCTCTGCTTTCACTTGCTTAAAGAGTGCAGTTTCCTCCTTGAAGTCTCAATGTCCTGGAGTGTTTTGCCTACGTCTTGTTCTATATATCTTATGGTTTTGAGTCTAATATCGAGGTCTTTAATCCATTTGGATTTTACCTTCATACATGATGATAACTGGGCGTCTAAGTTCAATTTTTTGCAAGTGGCTAGCCAGTTGTGCCAACACCACTTGTTGAAGGTGCTTTCTTTGCTCCATTTAGGATTTCTTGCTCCTTTATCAAAAATTAGGTGATTGTATGTCTGGGGAACATTCTCTGAATATTCCAGCCTATTCCACTGATCTGAGGGCCTGTCTTTATTCCAATACCATGCTGTTTTGATAACTATCACTTTGTAGTAAAGTTTAAAGTTGGCAAAAGTAATTCCTCCCATATTCTTTCCCCCAATGATTGCTTTAGCTATTCTAGGGTGTTTATTGTTCCAAATGAATTTCAAAAGTGCCTGATCCACTTCTTTGAAGAATGTCATGGATATCTTTAGAGGGATTGCATTAAATCTGTACAACTATGAGGTACCACCTCACACCACAGAGATTGGCACACATCACAAAGAATGAGAACAAGCAGTGTTGGCGGGGATGTGGAGAGAAAGGAACTCTTATCCACTGCTGGTGGGAATGCCATCTAGTTCAACCTTTATGGAAAGCTATATGGAGATTTCTGAGTGCATAGCCAGGAGAACCCCTGAGTGTCACCAGGTGTGGCCCCTCAAAATATTATAATTTTGAGAGAGGCAGACAAGGTCTGAAATTGGTCTCTTACTATTTGAGAAAAGTTCTCATTAGTACACCAGTCTTGTGAATGAGAAGAAAATTGTATTATACCTATTTCCTGAGCATTTAGGCATTCACATTCTATGTTCCCCTAATATAAATATCCCTTTTCCACCTAAAATAAATTGAATTAATTTCCTGAAGTGGCTAGTGGATGCTTCTTTGTGAGAGCTCTAATCACCTGGGATCCAACCTGACCTGCAACTTCTACATTTCGGGATCTGACTTCACCAGTGTCACTTATTTTAGTACCACAGCATGGCTGAATCCTCCTATTAGGATTGCAGGTAAATTTTCCTGAAGCAGTCAATTAACTTATTGGATAGAGGTGGTATGGCAGCATTGAAAAGATAGACAACATTAACTGATTGAAGGCAAACTGCTAGTCTTCCTCAGGAAAAAAAAAACTCTCTAATACTATACAGGGAGAAAACAGCTGAGTTACTTATACTGTTACTTCTCTTCACTTTATTTCAGGGTAAGTATTCTCTGATAAAGTTTAAGCCAGACTAGTGATTACATTTACAGCTTTCAGTTCTCAATGACCAGTCTGTTACAATCAGTAAGTAACTTCCATAGAGGTTACCAAGAGGATTGGGCTTTAAGTTAAGTCCTCTATAAAGATGGCTCTTAATAGGTAATAAATTGTCTCAACATTTGAATGTCTTTATTTCACCTTAAAATATGTAGTTTATCTATTTATTGAGTTTCAGCAATGCACATCTAAAATTGTATACTGTTTCAATGCAATGTTACTTTAACTTAAAATAATAACAGGGCTGGAAAGTTAATATGGGGGTTAAAGGCCAGAGAGCAAGTGCAACAAGTCGGGTGTTTGCCTTTCAAGCAGCTGACGGAATTTGATCTCTGGCACCACATATGGTCTCATCAAGTTCTGTCACGAGTGATTCCCTGATACATAGTCACAGCTAGGGATGCTCCCCACCAAGATACAGGGATTAAGACACTTGTCTGTCTTATAACTGGCCCCAGTTCAAATCTGTGGTATATGCTCCAGGGTGTGACCCATATTCCCTATATTTAATTATAGTATAATAATAATAATAAAGTAAAATATGTTTGGATTGAGCAACAAATTCATATCAATATCCACTGAAGACAGATTATAGTTGGACATAAACAGCATTCCCACCAGCAGTAGATAAGAGTTCCTTTCTTTCCACATCCCCGCCAACACTGTTTGTTCTCATTCTTTGTGATGTGTGCCAATTTTTGTGGTGTGAGAAGGTATCTCATCGTTGTTTTGATTTGCATCTCCCTGATGATTAGTGATGAGGAGCATTTTTTCATGTGCCTTTTGGCCATTTATATTTTAAGAGAACATAGCTTCCAATTTTATTTAATTTTGGTTCAACAGTTTAACCAATGTATTCTTCCAGTAGATGTTTTAGAGAAACCTTGGTGCTGTCCCACCAATTTGGCCTCAAATGGTTACCAACACTTGATAGTGTCTAGAGACTACACATTCAAATAGATCCAGTTGTCACTGGATGTCTTCATTTACCTATTCCCGGCTGAACCTGGAGAGTTTTATTGTGTATTGCTCCTGATGATTCCACCAGGGACAAAACTTGTTCAAGGCAGTCAGAGGCAACTGTATTATCTGGAAAACACTGCAGTCATTCAATAATTTGCTTCTCTGCTCTGATCTGGGGATGCAGCCCTTCTCCTCTGACTGATGGCACCTGAATACACAGCTGTCAATCAACCCCTCATTTCTGTGTAGAATTCTCCACTCTCCTGAATGGCATCATTCCCAGTCAGAAAGCAGTTTGTGTGTCCCAGAAGCATAGTATTGGTGTGTAGGTAGTCACCTTAAGCACACCCCTGTTTTAACACACAGAGCACACATCCTGCTTTCCCTAAACCCATATGTCCTGTTTTCTCTAAACACAGAACACACTGTTTTAATCTGCTCTCAGATCCTACCTGATTGACTGAGACAGCATTCACATTCTACTTTCCCCTAATATAAATATCCCTTTCCCACCTAAAATAAATTGAATTAATTTCCTGAAGTGGCTAGTGGATGCTTCTTTGTGAGAGCTCTAATCACCTGGGATCCAACTTACCTGCAACTTCTACATTTCAGGATCTGACTTCACCAGTGTCATTTATTTTGGTATCACAGCATGGCTGAATCCTCCTATTAGGATTGCAGGTAAATTTTCCTGAAGCAGTCAATTAACTTATTGGGTAGAGGTGGTATGGCAGCATTAAAAAGATAGACAACATTAACTGATTGAGCACAGTTTTGACTATGGAAGGTTGGATGGGAAGTCCAGAGTGAAATTTCCACGTTTCCCCTTTGTCTCTTAGATAACTCCAGTCCCTGGTCCAGCCAATAACTAGTCTTACACTCTGCTTCTGGGCTGTTAGAGAGTATGAAACTTTTTTTTTGGTGCAGCTGACATTAGCCTAAACCATCATGATTGTATTTTTGTTTTCTTCTCTAGGAGTATGTATTCTTTCAGCAATGGAGTCTATAAACTCAAAAATAAAGGAGAAAATTTTAATGTTTTATTTAGTTAAAAACAATGATTTAGGGGCTGGAGCAGTGGTTTGAGTGGCAGGGCACTAACCTAGGACAGATGCCCTGTCGTCACATATGGTTCCCAAGCCAGGAGCGATTTCTGAGTGCATAAGCCAGGAATAACCCCTGAGCCTCACTGGGTGTGGCCCAAAAAGAAAAAAAAAGCAATATATGTGTGTGTGTATACATATATATTGCTATAGCTATATGCAGCTGTGAGCAATGATATTTTAACAAATGTTTTCAAGTCCTGGGAGAAAATAGTAAAAAGTAAAACAACAAAAATAACAAATAAAAACCATAATTTACAAAGTCATTGATAGCTGAGTTATAGGCATATAATACTATAACACCAATCCTATCACTAATGTTCAACTCCCATCACCACTGCTCCCATACTCTGTCCTCCCACTCCCCAACCTACCCTCTGCCTGCCACCTTGACAATCACATTATATAGTTCAGTAGTGGGGCCAGAGTGGTAGCACAGTGATAGGGCGTTTGCCTTGCATACAGCTGACCCAGGACAGATGATTCAATCCTCAAATCCCATATGGTCCCCCAAGCCAGAAGTGATTTCTGAGCTCAGAGCCAGGAATGCCTGAATGTAGCCAGGTGTGGTACAAAAACAAAAATAAATAAATAAATAAATAAATAAATAAATAAATAAATAAATAAATAAATATAAAGTGTAGTGGTTACAGGTTAGATTTCATGTTTTCATTGTTTTATCTGTATTTTTTTTGTTTAGTTTTTGTTATTTTGGTTTTTGGGTCACACCAGGTGTTGCTTAGGATTCTGTGCTCAGAAATGGCTCCTGGCAGGCTCGGGGGACCATATGGGATGTCGGGATTTGAGCCACCATCTGTCCTGGATCAGCTGCGTGCAAAGTAAACACCCTACCGCTATGCTATCACCCCGGCCCCTGTTGTATCTGTATTTGTATGTATATTTATACCACTCTCCCACATCAACAATATAATCTAAGTCGTGACCCTGGAACCCCATTATTTCCCTTTCACATCTTCTTTCCCATCTTGATTTCTTTTCTTCTCTGTTCTCCCTAAATTTTGGGTACAAGAATGATCTAGACACAACCCCTTTATTGCATTACATTTCCTCACTCATTTATTCTATATACCGTAGATAAGAGAAATAATCTTTTTGTTTGTTTGTTTGTTTTGGGGTCACACCTGGCAGCGCTCAGGGGTTACTCCTGGCTCTATGCTCTATGCTTCTGGCAGGCTTGGGGACTATATGGGATGCCAGCCACTGTCCTGCATGCAAGGCTTCTTCTTCTTCTTCTTTCTTCTTCTTCTTCTTCTTCTTCTTCTTCTTCTTCTTCTTCTTCTTCTTCTTCTTCTTCTTCTTCTTCCTTCTTCTTCTTCTTCTTCTTCTTCTTCTTCTTCTTCTCTTCTTCTTCTTCTTCTTCTTCTTCTTCCTTCTTCTTCTTCTTCTTCTTCTCCTCCTCCTCCTCCTCTTCCTCTTCTTCTTCTTCTTCTTCTTCTTCCTTCTTCTTCCTTCTTCTTCTTCTTCTTCTTCTTCTTCCTCCTCCTCCTCCTCCTCCTTCTTCTTCTTCCTCCTCCTCCTCCTCCTTCTTCTTCTTCTTCCTCCTCCTCCTCCTCCTCCTTCTTCTTCTTCTTCTTCCTCCTCCTCCTTCTTCTTCTTCTTCTTCCTCCTCCTCCTCCTCCTTCTTCTTCTTCCTTCTTCTTCTTCTTCTTCTTCCTCTTCCTCTTCCTCTTCCTCCTCCTCCTCCTTCTTCCTCCTCCTCCTCCTTCTTCTTCTTTCTTCTTTCTTCTTCTTCTCCTTCTCCTTCTCCTCCTTCTCCTTCTCCTCCTCCTCCTCCTCCTTCTTCTTCTTCTTCTTTCTTCTTCTTCTCCTTCTCCTTCTCCTCCTTCTCCTCCTTCTTCTTCTTTCTTCTTCTTCTTCTCCTTCTCCTCCTCCTCCTTCTTCTTCTTCTTCTTCTTCTTCTTCTTCTCCTTCTCCTTCTCCTCCTTCTTCTTTCTTCTCCTTCTCCTCCTCCTTCTTCTTTCTTCTTCTTCCTTCTTCTTTCTTCTTCTTCTTCTTCTTCCTCCTCCTCCTCCTCCTCGTCCTCCTCCTCCTCCTCCTCCTCCTCCTCCTTCTTCTTCTTCTTCTTCTTCTTCTTCTTCTTCTTCTTTTTTTTCTGGCTTAATTCACACAAATGAAGTCTTTTTTTTTTAGCTCAGGGTGACAAGTATACACTGTTCTGCTTACCCAGTCAATCTGCTTGGGCTTTGCCAGTTGATGCCTTCTCTCCAATTCCATCAATCTCCTACCTTCAGATATCCAGAAACATCTAGAATTGAGGAATTTGGAAGGATAGTACAAGCTTCCTCAAAGAGTAATAAATGTCATTAGATCTTGACTTCAAAAAGAACAATTTCTCTTTGCCCTAAAATATGAACATATCTCCTTTTTGTGTGTTTTCTTTTTTCTTTGAAAGAATTGTATTACATTTACTCATAGAGGGCACCTCTAGCTAGATAAGAGTTTAGTAAATTTGCACACATTTGTGCACTCATCATTCTTTCCTAGTGTCATTCCCAAATTTCAATTTTTTAATATTTTAAATAAAATATATTTGGGGTGGTCTTCACTTGCAGATAAACTTCTGACTCACAGCTGAATTATTATTTAGCACTATTGGTAACTATAAATTCTCTGGCTCATCTGGTAAACTTATTGCCTCAAACATAAATTTAATCTGTTCCTCAAGGTCCAAAGGCAGTGGTTGGATATAGTGACAAAACTCAATGAAATGAGTGCTTCACCTAGAATATTTCACATAGTCAGACTCACATTCAGGTTTGAAGGAAGCATACATAACTTCACAGATAAACAGCAACTCAGAAACTTTAAAGACTCAAAACCAGCCTTAAAGGACAAACTGAAATATCTACTTAAGACAAGATGAACAGACACGCCAAACTCCTACACAAAGATTATACTAAATCCCATTACAATTATCTCTCTCAATGTCAATGGACTAAAGTCAATGGACTAATTTAGTTAATAGATACAGCATGGCAAATGGATCAAAAAGCTAAAATTCTTCAGCCTACAAGAAACACATCTGAATATTCAAAGCAAACAGACTCAAAATCAAAGGTTGGAGGACAATCATCCAAACAAACAACTCCCTTGAAAAAACCAGAGTGACCATATTAATATTAGATGACACAAACTTTAGACTTAAAAATATTAGAAGGGACAAAGATAGACATTTTTTAGGCCATACCTGCAGTGCCCAGGGGTTACTCATGGCTATCTGCTCAGAAATAGCTCCTGGCAGGCACGGGGGACCATATGGGATGCCAGGATTTGAACCAACCACCTTAGGTTCTGGATCGGCTGCTTGCAAGGCAAACACCGGTGTGCTATCTCTCCAACCCCAAAGATAGACATTTTTTTTGGAGGGGCACACTTGTTTGATGCTCAGGGGTTACTCCTGGCTAAGCGCTCAGAAACCACCCCTGGCTTGGGGGGACCGTATGGGATGCCGGGGGATCGAACCACGGTTCTTTCTTGGCTAGCGCTTGCAAGGCAGACACCTTACCTCTAGCACCACCTCACCGGCCCCAAAGATAGACATTTTTAATAGTCAAGGGATATGTACAAAGGAAGAAATCACAGTCCTAAACATATATGTACCCAATGAGAGACCAGCAAAATATCTAAAACAATTGTTGGCAAATCTGAAAGACATCAATAGCAACACAATAATAGTGGAAGACCTCAGCACTGCCCTGTCACCCATAGGAGCTCCTGGAGAACTACCAGGAATGACTTACGTGCAGGGTCAAGAGTAACTCCTGAACTGGTGCTGCCCAAAAACAAGCAAAAAATATAGTTATTTCTAAGAATCATGCATTATTTAGAAGTGTAATTTACTAATTGAACACAGTCTACAAAAATTTGATCAATGGCTAAAAGAAGTAGAATCAGGTTAGACAAATAATTAATTGCCTTGCCATAATTTCTAAAATGCTTTTTTTAAGGCTAGAGAGATAAGATTTAAGATGTTTGCCTTAAACATGATAGACTCAGGTTCAATTCTGTGCACCACATATTATTCTTCAAGCCTCATCAAAAGTGATTTGCAAGCACAGTCAGGAGTAAGCCCTGAGCATTGCCAGGCATGGCAAACACACACACACACACACACACACACACACACAAATATATAAAATAAAATAGTTTTTTTTATTTACTAACGATTGTCCCTATATCTCTCTCGGTCCCAGACAAATGAGACCTTGACCTGAGCTTGGCTCTCCAACAAATGCTGAGGACCAAAACCTATACATGCTTCAATTCGCTCTTGAGAGAAGTCCTGAGCAGCACTGGCCTAGCATGACCTTGAGCCTAAACTCCCACTTTTATGTAAGACAATAATGTCCCACATTTATTAACCTATATTCTCAAAATGCAAAGTAACAGTGTATGAAGGCCATGGAGTTGGTGGGTATGTCTGCTTTTGTTCAAGCAAACATTGCTTCAAGTTGAAAATGAATCTGGTAGGAGAAAGCACTTAGGAAATAGAAAAAGAAACACCATGCAACTGCCAAATCCTTACATTTGTAAGGATAGTGTGAATGTAATAGACTCTTGCCTAATTAAAATACTAGCACACTTAGTATTCATTTTATTGTGTCTCTTCACATTTCATTCTGATTCTGGAACTAATTTCAAATTCTCTGGTATCACCTAAGAAGCATTTTGCAATACTGAAATAACAATACGATAACTGAATTGTATATGTGAATGTCTTAATTTAGTAGCCATCAATACTGTCAATGTGGTATAAATCACAAAAATAAATTTATATCAAAATAGCATGTATGTTGGGCTAGAGCAATATCAGGCAGGGCACTGACCTACCTTTTATGCAATGACCCAAGTTTAATCCCAAGCACCACCTATAGTCTTCTGACTCCTACCAGGAGTAAGCTCTGAGCACTGTCAGGTATGACCCCAAAATCTAAATAAATAAATCAGTGTTCTGACATCAGCCATCTTATACAAGAGCCATCTAAACACTTACATATGTAAATGTAAAGGGTAGAATTAAATTTTAAATAAAAGAAAAAAATTTTTTTGGTTTTGGGCCACACTCAGTGACGCTCAGGGGTTACTCCTGGCTCTGCCCTCAAAAATCGCTCCTGGCTAGGAGGACCATATGGGACGGTGGGGATCAAACCAGGTCTGTCTTGGATCTGACATGTGCAAGCCAAATGCCCTAACTCTGCGCTATCATGCCAGCCCCAATTTTTTTGTTTTGTTTTGGGGTTTCACCCGGCAACGATCAGAGGTTACTCCTGGCTCTATGCTCAGTAATCGCTCCTGGCAGGCTCAGGGGACCATATGGAATGCCGGGATTTGAACCACTGTCCTTCTGCATGCAAGGCAAACGCCCTACTTCCATGCTATCTCTCCAGTCCATCGGTCCCAAATTTTAAATAAAATTTAAAAATTTTTTTGGTTTTTCGGGCCTTACCTGTTTGATGCTCAGGGTTACTCTTGGCTAAGTGCTCAGAAATTGCCCCTGGCTTGGAGGGACCATATGGGACGCCGGGGGATCGAACAGTGCCCTTTCCTTGGCTAGCGCTTGCAAGGCAGACACTTGCCTCTAGCGCCACCTCGCCGGCCCCAAGATAAATTCTTCTTAAGCCAACTATACTTCAGAGCTTTATAAATGACACTTTTATTCCTTGCAGTTTCACTTTGTCATGGCTGCCATCAGGGTACTAATTGAAGAGTGATTTCCACCAAATAATGACATTCTTTTTTGTTTGTTTGTTTTTGTTTTGTTTTGTTTTGTTTTGTTTGCTTCACACCCAGCAGCACTCAGGCTCTACACTCATAAATCACTCCTGGCAGGCTTGGGGAACCATATGGGATACCGGGATTCAAACCACCGTCCTTTTGCAAGCAAGGCAAATGCCCTACCTCCATGCTATCTCTCCGGCCCCAAATAATGACATTCTTGACATCATTAGAATTCACACAAAACTCAAGAGCATTCTGACCTTCAGATTGCTTGTTTCTAATCCAAAAGAGTACAGCATCTTAAGTTCTCTTTGGGATTGGATGGAACCAACTTGGAGATAAACAGGCAAATGGTATTGCCTAGGTAGTCCACCCTGGACAATACTAAAGTCAGATAACTTTAGCTGACTTCTGGTAATTTGTTCAATATTGCCTCCTGATACTTGAAGATTTTCACATTGACTTTGAGGGAACTTTTTATTTCAGTGCCATCCTTCTCACACCATCAAGTCCACAAGAATGACCACATCCAGACTTTGAAGGTAATCATTTATTTTTCTATTGCAATGATATCTTTCAGAAAGAGAAGGACACAGTATTGCAATTCTATTAGCACACCATCCAGGCAACCATCCTAGGAGGTATAAGGACTACGCTCAGAAATCGCTCCTGGCAGTCTCAGGGGACCATATGGGATGCCGGGATTCGAACCACCGACCTTCTGCATGCAGGGCAAATGCCTTACCTCCATGTTATCTCTTCGACCCCTCAAAATTTCTTTTTAACTGCAACCAAATGAGCAATCCCCAATGAATTTCAGAGCCAAGAATGTGCAACTTCTGGTTATCAGAGGTATTACTTGTATTATTCAGGTGTAAGAATACAAATTATCTACTGTCAAAATTTTAACAATGTTGTACCTGTTTTTCAGTAAATAATAGAATTTCTTATAAGAAGTAACGCAGTGTGGGGCTGAAGAGATAGTAATGGGCAAGGATATTACCTTGCATGTGACCATCCCAGGTTCTATCTCTAGCATTCTATATGATCCCCCAAGTTCCTCAAGCATTGTCAGGAGTTATTCCTGAGTGCAGAGCCAAGAGTAATCACTGATCATCTCCAGGTGTAACCCCAAAACAAAACAAAACATAACAAAGGGGCCGGGAAGGTGGTGCTAAAGGTAAGGTGTCTGCCTTGCAAGCGCTAGCATAGGACGGACCGCGGTTCGATCCCCCGGTGTCCCATATGCCCCCCCAAAGCCAAGGGCGATTTCTGAGCGCATAGCCAGGAGTAACCCCTGAGCATCAAACGGGTGTGGCCCAAAAACAAACAAACAAACAAAAAAAACAAACAAAAAAACAAACAAACAAAAAAAAGCAGTAATGCGGTGCTAAAAATGTGGTCAGAAGTCGAAGTTACATGTATAAAACCCTGGGTTCAATCTCCAGGCCACATTCCTCCTTTCCCTTCCCCTTAACACACACAAAGTGACACATTTTAGTTGGAAATATGTGCTAGGTGGGAAAACCTGTTTAGCTTAGAAGCTACTTGTCATTTGTAACTCAAAAGGATGCATTTCCTGAGAAAGTTCAAGAAATCAATAAACAGCTTGTTTGAGAATGGCATTTAGTAATCTGACACAAACATTTTGAAATGTGACAAGGACAGAATGCAACTCAGGAAGGAGGCACGGCCTTATTTCTGAGTGTTGAGCAATGTAAACTACAACTCAGACCATCTGATTCAGCAGGTTTACCTGGTCCCAGTTCTCTCAGTTTAACCAGAACTGAGAGTAACAAAGCCTGTTAAGGGGACACTTTGACATTGTTTATATTTGCAAGTTACTGTGCTTCCTAAGTCACTTGGGTCTTTATATGGGATTGGGATTTCAACATCTAACATCTGTGAGTGCTGAGACTCAATTTCTCAAACATATTTAGAGGAAATCAAAGAAACCAGGCTTTGAGAAAATTGGTGGAAGGGAATATGAAGGGGGGAGACAGGAACATAAAAAATTTGGAATAAAGGAAAACTTTTATTTTCTGTTTCAATGGGTCTTGTAATTAAAAATCACTTGGTGAACTGGTACTAAGGGCAAAATTACATGGTCCAAGATCTTCCTGAAAGGGGGAGCCTGGCCCAAGAGTCCAGATATTTAAAGAACTCTATGGAGTACTATTCTGAGTGCCAGTGGTAGGGGTTCAAGACATATGAAGAGTTAGTTGGTTAAAAGAGAAAAACTTTGGGGCCGGAAAGATAGCACAGCAGTAAGGCGTTTGCCTTAGAGACAGAAGGACAGTGTTTCAAATCCCGGCATCCCATAAGGTCCCCGGAGCCTGCCAGGAGCAATTTCTGAACTTAGAGCCAGGAGGAACCCTTGAGTGCTGCAGGGTGTGACCCAAAAACAAAACAAAACAAAACAAAAAGATAAACACTTCAAGTTATAAAGTTCTGGGACACTAATATAAAGTATGGAGGCTATCGCTAATAATATTTTGAATATTTTAAGTGGCTAATAGAGTAGATTAAGTGATTTTGCTTTGAAAACTGATGAATACAAACTTTATTTAATATAAATTGGGAAAGGCAGAGCTATAGCACAGCTATAGGGCATTTGCCTTGTACATGGCCGACCTGGGTTCTTTTTTTTTGGTGGGGGCCACACCCGTTTGATGCTCAGGGGTTACTCCTGGCTAAGTGCTCAGAAATTGCCCCTGGCTTGGGGGGACCATATGGGACGCCGGGGGATCAAACCGCGGTCCTTCCTTGGCTAGTGCTTGCAACGCAGACATCTTACCTCTAGTGCCACCTCACCGCCCGACCTGGGTTCTATCCCTGGCATCCCATATGGTCCCCTGAACCTCCCAGTAATTATTTCTGAGTGAAGAGCTAGGAGTAACCCCTGAGCACTTCACAGGAATTGCCCCCAAAATAAGTAAATAAGTAAATAAGTAAATAAAACTGGGAGATGGGCCAGAGTGATAACATAATGGGTAGGGCATTTGTCATGCATGTAGCTGACCCGGGTCCTATCCCTGGCATCTAATATGGTCCCCGAGCCTACCAGGATAATTTCTAAGTGCAGAGCCCTGAGTAAGCCCTGAGTATAGGGGCCGAAGTGATGGCGCAGCTGTAGGACTTGCACACGGCTGAGCGTGGTTTATGGTCCCCAAGTCAGGGACGATTTCTGCTGCTCAGGGGAGCAGCACCAGGTATGGCCCAAAAACCAAAAGAAAAAAGAAACACATATTTTAATAAATTGGGAAAGGAAGAAAGTAAATACATAGGGTGCTTGCTTTGAGAACAGCCAACCTGAGTTTTATCCCTCATAACCAATATGATCCACCAAATCCCACCAAGAGTTATCCCTGAGCACAAAAACTAGAAATAAAACATGAGCACTGGGGCCAGTGTGGTGGCACTAGAGGTAAGGTGTCTGCCTTGCCAGCGCTAGCCTAGGACAGACCGCAGTTCGATCCCCTGGCGTTCCATGTGGTCCCCCAAGCCAGGAGCGACTTCTGAGCGCATAGCCAGGAATAACCCCTGAGCGTCACCAAGTGTGGCCCAAAAATACCAGGAAAAAAAAAAACCTGAGCTCCACCAAATATGGCAAACACACTTGGCACACCGTATCATCAATTATTATCATCAATTATATCATCAATCAGATGATAATATCTTGTATCTCTGACCTGAAGTGATATATTTTTGCTCATTCAATCAAAATAAGAAAATATTCCTTACCCAGTAATGGCTCAACCAATGAGAATACAAAAATAAAGCAAGTGAAAAATCACTGCCATTCAAAACCCCAGTTTCCTCCAAATGAACTTTTAAATTTTTGTACATTTTAGGTGGTTTTTTGGGGGGTATTTGTTTTGTTTTGTGGGCCACATTCAACAATGTTCAAGGATACCTCTTGGCTCTATACTCATGAATTGATCCTGATGGTTCTCAGAAGACTATATGGGATTCCAAGGAGTGAATTCAAGTCAGCTGTATGTTAAGACAAGAAGCACCTACACACTGTATTATCTCTCTGACCCTGAACTTTTAGAGAGTTTTTTGTTTGCTTGTTTGTTTATTTGTTTTTGTTTTGTTTTGTTTTGTTTTGTTGGGCCACACCCGGCATTGCTCAGGGGTTACTCCTGGCTCTGTGCTCAAAAATCGTGCCAGGCAGGTATGGGGGACCATATAGGATGCCAGGATTTGAACCAACGTAGGTCCTGGGTGGATCACTTGGAAGCAAACTCCTTACTGCTGAGCTATCTCTCTGGCCCTGGACTTTTAATTTTTAACTTCACTTTTCCATATAATATTAAAATTATTTATGGGGCCGGAGCAGTGGCACAAGTGATAGGACATTTGCCTTGCACGTGCTAATTTAGGACGAACTGCGATTGGATCCCCAGGCATCCTATATGCTCCCCAAACCAAAAAGCGATTTCTGAGCACATAGCCAGGAGTAACCCCTGAGCGTCACTGGGTGTACCCCTCAAAAAATAGTATTATTTTCTTCTTTTTTTTTTTTTTGGTCTTTGAGTCACATCAATAGTGCTCCAAGTCCCACATAAAAATATTCTTGACCAGCAGACATATGAAAAGGTGTTCATTGTCAATTGTTATCAAAACAATGAAATATAATCTTGTACTAGTATGAAAATGGAATACCAAAAATACTTGAAAGCAACAAGGGGTGATATAGTGTGTGTATACTGATGTAGTGAAAAAGAAATCCTCATTCACTGGTGTTTGGAGAGCTCTCCAAAAAAGTAAGAATCAAGTTTCCATGTGACCCAGAGATTCCACTTCTTTGCATTTAACCTCCAAAACACAAAACATTAATTGGAAAAGACAAAAACACACCTAAGATCACTGCAGCACAATACCCAGAATGTGAAAATAATTCAAATGTCCTATGAATGATTAATAAAGAATCTATTATATATGCACACAATGGGATCCTATGCAGCTATGAGGGAAAATGAAATCTTGCTGTTCGCTGCAACATAGATGAAACTGGAGAGCATTATGCTAAGTGAAATGTATTAAAAGGAAGGAGGATAAATATGAAATATCTTATTCATTGTGGAATATAAACAAAATAAGAGAACAGAGGAGATTGAGAAGCTAGTACAGCAAGTAAGACACTTACCTTGCACATGAGTATTTCGAGGAGTAATTTCTTTTTTAAATTTTTTTATTTTATTTACTTAAATAAAATGCATCACATAGTTGATATAGTTGATCTTAATAAATTTGTTTCAGATAAATGAAAGCAAAGTTACAAAATGGAAATAAAAGTAAAATGTAAGATAAAAAAGAAAGAAAAAATTACAGTAGCAAGCTCATTTATGAAAATTATTGTATCACCAATCAAGTCATTAATATAATAGTAGAAGTTTTAGTAAGCTCTTGTTATATGTCCAGTCTGATAAATTGGAAATCTCCTTTAGGAATGGCAGCATCAAACAAATAAAGTTGTCCAGAAATTCAAAGCACTATTACTGATACTATGACTCTTAGGGACATATACTCAATTATAGGGCATCCTGGAAAAAGGCCTGGTTCAACCATGGTAACTGCATTTGTGGGCATGGTTACAGATGCCAGGCTTTCCTGGAAGAAGGAAGATACTAAAGAGGATGCCCACATTTGCTCCCCAAAAAACCCCAGTGAAGTGAGCCTAACAGACATCTTAAAGTGTGGTCAGATTGGTGTGCCCACAGGGAATTGTAGGTCAGTAATGAGGCAGGCCATCTGGGAAATGGTGGACCTGGGTGATGAAAGCAGCAAGGTGTCTTTCAGGGTGGGGACCAGAGTAATTTCTGAGTACAGAATCAGGAGTAACCCTTGATCATCATGGGCTGTGGTCCAATAACAACAACAAAAGAGTTGAAAGCAAGAAGCAAGAATACTAGAGATCTTAAGCAACCTACAAGAAAGACCAGTGGAGCAGACACATATTTAGAGACCTGATAAAGACTAGAATTCTATCAGTGTGTTTGACTTTATCATATGGATATTAAAGACTATGGGACATTTAGTTTTTGTACTGAAAAACACATAGGATTCTGGAAAGATTCATGCTCATAAGGCCACCTTCAGGTTCAGTAGCTGCCAATTCTAAGAAGAGTGTTAGGGCTCCACCTCGGCAAGCATATCATGCTGTGAGAGGAATTCACAAAAAAGACAAGCAAACCAATAGTTGGAAAAAATAGAGCAGGAGAAAAGGCACTTACCTTGCACAATCCTATGGCAGCTATGACACTGATTCAAACCCCTGCACTTCACATGATTCCCTGAGCACTGCCTAGAGTCACTTTTCCTGAGAAAAGTGTCAAAATAGTCTTTGAGCACTTGTCATATGCAACCTAAAAAAATGGAATGAAAAGACTGATCAATACCCTATTACTGACTACAGTACTCGCTTATTACTGGCACAGCAAGTAAAAGATTAAATTCAAATGTTGCAAAGGACATAGTATAAAATGCCACAATAGGAGCTGAAGAGATAGCACAACAAGTAGGATGCTTGAAAAAGCATGGTCATGGGGCCGGGCGGTGGCGCTGGAGGTAAGGTGCCTGCCTTGCCTGCGCTAGCCTAGGACGGACCGCGGTTCGATCCCCCGGCGTCCCATATGGTCCCCCAAGAAGCCAGGAGCAACTTCTGAGCGCATAGCCAGGAGTAACCCCTGAGCGTCACAGGGTGTGGCCCAAAAAGAAAAAAAAAATTTAAAAAAAAAAAAAAAAAAAAAAAAAGAAAAAGCATGGTCTGGGGCCGGGTGGTGGCGCTAAAGGTAAGGTGCCTGCCTTGCCTGCGCTAGCCTTGGACGGACCGCGGTTCGATTCCCCGGTGTCCCATATGGTCCCCCAAGCCAGGAGCAACTTCTGAGCACATAGCCAGGAGTAACCCCTGAGCGTTACCGGGTGTGACCCAAAAACCAAAAAAAAAACAAAAAAAAACAAAAAAAAAAAAAAAAAAGCATGGTCTTAAGCCTGTTTATTGTGGTAATGGATTAGTACCTTATCCTAAGTAAAAAGAGGCAGTCTTGAGAATGTTTAACAATAAAGTGGCAAAATAACATAAATTTAATTTATAAAGACTAACTTTATTTGAACCCAAAACAAAAATATAAGTTACTGAGAGATGAGGAGAAAATGAACAAAGACTCTGACAGTAGGGATCACCCGGTGCAAAATTATTTGATATATAAAATAAATAGGGCATGTTTGCTGTTTGTATATAGGGGTGAAAAGATGTAGGAGTTGAAGAAAGTATTTTATGATAAATTATGAGAGGGTTGGAAGGAGTAATAAAGAAGTTGACCCACATCAGCAATACTTTCTATATTTGACCTAGAGATTCATATCAGTTGACAGCAACTCAAACACCCAGTAATTAAAACAGGAAAAAGGAGAGCAAGGGTAAGAGCATAAATTTCTAAATAGTTTTTACATTGTTCTGGCACGTTTCAAAATAAAACTTGACTGGATCACTCAAAATTCCAATCTTCCTTATGAAATGTTTGCCCACTCAATGACTCTAAGTCATCAAAGTAAACATAACAACCTACAAGTTTTTTTTAAGACAGATAACATTTGTCTTTTAAGTACTGAACAGAATACAAGGAATTGAGATGGTTCATTAAAGCTGTGAAGAAAAGCCAAATAAAAGAATACTGGCAAGTCAGACACATTCATACATGTGTACACATAACACAATGTAGAATAACTACATAACTAGCAACCAGGCTCCTATAAATGTGAAGCAATTTGTAATGTTCTAAAGTAATAAATGTAGTTTAAGGTAATTTCTAAAAACTAAATTGGATAAAATCTGAAAGTGCTTCGTATGGATAAATATGGGACAATTGATTTTTATTGGTTATGTTTTTTATTTATTGTATTTTAGGTAACACGATTACAATGGTGTAAACATTTATGATTCTATTGGAAAAGTTATCACACCTTCACCACCATCAAAGCACCCAATACTTTGCATCATGGTTTCAGTGTCACTTCTATTCTGCCTTCTCCTTCTCCCAACCCCCTATCTCACCCCACTACTTGGTAATCTCAATTTCTGCAATCAGAGTAAAGGGTTTGTTAAAAGATGGAGCAATGAAAACAAAATGACTAACAACAGAATTCTACATTGACCTTTTTAGTTCTTTCAACACTCCAAAGGTATTGCTCTTCTCTCTTGTAGCTTGCTTTTTCTCCAGTGAAAAATAAACTTTTATTCTTCTTTGTTTTTTTTTTTTTGGGTTTTTTTTTTGGTTTTTTGTTTTTTTTTTTTTTTTGGTTTTTGGGCCACACCCTGTGATGCTCAGGGGTTACTCCTGGCTATGCGCTCAGAAGTTGCTCCTGGCTTCTTGGGGGACCATATGGGACGCCGGGGGATCGAACCGTGGTCCGTCCTAGGCTAGCGCAGGCACCTTACCTCCAGCGCCACCGCCCGGCCCCTTTTATTCTTCTTTGTTCTTCGAAATGTAATGTGTCTATTTTCCATGAATTATGTATTTTATTGACTTTTGCTGCTTTTTTTTTTTTTTTTTTTTTTTTTTTGGTTTTTGGTTTTTGGGTCACACTCAGGGGTTACTCCTGGCTGTCTGCTCAGAAATAGCTCCTGGCAGGCACAGGGGACCATATGGGACACTGGGATTCGAACCAACCACCTTTGGTCCTGGATCGGCTGCTAGCAAGGCAAACGCCACTGTGCTATCTCTCCGGGCCCACTTTTGCTTTTTAAGATTTTCCCATCTAGCACTATATTTAAGCAATTTGATTAAGATTTGCCTTGGTATAGTTTTCTACATGTCTGTTGTGTTGAGGGATTAATGTGTTCTGGACTTATGGGCTGTCAAATATGTAATTAAAAAAATCTCTCTTCAAACATATATTCCCCTCACAATACTTTTTTGGGAACTGAAATTATCTGGTTTACTGTTGAAGTTTCCCACTATACACTCTCAGTATTTGTCTACTCTTTCTTTTTTTTGCATAACTTCCATTATGGTTTTCAAGCTCACTAATCTTTTCTGACAAGTCTGAACTGGCACTAATCCCATCTAGTAACTCCAAACCACCAGAATTTTTTTGTATAACTTTGTTCCAAGTTGGTTTATGAAGGTTTTCTTCCAACCTTCCCCACATGGGACTTTCTACCTAGAGTTCATTACTGGGGCTGGAGAGATAGGACTGTGGTAGGGCGTTTGCCTTGCATGCGGCCAAGCCAGGAGGGACCCAGTTCGATTCCCAGCATCTTATATGGTCCCCCACCCTGCCAGGGGCGATTTCTGAGTGCAGAGCCAGAAGTAGCCACTGAGCGCCGCTGGGTGTGGCCCAAAAACCAATCAATTAATCAATCAAAAAACTAACTCAAAAAAAAAAAAAAGAGTTTGGGGCCGGAGAGATAGCATGGAGGTAAGGCATTTGACTTTCATGCAGAAGGACGGTGGTTCGAATCCCGGCATCCCATATGGTCTCCTGAGCCTGCCAGGAGTGATTTCTGAGCATAGAGCCAGGAGTTACCCCTGTGCGCTGCCAGGTGTGACCCAAACACCAAAAAAAAAGTTTGTTGCTAGGGTGGTTGCCAAGGGGAAGGGTTGGGATCAGTTGATCTTTTTGTGTTTTGTTTTCTGCATTTTGTTGTGGCTATGATCAGAGGTTACTCCTGGCTCTGTACTCAGAAATCACTCTTGGTGATGCTAGGGGACAATATGAGATGTGGGGCGGGGGAAGGGGGTGTAGCTTACAAGGAAAGCACCTTATACAATATACTATCTTTCCAGCCCCTCAGTTAATCTTCTTTGACTTTTCTTCCTGGTTTTTGTTCCTGCTGGAGCTTCTCTTATCAGGTGTTAATTACAGTATCTGCAAGGGGTATCCTGGTAGTCTTGGGGCTAGGCACTAGAGTAACTTTTTGTTATAAATTACATTTCTCAAATTACATTTCTTAGTTTTATTATGTCCCAAGAACTTTTATTTCATCCCAAGAATTATTTGCCTTGGTAGGGGGGATGCCCTTATCTACCTACCTGCTTGTTTCAGAACTAAGGCTTACATTAATGGAATACTAGTGTGTCTCACTCATGCATTCCTAAGTACAATAAACTTTACATAAATATATAATTTTAAATATAGTTTATAGAGCAGTCCTGCTGGTGATCCTGCCTGCTTCAGAGGTGGGTCAGGACGTACACACACTGATTCCTGCTAGTTTCTGCCAGGAGTCAGAAGGGCACAGAAGCCATCTTGGGCCATGTGGTTTCCAGCTGCCTGAGACTGGATTTCATCAGCCTTTCTGCTGGTGATCCTGCCTGCTTCAGAGTGAGAGACAAAATTGAGGAACTCTGCTGGAACTCAGATGCCAGCACCCCTATCTGCCTGTCTTCTGTGCTGTGCTCCATTTTCGGCCTGATTTCATCCTGTGTGTGGCCCATCTGCAGATGGCTCGCATTCCCTGGAGCCTTCCCTGGAGGTGAGTTTACAAGCCCAGAAAGGGTGGAGCCAGAGAAGCACAGACCACTCCGCGTGCACAATTTAGCCAATGAATACAACCACAACACGTAGAAAACCCCACAATACAAGTGTGACAATGGGGAAACAATGCAGGCCAGCGCCAGACATAGAAAATGACGATGGCAACTCTGATGACTTGAACATGACCAACCAACTAGTCAGTCTCTCAGATAAGGAGTTTAGAGTCGCAATATGGAAGATGTTCAAAGAACTCAAAGAAAGTATAGAAGAGAACACTAATAAGAATCAAGAGAATATGAAGATAGAAATCAGAAAACTCCAAACTGAAATTTCAGGTCAAATAACAGGTCTGAAAAACTCAGTAGATGAATTGAAGAAAAACATGGTTGAGCTTTCCCACGGGTTAACAGCATCTGAGGATAGAATTATTTACCATAGCAAGACTCTGGAAACAGCCAAGATACCCTTCAACAGATGAATGGCTAAAGAAACTGTGCTACATATACACAATGGAATATTATGCAGCCGTCAGTAGAGATGAAGTCATGAAATTTTCCTATACATGGATGTACATGGAATCTATTATGCTGAGTGAAATAAGTCAGAGAGAGAGAGAGAGAAAGACGCAGAATGGTCTCACTCATCTATGGGTTTTAAGAAAAATGAAAGACATTCTTGCAATAATAACTTTCAGATACAAAAGAGAAAAGAGCTGGAAGTTACAGCTCACCTCATGAAGCTCACCACAAACAGGGATGAGTTTAGTTAGAGAAATAAGTACGTTTTGAAATATCCTAATAATGAGAATGTACAAGAAAAATAGAAAGCCTGTCTAGAGTACAGGCGGGGGTTGGGTGTGGAGGAGGGAGACTTGGGACATTGGTGATGGGAATGTTGCACTGGTGATGGGTGGTGTTCTTTACATAACTGAAACCCAAACATAATCATGTATGTAATAAAGTTGTTTAAATAAAAAATTAAAAAAATAAATATAGTTTATAAAATAAACTTTAAATATATCAGCTAATTTATCAGCAAAGTGGCTTTTATTTAGGCATAGCCAGAAGAATTGCAATTCAGAAAAATGTAGGTTATAAACTAGCATAAGCAAACTCAGAAAATAGAGGGTGGGGGACTTAATTTTTATAGAGGAAAAGGTACAGAGGAATTGGGAGGATCTGTTCAAATAAAAGTTCACAGGAAAAGAGGAGTCCACATGATGATGATGATGTCTTCTCATCGACAGTGATATAGCACTTTACATACATGTGGTTGTTGCTGAGCACCACAAAATTTCCCTTTAATAGTAGATAGTATCTGGGGCTGCATTGATAGCACAGCAGGTAAGACATTGGCCTTGCCCACAACCTATTCAGGTTTGATCCCCAGTATGTATGTCCACCCTAAGCCCACCAGAAATGATGCCTGAAAGCAGACAGCTCTGAGCACTGATGGGTGTGGCCCCTAAAATAATATAAAATAAAAAGTATCAGAGGTAAGGTGCTTGTCTTGTAAGCAACAGACCTAGGTTCTATCTCTGACATTGCATATGATCCCTGGGTTACTGTCAAAGCCAGGAAAAGCCCCTGAGCAGAGTCTGGTGAGGCATATTAACAAAGTTAACAAAGTTAAAGATAGAGTAATGTTACTCTCCTTTCCACTGGGCCATTAAATAATGGCTATTGATGGTGTGTGCTAGCTCCCTCTACAGGCCTTCCTTTCTGTTTCCAATTTCAGTAGAGGTGAAATATTTCCACAGTAATTTCTTTTACTTTTTGTTTCCTTATTTATAACTCTCAGAAATGAGGCTTTTAATTGTATTTCCATTAAGTTAAAAAATCCACTTACGCTGCTTTTCTGCACAAGACAGCCAAGAAGATGCCATCGAACACAATCTCCAGGGCCCAAACTTGGTAAGGGCCCCACCCAATAAGATGAAGCCAGGGGAACACTGCTGTGGACCAGCACAGCACATAGTAAAAACCACTATACAACTGTTGCAATGGGGAAACAATGCAGGACAACACCATGCATAGAGAATGAAGATGACCTGAAAAGTACCAACCACCTAGTTAGCCTCTCAGATAAAGAGTTTAGAGTATTAATATGGAGGGTGCTCAAAGAACTCAAAGCAAGCATAGATCCAGCTGAACAGGCCCACAATGATAGAACTCAAAACTGAAATAATAGGCCTGAAAAACTGGCAGATGAATTGAAAACCTCAATGAAAAGCTTCCCCACTGGAGTAACGGCAGCTGCAAACAGGGTCAGTGAGCCGGATAATGAGAAGCAGAACAACTCGATACAGCAGAAGAGATTGAAAAAGAAGCTTAAAGTTGGGGTTGGAGAGATAGCATGGAGGTAAGGCGTTTGCCTTTCATGCAGAAGGTCTTTGGTTCGAATTCTGGCATCCCATATGGTCCCCCGAGCCTGCCAGGGGTAATTTCTGAGTGTGGAACCAGGAGTAACCCCTAAGCACTGCCGGGTGTGACCCATAAAACAAACAAACAAACAAACAAACCAAGAAGCAGCAGCTTAAAGCAAATGATGAATGAATAAATTACTCAAAAAATGTGAACAGACACAGATCTCCTGGGACCCCCCACGCCAGGTGGGTCTTCATGGCCGGCCTTGGCAACTCGGGCCCTGGGGGGCAGGCAGAGGAGGGAAACCCTTCCCTTTCAATTTTCAAACTGGAGAGGGAGCTCGCAGTTGGACCCAGCAGAGCGCACATGCCAGGAAAGCCGTCCCTCTTTTTTTCTGGTACGTTAGGGTCGCTGGTCGGACAGCGGGCCACAGATCTCTTGGTCCAGGAGACTGGGACCCCCCACGCCAGGTGGGTCTTCATACCGGCCTTGGCAACTTGGGCCCTGGGGGGCAGGCGGAGGAGGGAAACCCCTCCCCTATGTAGATTGGACCCCCTGTTTTGTTTGCTAGTAATACTATTTTTCAAAACCGCGCGGGCGCAATTGCACCTGCACAACAAATATACTTTTTAAGCATTATCCAAAAAACGTTCCTGATCCTAGACTGTTCCTAGGAATAGAATCAGGATGCCCAAGATTCTGATAAAACACTCAAATTGACCTTTATTGTCTAGTCTTTTATGTATTGCCTCTCCCCTCACCCCTTTTTTTTTTTGGTTTTTGGGCCACACCCAGTGACGCTCAGGGGTTACTCCTGGCTATGTGCTCAGAAGTTGCTCCTGGCTTGGGGGACCATATGGGACACCGGGGGATCGAACCGCAGTCCGTCCAAGGTTAGCGCAGGCAAGGCAGGCACCTTACCTTTAGCGCCACCGCCCGGCCCCATCTTCCCCTTTTCAACCCTCCTTATCCTCAGTTCCTAACTGGGTAGACACCAAGACTGACCTTCTGCCCCAACACCACCATCCAGCTCCTCATTGAATGACACCCTCTCGGTCCCCAGCTCATGCCTATACAAACAACTGCAACCAACACGCCTGTTGACCCATGCTTGGTAGCCCCTCGTGCCCCCATCAAACTATGGACTGTTGCATGATACCGGAATCAGCTTCAGCATAACCCCTAGGTCAAGGACAATATAGGGTTCCATAATGCTGCAAAACATGTCTCAAATTCAACTATCACCTGTTGTCTTCAAATACCCTTGTTTTCTTTCTTTTTTTTCTTTTTAAAACATAAAAGGGTCACATGTATCTCTTTTGTATATCTCAGATATATTCCCTTAACATCTATAACTCTTTTCAAATATCCTCATATAGTGACAATTTTGCCCACTAGATTAGTTATTTGATTGTTTGATTTTCCCCCTGTGAGACCTGTTTTATAAGCAATACTGGTAGAAGAGTAACTCTGTATAGATTTCACGTTTATACCAAGTTACAGGAAATGTTGGACTTTATTCATTGGCCCCCAGATGCACCAACAATATCTTGTGGCATTGCTTCTCTTTTGCATAAGCACATTAAAATGGGAAAATAATACATATGCAAACAAGTTCTTATCTAATAGAGATGGGAACACAAATTTGGTAATGTAATTAGGCCTTTTACCCTGAACATTGGCATAATGATTTGGCTCACGCCTCAGAAGAATGGGTGTCGCCCACACACACCTGAACTATGGAAACAACCACAATTGTCTTTAACATTCCGAGGATCCAAGCCTCTACCAGTGAAGACCTACCACTGCTTTGGCATTGACTTACTCCAAAGAGTACTCCCAACACCCAGACTCAGGAGACCATATAAGATGCTGAGAATTGAATCAGGTTCAAGGCCGAGGTCACATGTAAAGAAAACACCTTACCTGCTGTTTTATTGCTCTGGCCCCTACAATATTTTTCTATGTTGAGAACACAATATCTACTCTCTCAAACTTTCAAATATATAATATAGTATTTTTTTTTTTTTTGGTTTTTGGGCCACACCCGTTTGACACTCAGGGGTTACTCCTGGCTATGTGCTCAGAAATCGCCCCTGGCTTGGGGGGACCATATGGGACGCCTGGGGATCGAACCGCGGTCCGTTCCTTGGCTAGCGCTTGTAAGGCAGACACCTTACCTCTAGCGCCACCTTCCCGGCCCCTAGTATTATTAACTATAGTCACCATGTTGTAAACTTCATTGCCAGAACTTACTTTGTAACTACATTTTAACGATCATCATCTATTTTCTCCACCACCCTATCAAAATTGTTCTGTTTCTATTAGATTTTCTTATTCTCCATATATAAATAAGTTAAAGTAATAATTTTCTGTTTTATTGGTCATTTGGGTTTTGGGCCATACACAGTTGTGCTCAGGGCTGATTCCTTGCTGTATGCTCAGATCAGTCCTGGCTCAGATCATATGGAGGTATCAGGAATTGAACCTGAGTTAGCCATGTGTAAGGCAAGTAAGTATTATATACACTCTACCATGACCTCAGCTCCCCATTTTATATTTAATATATAAAATAATTTAATATTTAATGTCTATTTAATATATAAAATAATTTAATATATTCAATATTTAATGTCTATTTTTATTTTGATACTTTTTTGTATCTCTTTTTCTTTAGTTTTGTTTTTTTGGATCTCACCCAGTAGCACTCAGATTATTCCTGGCTCTATGCTCAGAAATCACTCTTGGCAGGCTCGAGAGACCATATGGGATGCTGGGATTCGAACCACTGTCCTGCTGCATAGAAGGGAAACGCTCTACCTCCATGCTATCTCTCTGGCCCCTTTTTTGTATCTCTTAAAACATTATTAGAACTTTGATTTTGGGGGCTGGAGAGATAGCATGGAGGTAAGGCGTTTGCCTTTCATGCAGAAGGTCATCAGTTCGAATCCCAGCATCCCATATGGTCCCCTGTGCCTGCCAGGAGCAATTTCTGAGCATGGAGCCAGGAATAACCCCTGAGCACTGCCGGGTGTGACCCAAAAACCCACAAAAAAAAAAAAAAAAAGAACTTTGATTTTGTGTGTGAGAGTTTTGTGTTTTAGCTATGCTTGGGGCTTATCCTTGGCCTTATATTCATAGATGACTCCTGATTGGGTTCAGGTACTACAATGGTGTTAGGAAATGAACCCAACTTATTATTATTATTATTATCATCATCATCATCATCATCATCATCATCATCTCTAGTCCTTGTTCTAAGTTCTGGTTGGTTTTGTTCTTTGTAATCTTTGCTCTCGCTTGATAAGTGATTGATCTATTACTTTCACTGTATAATTAACTTTTCCAGTGATTTTTTTGGGGGGTCACACCCGGCAGTGCTCAGGGGTTACTCCTGGCTCCATGCTCAGAAATCACTCCTGGCAGACTTGGGGGACCATATGGGATGCTGGGATTCGAACCAATGACCTTCTGTATGCAAGGCAAACGCATTACCTTCATGCTATCTTTCCGACCCCTGACCCCTCCAGTGATTTTTTTTTTTTTGGTTTTTGAGTCACACCTGGCAGCACTCAGGGGTCAGTGATTTTTTTATGTGTATTTTGTTGTTGTTGTTGTCATTTTACAGGTTAATAATGCTGGGGTACATAAATCTAGGCAAATTGATTTTTTTCTCTTTATTATATGTTTGTTTTTTGTTTGTTTTGGGGATTTAGGCCATATCTAGCATTCATTAGGACTTACTCTTGGGTCTGTGCTCAGGGATCACTCCTAGAGAGCTCGAGGGACAATATGGGTAAATATGCAATGATTAATATATGCAAATATTAAATTGCTATATATTAAACTCCTAAAATATGTATAAAGAACTGTTGGTTTATAACTTACAACTAACTGTTGGTTTACAACTCACCCAAAACAAAGATGATCCTGCTTTTTTTTTTTTTTTGATTCTTTTATTTGTTTACAACTTGGTTTTACCCCAAACAGAGATTTTTCTACTTATCATATTTTACCTGTCTCAAGCAAACATAGGCAGGACTGGCTCAGGATGGGCTTTCTGTCCTTACTCCTTTGCCTGGCATGGTCTCTGTACTTAATAAAACCTGCAGTTCTGGCAGGCAGCTCACTCTCTTGGCTTGATGAGACAGACTGCTATTCAACCACGTGTATTTCACCCTCAGTCTGGTTTGGATTATTTTTTGTGGGAACCCTGCTCCAGATCCCCCTTCCCATGGGATTATGGCATGTGGATTTACTCACAAAGAACTATGTCAAATCAAATAATTTTATACACAAATCATTACTTTCACAATTCTTTTTTTTTTTTTTGACACATCTTGCAGTGCTCAGGGTTACTGCTGGCTCTGTGCTCAGAAATCCCTCCTGGCATGCTTGGGGGAGTCATATGGGATGCTGTGGATCCAACCTGGGTCAGCAGTATTCAAGGAAAATGCCTTTCCACTCTGCCTAACTTCATAATTCTTTGTTTTTAATTTCTTGCAATGGCTTCCTTCCTTCCTTCTTTCCACTTCCTTCCTTCTTTCCTTTCTTCTTTCCTTCCTTCTTCTATCTCCTTCCTTCTCTTCCTCCCCTCCCTCCCTCCCTCCCTCCCTCCCTCCCTCCCTCCCTCCCTCCCTTCCTTCCTTCCTTCCTTCCTTCCTTCCTTCCTGGAATAGAACCTAGATCTGCTGCATGCAAGACATTCTACCCACTGTGCTATCACTCAGGCCTCTTAAGAGATTTTCTAACTTTGAAGTAGACAAAGACAGGAAGAGCACATCACTTTGACATAAAAATCCTGAGCTCTTTGGAGACAGAAAAACTGAGAAATCCAATGCCCCACCTTGAGAAGGATGGGCCCCATAGAAAAAGAGAAGCTCGAGACTGGAATGATAGTATCAGGTAGAATACTTGACTGGCCTATGGCTAGCCTGCATTCTTTTTTGGCAGGCTGGGGGACCATTTGGGATGCTGGGAATTGAATCACCATCCATTCTGGGTCAGCCGCGTGCAAGGCAAACGACCAACTGCTGTGCTATCTCTCCAGCCCCTAAAGATATGTTCTTAGGAGGCCAGAGCAATAGTACAATAGATAGTAAAGCAGTATTTCACACAGCAACCCAGGTTCGATCCATGCCATTCGATAAGGTCCCCTCAGCTCTGCAAAGTGATTCCTGTGCACAGAGTCAAGAGTATCTTCTGAGCACTGCCAGGTGTGGCCCAAAACCAACCAACCAACCAACCAACCAAACAAACAAACAAACAAAAAAAAAACATGTTCTTAGGACTAGAGTTTGGGGATCTTTTAGATCTTTAAAAATCATTTTATTTAGGGGCTGGAGAGATAGCACAGTGGTAGGGTGTTTGCTTTGCACGTAGCTGACCCAGGACGGACTGTGGTTTGAATCCTGGTATCCCATATGGTCCCCTGTGCCTGCCAGGATTGATTTCTGAGGAAAGAGCCAGGAGTAACCCCTGAGCACTGCGGGTATGGCCCACAACAAAAAATAAAATTCATTTAAACACTGGTTACAAGGTTAATCATAATATAGTTGTGCTTTTTCATAGTAACAAAATTGTTCGTGATTGAATTTCTATCATACAATGTACAACACCCTCCACAATGTCACCATTTTCCCTCCTGCCCAATCACCAATGTCCCCATTTTCCCTCCGGCCCTCCTCCCTGCCTTCTCCCCTGCCTGTCTCTGTGACATTTCTCTCTCTCCTTCCCTCTCTCTTATCTACCTATCTATCTCTCCCTATTTCCCTCTCTCTCCCATTTTTTCCTTTTAGGCATTTTAGTTTGCATTATAAGACAAGAGTGTTTAATATATACTCAGCAATTTTAAAACATGTAATATAGGGGCCGGAGAGATGGCATGGAGGTAGGGCGTTTGCCTTTCATGAAGAAGGATGGTGGTTCAAATTCTGGCATCCCATATGGTCCCGAGCCTGCTAGGAGTGATTTCTGAGCATAGAGCCAGGAATAACCCCTGAGCACTGCCAGGTGTGATCCCCCCAAAACCATAAACAAACAAACAAACAACCCATGTGATATAGTACTAAATATTATCACTATGCTGTACTTTTTCTGAATTTACCACCATAACATAACTCAGTGCTTTTTTGTTTCTACTTTGGCACGTTGTGTTTGCATTTTTGTTTTGGGATTGTTTTTAAAATTCCCTCTTTGTTTCCTTTTTTTTTTTTTTTTTTTTTGGTTTTTGGTTTTTGGGTCACACCCGGTGATGTTCAGAGATTTCGCCTGCCTCTGGGCTCAGAAGTCGCTCCTGGCTTGGGGGACCATATTAAATGCAGAGGGATCAAACCTTGGTCCATCCTAGGTCAGCCTCGTGCAAGGCAAATGCCCTACCACTGTGTCATTGCACCAGACCCTCTTATTTCCTCTTTGAGCCAAAAATTTTTCAAGTGTATTGTTTAGTTCCATAACATGTCATTTTTCTATTGTCTTATAACAGAAATTACTTCATGTCTCACTTCATTGTTACCAATAAAGATAACTGGAATAATTTTTATATTCTTAAATATATAAGAATTAATTTTGTTATCTAATTTATGTAATCTGGAAAATATTCCATATACTTGAAAAAGTATATTCTTTTGTTCTTGAGTGAAAAGTTCTGTTAGATACATTTATTCTATAGTGATTTTCAGTTCCTTTTATTTTTGGCTTCCTGTCTATCAACTCTGAAATCCCCTATAACCGTCAATGGCTCTTATTAGTTTTAACGTTTGTTTTAAATATTTAGGTAACCAGATGTTGTGTTTTTATTTATAAGTGTATATAAATAATAATTATGTATATAATTGTAGAATTTTAACAATTATCATTTTAATCTTCCCATTAAATTCATCTCTCTCTTTTTTTTGGTGTTCTGGGCCACACCCAGTGATGCTCAGGTTACTCCTGGCTATGAACTCAAAAATCGCTCCTGGCTTGAGGGACCATATGGGACAATGGGGATTGAACCCAACTCTGTCCTGGGTCAGCTGTGTGCAAGGCAAACGCCCTACTGCTGTGCTATCACTCTGGCCCCTAAATTAATCTATTTTATGGTCCCAGAAATCAGAAATGATACCCTAGATCATCAGTGATAAAATCATTATACTCAAGTAGAATGTCATAGAATGTGAATTCCCTTTTGGTTTGGAAAATAATTTATTGAAATAATACAGTCATTCAGAAAAGTAGACAGAGGATGACTCAGCAAACTAGCCCATTTCTCATATGCAAGAGGCCTTGGGTTTGATCCTTAGCACCCAAAATAAAAGTACAAAAATTACAAATCTATAGACCTGATAATTTTTCATCAGGTACACATATATGAGTATTCTACATTTGGATCATGAAAGAGAATATCAGTCCTGCAAATATCTCCATATGATGATTACCCTGATTTTGAACACAAATTAAATTTTATTAAAAATTTTTGCCAGGGATCAAACCCAGGAAGAGCTTATATATGTAAGCTTATAAGTTTATAAGCTTATACATATATTTCTAGCACTAAGCTATATCCTGCCTCAATTTTTTTCTATCAGTGAGTAATGCAAAAGGAGTAATTTGTCTATATTGTTTTATGTTCAATATCTTGTAAGTAATTGATTTTGTTGATAATTGTTGTATGTAGTTCATTAATCTTCATTGCTATTGAAAACATTCCATTGTGAAATTCATTCCTTTGTGAATAAAACTTTTTTGCAATAATGTATCATTTTTTCCAAAATGATGCACTCATTACATTCCTTTGTATAAATCAGGGTTTATTAAATCTGTGTGCTAATGACATGTTGGGTCATGTTCTGGGGCTATAGTGATAGTACAGTGGGTAGAGCACTTGCTTTATGTGTGGCCAGCTCAGATTTGATACCTAGCAGCCCATATGGACCTTTGAGTCCTGCCAACACTGGTCCCTGCGCACTGCTGTGTGTGGCCCATAACCAAAACAAAACAAACTAAAAAGAACAGAGTATGTTCAAACAAGTGAAAGAAGTCAGTGACAGAGTCAATATATTAGTTTGCTTTTGTAAATCCAGAATAAAAATTAAAGTAAACCAGCAATTGATTTTTCCTAATAGACAAGAAGATAAAAGAATAAAAATGTGGAAGCTAAAGGATAGGGAATATTTGCAAATGATAAAATTATTCTAAAATTGCCTGTGGTCATGAATGCTCTATTCGTGTATTGAATGTACTAAGATGTATCAATGTACTAAAAATCTCTGAAAGTATGTACTTTAAGTGGATGAATTTTGTGCTACATAAATATTTCATTAATACTTGTTAAGAGAATCTAAAAATAACAGACAATATTAGACCATATGCTGAAAAAACATGCAGTAGCACAAATAAAACTTAGTGTTCTACCACTTGAACTATGTCCCTAAACCAAGTCTACTTTAGAAACAAAAGTTCTTCATTGAGTGGAAATAAAAAATGATCAGACTTAAACACTAAACCTAAAGTCAAAGACTACAGAATCAATACTCAATCTACAACAAGCCATACAGAGAGGGGCCCAGTTATACTAGCAGTCTAGGGGACAAAGAGGGGAGATATGGGATGCATTCTGGGAACAGGTGTGGAGTGAGGACAACACTGGTAGTGGGAATGTCCCTGATTTATTGTCACCATGTACTTTAAATATTACTGTGAAAGATTTGTAATTCACTTTGGTCACAATACAAAATTATAAAAAAAAAAAAGCAAAAGTTCGTGTTTTACTGAAATGTAAGCATGTAAGCAAATGTCATCTTTCCTTTCTCATATATTACAACAAAGAGTTAACTGCTATACTATTTCAATAAAGACGTAAAAAAAAGTACTTTACGAAAGTAACCAAATAAAAACACTTCTGCAAAGGTACCAGAGTGATAGCACAGTGGGGAAGGCATTTGACTTGCACCTAGCAGAGCTGGAATTAACATCTGAGTGCCCTGGGAGCTCCCCTCCACCCAGAAAAAAAAAAAAAACAAAAACACACAATAGCAAATTTCTGCAAATTGTGTGCAATTTTTTCTCGAAGTCAAACCCATCTCTACTTAGGACTAACTTATGATACTATGCTCAGAAATCACTCCTGGTGAGACTTGGAAACTACATGCAGTGCTAGGGGTAAAACATGGCTCATCTACGTGCAAAGCAAGGGCCTTACCTGCTGTTATATCACTTCAGTCCTAGGGTAATATTTTTTTTTTTTGGTTTTTTTTTTGGTTTTGGTTTTTGGGCCACACCCGTTTGATGCTCAGGGGTTACTCCTGGCTATGTGCTCAGAAATCGCCCCTGGCTTGGACGGCTTGGACGCCGGGGGATCGAACCGCGTCCGTCCTACGCTAGCGCTTGCAAGGCAGACACCTTACCTCTAGCACCACCTTCCCGGCCCCTAGGGTAATATTTTTAAACATTACTCAACTCTCCCAACAGCCAGTGGGTGAAAAGGAAGAAAAGAGGGAAAAATTAAAAGTACATTGAGGAAACAGAGTGATAGTATAGCGGGGAGGGTATTTTCATTGCAATAGCAGACCCAAATTTGACCTCCAGCAGCCTATATGGTCCCCTGAACCTATCAGGGGTGATTCTTGAGTACAGAACCAGGAATAAGCCCTGAAAACCTATGGGTATGGCTCAATAGATAAATGTACATTGAGAGCTACTTTAAGAGCTCTATATAAGCTATTTCAACTAATTATTTCAATAACTACATAGCATTTTATTGGGATGGTCCAGACCAAAAACCTACACTCTGTCCTGTCTCTCCAGCCCTTCATGTAGATTTTTTTAATTTACTTAAGAGCATGTATCACATAGTTGAATAAGTTGATCATGATACATTTGTCTCCAAATAAGAGTCAAATTATTTAAAAAAACTGAGAAGAGGAAAAATAAAGAAGTACAGTGAGAAGCAGATTTGTGAACATTACTGTATCTACAAAAAGGTAGGGGCCAGAGCGGTGGTGCAGTAGTAGGGCATTTGCCTTGCACGAGGCTGACCTAGGATGGACCACGGTTAGATCCTCTGGTGTCCTATATGGTCCCCCAAGCCAGGAGTGATTTCTGGGTGCATAGCCAGGAGTAACCCGAGTGACCCCCCCAAAAGGTCATTAAGTCATTGTCTGAAGGTTTAGTAAGCTCTTATTGCTAGCTGACCGTTGTTACTTCATTTGTTTTTGAAAATTAAGTGACATTGGATCTAAACTGGTGTGTTCCTATGGGGATGACGGTATTAAACAAAACTGAAGTTGTCATAAGACCACAATTGTTGTGATTTGTTTGGGGTCTCTGGGTATACCCTACAAAATATGCTCCAGAAAAGCAGATACTGGGCCAGAGAGATAGCACAGCGGTAAGGCATTTGCCTTCGATGCAGAAGGATGATGGTTCGAAACCTGGCATCCCATATGGTCCCCCAAGCCTGCCAGGAGCGATTTCTGAGCATAAAGCCAGAAGAAACCTGAGCGCTGCCGGGTGTGACCCAAAAACAAAAACAAACAAACAAAAAAAGCAGATACCAACTAACCCATGGGTTCGGGTTCTGGGGGAAAGGGAGTTCTCTGCTGTATATAAGCATGCATCAGAGTAGCCATCTGGCAGCACAGAGGGAACTGGACCCTGGGGCTAAGACTGGAGATCTCAGGCAGAGTTTTGGGAGTTCTGTCAACTTGGGCTGCTTATCCCAAATATTAATAGGGCCTTTAAGAGAACATACCCAGACTAACTCTAGTAGGGAGCATTAGTTAAGGCAAATAAGGAGGGAGTCAGCAGCTTAACTGTCTTAAGGTGCCAGTGTATGCCCCATAATCCTATACCTCTTCTTGGCCCAATAACTAGAGGGGAAGAGGCACTCAGGATCATAATAATGAGGGTAGTGGTCCAGACAACAAACTGGCTGCTTCTGGACTGAGGGGAGGACCACCTTGTAGGGAATACAAAGTTTGGGCATGTGCCTCTTACCCACCCCTGGAGTGGTCACCAAGGTCTCCTCCCCTTACCTAAACTGTTGCAATGAGACTGCAGAGGCAGGGGGAAATAATTCCCATCAAGGCTAATTGGGTCATGGCTTTGTGTGTATCAAGGAACTGACCCCCTGTATGTCTGCCACTGTTTTTGCACACCCAAATTATTTTTACATCATCAGTAATTCTCTCATCCCAGGTGTCATACCAGCAGGAGAGGGTGGGTGAGAACAAGATAAACTCTCCCATCAAGTGGATGCTGGTCAGGAAGTCAGCTGAAGTTGCTTTTCAGAGCAGGTGTGGACTAGATCTAGGCTCTGGGGGGAATAATGTGTTTATGCTAACAAGTCAGAAGTCAGCCATGAGACACTGCAGCAGGTGAAGGCTAGTTTGCAGAAGGGAAGGAGGCAACGGAAGATTCTGCCACCTGGTATAAACAGTGGTTCAATATCATGCTGGAAAACCTCCCTGATTTAGATGCTTGTGCTAAAGTCCCAGCCTGTGCCCATGAGCAGGAACAAGAATGAGGAACCTCAAGGAGAGTCAAAGATTTGACTCAGGTCCATAAGAAGAGGGAATGTTGGGACCCGAATTCTGAACGAGGGACGCCATTTTGTAAAAACCACATGGCAGGCTTCTTCTTAGGTTCTGAGCAGGGAGAAACACCATTTTGTAAGGACCACATGGTGTAAGCCACATGCTGGGGCTTCAGAAGCCTATTTCCATAGACCCTGTCTCAGTCTACCTGGCCAGGTAGCCTATCAGGAAAGGACAAGCGAGCAGTAGAAAGGTATCCCTAGACAAGAGCCAATCATTTTAAGGATCATCAGAGCTGGAACCTCTCTATATAATCATCATGAGCTTGGACAGGGCTCATCTCCTTCAGGGGATGACCCCTGGCTGGCCAGGCTGGGGAATCTTGTTGGCAGATGGATTAAAGTGTTAAACTTTATTCCAGTTGTGTGGTCTCCTTCTACTCTGGAACCCTACAGTGGTCGTGCTAACCAGGAATTCCAAACACTAGTGCTGATACTGAGGCTTTACATTAGGGCGTGTTTTTTGAGTTGTTGTTATTGTTTGGTTTTTGGGCTACACCTGGTGATGCTCAGGGGTCACTCCTGACTATGTGCTCAGAAATCGCTCCTGGCTTGGGGGAACCATATGGGATGCTGGAGGATCGAGCCATGGTCCGAGTCCTAGGCTAGCGCTGGCAAGGAAGATGCCTTACCGCTTGTGCCATCACTCCAGCCTATAGGCCGTGTTTTTGGTAGGTCTTCCAGAAGTATAGAAAGGTATGGGGAGGGTTCTTGCACTCACTCCAGAACAGTCTGAATCCTGGCATATCTTGAGTTTTGGTCAGATTGGTTTCTGCAAAGAAGAGTGTTGAAGCAGAACTAGGCAAAATGGAATTTGTGCTGATGGGCGTGGCGTTGGCAGAGTGGGGACTTGGCCTGCCCTATCTCCAGCAATTGCCAGCTTTCAGCTGCATGGTCAGAGTAACCATGTTTTTTCTTAGTTTGGTTTAGATCTCTTTTGAGAACAGAGTGAGTCTATGGAGCTGACCATGTGCAGACATAGCGACTGCGTTTGTTTATACAGAATTTTTTTTTCATAATATCTTTAAGAACCAGGATTGTTTGTTTATGGTTTTTTGGGGATCACACCCGGCAGCGTTCAGGGGTTCCTCATGGCTCTATGCTCAGAAATCGCTCCTGGCAGGCTCAGGGAACCATATGGGATGCTGGGATTGGAACCACCATTGTTCCTTGGGTAGCCGCTTGTAAGGCAAACACCCTACTGCTGTGCTATCGATTTGGCCTCCTATGTTCTATTTTGTTATTGTTGTTTTTGGGGTCACACCCGGCAGCGCCCAGGGGTTCCTCCTGGCTCCACGCTCAGAAATCACTCCTGGCAGGCTCGGGGGACCCTATGGGATGCCGGGATTCGAACCACCGACCTTGTGCATGCAAGGCAAACGCCTTACCTCCATGCTATCTCTCCGGCCCCTAAATTTTTCCTACTAAAGTTTTTTTAATAAAGATACTATGGGCCGGGAAGGTGGCGCTAGAGGTAAGGTTTCTGCCTTACAAGCGCTAGCCAAGGAACGAACCGCGGTTCGATCCCCCGGCGTCCCATATGGTCCCCCCAAGCCAGGGGCGATTTCTGAGCACATAGCCAGGAGTAACCCCTGAGCGTCAAACGGGTGTGGCCCAAAAAACCAAAAAAAAAAAAAAAAAAAAAAAAAAAAAAAAAAAAAAAAATAAAGATACTACTTACAGTCGCGCGGGGGGGCGCGAAAAACGTTTTCTTCTTCCTGGGGAGGGGGCATGACAGAAAATAATTGAGAAGCACTACCCTATACTGAGAAGGACCAGACTCACACAGCTCTCCGGGGGGGGGGGGGGAACGGAGGTACACCAGGTCCCGCTGTGATGACGCACTTCCGGCGCGCCGCCGCCGGAGGAACCGGAAGGGCGGGCGGGAGGCAGCCGAGCCGGGCGCCGTCGCCGGGTTCGAGGCGGGGCCTCGCGACCGCCGCACTAGTCAGTCACTCGGCTCGGAGTACGGCGGATGCGGCCGGGAGCGTCTTGGCTGCGCCTCGCTTCTCCTTGTCGCCGGGACCCCGCTGGCGTCGCCTCCCGACGCGCGGGCCGCCGTGGGCCGCGGAGCCCATGAGGGTGCGGGCACCGCCGCCGCCGCCTCCTCCGCGGCGTCGCCCTCGCCCTCGCCCTCGTCCCCGAGCGCCCCGGGCCGCCTTGGCTATGGCGGCCGCCGCCTGAGCATGGAGCGGGAGGAGAAGGCGGCGTCGGCGCGGGATCCTGAGGGCGACGCCATGCCGGAGAAGCGCGCGGGCGCCCAGGCCGCGGGCGGCGGCGCCTCGGTGAGCGGCGGCGTCGGGGTCGGGGTGGGCCGGGGGTGCGCTGCAGGTGTTGGCGCGCGCGCAGGGGCGCGGGATGCTGCGGGCCGCTCGCTCCCTGCCAAGGTCCTTTGCGGGTCACCCGGTGGCACGATCTCCCTTCCCTTCCCTTCCCTTCCCTTCCCGATCTGGGCTCCGCGGCTCGCCCCGGCCCCAACTTGCGATGATTGCTATGGGTGTGTGTGTGTGTGTGTGTGTGTGTGTGTGTGTGTGTGTGTGTGTGTGTGTGTGTGTGATCTCCCTTCCCTTCCCTTCCCTTCCCGATCTGGGCTCCGCGGCTCGCCCCGGCCCCAACTTGCGATGATTGCTATGGGTGTGTGTGTGTGTGTGTGTGTGTGTGTGTGTGTGTGTGTGTGTGTGTGAGCTCTTGGAACCGGGGATCAAACCCCGGTGAGCTTCATGCAAGGCTTTGTGTGTGTGTGTGTGTGTGTGCCACAGCTTGCGATGATTTCTATGGGTGTGTGTGTGTACGTGTGTGTGTGTGTGTGTGTCCACGCGCGCTCATGGAACCTGGTGTCAAACCCCGGTGAGCTTCATGCAAAGCTGTATGTGTGTCTGTGTGTGTGTGATTTCAATGGGTGTGTGTGTGTATGTCTGTGTGTGTGATTTCAATGGGTGTGTGTGTGTATGTCTGTGTGTGTGTGCGCGCGCGTGTGTGCGCGCGCCACAACTTGCGATGATTTCAATGGGAGTTTGTGTCTGTGTTCGAAAAGGCGCCAAACCTTGGGGCGGTGGCCGAGCTTCCCCGGTTCGATCTTGCATTCGTTGTCCTGTCCGCCAGGACGGTAGCGGTGGCTCCTTCCTTCCTTCCTTCCTTTCCTTCCCGGTGGACGAGCGAGCGAAGAGCGCACGCACCGCTGCGGACTGAGCTTTTGTAATTTTCGTATTTTGGGTGACTTTGTACGGGTTTTGTTTTATCTTTTTTGACAGCTGGTAGGAAAGAAAACCTGCCAGTCTCGGCCGAGCAAGCTGTCACCGGCGCTTCGGTGTTCTAGGATGGGACTTGGGTATTATTTTCATCTCTCTTTCCCCCCCCTCTCTCTCCCTCCCTCCCTCCCTCCCTCTCTCTCTCTCTCTCTCTCCCTCCCTCCCTCCCTCCCCCCCCCCCCCCCCCCCCCCCCCCCCCCCCCCCCCCCCCGGCAGCGCTCAGGGGTTCCTCCTGGCTCTACGCTCAGAAATCACTCCTGGCAGGCTCCGGGAATCATATGGGATGCCGGGATTCGAACCACCGACCTCCTCGTATTCGGGATTACTCCTGGCTTTGTGCTCTGGGATCAACTCCTGGCGGTCTCAAGGGAGACCCTATGTGGGAATATTAGGATCTAATCTAACCCTGCATGCCTGGCCCGGAGCTAAAGGATAGTGTGCCTGCCCTACCCGCTGTAACTGTCCTCCTATTCAAACTCCCCCACTCACCTTTCTTCCTCTTATCTCTTGTCATTTTGAGGACCTATCTGAACTCCAGAAATACATCAAGGGGTCATTTTTCCCAACGCTTAAAGTGACATTTTTGTGCATTTAAATAAGTGGCTTCAGATTTTTGGTGGGCAGTTTTTTTTGCTTTTAAAGAACTTTCAGTTTGAAGGCAAAACAATTTTTTAGTTTGGTGGTAGAGCCCCCAGGCTAGCATTGGAACAGGGTTGTATACAAAAGAGCTGTAAATAGAATGGAGAGGCAGAGCTCTTTTCCAGTCCTTGTTCTAGCAGACCCTGGGGTCCTGTTGGTAGAATAATGTCACAACCCTGTCACCTAGTTCTGAATCTTCCTCTTTTTTATTTTTAAATGGAGGTGCTGTCTTGTTCAAGTCTAAGGTGCTGTTTCTTTTTTTTTTTTTAATATAATTTTTATTTTGATCATCGTGGCTTACATATTGTTGACAATATTATTTTAGGTACATATTTACATAAAATCAAGGGGGATTCCCATCACCTTTTTTTTAATATAATTTTTAGGTGCTGTTTCTTATTCAAGAAAAAAACTAGGGGTAGGGTGGGAGAGACATTCTTTTGAGTTAGTGCTTCTTGTTTTTTATTGCTAAAATTTTTGTCATCTTCTGATCCCTCAAACCAAACTGCCTACTCCTGTCCATTGATGGATATTAATAATTAACCACTAGGCTGTGGGCACTTAACTAGTGGCCACACTCTTAAGTAATCTAAGAGGTAGCTTCATATACCCATTCCCATACTGCAGCATCCAGAAGTTCTTTACAAATAAGTGCAGCTAAATATATTAAATAAAGTGCTTGTTGGGGGGGGGGGTCACACCCGGCAGCACTCAGGAGCTCCTCCTGGCTCAGAAATCGCTTCTGGCAAGCTCAGGGATCCATATGAGATGCCAGGATTCAAACCATGGTCCTTCTGCATGCAAGGCAAATGCCCTACCTCCATGCTATCTCTCCAGTCCCTAAAGTCCTTATGATTTTTAATTCTCTTCTCTTTGTCCTAGTGAATACTCAGTACTTCTTGTTTTTGGTTTTGAGCCACACCCAATCGTGCTCAGGTCTTACTCCTTAGGGAAGGTGCTCAGGTGACCTTACAGATGTGCTGGGCATTGAACCCCTGTCAGACACGTGCAGGGCAAGAACCTTACCCACTGTACTGTCTCTCCAGCCCCCTTGGTATTTTTGACCTAGATTTGACCGTTTCTTGAGATTACTCACTGTCAGTCTACCCTCCCATTTTGAATAATGTAAGCTAACATTAGAATTTACCTCATAGGATTGTTAACTGACTCCAGCTTGGAACCTAGTAACTCCTCAATAAGTTTTAACTATTTTTGTTATTTCTGACTTTATTTGCACTAAAGATTGATCCCATTACATAGTATCCTTAAGAAACTAGGTCCTCTGGCCTGCTGGAACTTTTGAGGGGTGTTGTATTCAAGGAAACCTACAGGGTTTTATTCTCTCATTCTTTTTTGTATACTCTGAAACCAATCTGCTAAATTGATTCTAAGTAGATTCCTGTCCATCTTTTTTTTTTTTTTGTCTGTGTGTACAGATAGTCTAAAGTTTCCTTCTTGCTTACTCACTAAAGACTTTGTGCAATGACTAGCATGGCAAGGTTCAGACACTGGTACTTTATAGAATATATGGAAGCAAAAACACTTTATGCCTTTAATCATAAATAGGCTTGTCTGCCAGTACTTCCACAGTGTGGGACTTTCCTGCTTGTAGTTTTGGTGTTCTGTTTTATTTCAACATGTTAATTTTCTTATTGCTAGATCGCATTGATGCTCAGCATTTAGGTTCATGAACCACAGAGGAACTTTCCTATCTTGTTTGGCAAAGGGATTTGTGAATCTAGTATTTATTCCAAAAGGTCATTCATTGCCTTCTAGAAAAGGCAGGTGTGTTAACAAGTAAATGTTTGTTTCATTGTTCTCTCTGTCCTTAATTGTGTGTATATTCGCACCTTGAGGTATTTTATCAGTTATTTGCTTTTAAGTGCAATATTTCTGTTACACTTAATGCCACACCGACAGTGCTCAGGGGTTACTCCTGGCTTTGTGCTCAGAAATCGCTCCTTGCTGGCTCAGGGATTGAACCCAGTTCAGCAACATGCAAGGCAAATGCCCTACCACTATGCTATCACTCAGACCCCCTATACACTCAATCTTTGTAATGGGAAAAGTATGTTGGGATTATTTTTGCCCCTTCCTTTTATTGTTGTTGGTCACATACATACTTGTGTTGTTTGCTTTCATGTACTTGTTTGTGGGATGCTGGAATCCCACACTTGTGGCCTACAAAGGATCTCCCAAATGGCAGCGGTGAGGGAATTAGTGCTCTGCTAGACAGGTGTGCTACCACTGAACTATCACCAGATCCCCCTTGGGTGGAAGCAGTACAAGGGGGGACTTCACTCCTGAGATTTGCTGCAAAGAAAACACACCAATGGGGGCTGCAGCGATAGCACAGCGGTAAGGCATTTGTCTTGCACACAGCCAACACCGGATGGAGCCCAGTTTGAGCTCCAGCATCCCCATATGGTCCCCTGAGCCTGCTAGGAGCAGTTTCTGAGCACAGGGCCAGGAGTAACCCCTGAGCACTGCAGGATGTGACCCAAAACCAAAAAAAAAAAAAAAAAAAAAAGACAAACCAAGGAGGGAAGATAGCACAGTGGGTGGGGCATTTGCTCCCCATGAGCCTGCCAGGAGTAATACCTGAGTGCCACTGCATGTGGTCCAAAATCCAAAAAGAAACTAAAGAAAAAGCACCTAAGATTCACATACTATTTATTTTGTGCTGTTCGTGAACTCCAGGAAACACTTGTATGGGAGTCTAAGGATCACTGTCCTTCTGAGAGCCTGTATGTTAAGAAAGTCCCTATGAAGACTAATTTGGATTTTTGAGCACAATATTAAGGTCTTTTTGGTTTGGGTTGGTTTGGCTCGGTTTTTGGGCCAATCCTTCCTGTGATACTCAGAGGTTACTCCTGGAAGGCTTGGGGGATCATATGGGATGCTGGGAATCGAACCCAGGTGGCTACGTGTAAGGCAAAGGCCCTTCCCTCTGCTTTACTGAATAGCAGAGAGGGAGGATGGGTGTATTGCAAGATCAAGATTTGATATGTTTTGTTTGTATAAAGTGAGAGGACCCTGGGACATATTAGGGGAGGCACATAATAATTAACTTTATTTTAAACTTTATTTACACAGTTCATAATGCAGTTGCTTTGGGCATTCAGTGTTCCCACACTAATCCACCACTACTGTGACCTTCCTTCAACTATTATACCCCATTTCCCACCCTTTCTTGCCCCCTTAGTAGGCACAAAATAACTTTTTTACATTGTTATAACAAAGAGGCTAATGGAATTATAGGAGAAATTACTTTTGTAAAAGAAATTTTGCAAAAATTGTTTTCTCTTACAATGAAGCCATTAAAGTCATTGCCTAAGGGTTTACTGAGTTATTGCTTGTTGAGAGCCTTCTGTGTTACTGTTTTCTTTGAGTCTAAGTTGGCTTTGCTACTGTGCCTTCTAATTTGGTGTGCTCCTAGCCTCTCATTATTTTGGGATTTGGAGATATTGCATGGCTACATATGAGGCTGTGGGCTCCTGGTTCTGTAAAACAGTAGAACGATTCTTGGCCCACTTCCCTCCCAACAGGGACCCAGCATTTTCATCTCAGTGACCTGTGTTTCGATGAGGTTCAGTGGCTTGGCTTGCATCTCTTCCGAGTTTAGTCATGAAGTTGGGCTGTTGTTTACATGGTAATGGTGGCTGTGAGTGGTTCAACTTATTTTCTTTCTTAGCACTTTAAAGTTTGATCTTTCCAAAGTTAATAAAATAGTGCTGGAATATTTTGTTGTTTTCAGCAATAAAGGTAAATTTGTATTTAGTAGAAAGTTTCTTTTTTGTTTCTACATTTTTAAAGTAGTTGAGACATAATACTTAAACTGTTCTTTTAAAGCAACCCAACTATTTACATTATTTCTTTCTATAAGATCTATACTTTTCCTTTCATTTTCAAATTATAATAAGATATAAGACTTAACCATGTGTACAGTTCAGTGGTATTCATCAACACCATCTCCAGAACATTTTTATCTTGTAAAATTGAAACTTCCATAGTCATTATATACTTTATTTCTTTAATACTTGCTGGGGTTTTTTTTTCTACCATTTTGTCCCCCCCCCCCCCAATCAAAACTTTACTAAATTGAAAGGTTTTTCCACACATCAATAGTGTGGTCCCAAAACCAATAAAACCAAAAAAGAAGTCCTTTGATAGTGGATGGGAATGATGTTGAGAAAGGAGTTGCTTGCACTAAGTGTTGCAACTGGGAGGAGGCACCATATTCACAGATATTCTCCTGCCTCTGGTTCCCCTTCTGGGCATAGTTATGGATTCTTTGGTGTCCCATCTCCCATGTTTTGTTGGCTTATTTTCCTTCCTAAAGGCTAATTGTCTTTTTTTTTTTTTTTTTTTTTTGAGATGGATGGTTAACTCTTTTTAACCAAATAACAGAAATATATGTGCCTTAAAATATATAACTATAGGGCCAGAGAGATAGCATGGAGGTAAAGCGTTTGCCTGGCATGCAGAAGGTCGGCGGTTCAAATCCCGGCATCCCATATGGTCCCCTGAGCCTGCCAGGAGCAACTTCTGAGCATAGAGCCAGGAGGAACTCCTGAGCGTGGCCAGGTGTGACCCAAAAAACCCCCAAAAAAGTGTGTGTGTATTATACATACATACATACATACATACATACATATATATATATATATATATATATATAAAATTTTGTTTGTTTTTTTGACCACACCTAGAGGTGCTCAGGACTGATTCTTGGCTCTGAAATCAGGGTTCAGTCCTGGAAGGACTTGAGGGACCATATGTGGAGCCAAGGATTGAATCCTGTGAGCTGTGTGCAAGGCAAGTGCCCTGTCCACCCTACTTTTGTTCTGGCATGTGTAGTCAGAATAATTGTATTATAGCATAATGTATATTGTAGAATAATTTTTCTTTTGGGGGGGGGTTTGGGCCACTCCCGGCAGTGCTCAGGGGTCACTCCTGGCTATCTGCTCAGAAATCCTCCTGGCAGGCATGGGGGACCGTATGGGACACCGGGATTTGAACCAACCACCTTAGGTTCTGGATTGGCTGCTTGCAAGGCAAACACCGCTGTGCTATCTCTCCGGGCCCCGTAGAATAATTTTAAATTAATATATTTTTTTATTTAAAAAGTTACTTCATTTTTTTTTATTTATTTATTTTTTTTTTGTGGTTTTTGGGTCACACCCGGCAGTGCTCAGGGGTTATTTCTGGCTCCAGGCTCAGAAATTGCTCCTGGCAGGCACAGGGGACCATATGGGGCGCCGGGATTGGAACCGATGACCTCCTGCATGGAAGGCAAATGCCTTACCTCCATGCTATCTCTCCGGCCCCAAAGTTACTTCATTTTACAGAATGAGTATTTCCATCTGAATTCCAGTTTCATCCCATGCTCAGTGATACCTTCCCTTTGTTTCTGCCCAAACCAACCTTGGGCCATACTCAAAGTATTTTTTTTTTTTTTTTTTTTTTTTTTTGTGGTTTTTTTTGGGGTCACACCCGGCAGTGCTCAGGGGTTACTCCTGGCTCCATGCTCAGAAATCGCTCCTGGCAGGCACGGGGGACCATATGGGACGCTGGGATTCGAACCGATGACCTCTTGCATGAAAGGCAAACGCTTTACCTCCATGCTATCTCTCCAGCCCCCATACTCAAAGTATTTTTAAGGAGAAAGTTATCAGAAGTGTTAACGATGTATTGAGGGACACTTCTTGGTAGTGTTTATTCTTCCCTACATTTATTCTGGTATGTTTCCGAGGCCTACTTGATCCCTTCAGAAAGCCTAGGTCCAAGTGTGGGGTGTGGCAAGTGAGAGAGAACATGCTTCACAGGTGTGTGTGAGGCCCTGGCTTCAAGCTTCAGCACCAAGAGGGAAAAAGGAAGGAAGAGGGGCTGGAACGATCGCACAGCGGGTAGGGTGTTTGCCTTGCATGTGGCCAACTCAGGACCAACCAGGTTTGATTCCCAGCATTCCATATGATCCTGGGAACCAACCAAGAGTGATTTCTGAGCACTGCTGGGTGTGGCCAAAAAAAAAAAAAAAAAGGAAAAGAAACTGCTGTTCCAGCTTAGACTCTGTAGACTCAAACATGTTTTAAATGTCCTCTCTACACTAAAGAGCTTTCTTTTGTGTGTGTGTGTGTGTGTGTGTGCGCGTGTGTGTGTGTGCGCGTGTGTGTGTGTGTGTGTGTGTGTGTGTGTGTGTGTGTTTTGGGTCACACCCGGCAGTGCTCAGGGGTTATTCCTGGCTCCATGCTCAGAAATTGTTCCTGGCAGGCACGGGGGACCATATGGGAGGCCGGGATTCGAACTGATGACCTTCTGCATGAAAGGCAAACACCTTACCTCCATGCTATCTCTCCAGACCCTAAAGAGATCTTTCTAGTGAGGCAGAATAATGTGGCATCTGAAAATATGGATCTTTTTCTGCTTCACATGTGGCTTTGCTAGCAATTGTTAAAGAAATCATGGCAGTTATATTTATGATGTTCTAAGGAATGTGGTTTGCTTTCACTAACCATTTACTGTTCCTCATAAAAATATGTGACTACAGAAGGCCGGAGATATAGATAGAGGTATGGCGTTTGCCTTGCATGCAGAAGGACGGTGGTTCGAAACGAGGCATCCCACATGGTCCCCCAGGCCTGCCAGGAGCGATTTTTGAGTGTAGAGTCAGGAGGAACCCTGAGCGATGCTGGGTGTGACCAAAAACAAACAAAAAATATGTGACTTCAGTGTATGAATTAAAAACGAAAACTAGAATTGCATGTAATTAAAACAATGACCTTCTGAAAATGAGTAGCTGATTAAGTGGAGATAGCTGGACATTTCTCATCCCTGGGACTTAATCCAATTTTAATTTGGAAGGTCAGTTTCTCATATTACAGGAACAGTGAGTGTCAGTCTGTGACACCGTCATATACAGAATTGCCTATACAGGTGATCCTATTTACTCTAATATCTAATCGAAAGGAAAACACTCCCGGGTGAACTAATGTCTCACTTTTACGTAAGTGAAGTTATATTGATAGCTTCAATATTCTTCATTTTTGTTTATTACAGGGGATGGGCCTGGGCCATACCTGGCAGTACTCAGGGATTACTCCTGGGTATACTGAGAAGGGACCATACATGGTATCTGGAATCAAACACCAGACAGCCACTCTCAAGGCAAGTTCCTTAGCCCCCTGTACTATCTCTGTAGATCCTAACTTAGGCAGCTTATTTATTTTTGGATTTTTGTAGTCACCCTTTTCTGCTCACACGTATCTCCTTGACTGTATAGAAATTACTCATAATGGTGCTCAGGAACCATATTGGGTGCCTGGAATTTAACCTGGGTCCATTGCATACAAGACAAATACCCTACCCACTGAATTGTCTCTAGCCCCAGTAGTCTGCTTCTCAGTTATCTTCCAGTTTGATTTTCAAATTTAAAAATAAAAGTGCACTAAGATTATGAATTTCAGGGCCAGAGGGATAGCATGGAGATAGGGCACTTGCCTTGCATGCAGAAGAACCGTGGTTCGAATTCCGGCATCCCATATGGTCCCCTGAGCCCTCTGAGCTTAGAGCCAGGAGTAACCCCTGAGCGCTGCCGGGTGTGACCCAAAAACAAAAACAAAACAAAAAAAAGATTATGAATTTCACATAATTAGTGGTTTTTCTGGTACAGCATCTCTGTGAGGTTAGTACATAATGAAAGTATTCTTTACAAACAGGTAAGACATACATTATTTTTATACTCTGCTGTAAAGTAGGAAAATTCAATGATACCAATATTAGTAACATAAGATTAGTATTCTTATTTTGGTTTTTGAGCCACACCCGGTGATGCTCAAGGTTTACTCTTGGCTATGTGTTCAGAAATTGCTCAGAAATTTGGGGATCGAACTTGGGTCAGCCTGTGTGCAAGGCAAATGCCCTACCACTGTGCTTTCACTTCGGCCTTAAGACTAGTATTATTGAAATAAAATAGTCACTCCTTTGGGTTTAGTTGTCCAGCCTATGACACATGAGCATCATAGGCTATGGAATGAATAGTGATGCATAATGATGCATTATTTATAGCATTAAAAATCTTGACTATGGGAGCCAGAGAGATAGCATGGAGGTAAGGCATTTGCCTTTCAAGCAGAAGGTCATTGGTTCAAATCCCAGCATCCCATATGGTCCTCCGAGCCTGCCAGGAACAATTTCTGAGCATAGAGCCAGGAGGAACCCCTGTGCGCTGCGGGGTGTGACCCAAAAAAAAAAAAAGAATCTTGACTATGGGGCCTGAGTGGTGGCACAAGCGATAGGGCGTTTGCCTTGCACGTGCTGACCTAGAATGGATTGCGGGTCAATCCCCTGGCATCCATATGGTTCCCCAAGCCAGAAGCAATTTCTGAGTGCATAGACTGGAGTAACCCCTGAGTGTCACCAGGTGTGGCCCAAAAACAAACAAAAAGAATCTTGACTATATTTAACGTCAGCTTCAATCATTAAATTACTTATTACCAGGTGATAACATCTATATGGAAGCTAGACAGTTAATATAAAGTTTAAAAAAGTCCTTCCCCTTTGAATTGCCCTTAGGCAATCATACTTCAAGGAAATTATCCTCCGATAAGGCAGTTTGTGGAACACTGTAGAGGTGTATTTGCTATATATGCATTAATTATGTATAATAATGAAGTATTGACTCTAACTTAAAAATAACTTGGTAAAACAATTGTAGAATATCCAGAAATTATTAAGTCCTTCAGATAAGCTGCTCTGTACCCATATAAATGGATAGTGAATGTGCAGTTAATATCTTTAAGATGTTTTAATAATACCCTTGGAAAAAGTCTGAAAAGATTATTATTCTTTCTGGTATTAAAATTTTGGAGATTTTAGTTTAATTCCTTTTCTGTTTCTCTACATAAATTTGTATGTTTTTCTACTGTTCATGTATGAAATACTAAGAAAAATTAAGAGACCTGTGGAAAAGAATACATGAATACTATAAATGGTAGATATCCCATAGACTTCCTGTTCTGAATGCGTGGGAAGCTACATTCTCTTTCCAGGCCCCTGACCTATTCCTGTATGACCTGCTACCACTCCTTTGCACAGATTCTTTTGCAGTAGAGGAGCCTTCCACACTACAGTTCCGTTTCCTTAGTTTACAAATGAAAGCACTAACACCCAGGAAATTGCATGGAGTCAGGAAGTTAGTTAACAACAATGTTAGAATAGAACTAATGTTTCATATGTACTTGAGAGATTTTTATGTTTTTTGTGGTTTGTTGTTGCGCACCTTTAATATGATCTTAAAGGAGGATGATCAGACATTGCAGCTTAAGGATATTATTGTATTTTAGTAGCATTCCTTTTTATTCTTTTTTTTTTTTTTTTTTTGGTTTTTGGGCCACACCCGGCGATGCTCAGGGGTTACTCCTGGCTGTCTGCTCAGAAATAGCTCCTGGCAGGCACGGGGGACCATATGGGACACCGGGATTCGAACCAACCACCTTTGGTCCTGGATTGGCTGCTTGCAAGGCAAACGCCGCTGTGCTATCTCTCCGGACCCTCCTTTTTATTCTTAAGAGTCTGGTTTGTGTGATATGTGTTTTTGTTCATCCTACTCATGAGGAAAGCACCATAATAAAAGAGAAAACAATTAAGTACTGTAATCAGGGTCTGTTAATGAAAAATGGAATGGTTAGAAATAGTTCCTAAAAAAAAAAAAAAAGAAAAGAAATCGTTGCTTCTCATACAATGAAAGATGTTGGTAGAACAACTTAAATTTTTCTTTAGGCAAAAAAATGTAGCTGGAAGGTCATATTAAGAGTTTTTGTTTGATGTAGACTTTTAAAGATTCTAGATGACTATTTTCAGCTTTTCAAAATTCATTTTATTAATTTATTTTGACAACTGCATTTAGATTCAGTTAGTTAAGATGATTTTATAAATATGTTAGTGATTTTATAAAAATGTTTTAGAAAAATGCTTTCTTAAGAAATAGCTAGCACTGGGGCCGGAGAGATAGCATGGAGGTAAGGTGTTTGTTTGCCTTTCATGCAGAAGGTTGGTAGTTCCAATCCCGGCATCCCATATGGTCCCCTGTGCCTGCCAGGGACGATTTCTGAGCATAGAGCCAGGAGTAACCCCTGAGCAGTGCTGGGTGTGACCCAAAAACCAAGAGAGAGAGAGAGGGAGAGGGAGGGAGGGAGGGAGGGAGGGAGGGAGGGAGGGAGGAGGAAGGAAGGAAGGAAGGAAGGAAGGAAGGAAGGAAGGAAGGAAGGAAGGAAGGAAGGAAGGAAGGAAGGAAGGAAGGAGGGAAGGAAGGAAGGAGGGAAGGAAGGAAGGAAGGAAGAAAGAAATAGCACAAAGGAAGGAAGGAAGGAAGGAAGGAAGGAAGGAAGGAAGGAAGGAAGGAAGGAAGGAAGGAAGGAAGGAAGGAAGGAAGGAAGGAAGGAAGGAAATAGTTAGCACTGATGAGCAACTTTATGGATGACTTTTTTTTTCACACTGCTCCTGACTCTGAACTCAGAAATTGCTCCTAGCACACTCAGAGGATCATATGGGATGCCAGGAATCAAACCCTGGTCAATCTTGGGTTGGCTGAGTGCAAGGGTAATGCCCTACCACTGTGCTATCACTCTGGCACCTGGTTGACTTTTTCTTTTTCTTTTTTTTTTTTTAACAAACACACATTGTCCTCTGAACACACTGTCCACACACGGTGCTTGGGGGACCATATGGTATGTTGGGTATTGAACCCAGGTTGGCAGTAAGCAAAGCAAGCATCTTACTCCCTGAACTATCTCTCCTGTCTCTGACCTTTCTTTTAATTTAGTATAATTCTTCCTCCAGTTTTTTCTTTGATATCTTACATTTCTTTGCTGAAGAAAAGGGACCATTTGTTTCTAAGTGTTCTCTTTGTTTTCTTTGCTGTTTAAGGACCAGAGCAAAGACATTAGTCTCAGAAGAGGTCCTTCTTTCATTTCACATATTTTTTAATTAGTCTTTGTTACTATAGAAGAGAGAGGATTGCTGTTTATTACCATCATTGAACAAAACAGACAAAAGTACTTTTCTTCATGGTTAATGTCATTTCCATTTTAGGGAAGATAGACAATAAACAAAATGAATTGCATAGTCATTAGAAATTCTTTAGGGTAGTGTAGAGCACAACCAAGATTGTGGGACTTAATGGAAGGTGTAAAATGACCAAATAGGATCTGTGCCGTGAAGGGTGTAGCAGAGTTTCATTCTCTTATATTTAGACAGATATATTTATATTTCTGATTGCTGTGCAGTAGGTGACAGAGCAGAAGTGAAAAATCTGTTCTATAATCCAGGCAAGAACTAGCAGAAGAGCAGGTGAAACAGGCATCAGGGATGGTGAAGGTTTCTGGCTTCCGTGTCTTAGACCCACTGACACTGGATTAGTAGTCTCATGGTGGCTGCCATTTGCATTCCCTGTTCTATTGGTAAAGGACTTATGAAAGCTGGTGTTTGTTATTTTTCCTTTAAAAAGTATGCCCTATTTTTTTTCCCCAAAAACCAAAAGAACAGGCATTGACACTTTAAGGAAATCAGACCAATTCTTTTATTTTTTATTTATTTATTTTTTGGTTTTGGTTTTTCGGGCCACACTCGTTTGATGCTCAGGGGTTACTCCTGGCTAAGTGCTCAGAAATCACCCCTGGCTTGGGGGGGACCGTATGGGACGCTGGGGGATGGAACCACAGTCACAATCTTTCCTTGGCTAGAACTTGCAAGGCAGACACCTTACCTCTAGCGCCACCTCGCTGGCCCCAGAGCAGTTCATTTAGCTGCCCTTCATGTTTATCATTTCCTGTTTAAAGTCTATCTAGTTAACCCATATAGATATGGCCAGGAAGGTAGGCATGCCCTTGGCCTGGGTTTAATACCTGTTTCCCTATGACCTGAGTATCACCATAGTAACCTTGGAGGCCCCCTAGTATCACTGGATGTGGCTCCGGAGGCTTTCAGGACCCACAGGATAGGGTCTTATGGGCCGTCACACTATAGGCCTCATTGTCATTGCAAATGACCCTGAACTCTCTGAGCACCACTTGGGAGACCCATAAATAATAAATAAAAAACACAAATGTAGTTTTACCATTTTGGAAAGTTAAAAAATGTTGGCATATAAATAATAGTATATTACCATCTTTTATAAAGTACTACTTCCGATTAAAGTCCAGTGTGAAAAAGCATCTTGGAATAAGCGTTATCACAGGGCCAAAGCCCACTAAGTGGAGAGCAGCTTTGTATTTTTATTTCTAGGAGTCATAGTCCCAAATGGCAACCAGTTAGAGAGGTGCAGTCTTAAAACCTTACAGAAAGTTGGGTTTGACACAAACCTGGGTTAACTGCTTGCAAGGCACTGTATCATCTCTGAGGCTCTAAATTTTCCTTACCGTCTCCCTTTCATCAGGATTCAGCCCAAGCACACTCATTTGATGATTAATCTTCTCTAATCTATCCATGCCTCCCTATTTGTTTCTAAAGACATTGTCACTTAAAGGAAAACTTATCTTTGCATCCTCTGATGTTTTTGAACATATAACCCTTCATCCCATTAATTCTAACTAGAAAATGCCTGACTAATAGAGGCCAAATTGGTAAGGACAATTAGTAAGAAAAATTAGATCCTAAAACTTTAACCTCCAAAATTCATCCTAGAAACTCAGTCTCTCCAGAGCCCACTTGATTTTCTACCCAAGCTTTGCAAAGATTGGCGAGACAAATAGAGTCTATAACTTAGAACCTTTTGTGGATAGGAAAGATGAACGAATATGACAGAATGAAATTTTATTATAATATAGATAAATCCTTAGTTGATCTTATATAGATTTTTGATGTGTATATTAGATATCCTTTTATAAATGGACTTCTTATATCTGTTTAGTTTACTCTTTTTCACAATAATTATTCTTTTTTTTTTTTTTAGCCACAAGGCGTTGGACGACCAAGTGTATACCATGCTGCTATTGTCATCTTTCTTGAATTCTTTGCTTGGGGTCTATTGACCACTCCAATGTTAACTGTAAGTATTGCTGGAATGGGACTTTGTTTATGAGAGCAAAAGTGCTCATTTCTAGGACTGTGTCTTAACTTTGAGTCTAAAAGTAGCTTTTTTTTTTTTTTGGTTTTTGGTTTTTGGGTCACACCCAGTAGTGCTCAGAGGTTACTCCTGGCTCTATGCTCAGAAATCGCTCCTGGCAGGCTCGGGGGACCATATGGGATGCCGAGATTCGAACCACTGTCCTGCATGAAAGGCAAACGCCTTACCTCCATGTTATCTCTCTGGCCCCCTGAAAGTAGCTTTCAGTACTGTTTATTTCACTGTGTTGATTGCACTGTGTAGATATGAATTACCTTGAACAAAAACGTGGCTCTTTGTTAAATTTTCCTGGGTAGCAAGAATACCAAGAATACCATACCTTCTGAATCAAGGTTCAGAAGGATATTGAGGGTGAATTGAGAGGGTTGTATATTTTTGGAAAAGTTTGCATACCCTAAATTACTACACAACTACACAAGATTGTAACTTGCTTTTTTTTTTTTTTAAATGTAATGGCTTTTGGGTTAAGAATATAATAGATAGGAAAGAGATTGGTAAATATTTGTACAATGAAAGTGGTGATTGTAAGACTTTAAGTTTCCACTTGTGGTTAGCTCACTAACAGTCATTTCCTTACAAAATCTTGAGTGTCTCATATGGTTAGAGGGAATTGCTGAAGGAAAAAATTGGAGCCAGGTTTTAGGTCTCTAGTAATTAATGTTTAATTTAAATAAATGTTAAAGTAACTGGTTTTCACTCTAATCAGGATATTTCTTCTTTTCATGTGCTTGTCCCTCCTGGGTGGGAAGAACCTCTGGATTGGCCCCCTATATGTTCTCCATCCATGGAGGTAGTCCTACTCTTCCCAACAAAGTCCTCTGTCCTTGGGGTCAGAAAGACTTCTTCCAATTTTGACCCCACAGCTAGCCTGTTTGCCTGCCAGAACCCTTTAGTCTGCTGGCAGATAGCTTGTGATAGAAATTTCTGAACCCTTTTTTATCTCCCTAATCTGTGTGGATATTTCCCGTGTCAGCGTTGCTTCCAGACCCACATTGGGTCTGGAATGAGGTTTAGTTGGGTCTAGTATGAGGTTTCCTCTACAATATAGAATCATATATGGTTAACTCTTTCCACTCACCATTTTGCCTTACCAAAGGGCCAGAGAAATAGAACTACTATGTGGTAAAGACACTTTGCCTAGCATGTGGCCAACCCAGGTGTGATCCATGGCACCCCATTTGGCCCATGTGATCTGATCCCCTACACAAGTGATGACTGATTATAGAGCCAGGAGTGAATCCTGAACAATGCCTAGTGTGGCCCCAAGCAAAACAAAAAGATACCTTTTGATTAGGATGAACTTCATTTCAAATTGTTTAGAAAATCAAGAAAAAACTTCTTAAGATATTAAAAATAGGGGTCGGGTGGTGGCGCTAAAGGCAAGGTAAGCCCTTGCCTGCTCTAGCCTTGGACGGACTGTGGTTCGATCCCCCGGTGTCCCATATGGTCCCCTAAGCCAGGAGCAACTTCTGAGCACATAGCCAGGAGTAACCCCTGAGCGTTACCGGGTGTGCCCCCCCCCAAAAAAAAGATATTAAAAATACATAAAATGAAGTGATAGACTCTCCTCCCCACTGACCCACCTGACCTGGCCAATTGGTGTGGCTCAGTGGTGCTGGGGATTGAACCCCAGGCCTGCACATGCTAGCTTTGTGCTCAGCTACTTGAGCCATCTCCCCAGCCCACTGTTGACTTTGAGAAGCTTTTAATACTTCTGATATATTTTTAATATCATTTGATTAATTAAAAGTGCAACTTAGAACTATTGATTTGTTGTGTTTTCTTTTGGGGCCATACCCGGCAGCACTCAGGGGCTACTCCTGGCTATCTGCTCAGAAATCACCCCTGGCAGGCACAGGGGACCATATGGGATGCTGGGATTCGAACCACCATTCTTGTATGTGCAACGCAAATGCCCTACCTCCGTGCTATCTCTCTGGCTCCAGAACTGTTGATTTTAAAAATTGTCTCTATAGCGCCTGAATGACAGCACAGCAAGTAGGGTGTTTGCCTTGCATGTCACTGACCAGATTTGATCCTCAACATCCCAGGTGGTCTCCCCCCCTCCCCTCACCAGTCTGCCAGGAGTGATTGATTTCTGAGCACAGTGCCAGTAAGAACTCCTGAGCACCCCCTGGTGTTGTCCCAAAGAAAACAAAAAATAAATTAAAAAAAAATAGCCTCTATAGGAGCCAGATGAATAGCACAGTGGGTAGGGTGCTTGCCTAATCCCTGGCTTCCCCTATATGCCCTGAGCCCACCAGGATTTATTCCTGAGTGCAGAGCCAGGAATAACCCTTGCGTACCACTGAGTGTGCCCCCCCCCAAAAAAAAACCCCCACAAAATACAAGTTAAATTGCCTCTAATTTTCTAACTTTATTGTAATATTTCTCATTCTGCTGTCTTTTCCTTCATAATTTTTTTATGGAAGGTAACTAACTGGTTGTTAATTAATGGATTTAATGCCATTTGAGTTTTAGGAGAATTTCTGTGCTTTGTTTATCATTGCTCCTGTGTGTAAAGCTGTGTGAGATGCACTATTTATTGCTCAGTCTGTATCACAAGGTACTTGTGACCTTGAGTGATTATTGAGGACATTTTAATATGGACTTAGAATTTAGGTACACCAGGCCAATTATTTTAAGAAACTTATTTTGACCTTGTTCTCTTTATTTTGCCCTCATTTTGTTTAAGATACAAGTTTAAGAGTTTTAAAATAGGGTCCAGAGTGGTAGTGCAAGTGATAGGGCGTTTGCCTTGCACATGCTGACCTAGGACAGACTGCGGTTTGATTCCCCGGCATCCCATATGGTCCCAAACCAGGAGTAACCCCTGAGTGTGTGGCCCAAACCACCCCCTCCCCAAATAGAGTTTCAAAATTTTTCTGATGCAACCAGTTGCCTATGGTATGTTGTAATCCAGCAGTTTTTTTATTTGGTTGGTTGTTTTTTGAGCCACACCCAGCAGCAGTGGTCAAGGTTTACTCCTGGCTCTGCACTCAGAAATTACTCTTGGCAGGCTCTGGGGACCATTTGGGATGCTGGGGATCAAACCCAGGTTGGCCATGAGCAAGGCAGACATCCTACCTGCTATGCTATCACTCCTCCCTAATCCAGCATTTTCTGGGGTTTTGTTTTTTTTGTTTGGGTTTTGGGTCACACCTGGCAGCACTCAGGGGTTACTCCTGGCTCTGCGCTCAGAAATCGCCTTGGCATATGGGGGAACCATATGGGATGCTGGGATTTGAACCACTGTCCTTCTGCATGCAAGGCAAACGCCTTACCGCTATGCTATCTCTCCGGCCCAGCAGTTTTGTCAGATAGAAACAATCCTCTAATTATTCTTTGGTAAGTATTTAAATTAAAATTAAGAACACTATTATTGGGGGGGGGGGGTGTTAGGCCACACATAGTGCTTAAAGTTAGTTCTGCTCAGGAGGGATTCCTAGCAGTGCTTGGGTCAGCCACATGTAAGGCAGGCACCTTAACCCTATAATATATACTACCTCTATCAGATTATCAGATCCCTTTTTATATTAATTAGCAAATTTTGAGGCCACTTCCTGCAGTGCTAAGGGTTGCTCTCAGCTCTGTGCTATTGTGGGAGGGGGAAAAGGGGATTATTCCAACAAGTACAGGGGAACTGTTTGGTACCAGGGCTAACTGGTGTTGGCCGCATGCAAGGCAAGTACCTTTACCCCTGTGCTCTCTCCCTGGCCCTAGTTAAAACTTTGTTTGATTTTATTTTGGGGCCACACCTGGCAGTGCTCAGGGGACCAGATGGGATGCTTGGAATTGAACCTGAATCCGCTGCATGCAATGCAAATGCCCTACCCACTGTGTTATTGCGCTGGCCCTCCTAGTTAAACCAGTCTTAATAAGAGCTAGGGACAGGAGCCAGAGCAATAGCACAGAAGAAGAGTGCCTTGCACGCAGCTGACCCATAGCTATTTCTGTAACTCCTGAGAGTCACCAGGCATGGCCAAAAACAGAGAGGGGGGGGGAGAGGGGGGGAGGGAGGAAGGGAGGGAGAGAGAGAGAGAGAGAGAGAGAGAGAGAGAGAGAGTCAACACCTTCCTTATATTTCTATTTTTTTATATCTTTCTTACTGCTCAGAGTAGATCATTTTTCTGTGGGTTTCTGTATCCCTTTTGGATCCTGAAGTGTAGTTTTAGACTACACAAAAACTTCACTCTATCTTTACAGTGTCCAAGTTGTTTTGCTATTTTGCAGAAAAACTTGTGTTTACTAGAGTTGCTATCACCACTTTGTAATGTCACGGAAGAAATTAAGAACGATGGGCTCATTTTTTTCTGTGCTCTTGATGTTGCTAAATTAAACTAAATGTCCTTTACTTATCTTCCCCCTGCTCAACACCACAGCTTGCTAACTAACCCTTTATACTATGGGGAGTCACTCCATGGGGCAAGGGGTAACTTAACTGATATGTCCCCTCAACTGCCCTTTTTGCTCAGAGAGAAGTTAAGTTATTTGACTGCATGAAGAAAAGCAATGGTTTAAATGGGAGTTGTCAAGAATACTCTAGGCCCCAGAGTATAGAGAGAAGGAAATAAATTAAGTGGAGGAGGAGAAACACAAATAAAAAAGGATAGAACAAGGGCTAAGAGGTCTCAGGTGCATTTATTGGTGGTACTAAGAAAGGACTGGACTATATCCAAGCCAAAGTCAACCGCCATGATGTAATCATGGGATCCAAACTTCAACAATCAAAACTTGGCTGGTCCGAGTGCAGTGGTATTTACAATTAATTGATCACAGCCAGCTACAGATTTCTTTCTTCCATCTTCACTCTCACTGCTTCACTTGACTAGCCTTGGGGGAAAAAAGTCAAAACTTAAAATGGACTTGATATCCTGGCAGGCCTGGGAACATTGGGGGGAGGTCGACACTGGTGGTGGGATTGGCTCTGAAATATTGTATGTCTGAAACCCAACTATGAAGAATTTTGTAAATAACAATTTCAATTAAAAATAAGTTAGGTTATTTGATAACAGTGGTCAAAATTAGGATTGATTTTTTGGCTGTTTTTAGTTTTGGGGGCCACACCTGATTATGCTCAGGGCTAACTCCTGGTGCTGCACACAAGAATCATTCTGGGGGGCCGGGCAGTGGCGCTAAAGGTAAGGTGCCTGCATTGCCTGCGCCAGCCTTGGACGGACCGCGGTTCGATCCCCCGGTGTCCCATATGGTCCCCCAAGCCAGGAGCAACTTCTGAGCACATAGCCAGGAGTAACCCCTGAGCGTTACTGGGTGTGGCCCAAAAACCAAAAAAAAAAAAAAAAAGAATCATTCTGGTGGGCTCAGGAGACCTTAATGGGATGCTGAGGATCAAACCCAGTTGCTCTATGCAAGGCAAACGCTCTTCCCAGTATACTGTCTCTTCAGCCCGGGGCTTATTCTATTTTAGCTGGAATTGTTAACTTCCTTTATTGTTGGCATTTTACTTCTTGGCATCTTCCCTCTATCATCCACGATACCATGATAATTCATATGTTAGGGTTTTTCTCGTTGCTATAACTACTATGAAATAGTTATTTCTATCAAGACAAGAAAAATCCTTGAGATTGAGATAAAAAGTACTGAACAGTATATATTCCAGTCTGTCTGTACCCCCAAGAAAATCCTATGAAGTTTAGTGAAATGCCTTGAAATTGATGCATTGATCTTTGCTTTGGAAACAGTATGAAGAAAACATTATTAGTTGCCATCTGTGAAGTTTCTCAGCCTTTGCCTGACAGTAAGTTGAGGGCTGAGAGACCCCGAGCCAATAACTGGCAGACCTGAAATTAGAGAAATAACTTTTTAAAATATATTCAACTTGGTTAAGTAATTCAGATTGTGAAGTCTTTGAGTGTTTTTGTTCTTTAATTTTCTTCCTTCTTTGCTTCCTTCCTCCCTCCTTCCTTCACCCAATGTTAGGTTACTCCTGGCTCTACACTCAGGAATTACTCTGGCAATGATCAGAGGACCATATGGACCATATGGGATGCTGGGAATCAAACCTGGGTTGGCCCAAGGCAACTGTCCTGCTTCAGCCCAGTTGGTTGTTTTTCTTGATCATGGCACCTTCCTTTTTTTTTTTTCTATACCTTTGATAATGGCAGAATTAGTATATTTAGGAGGAAAAAAACAAAAACCTTTCACTTATTTTGAATCTAGATAATGGCCTTTTTAGATGTGATTTTTTTTTTTTTGATCTCCTGGACATTTGGAAGTGCTGACAGTATGGAATAACTTAATCTGAATTATAATCAAATGTAACGCAAATTGTGAAGTTTAAGAGTCCCTATTAGATTTACTTGAAGATGGGCTGCACTTTTGAATTTATGTATCCTTTATAGTATATGCTTCAAATTATTCTTTGTTTGGAGAGCCATTAGTCACTTTGCAACTTTGCGTGGTTGGCATCATTTATTAAATTCTTGCCATCTTAACATTTCTTTTGTTTGTTTGATTTTTTGTTTTTTTGGGCCACATCCAGCAGCGCTCAGGGGTTACTCCTGGCTCTATGCTCAGAAATCGTTCCTGGCAGGCTTGGGGGACTATATGGGATGCCTGGATTAGAACTAAACTACTGTCCTTTTCTTTGTTTTGTTTTGTTTTGTTTTGTTTTGTTTTTGTTTTTGAGCCACACCTGGTGGTGCTCAGGGGTTACTCCTGGCTATCTGCTCAGAAATAGCTCCTGGCAGGCACCGGGGACCATATGGGACAACGGGATTCGAACCAACCACCTTAGGTCCTGGATGAGCTGCTTGCAAGGCAAACGCTGCTGTGCTATCCAGCCCCGAACTACTGTCCTACATGCAAGGCAAACACCCTACCTCCATGCTATCTCTCCAGCCCCCATTTTAACATTTCTTTTTTGTTCGATTTTTGTTTTGGAGCCACACCCAGCAGTGCTCAGGGGTTACTTCTGGCTCTATCCCCAGAACGCTCCTGGCAGGCTCTGGAGACCTTATGGAAGGCCAGGAATCAAACCTGCTTCCTTCCTGGGTCAGCTGCATGCAAGGCAAATGCCCTACCGTTGCACGATTGCTCTGGCCCTTTTTTCATATTTTGTTGGATTTTCTTTTTTCTTTTTTTTTTAATGGAACACTTCACGAATTTTTGTGTCATCCTTGTGCAGGGGCCATGCTAATCTCTGTATCATTCCAATTTTAGTATATGTGCTGCCAAAGCGAGCATGGTTTTTCTATTTTTTTAATTGCCAAGCTCATTTTCTTTTTCTAGCCTACCATTAACAGGCAGAACCCTATCTGTTTAGTGCACTTTTAAATTTCTCTTCACATTTATTTTCTTTTGTAGGTTCTACGTGAAACATTTCCTCAGCATACTTTCCTCATGAATGGTCTCATTCAAGGTGTAAAGGTAAGAACAGTTTTTAAATGTGGTGAATCAAAACCAGAATTACTTAGTTGCTTAATTCTAGAAGGTTAAATGAGGCTCCTGAAAATGACTTATTACTTGTTCTGGAGACATAACCCCCTTTTTCAGGAAATACACTTTTTTTTTATCCATTCCTTTCCTTTCTAGAAAGAAAGAAGCTTGTTTAGAAATTGTTTTGTGGGGCCGGGCGGTGGCGCTGAAGGTAAGGTGCCTGCCTTGCCTGTGCTAGCCTTGGACAGACCGCGGTTCGATCCCCCGGTGTCCCATATGGTCCCCCAAGCCAGGAGCAACTTCTGAGCACATAGCCAGAAGTAACCCCTGAGCGTTACCGGGTGTGGCCCAAAAACCCAAAAAAAAAAAAAGAAAAAGAAAAAAAAAAGAAATTGTTTTGTGGTTGTATTTTGGGGGTGGTATAGGGTATGGGCCACACTCCATGCTCCAGGTTTATTCCTGAACTCTGGGACCACTCTTGGTTGGGTTTAGTGGAGTACATGGGGTGCTGGGGATCGAATCAAATTCACGTTGGCCATGACCAAAACAATCTCTTACACATCTCTGGCCTCTTATTTAAAATTTTAATGATGGGACTGAAGAGATAGCACAGCAGTAGGGCATTTGCCTTACATGCAGCCAGCCCAGAATGAATGTGGGTTCGATTCCTGACATCCCATATGGTTCCACAAGCCTGCCAGGAGCAATTTCTTCTGAGCGCAGAGCCAGGAATAACCCCTGAGCGCCACCAGGTGTGACCCAAAAAACAAAATAAATAATAAAGTTTTAATGATAACTGTATTTAACATTTTAACTTTTACTGTTTGGTAGCCGATAAAAAGATTTTATTTAGGTCTAAATTACAAGTAATTGGGGGATAACATTTGACCTTTGCTTCTGGTTCCCCTCCCTCCAGGGTCTTCTCTCTTTTCTCAGCGCCCCTCTTATAGGTGCCCTCTCTGATGTTTGGGGGAGGAAACCCTTTCTCCTTGGCACAGTTTTCTTCACCTGCTTCCCAATTCCATTGATGCGGATCAGCCCATGGTGAGTGACCTTCACACATGCTGCAGGGTACCTCTCCAGCATTTCAAAGCGGGTTCTGGTTTGTCTCCTTGCTGAGGCCTGTTAGGACATTTGCCATTTTCTAGAAGAGTAGTGAAAACTTTATAAAACAAAAGATAAGTTATTTTGGAGAGTAAATAAAGCAAAGCAGTGTCTGAGTGACTATTCCTTGAGGTCAGTTGCTGGAGTTCTTGAAGGAAATCCCAGATTTTACCACTTCCGTTGTTGACTTTGCAGATGTTTTTGTCAGCTTATCTTTCAGAGGCACTGACCTGAGTTTTATTTTGTTTTTTGGACAATACCCAGCAGAGTTTAGTAGTTATTCCTGTACTCCTGGACATGCTGGGGGACCATATGGGATTGAAATTGAGTTGGCTGCATGCAAGGCAAATGCCTTTCCTACTTCTTTTTTTTTTTTTTTTTTTTTTTTTTTGGTGTTTGGGCCATACCCGTTTGACGCTCAGGGGTTATTCCTGGCTATGTGCTCAGAAATCGCCCCTGGCTTGGGGGGACCATATGGGACGCCGGGGGATTGAACCGCGGTCCTTCCTTGGCTAGCGCTTGCAAGGCAGACACCTTACCTCCAGCGCCACCTGCCTTTCCTACTTCTATCCTCCAACCCCTGGGAGTATAGTTTTGATACCATAGTCACTTTTGTGTATACTCTGCTAAGACTGAAAGCTTTTTTTCTAAATGATGACTATTAAATTTTTGTTTGTTTTTGGGCAATACCCCATACATAATACTCAGTATTATAACCTCTGTCAGTGCTCTGAAAACTATATACAGTGTTGGGAATCAAACCCAGGGTTATCCACTTTGAAGGCTTTACCCCTATGCTGTCTCTCTTGCCCCTCTTTTTTTTTTTTTTTTGGTTTTTGGGTCACGCCCGGCAGCGCTCAGGGGTTACTCCTGGCCTGGCTCTACGCTCAGAAATCCTGGCAGGCTTGGGGGACCAAATGGGATGCCAGGATTCCAAACATTGGAAGCATAGATAAACAGATGGGAATATATTAAGCTGAGAAGCTTCTGCACCTCAAAGGAAACATTGCCCAGGATACAAGAGCCACCCACCGAGTGGGAGAAACTATTCACCCAATACCCATCAGATATGGGGCTAATATCCAATATATACAAAGCACTGATAGAACTTTACAAGAAAAAAATCATCTAATCCCATCAAAAAATGGGGAGAAGAAATGGACAGACACTTTGACAAAGAAGAAATACAAATGGCCAACGGGCACATGAATCAATGTTCTACATCACTAGTCATCAGGGAGATGCAAATCAAAGCAACTATGAGGTACCATCTCATACCACAGAGATTGGCACACATCACCAAGATTGAGAACAAACAGTGCTAGCGGGGACGTGGAGAGAAAGGAACTCTTACCACTGCTGGGAATGCCAGCTAGTCCAACCTTTATGGAAAGCGATATGGAGATTCCTCCAAAAACTGAAAATTGAGCTCCCAGATATACTACTCCTAGAAATATACTCTAGGAACACAAAATTACAATACAAAAATTCCTTCCTCACACCTATATTCATTGCAACACTATTATCAATAGCCAGACTCTGGAAACAACCAAGATGTCCTTCAACAGATAAATGACTAAAGAAACTGGTACATATACACAGTGGAATATTATGCAGCCATCAGGAGAGATGAAGTCATGAAATTTTCCTATACATGGAATCTATTATGCTGAGTGAAATAAGTCAGAGGAAGAGAGATAGATGCAGAATAGTCTCACTCATCTATGGGTTTTAAGAAAAATAAAAGACATTCTTGAAATAATTTTCAGAGACAAAAGAGGGAAGGACTGAAGCTTCACGACATGAAGCTCACCACGAAGAGTGATGAGCAGTTAGAGAAATAACTACATTGAGAACTATCATAACAATGTGAATGAATGAGGGAAGTAGAAAGCCTGTCTAGAGTACAGGCGGGAGTGAGGAGATTGGGACATTGGTGATGGGAATGTTGCATTGGTGGGGGGGGGTGGTGTTTTTTACATGACTGAACCCCAACCACAATCATGTTTGTAATCAAGGTGTTTAAATAAAAATATTAATTAAAAAAAAAAAAAGAAATTAGGGGCTGGAGAGATAGCATGGAGGTAAGGCATTTGCCTTTTATGCAGAAGGACAGTGGTTTGAATCCCGGCATTCCATATGGTATCCGTGCCTGCCAGGAGCGATTTCTGAGCGTGTAGCCAGGAGTAACCCCTGAGCACTGCTGGGTGTGACACAAAAACAAACAAACAAAAAACCCAAGAAATTAAAAAATAGGGGCCAGAGTGATATCATAGCAGTAGGGCATTTGTCTTGCATGTGGCCAACCCAGGAAGGACCCAGGTTCAATGCCCAGCATCCCATATGGTCCCCCAAGCCTGCCAGGAGCAATTTCTGAGCACAGAGCCAGGAGTAATCTCTGACTGCTTCTGGATATGACCCAACCCCCTCCCAAAAAAAAAAAGAGAAATAAAAAAATAAGCTATGTGTTGCCATTTCTTAAGCAGTGACAATTATACTTCTTTCTTCCCGTAATTTTATTTGCTGTTTTGACAGTACCTATTTTATGTCCTAACTTATACAGGATGTATTTGACTCTGATAATAAATATACACAGATATTACTTCTGTCCTGACTAATTAAAAAAATTTTTTATAGGTGGTATTTTGCCATGATTTCAGTGTCTGGAGTCTTCTCAGTCACATTCTCTGTGATATTTGCCTACGTGGCTGATGTCACGCAGGAGCATGAACGAAGTACTGCTTATGGATGGGTAAGAAAATTTTCAACAAAATAAATAACATTCTTTAAAAAAATTACTGAGATAATACATCTATAGTATTGATATGTACAAGAATCTAAAGCAATCAAAAGGAAAGAACATATAAAACAATTTTGCCTCCAATGCTCGAATGGCAAGAATGAGATTACTGATAATTTATTCTCTGATTTAAAGTTAGAGAAGAGGGGCCGGCACGGTGGCGCTAGAGGTAAGGTGTCTGCCTTGCCAACGCTAACCTAGGACAGACCGTGGATCGATCCCCCGGCGTCCCATATGGTCCCCCAAGCCAGGAGTGACTTCTGAGTGTATAGCCAGGAGTAACCCCTGAGCATTACCAGGTGTGGCCCCAAAACAAAAATAAAATAAAATAAAGTTAGAGAAGAAACAGGAATGTGTATTCGGTTGCAGATTTTGTTTAAGAAAACTTGAGAGTGTGAGTGTATGTGTTGTTTAAGAAAACTTGAGAGAGAGAGAGAGAGAGTGTGTGTGTGTGTGTGTGTGTGTGTGTGAGACAGAGAGGGAGAGGGAGGGGGGGGAGAGTGGGGGGGGGAGAGGGAGAGGGAGAGAGAGAGAGCGCTGACTTCTTGATCAAGCTTAGAAAGTAAACAGCTGTTAAGGTCAGCAGTATGTGGGCCACTTGAGTTAGAGAGTGTTAGAGCTCCAGCCAGCTATGTTCATCTACTATTGGACTGCTTGTTGCATGTCCCAGGGACATTTGGGACATGGTACCATAGAAAAAGGATTATTTACATTTTGGCAAACTTAATGCATACCAACAGTTACAGAGACCTTTCCTTTAATATCTGGGCTAGATAATCATTTCTAATTTCGTAGCCATATAATAGAATCTTGGTAATATAGAAGAAAAATCTATGGGCAGTGGTCCTGCCATAGAGTTGAAGGTCCTCAGTACCTCCTTTACCACACTTATACAGCTTTTCTCTTTATCACTGGAAATACTCCTCATGATACTAGTTTGTCTTCAATTTTGTTACCTTTTTGTTCCTTGCTTTCAGAAGAATTTGTTTTGTTTTATTTTGGGGCCACACCAACAATGTTCATGCTCTGCATTCAAGAATTATTCCTGGTATGATCAGGAGACCATATGGGATGCTGGGGATCAAACCTAAGTTGGCTGCATACAAGGCAAGCACCCTATATGTTGTACTATCGTTCTAGCCCCAGGAAATTTATACAAATCTGTAGGGCTAGGTTTTAAGAAGAGATTTTGAGGGTACTGGAACCAACTTATTCACAACACTTAAGCCAAAAGAGTTAAAAAGTTTACCAGCTAGAGAGATAGTATAATAGGCAGGACACTTGCCTTGCATGCAGCCAACCTGCATTTGTTGCCCCAAACCAAAAATAATTTTTTTTTTTTTTTTTGGTTTTTGGGCCACACCCTGTGACGCTCAGGGGTTACTCCTGGCTATGCGCTCAGAAGTTGCTCCTGGCTTCTTGGGGGACCATATGGGACGCCGGGGGATCGAACCGCGGTCCGTCCTAGGCTAGCGCAGGCAAGGCAGGCACCTTACCTCCAGCGCCACCGCCCGGCCCCCAAAAATAATTTTTTTGTTATCAAGAGTATCTTTGTTAATTTATTTTTCTTTGGTTTGTTTTTGTTTGTTTGTTTTTGTTTTTGATTTTGGGTCACACCCAGCAGCACTCAGGGTTACTCCTGGCTCTGTACTCAGAAGTCACTCCTGTCAGGCACGGGGGACCATATGGGATGCCGGGATTTGAACTCCATCTGTTTGAATCATCTGCGTGCAAGGCAAATGCCTTACTGCTGTGCTATCTCTGCGGCCCTGTTTTTCTTTATGGATTTTGAAGTTTATGGGTTTTAGTTGAATCATTTATTGAATATTAAGTATCATACACAAAGATTGATTAAAAATGCTTAAAAGGGGGCCGGAGAGGTAGTATAGCGGTGTTTGCCTTGCAAGGCCGATCCAGGACCTAAGGTGGTTGGAATCCCAGTGTCCCATATGGTCCCCCGTGCCTGCCAGGAGCTATTTCTGAGCAAATAGCCAGGAGTAACCCCTGAGCACCGCCGGTTGTGGCCCAAAAAACCAAAAAAGAAATGCTTAAAAGGGGGAGGGGCTGGAGATATAGCTTGGAAGTAGGGCATTAGTCCTCCATGCAGAAAGACTGGTTCAAATCCCAGCATCCCATATGGTCCCCTGAGCATACTAGGAGCAATTTCTGAGCATAGAGCCAGGGGTAACCCCTGAGTTACTGAGTGTTGCTGGGTGTGACCCAAAAACAAACAAAAGAAGAGCTTAAAAGAACAAATTGTTATATAAAGATCGGGTCCAGAGAAATAATACAGGGATTTAGGTGCTCTTCTTGTACATGTAAAACCGAGTTTTGGGGTTGTTTTTCTTGTCTATTTTGTTTTGCTTTTTTGGGCCACAGTCTGGGGTGATGCTCAGAAGTAACTGGCTCTAAACTCAGGAATCACTCCTGGTGATGCTCAGGGAATCATAAAGGATGCTGGGAATCAAACCTGGTTGGCTATGTGCAAAGTAAGTGCCTTACATGCTGTACTATCTCTCTGCTCCATGGAGACTAGTTTTACATGGAGTCTTCATTTGTTTTGAGCATTCCACAATAAATGGAGATTTCCATAATGAAGGCAGTGAATAGCCTTCTATGTTCTGCTTGCGAGCATGGGACAGCAGTGCAGTTCCAGATATTCCAGAGAGGTTGAGAGTGAGGGCCAACAGCAAACACAGCTCAAGGATTTTCTTCTCTTCTCAGTGCTAGGGAAATGGGCACTAAAGGGTAGAAGGTATTCATTGGAGGTAGAAATCAAGCACAGCCCCTAATGAATTTTTAGGTATTATCATTAGCCCTGTAGTATTTGTTTTTATCCCTCTTTGCACTTTTCCATTAACCGTTTGAAGAAGCCTCTAAAGAGTACATGCTTTGTTTTTATTTCAAATAAGATATCATAACTTTCTAGGATAATTTTAATTAATCATTGTGAACTGATTCTTAAAATCACCACCATTTCTTCTTTATGTAAAGTCTGTGTACAACATCTTCTACACTGTTTTAAAACCAAGGAGAGATGGCTACAGACAGCCCTGTGGGCCTGTGGAGACTTGGCATTACTGTGGCAGGCCCTAAATGAACATGTGTCTTCCACAGGTCTCTGCCACTTTCGCGGCCAGTCTGGTCAGCAGTCCTGCCATCGGCGCATACCTCTCAGCCAATTATGGAGACAGCCTTGTGGTGCTGGTTGCCACTGTGGTGGCTCTTGTGGACATCTGTTTCATCTTACTGGCTGTCCCAGAGTCTTTGCCAGAAAAAATGAGGCCGCTTTCCTGGGGAGCTCAGATTTCTTGGAAACAAGCAGATCCTTTTGCGGTAAATAAAAACATAACTTTATCTTACTGTTAGTCATACGGATAGAGGATATCTCTACAGTCTTAAACATCTAGGTATTTGTTGATTCATTTCCTTCTCCAGTAAAAAAAATAGAAAAGAGTTTAAGTATAAATAAGGGACTGAGGTAGACTGCAACAAGAAGCATTTATAACTAGCATCTCTTGTGGCTGGAGAGATAGCACAGTGGTAGGGCATTTGCCTTGCCCGTGGCTACCCAAGATGGGCCTGGGTTCAATTCCCTGCACCCCATATGGTCCCTGAAGCCTGCCAGGAGTGATGTAAGCTTAGTAACACCTGAGCCCCCTCGAGGTGTGGACCCCCACCCCCCAAAATAAGAACTAATATCTTTAAAGTGAATTGTGGGGCTGTAATAGAGAATTACACCTCAGAGATGGTTTGAAAAAAATGTGGAATTTTAAAGGAAGGGTGGCTCCTTTCTTATTTCCTCTTCACCTACATTATCTGGTTTGCAATTGGTCTTGTTTTCTTTTTTGATTTTGGATCATACCTAGCAGTGTCAGTGTTTAATACTGACTCTGCAGTCAAGGACCACTGCTGGTAGGGCTTGCTTTTTGGCCAAGTACAAGTCCTACTCACTATACTATCTCTCTGACCCTTAAATTGTTTTTAAGGAAAAAATAATAACTAGATTTGATATTTGCTTTTACTGCTCTTTAGAACTTTTACTTCTAAAATGGAAACAAACTACATGAGTTTTTAATAGTTTTGTTTAAAAATTAAACCTTTAAAGATAGGTTTTGTTTGGGGAGGTTGTTATTGTTGGTTGTGCTCAAGGCTTACTCCTGGCTCTGCACTCAGGAATCACTCCTAAGAGGGCATGACAGACCATATTGGGGTACCAGAGATCAGGCACAGGTCTACCATGTGCAAGGCAAACACCCTACCTACCCACTATACTATTTTTCCAGCTCCCTAAAAGATAAAAGTTTTATCTTTCAGGAAGAATATATTTAAAAGGAAAAATAACTCATTTGAAATACTCTTCCTAAAAGAGATTCCTCGATACATAGTCTTGGGACCTGGCTGACTCTCTGTGTGTGACGATGTCAAACAACCAAGAGATATTTAGAGATGGAATGCAATGATGGACCAGGAGCTGACAAGCCTCCCACCTGGTCTTGTAATGGTCCATATTTCACACAGAAGGTGGAGGTGGGAATTTCTGGAGCTCATGATCCAGAACTGTGGAATTAATTATGATTTAGCAGACCTAGTTCATAGCAGGCTTTCAGTGAATGTGAGCTACTTTTGCTTTTAATTATGGGAAAGTCACAGCTCAGATATCCCAGAGGCACTGTTGTCCTTTACATCTCTGAAACAATCATTTTTCTTAGAATTACTCGACATTTCTATGTAAATAGAAATTTAAGAGTTTTTGAGCATAGCTGTAACATATAAGAATTTCAATTAGAGGGGCCGGAGAGATGGCATAGAGGTAAGGGATTTTCCTTGCATGCAGAAGGATGGTGGTTCGAATCCAGCATCCCATATGGTCCCCTGAGCCTGCCAGGAGCAATTTCTGAGCGCTTAAAAAAAATTTTTTTTTTATTAGAGAATCTTGTTATCACTGACCCCATGACTGGAGTTTATTTACTTTTTTAATTTTTTTTTTTTTGCCAATTTTAAAAGCAAATTGAATATTATTAACATTTTAAAGAATAGAGTGAACTTAAAAGTATAATGAAGATCCCCTGGTGCTTATGATTTTAAAAGAACAATGAATAAAGCAATCAACATTTTCTTTGAAAGTTAAACCTAGGAGTCCAGAGAAAGGCCTAGCTCTGCATGCGAGGTGCCTCTCTGGGTTAATCCCTGGCACCTCAGATGGTTCCCATGAACCTAAGAGAGTCACTTCTGTGTACTGCCAGGCATGTCCCCAAAACTCCAGAAAAAAAAATCAAAGTATAGGGGCCGAAGAGATAGCATGAAGGTAGGGCGTTTGCCTTACATGCAGAAGGACAGTGGTTTACATTCCAGCATCTCATATGGTTTCCTGAGCCTCCCAGGAGCGATTTCTGAGCATAGAGCCAGGAGTAACCCCTGCGCGATGCCAGGTGTGACCCAAAAACAAAAACAAAAAAAAAGTATATTCAGGGTCTATTTCAGGTTGTTGAATCATTTTAATTAACAAAGATGAACAAGTGTAGTTGTTTTTAAGCTGTAGTATTTGAAGTATATCCTTCTGAAATAAGGATTTGTGTGAAAGAGATAATGATAAGACTTCATTTAAGGTATTTTTTTCCTCCTATTCAACTTCTCTTATTAAATCTAATGAAATTAATGTCCAGAATATCGGTGATTTTCAATCTACTGGCTTTTTAAAAAATGTGATTGATTTTCTCTTTTTTTTTTCTAGTCCCTAAAGAAAGTTGGCAAAGATTCCACTGTTCTGCTAATCTGTATCACTGTGTTTCTTTCGTACCTTCCTGAAGCTGGACAGTATTCAAGTTTTTTTCTTTATCTCAGGCAGGTGCGTAGTGGTGGACATATAATTAGCTTTTGAACATGGGAAAATAAAAGATGGGTCTAAAGGTATTTGGGGGCAAGATTATAGAAAAAGAAGTTGTGTGAATGTACACATATTAATGTAAGCTTTTATATAAGGAGTCAACTTTTAATGCAGTGTTTTAAAAAATAAAAGTTTTTACTGGGGGAAATTTCCTTGAGAGTTACATGTAAAGAGAAATAAAAATTGAATTTATGATGATTTAGCCTTTAATATTTAGACTTCAGGTTTAGTTTTTAATCGTTTTATTTTAGCACTGTAGTTACAAAATTGTTCATTTTGGGGCCGGGCGGTGGCGCTGGAGGTAAGGTGCCTGCCTTGCCTGCGCTAACCTAGGATGGACCGCGGTTCGATCCCCCGGCGTCCCATATGGTCCCCCAAGAAGCCAGGAGCAACTTCTGAGCGTATAGCCAGGAGTAACCCCTGAGCCTCAGGGTGTGGCCCAAAAACCAAAAAAAAAAAAAAAAAAAAAAATTGTTCATTTTAAGTCATACAATTTATATCATCCTTCACCAGTGCACCCTTCCCACCACTGATGTCTCCTGTTTCCCTCCCGCCTCCTGCCTCTGTCTTGCTCTAGGGCAGGCAATTTCTCTGTTTCTTTCTCTGTCTCTGTCTCTCTCTGTCTCTCTGTCTATTTCTAAGAAAGTGGTACCATGCATATTTATCTCTGTTCAGCACCCAGTTCTTGTCCAGAGAGATCAATTCCAACTATCATTGTCATAGTATCCCTTTTTTGTCCTAACTGCACTGTTCCACTATTTGTGGCAAGCTTCCTTCCATGGAGTGGTCCTTCTGGCCCTCAGCTCTATTGCTCTGGATATTATTACCATACTATCTTTTATTTTTGCTATATCCCACAAATGAGGGAAATTATTCTGTCTCTCCTTTTCCCCCAGACTTATTTCACTCAGCATAATACTTCATATCCATTCATGTATAAGCAAATTTCATGACTTCAATTTCCTAAGAACTGCATCGTTTTCCATTGTGTAGATGTACCACAATTTCTTTAGCCACTCACTTAAGTTGTTTCTAGATTCTGGCTATTGTGAATAGTGGTGCAGTGAACGTAGGGATGCAAAGGGCTTTTCTGCATTGTTTTGCATTGCTCCTAGGGTATATTCCTAAAAGTGAAATTGCTGGGTTATATGGAAGCTCAATTTCTAGTGTGTTTGTTGGTTTTTTTGGGGGAGGGTTGTTTTGGTTTTGATTTTTGGACCACACCCGGCAGGGGTTACTCCTGATTCTGCACTCAGAAATTGCTCCTGGCAGACTCAGGGGACCAGATGGGATGCTGGGACTTGAACCCTGGTTCATCCCAGGTCAGCCATGTGCAAGGCAAACACCCTACTGCTGTGCTCTTTTTTTTTTTGCCCTCTTTTTTTTTTTTTTTTTCAATTTCTAGTTCTTTGATGAATATTCATATTATTTTCCATAAAAGTTGGACCAGTAAACATTCCCACCAGCAGTAAATGAATCCCCTTTCTCCCCGTATCTGTGCCAGCACTAATTGTTCTGGTTCTTTGTGATATGTACCAGTCTCTGTGGTATGAGATGTTATCTTGCTGTTATATATTTGTTTTTGGCATTTGAGATGTTTCCAGATTTTGGCTATTGTGAAGAATGAACATAGGAGTGCAGAGGACTTTTCTGCATTGTGTTTATGGGCCCAAGGGTATATTCCCAGGAGCAGTATTACTGTTGAATGGAATCCTAGGTTTTTGAGGATTGTCCATATTGTTACAGAAATGTTTCCTTTTGGGAGTGAATTATGTTTTTGGATTTTTGGGCCACACCAGTCAATCTTTTAGCAAGGCAAAAGCTCTATCCACTGTGCTGTCTCTGGCCCCAAGAAATGTTTCTTTATACTTTGTTCTATGAGGTCTAGATATAAAGTACTCGTTTAATAGTTCCGATTTTTGGCACTGCCTTAATTTGCACTTTCAAGGTTTTATGACCTCTTCTCAGCTATTTATTCTATTAGGAGTTTTTTTTTTAGTAAAATACTTAGTTTTTGGGCCACACCCGGCAGTGCTCAGGGGTTACTCCTGGCTGTCTGCTCAGAAATAGCTCCTGGCAGGCACGGGGGACCATATGGGACACCTTAGGTCCTGGATCTGCTGCTTGCAAGGCAAACACCGCTGTGCTATTTCTCTGGGCCCTCTTTAGTAAAATATTTAACATGAAGTACTTTCTATCCACAGGTTATAGGTTTTGGATCTGTTAAAATTGCTGCATTTATAGCTATGGTAGGAATTCTGTCCATTGTGGCTCAGGTAAGTGTTTACCCCTTTTTAAAAGATGCTTTGAGAAATAACTAAATTGCTAGGAAGCTGCAGTGATGTTTATTACGATTCCTAGTGCCCTTATCTTGGTCCCTCCCCCTGCCATGGTAGCATCATTTATGCTACCATGTATCTATGATATAATATCAATGTCAAGAATCTAATGTGAATACATTCCACAAAACTATTACCTTTTTTTGGAGGCTGGAGAGATAGCATAGCAGTAGGGCATTTGCCTTGCACACAACAGATCCAGGACAGACAGTGATGGCCAACCAAGTACTATTTCTGGCACCATATATAGCCCCCTGAGCAGAGCCAGAAATATATCCTGATCAACAACCCCGTTCAGCTCAAAACAAAACAAAATTACAAAAACATAAGCAACCAAAAAAAGGTAATAGTTTTTTGTTTTGTTTTGTTTTGTTTTTCCTTTGGTTTTGTGTCATACCCAGTGGCTCTCGGGTTATTCCTGGCTCTGTGCTCAGAAATCACTCCTGGCAGTCTTGGGGGACCATATTGGATACCAGGAATTAAACCCAGGTTTGTCCCAGGTCGGCCAGATGCAAGGCAAAACCCTACCACTATGCTATCTCTCCAGCCCCAGCAACACCAAGATTTTAATTTAAGGTATTATGAAATAACTTTAGTAGAGGATTTTGATGTTATTTTAAATGTTGAAATATAAAGAAGCCCCAAAAAACAAGGAAAAAAAAGAAAGAGAAAAAAAATGAAATATAAAGAGGCTTGAGAATAAATTCCAAACTTCATCCTGTACTAAGTTCCTCCTTTCTCTTCCACTTTCCAATAAACTTTTCTACCTTCTAACTAAAACAATAAAAGTAAATTCCACTTTCTGCTATTTTTAAGTTAACAAATATGAGTGTATTAAATACCTGGCAGGGTGGCTAAATAGCATAGTGGGGAAGGCACTTTTCTTGCAGGTCTCTAACCAGGTTTTGATCCTTCCCCCACATTTGGTCCCCTAAGCCCACTAAGAATGATCCCTAAGCACAGAACCATGCATGAGTAAATCTAGAGCACCCAAGAAAACAAGACACTGACACTGCTTGGAGGCCATGAGCCTCCTTTTTTTTTTTTTTTTTTCCATTTTGGGGCCACACTGTTGTGCTTAGGAGTTATTCTTGGCTCTGCACTTAAAAATCACTTCTGATGGTCTTTTGAGGACTAAAATGGATGCCAGGGATCAAACCTGGGTCAGCTACATGGAATGCAAATGCCCTATATGTCATATCTTTCCAGTCCTTTTCTCTTGTACTCCACTCCCCTCTTCTCTTCCATTCCCCCAAAATAATTTTGACAAGCGTTAGAATTAACAAGGGCAATAGGCTTTTATTAACTCCTTTATCAGCAAATGTAAATTAAGTTACACTTAGCGGTTTGCTGGTATTTTTGTTTTGGCTTTTTAATTTAATTGGTCCATCAATTAACCAAAACTCATCTTTTATCCTATGCTTTTTAAACTCCCTTAATTAGTTTTTAGCAGAGAATTAATAAATTTCTAAATGTCCAATGTTGTAAGACTATTGATCACTGTCTGACAAAGCATCAGATAAGTTGACTTTCGGGAAGAGGGCTGAAGGCCTTGTTCCCTGGGTCATTCTGGAACCTCCTGAAGCATGGCTTTATTATCCTTCAGTACTGTGCAGTTCTTATGGTTTCAGGTCACACATATTGTTCATTGTTCCCTTGGAGCTCTGTGGTCATGATTAATAGACTTTGACTCAAATCTGTGTCTGTGCATGGTTTCTCAGGATTCTCTACTTTGCCTTGCAGACATTCTTTCTTAGCATCTTGATGAGATCCCTAGGAAATAAGAACACTGTCCTCCTTGGCTTAGGCTTCCAGATGTTCCAGTTAGCCTGGTATGGGTTTGGATCTCAGGCTTGGTAAGTGTCCCCTGTGGATTCTTTTTGTTGTTGTCTTGTTTTTTTGGGACAAACCTGGTGGTACTCAGGTTATTCTAGGCTCTGTGTTCAGGAATCACTCCTGGCAGACTTGGGACCATACGGGATCCTGGGTCTGCTGCATGCAAGGCAAGTGCACTATTCACTATGCTATCTATCACTCAAGCCCCTCCCCTGTGGATTCTTGTGAATTAACAGATGCCTCTTTTAGAGTAGCTCAAAGTGATTGGTTATGATATAAAATAATTTCCATTCATAAAGGATTATCTCTTTTTTGTTTTTGTTTTTGTTTTGTTTTGTTTTGTTTTGGATTATGGATTTTGGGTCACACCCGGCAGTGCTCAGGGGTTACTTCTGACTCTACGCACAGAAATAGCTCCTGGAAGGCTCAGGGGACCGTCTGAGAAGCTGGGATTCAAACCACTGTCCTACATATAAGGCAAATATCCTACCTCCATGCTATCTCTCCGGCCCCAATAAAGGATTATCTTAAGATAATAAAAATAATCTTAATTTTTATAATACCTGTCTTGAAGACAGGCAGGGAATGGGGAGAGGTAGGAAATGGGGAGACAATGATGGTGGGAAAGTTGCACTGGTGAAGAGGAATTATTCGGAGCCGGGCGGTGGCGCTAAAGGTAAGGTGCCTGCCTTGCCTGCGCTAGCCTTGGACGGACCGCGGTTCGATCCCCCGGTGTCCCATATGGTCCCCCAAGCCAGGAGCAACTTCTGAGCACATAGCCAGGAGTAACCCCTGAGCGTTACCGGGTGTGGCCCAAAAACCAAAAACAAAACAAAACAAAAATTAGAGGAATTATTCATTTTATGGCTGAAACTCGATGAGCATTTTTGTAACCCTTGTGCTCAAATAAATTATTTTTTTATAAAAGGGTTCCATTAAAAAAAGGGGGTTCCATTAGAAGATATTGGTTTTTTTTTTTTTTGTTATTGTTGTTTATTTGTTTTGTTTTTGGACCACAGCAGGTGATGCTCAAGGGTTACTTTGGCTATGCCCTCAGAAATTGCTCCTGGCTTAGGGGTCGATAAAGGATGCTGGGGTGGCCCAAAGACCAAAACAACAACAACAAAACAGTATGAAAGTTATTGTAAACTTTTTGATAGGGAAGTCAGGGGTGTTTTGGTCCTACCCAGGGTAGTTTCCTGGCTCTATTCTCAGAGATTAATCCTTGCATTGCTCAAGATCTCTCTGATCCATGATCAACTTTTTAATTCTTGATATTAATTAGTGCTTCAGCAAATATTCTCTATGCATCTTTAAAAAAAATAATCTTAATTTTTTATAATCAATATGTTAAAACTTTGAAATTTGAGAATATCAAATGCATTAAGGAGACAACATGGTTAGAGACAAAGGAATCTGATCATTTGCCTTAAGGTTCTTTTCCAATGTCTTCTGCTATATGGAGTTGTTCTGCATTTCATCTTCCAGTTCACTGATTCTGTCCTCGGCTGCTGTTACCCTGTTGGAGAGGCTTTCCATTTAGGTTTTCAGTTCAGCTATCGTGTTCTTCAGATCTGTTATTTAAGTTTGGGGTTTTCTGATTTCTATCTTTGTGTTCTATTCAGCTAGAGATGTTTTCTTTGATTTCCATGAGGATCCTCCATATTTCTATTCTAAACTCCTGAGAGATTAATCAGATGGTTGGTATTTTTTGGGTCATCAGAGCTATCATTTTTATTCTCTGTGCATGGTATTTGCCTGCAAGATTTCCCCATTGTCAGGCTTGTAGTGTGATTTTTCTTTTCCTGCATGTTATGGTGGGGTTCATTAGTTAGAGTGCGTGGCTGCGAAGCACTCTTCTGGAACCTCTAGGAGACAGTTTTTGCTGGGCCTTTCTTGGCCTTCTCAGGAGAGTTTCAGGAGACAGAAAAGAAGAGGAGAGGGAGGCCGGAGAGATAGCACAGTGGCATTTTGCCTTGCAAGCAGCCAATCCAGGACCTAAGGTGGTTGGTTCTAATCCCGGTGTCCCATATGGTCCCCTGTGCCTGCCAGGGGCTATTTCTGAGCAGATAGCCAGGAGTAACCCCTGAGCACCACTGGGTGTGGCCCAAAAACAAAAAAAAAAAAAGAAGGAGGAGGAGGAGGAGAGGAAGGGAGGAAAGTAGAGGGGAGGAGAAGAGACAGAAACACACAAAGACAACAGGTCCCCTCAGTCTCTCCCAGTTGGTAATCTCACTGCAGGGGCAGATCCTTCCCACCTGCCTTCACAGACAAAGGATCTACCTTTCTGCCAGGGCACCTCTGGTAGTGGGTTTTCACTCACTCACTCACTCACTCACTCACTCACTCACTCACTCACTCACTCACTCACTCACTCACTCACTCAGTCTTTATTGGTCTTTCTACTTGGGCGCCTCTAGGAGACAGTTTTTGCTGGGTCCTTCTTGGTCCTCTCTGGAGAGTTTCAGGAAACAGAAGAGTGGAGAAACACACAAAGGCGACATGTCCCTCTGACTCTGCCAGTTGCTAATCTCACCGAGACAAAGGAATCTGAGAACTGGTTTGCAGAACTGAGCTGGGGTCTGGGCTTATCCTAAGACTATGGTGGGGGAAGCAGACTTTGGTAAAGAATTTGGAGTGGAATGTCATGACACGAAACCTGTTTAAGAGTACTTTACACACGGGGCGAGAGCGGTTGCACAAGTGGTTCGATCCTCCGGAGTCCCATACGGTCCCCCAAGCCAGGAGCAATTTCTGAGCACATAGTGGAAGTTAATCCTGAAGCATCACCAGGTGTGGCCCAAAAACAAACAACAATAACAACAACCAAAAAAAAAAAAAAGAGTACTATACTCTTTAACAGTTCTTCAGTTTTGGGTTTTTTTTAAATATTTTTAAAAGACAACTTTACTGTTTTAGAAAAGAGGGGCTAGATAATTTATTACTTATGGGGTGTGTTTTAATCTCACAAGGCTTTTCATGAGTCATTACTTTTTTGTTTTTGTTTTGGGCTCACACCCAGCAAGCGTTCAGCAGTTATTCCTGACTCTGCACTCAGAAGTCTTTCCTGGCAAGCACGGAGGACCATATGGGATGCTGGGGATCTAACCCAGGTCCGTACTGAGTTGTCCACTTGCAAGGCAAATTTTCTACTGCTGTGCTGTTGCTCTGGCCCCTCAGGAGTCTACTTAATTGAGTCAGACATCCTCCTCTCCCAGCCTGCCAGTAAAGCTTTGTGGTTATTAAAACGTCCATTTTAGGGACTTCACATGATAGTCTTAAGATGTAAGCAAGACTTAAAACCTGCCTGATTATGGTGTATGACTAGTTGGGTGAGTGGACTTGAGCAGAAGGCATTTGAGTTAGATGAACACTGAGATAGCTTTCAGAATCACATGTGTCCTTAGGTACTTATTAATGCTAGAATGGTAGATGCCCGTAAGCAGAAATAAAGATCAAAATAGACCCTGTGGTACAAGAAGAAATCAAAAGAACCCTAAGTACTGTTCTATTATGTGGTGAGTTTTCTTTCTCTCTGCCAAGTTACCACATACCAAAGTCTTCATTTTGCATTTATAAGCGTAAAATGGAATTTAGGGAGAAATATTTTAGTGGTCTGTGGTTGATTCTTCTTTATGATTTTAGTCCTATGAACTTTGGTTCAGGAGCAGATCAAATAAAATTCATGGCACATTTTTTTTCAGCCTGAGAAACTTGGTTTTCTTTAAGGATGTCAGCTAAACGATCTTGTGAGTGATAAACTCAGTGGGGACTGTCCTTTCCTCACAGTCATACTAATACACTGGTATACCTTGTGTTTTAAGCAAAGAACAAAAAAATCTAAGTGTAGCCAAAGAGTACAACAGGTAGAGTGCTACCCAGATACAACCTCTTGTCATTCTATATGGTCCTCTGAGCACTTCTAGGAGTGATTTCTGAGCACAGAGCCAGGAATAACCCCTAAGCATCATCTTGTGGAGCCCCAAAGCAAAAGTCTGAAGGGAAGCAGGCTCATATTTTGAAAGTATGATGTAAAAAATTATTTTAAAGTGTTGTTATTTTTGTTTTTTGTGTTTGGGAGAGATAGCATGGAGGTAAGGCATTTGTCTTTCATGCAGAAGGACAGTGGTTCGAATCCCGGCATCCCATATGGTCCCCCAAGCCTGCAGGAGCGATTTCTGAGCAGAGAGCCAAGAGTAGCCCCTGAGCGGTGCAGGGAGTGACACCCCCCCCCCCCCAAAAAAAGAAATCTCTCCTGGCAGGCTCGGGGACCATATGGGTTGCCAGGATTCGAACCACCATCCTTCAGCATCTAAGACAAATGCTCTACCACTGTGACCTCTCTCCAGCCTCTACTTTTTAAAGTATTTTTAAGGAGAAAAAAAATAATACAAATAAACATGAGAAAGCAAAGTGTTTGTGCCTCACTGTGCTAAACAGCAGCTTCTTGGATCTGGTGACCTCTTGACCATGGTCTGTCCTTTTATTGTAGGATGATGTGGGCAGCAGGCACAGTGGCTGCCTTGTCAAGCATCACTTTTCCAGCAGTCAGTGCCCTCGTCTCTCGGAATGCGGAGTCAGATCAGCAAGGTGAGTGCACTCTCCTCTGTTTTCTTCCTTCAGCAAAAAAGCTCCTGCCTAAAGCAGTGAAGCTGGGCCTAGTGACAGCACAGAGGTAGGATGTTTGTCTTGCATGCTGCCGACCCGGGACAAACCAGGAGCTATTTCTGAGCAAAGAGCCAGGAGTAACCCCTGAGCACCTCTGGGTATGGCCCAAAACAAAACCAAACAAAAGCAGTGAAGTTCTGAGGCTATTCTCATCAACAAGGGCTCTTCTCAACAATCATGCCTGCTTACTTTGCAAATAGGATGCTTCTGTTTTTCTTCCTGCTTGGATCTGATGTAACAAATGATCTTTTCACTCAGTTCTTGAGTGCAGAGCCGAGAGTTATCCCTGAGCACTAGTTATGGCTTCCAAAAATAACTACGTTGTAAAGAGGATAGTCTTGAGTTAGGGAGATAGATCATGGGACTTGGTGCATGCTTTGCAGGGAGGAGGCCGCAGGTTCTTTCTGAATACCACCAGGGATAGAACTTCTAAGCCAGCACTGACCTGTCAGACCTGTACTTCTGGACCTAGTACAGAGCTGCTGGGGCACCTGAGTGAAAAGATAATTTGTTTCATCGTTTTATTCATAACAGAAATTAGATATATGTTCAGTTTTTACTGTTATCACTTTAAGATCATGAATTTTCTGTGTTCTCTAGCTGTTGTAGCTCCCATGCTTGTCCTTAAGGATATGTGTGTCTGAGAGAAAGGGGAGTCAGTTGCTGATGGAAGATGAACATTGTGACAGCTAACAGATACTGTCTTGTCCTTGGGACATGAATCTTTGGCTTTTATTTATGCTTAGATATAAGAAAACATTCTACATATTGGTATTAAAAATTGTTAGAGCACTTTGTATTAGACTAAATTAGAGTTGATCACATTTGATTTGCAGAGAGGTCTATTTCTTGGAATTTTGGAATTCAGACTAGTTTTTTTATCTGCCACACCAGGGTTATTCCTGGCTCTATGCTCAGAAATTGCCCCCGGCAGGCACAGGGGACCATATGGGATGCCAGGTTTTAAACTACTAACATTCAGCATGAAAGGCAAACACCTTACCTTCATGCTATCTTTCCGGGCCCTGTAAAAGCATCTTTAAGGGCCAGAGCAATAGCACAGTGGTAAGATGTTTTGCCTTGCATGCAGCCAAAACAGGATGGATGGTGGTTTGAATCGCACCATCCCATATGGTCCCCGGAGCCTGCCAGGAGGATTTCTGAGCACAGAGCCAGGAGTAACTCCTGAGCACCACCAGGTGTGACCCAAAAACCAAAACCAAAACAAACAAAAAAAGCATCTTTAAATTAAAAGAGTCCATGCAAATTACCCTGTTAGATTAAACATAATAGAGGCAAAACAAAACCAAGAAAGCATTACTGAAGTGTGTAAAAAATCTGTTGGGCCAAGACCCTTACCAACTCCCTGTCCTAAACTTCAAGGTGGGGGGCCAGTGAGGTGGCGCTAGAGGTAAGGTGTCTGCCTTGCCAGCGCTAGCCAAGGAAGGACCGTGGACGATCCGGCGTCCTATATGGTCCCCCCAAGCCAGGGGCAATTTCTGAGCGCTTAGCCAGGAGTAAACCCTGAGCATCAAACGGGTGTGCCCCCCCCCCAAAAGACAAAAACAAAAACTTCAAGGTGGGTGCGTTGTGTTACAGTTTATAAGTAGTATTGTCTATCAGACCTTGGCATTCTTTTCTCAGAATACTAACTTTTCTCTGTTCTGATTTAGGAGTTGCTCAAGGGATCATAACTGGAATAAGGGGGCTCTGTAATGGCTTGGGGCCAGCACTGTATGGCTTTATTTTCTATCTGTTTCACGTTGAGCTGAATGAGTCGGAATCAGAAGTGAAGTCTGACAGTGCTACCCTGCAGGTAATTTGATGACAAGTCTAATTTTAGGACAGTGAATATGTTAGCTTACAGAAAAATCTTCTGGCATTAAGTTTGGAGAGTGGTTTTATTTGTCTAATATTAATCTTATTAAGTTTGATGTTTTGTGGTTATTAAAATCATGTTTGTAATTCCAAATCTGAAGTCAAAGATCAGTCAGAATCATTGTTGATATTCTTATTTTTTGCTCTCATTAAGATGTCCTCCAGTGAAGCCCACACTAAGTCAAAAAAAAAAGATTAGGTGATTGGGAATTGAGCTGAAGCGATCTTTTTGCCCTTTTTTTTAGCATTCACTCCTTCCTCAAAGTGATATTTATAGAGTATATGTATTGTTACACAAAGATGAAATTAATATTTGTGTACAGAATGATGCTGCACCAAAGCAATAGTACAGTGGGTCGAGTATTTGCCTCACACACATCCGACCAAAGTTTGATTTTTGGCATCTCATGATCCCCTAAGCCCACTAGGAGTAATTCCTGAGCTCAGAAACAAGGAGTGATTACTGAGTACCACAGAATGTTCCCCCTCACCAAATAAAAAATTGCATGATATGAAATCACAGGATTGTCAATGACGTTTGATTAAACTGGGCAGAAGTGATTAATTGCCTCCTCATTCTATATATTAGACTGTTAAACTTTGCCTTACTTCATAGTGAAACAATCTTGGAGATAATTCACTTTTCATGTTACGGTTTGGAGGGAAGGGGGTTATTATGAACTATTTTTAGGTTAACAAACACTAACCAAGTTCTTCATCTCCATTTGTTTCCCTTGTCACCAGGAAGCCATTGTCCCAGGGCCACCATTTTTATTTGGGGCATGTATAGTTCTTATGTCATTTCTGGTTGCCTTATTCATCCCTGAGTACAGTAAAGGCAGTGGAATCCAGAAACACAGCAACAGCATCAGCGGGAACCTGACCAACACCCCAGACCGGGGCAGTGATGAGGACATTGAGCCACTCCTGCAAGATAGCAGCATCTGGGAGCTCTCTTCCTTTGAAGAGCTTGGAAATCAGAGCACTGAACTCTGAACATAGCAGTTCAGAGAGCCGGGGAGGGCCACACCATACGCAAACTTTAATGGTGCTGAAGGAGAGAGGCTGGTGGCATCCTTCAGGGCCAAGTTTGAGAAGCAACCCTCTCCATCCATCTGCCTCATTCCCCTTCTTCTTCCGTTTCCTCTCTTCCAGTCTTTGTCTTTCAGTTGTCATGTTAGAGCAAACTAAGATTTGAAAAACTTTTTGCAACTGATATTAAACTCTCAAAGTTATCTGGAGTCCAACTTTGAAAACACAATAGAAAAAGTCATATCTCCAGTAGAAATGATGACTTTTCCTTATTAACTCAGGATTTAGGGTAACCTCCCATTTCCTTTTCAATAGAAGGTTCAGCTTGACAGCAGGGTGGCCAACTCTGTCTAAACTTGAGATAAAGATTCCCTTCTTAGCATCTCTTTTACTGTTCCTGAACTGTCTGCTTAGTCTTTGGGTCGCTGATTCAGAGTCACTCCACGTCAGGGATCTTTTGCCTTTGTCACAGGTCAAATAAAGGCCTACTTGGAATCTCTTTACTTCCTGTTCCTGGTTAGAGTAAAATTCAGTCTGTACACCTCTAGTCATTAGTAATATTGGCTAGTGCTGACCTTTGTCAGATGAAGAAACATTTTTGTTAAAATTTCAAATTTGTGGGCTGAAGAAATAGTACAGTAGGTAGGGTGCTTGCCTTACACGTGGCTGACCCAGGTTTAATCTCTGGGACCCTAAGGTCCCCCCCAAACCCACTGGGAGGATTCCTGAATGTAGAGCTAGGAGTAAAATCCGAGCACCGCCAGATTTGGCCTCAAAGCGCTTTTCCTTCACCCCCCAATTTTAAATTGAGTAGGAGTCATTTAAATTCCTGAATCTGTTGTTTTGGTTGGAGCTACGCATTTGAATGGCAATAGAAATTGGAAGATGCGAGTTAAGTCAGTTTTGAATTTCCTAAAGATGAATGTCATTGGTGATTGTGTAGTCTGTATCCAAGTTCAGATGCATCATTGCTCTTCTCTCCTTCCTGCGTTTCATATCCCTTTTTTTTTTCACCTCACCCCTGCCTTAACTGCTCTGTAGTATGTTTGTAGCGGGTCTTTATTTTCATGTTTACCTAACTTTGAATCTCAACGCGAATATGCACTTCAAATTCCTTTCTAAAATTTGATGGGTTAGGAAGCTCAGTCTTAAAATAAGTGTCTTGTTCATTTTTTGAGCTGTTTTATGGACAAAGTAAACTTTACAGATTTCTATGTATTTTGCTGCACCAGAAAAAGGACCATTAACTAGGGCCCACCTTTAAATGAGCACTCCTTTGAAAGTTTTATAGGTATGAAATATATGTAGATATTTGTAAGGAGTTTTAATTCTTTTTCGATGGGGTGCTGTGTAAATCTTGTATTTATAAATGTAATGAAGGTATTGACAGAAAAATATATACAACTTTTATAAAGGATTGTGTACTGACTGAATACATTTAAAAGAAAATATATTTTGAAACCTGTTCTGCTATGAACAGAGATAACATATCTTTTTACTATGCTCTTGGTTTTTAAGTTAAGCTTCCTAATGCATAATAAATTTGCAGTGGATACTTTCATTTTGTTTGTGTTTCTTTAGAGCAAATTGTACACTGAGCTTTTATGGCTGGATTTCTATTGGGTAATCCTCACCACAGGGCCCTTGCATGGAACTGTCAACTCTTCAGCTGAGAAGCACTGGGAGGGGCTGAAGGCTTCCTAAGCACTACTGGGAAGATGGTGCCTCCCAATAATGAAATTGAGGACAGCATACTGCTGCTCAGTGTTAAGAATTTCTAGCTACAGGGTTTGCAAATAGGGCATTTGCCTTGCATATAGCTGACCCAGTTCAATCCCTGGCATCCTATATAGTCCAGGAGTAATTTCTGAGCACAGAAATTCTGATAGATATCAAAATCATCAACTAAATATTAGCAAGTCAACAAGGCATTTATCAAAATAATCAAAATGATCGTACAACGACCTATTATGTCACTTAGGATTCAGTTAGCTATTTCTATTTAACCCCTCCACCACCCTTGTTTCTGGCTTTCTATTATTAGTAGTCTATTTGGAATTTTCTCTGATTTTCTAACATCAGAATGACATTAAGTATTTTTTGTTTGTTTTTGCTTTGAGGGGGAGTGTCACACCCTGGGTTTTTGGGAAACACAGCAAGCACCCTACCTGCTGTACTACTCCTTCAGCTCTCCAACTTCCGAGTTATAGCAGTTTCTCCTACATAGTATAGAACTACATCATAGTTCTATATTTAAACTATATAGTAGGTTTTTTTCCTGCTGAGGATTGGATGCGGATTAAAATCGGTTGTTTTTTTTTGTTTTTGTTTTGGGGTCACACCCGGCAGTGCTCGGGTTACTCTGGCTCTATGCTTAGAAATCACCCCTGGTAGGCACAGGGGACCATATGGGATGCCGGGATTTGAACCACCGTCCTTCTGCATGAAAGGCAAACACCTTACCTCCATGCTATCTCTCCGGCCCCTAAAATTGTATTTTGTTTGGTCAGGTTTTTTTTTTTTTTGTTTTTTTTTGTTTTTTTTTTTTTTTTTGCTTTTTGGCCACACCAAGCAGCACTCAGGAGTTACTCCTGGTCCTACGCTCAGAAATCGCTCCTGGCAGGCTCAGGGCCATATGGGATGCCAGGAATCTAACCCAGTCCATCCCGGGCCAGCTGCATGCAAGGCAAACACACTGTCGCTGTGCTATCGCTCCAGCCTCAAGTTTATTTTTAGTTTTTGGGCCACATCTGGTGATGCTTGGATTAATCCTGGCTATGTGCTCATAAATCACTCCTGGCTTGGGGACCATACAGATGCTGGAGGATTGAACCACGGTCCTAGGTCAGCCGCATCCAAGGCAAATGCCCTCAGCAAATGCTGAGTTACTGCTCCGGCCCCAGTTGTTTTTTATTTTTCTTTAAATATGGAACGCTTCATGAATTTGCATGTCATCCTTGCACAGGGGCCATGTTAATCATCTCTCGTTCCAATTTTAATATATGTGCTGCTAAAGCGAGCACTCAATTGTTTATTTTTAATGGGGTTGAAAATGTGAGGGCTGGGCCAGAGCGATAGTACAGCGGTATGGTGTTTTTGCCTTTGCACGAGGCTGACCTAGGACGGACCGTGGCTTGATACCCCGGCATCCTATATGGTCCCACAAGCTAAGAGCAGTTTCTGAGTGTATAGCCAGGAGTAACCCCTGAGCATCACCGGGTGTGGCCTACAAAAAACCCACACAGGGCCCGGAGAGAGAGCACAGATAGCACAGCGGCATTGCGGCATTTGCCTTGCAAACAGCCTATCCAGGATCTAAGCTGGTTGGTTCGAATCCCGGTGTCCCATATGGTCCCCCGTGCCTGCCAGGAGTGATTTCTGAGCAGACAGCCAGGAGTAACCCCTGAGCACCGCCGGGTGTGGCCCAAAAACAAACAAACAAAAAAAACCCACACAAAAAAAATGAGGGTTGGGGAGATAGTATAGTGGGGCACTTTCTTTGCATGCAGGGCTCAAGCACTGTTATCCTATATAGTAGTACTCTTAAGAACCACTATCATGAATCACATGTGAGCACTAAGCCAGGAATGTCCCCTGGACACCAGGTGTGGCGATTTAGACCACTTAATCTTTAAAAATGTTATATCATGTCCAGTAGATGAATAAACCAGCAGATAATATATAGAATATGTCACTAAAATGCAAGAGAAACAACCAATAGAGTCATTTGTCTTTTTGAACAGAAGTAAGATTTGTTTAAAGCACACATTTCTGAAGATCAAGCTGAGAATTCAAAGTTAGCATTTTAATGTTATCTATTTTTCATGACTTAGGGTCATATCTAAGGCTGTAATCAGCCTACTGTGCTACTGTTTATATCCTGTTTCTCTTGGAATAGTCTGGGAGTACTTGTTACGCATGGCCAAAAAAAAAAAAAAAGGAGTGGAAATTTATTGGTTACCTAGATATTTGAATATTTGGCTAAACCTCTCATTTTGATTTGCAATTTCAAAGTCATTGTAAATGAAACAATTTCACCCAAATTTCTACAAAGCATGCTAGTACAGTGTAGTAGGGCACTTGCTTTACAGTTGATCTCGGTTCAATGCCCAGCACTACATATGGTTCCCCCAAGGTATAGGTGCAGAGCCAGGAGTAAGACCTGAACACAGCAGAATATGGTCCCCAAACCAAAATAATAATCACTAAAATAATAATCGTTCTTTGGTTTTTGTTTTGATATTTGGGTCAGACCCAGCAGTTTAGTGTTCGGCAATAAGGATCACTTCTGATGGTGCTCAGGGCTCACATGATGTGCTTGGGCTCAAACCTGTGTTGGCCACATGCAAGGCCAAGTACCCCCTATCTAGTGTAATTCCTCTTTGGTCCCTTTCTGTTTTTACTATCAATTTTCTTTACACAATAACCAAAATGTTCTTTTGGCTTCTCTTCATTACATATCTAAATTGTATATGCTACTACCTTGGTTTCAGTCTCCTTATGTATATTTATGCAATGAAAATTTTCCTTAGTGAGGTAAGGCCTTGCATGCAGAAGGATAGTGGTTCGAATCCCAGCATCCCATATGGTCCCCTGAGCCTGCCAATAGTGATTTCGGAGCATAGAGCCAGGAGTAACCCGAGTGCCGCTGGGTGTGACCCAAAAACCGAAAAAGAAAAAAGAAAGTCTTCCTTAGCATACTATCGACTAAAACTTTCGTTAGTCATAAATATTCTTACATCCAAGGTATGAAGAGTTTGACAATACTGAATTAATTTAAATGTTTTAAACAAAGAGTTAAACGATTTTCAAGTTAGACCCTTGCATATTATTACTATTACTTGCAGGGGACTGACAAATTCTGTTATGTCAGGAACCAAACCATGGCTATTATATATTCAACACTTCCAAGAATCTCACCAAGTGTAACTGGACCACCAAGTGTATGTGACCAAGAAGGAGAGTTTGTTTTGGTTAATTCCCGATTCTTCAACTACAGCCTCTTACAACTTTTGAAGAGGTGGGTGGCTGAACTGAACTGGATGCCACTGAACTATTTAACCCACAATATTCTGTGTTTTGTATGAGACCGACAGCAGTGATGATGATATCTAGGAACTCAGTGATGATGACAATGTCTATGCTGATACCCTCACATCAGATACAGCTAAAGCTCTGTGTGGGCATATAGATGAGGAGGAGGAATCCAGAAGGATCTTAACCTTTGTGATTTAGCTTGATTACCTGTTAAGCTAGGACTTCCTGCACTTTAAAGTTTTAAAAGTTATTGTTGCTAGTTTACAGTTTTTCTTTAGCAATAAATATTGAAAAACATTTAACCTACTGATTGCTTTATTATCGTACTTGTTTTGGGTATATATTTTTATTTTTGAAATTTACCAGTGAATGCTGCGTTTTCCACCTCGGCTTATACTTGAGTCACTAAGTTTTCGCAGTTTTTAGGGTAAAATTGGAGGTGGGGGGGATCAGCTTATACTCAAGTATATACGATAGTTATCAGGTTTCTAATTGTGTATTGAGTTGTTGGTCAAGTTTAAGGCTTTCCTAAAGTCATGGATTGATATGGTTTGTGTAGTGTGAACTTTCTGATATTTAATAAGATTTGACCTGATGGTGAAGACCTTTCCACATTCACATATAAATGGTTCTTATGTGAACCCAGTGATGCTCATGGAGCTATGACTTTTTTTCCTTTTCTTTCTTTTTTTGTTTTTGGGTCACACCCAGTAGTGCTCAGGGGTTACTCCTGGCTCTGTGCTCATAAATCCCTCCTGGCAGGTATGGGGTACCAGATGGGATGCTGGGATTCGAACCATTATCCATCCTGGATCTGCACCATGCAAAGCAAAAACCCGACCGCTGTGCTATCTCTCCAGCCCCGAGCTATGACTTCTTTTTTTTTTTTTCAGGGGTTACTCCTGGCTGTCTGTTCAGAAATAGCTCCTGGCAGGCACGGGGGACCATATGGGACACCGGGATTCAAACCAACCACCTTTGGTCCTGGATCGGCTGCTTGCAAGGCAAACACCGCTGTGCTATCTCTCCAGGCCCGAGCTATGACTTCTTAATGAAAGCCTTCCCACAGTCACTGCCTTCATAGTTTCTCCCCAGTATGAGTTTTCTCTGATTTCTAAGTGTGACTTCTAGATGAAGGAATGTTCACATTCTGAACATATATGGGGTTTCTCTCCTGTATGAATTATTTATGCATTATTGGTATTTTCTTCCAAAGGCTTTTCCACATTTACTGCACTCAATGTCTTTCTCCAGTATGAGATTGCTGATGTATGATTTATAAGGTATGGGGTATGATTTCTGAATAAAGGTTTCAGTCCAGTATGAATATTCTAGTGTGTAAAAAGATTTGATCTGCCTTACCACTTTCAACACATTCACATCTAGGTTTTTTTCCTGTGTTTATCTGCTGATGTACATAGAATTGGGATTTCTTTGTGAAGGACTTCCCACAATCATTTCATTCATAAGGTTTCTCTCCAGTATGAATTCTTCCGTAAGTAATAAAATGTGACTTGTGAAAGAAGGCCTTTCCACATTCAGTGCAAACAGGGTTTTTTTCCTCTACGTATTCTCTGGTGCATACTTAGTATTGACGTCTGAATGCATGCTTTCCCACATTTATTGCATCCATAATCTCTCTCCACTATGGCATTTTTGCTATATTCTAAGCTGTGATCTACAGATAAACAATCTTTTCAGTCATTGCATTTATAGTTTCTCTTCAGTATGAATTTTTTGGTGTTTAATGAGATTTGACCTGTCATTAAAAGCCTCCCCCACATACAGTACATATATAGGGTCTTACTCCCATATTAATTTTTGGTTTATAATAAGATTTGTCTTCTGAGTAAAGGTCTTCCCACATTCTAAACATGAATGGATTCTCCCCTGTGTGGATTTGCTAATGTACATGAAGTTGCAACTTCTTTTTAAAAGATATCCCACAGTCGTTAAGTTCATAAGATTTCTCTCCAGTTTGAATTCTCTAGTGTAGTAAAATGTGGCCTATAGATAAAAGGTTTCCTGCATTCAGCGTATACGTAGAGTTTTTCTCCTGTGGATTCTCTGGTGTTTACTTTCATTGCTTTCCTTGTGAAGGTTTTTCCACATTTAGTATATACAAAGTGTTTCTCTTCAATATGAAAAATTTTAATGCACACTGAGGTTCCAGTTCTGAGATATTTTCTCACATCCACAGTATACACAGAGTTTTCCATTACAAATTCTCTGGCAAAGTTACTCTACATGAAAGAATAAAAATGAATAAGAAATAAAATTTCGGGCCCAGAGAGATAGCACAGCGGTGTTTGCCTTGCAAGCAGCCGATCCAGGACCAAAGGTGGTTGGTTCGAATCCCGGTGTCCCATATGGTCCCCCGTGCCTGCCAGGAGCTATTTCTGAGCAGACAGCCAGGAGTAACCCCTGAGCACCGCCGGGTGTGACCCAAAACCTAAAAAAAAAAAAAAGAAATAAAATTTCTCTGGGACCAGAGCACAGGCACAAGTGGTAAGGTGTTTGCCTTGCAGGAATACCTGCCTATACCCACTGCCCTCATTGTCTGGAAAGATGCTTAGTTGCCGAGTGTTTGAAAACTGGTTTCAATTTGGATAAATTTCCATTTTTCTTGCAGAAGAGAACAGAGAAGCACATGAAAATGAACTGGCAGTGACCAGGGACACGGATGGGGCCAGGGAGAGGCTGTCCCAGGTCCACCTTGGAACAAGGCCTTTACCCTCCCTACTGAGCATGCTCTCATCCAGCAGGATGGTTTGAATGAGAGGCAGGCTTTGGAGGTTACCTTTCTAGAATACACACGGGCATGTGTCTCCCCAGCAAATCTACATGTTTGAGTTTATTCTGCTGCAGAAAAGATCTGTTTTGGCACAATCAAGAAATAGCAGATGTTCTCAGGTAGGCCAAATCCATGTCTGAGCTGGGACACGAAGCAGTGGAGGGAAGAGCCAAGAAACAGGGTTGGGGTGGGGGGTCCCCCCAATCATACCTGGTCTTTACTATTAGTCTTCTCCACAAGAGGAAACAGCCTAACTCATGAATAAATGTGTTGGTAGAGGCCTTTGGATTGGTCCTCATATTGCCCTCTAATTAGACGTTTCTCGATTGGTTGCTTTGATTTACATGTTAAAAAGATATTTTCCCATTGCCTCCTCATCTGCATTTTCCCCTCACCTTGGGTGTTGGCTTTATTTTTCCCAATAAAGGCGGCTTTGGAGGCCTGGAGGGGAAGCTGCCATCTTGGCTCCTCTTTCGACATCGTGGGGCAACTGGCTTGTGGGTGAATAGCTTGTGGCTTTAGTTTCTGGCCTGCTATTCCTTCCCAATCATGTTTGGAATATTTCCTGCTGAACTATTATTTCCTGGATTAATTGCTGCTGAACCTGAATCCTATGTGGATTGTGGGCATGGGGATCCCTCTCCCTCTCTGGGGATTGTGGAAAGGCACAACCCACCGTTTCACAGCTGGCATCTGGAACAGGGACCTCTTCATCTGTGGGTGAGATGTTTCTTTGGGGAATCCCGTCTGCTCTTTTTGGATAAATGATGTTAGTGATTAAGTGGATAATTCCACCCTTCTGTAGAAACATTGGTTTTAGTGTAGTTTAGAGCTATAGCTATAAGTTGGCTGTGGACTAAAGCGCCAAGAAATTATTCAATTATATTACTGCCTTTTTATTCCTGGATATAAACATTATTGGAGTTTCCATTTGTGTAAACATTGTCTTGATAGGCATGTGTATAGGCTGGGCATTAAAGGATAAAAATGGAAAGAGTTCCAAAACACCTCTCATTTCAGAATACAAAGGTATTTTTCCAGTAAGAACATGGGCCCAAAGGTTTCTAACCCAAAAGATTTAGAAACTGGCAATTTACCAGTTATCTCTAATGGTATGCCAGAAAAGCTGGCTCAAGCTAAAGGGCTACAAATTGACAATTCAAGGGGACAGAGATGGCACAGTGGTAGGGTGTTTGCCTTGCACGCAGCTGACCCACGGTTAGATTATCCGGTTTCCCATATGGTCCCCCAAGCCAATACTTATCAGCTATTACCAAACACTCCACTTCAAAACAGCATAGTACACTATTTTCAAGCACCCACGGAACATATATAAGATAGATCTTTGTCTACGGAATGTCATAGAAATGAAATCATACAGTGTGTTCTAAAGATACACACACATCTACAAATCATGTGGGACACTGGTAATAGAACCTTAGTTAGCTGCGAGGCAAAGGCCCTACACTCTGACCTATCACTCAGGTCCTATCAGTTCATCTTAAAATTTATTTTCCTCATGGGGCCGGAGAGATAGCATGGAGGTAGGGTGTTTGCCTTGCATGCAGAAGGATGGTGGTTCGAATCCTGGCATCCCATATCGTCCCCCAAGCCTGCCAGGAGCGATTTCTGACCCTAGAGCCAAGAGTAAGCCTGAGTGCTGCTGGGTGTGACCCAAAAACTAAAAAAAAACTAAAAAAAAAAAAAAATCAAACCAAAAAAAATGTATTTCCCTCAGGGCCAGAGTATAGCACAACAGTAGGGTATTTGTTTGCCTTCCATGTTGCTGACCCAGGACAAATCTGGGCTCTATCCCCGGCATCCTATATGATTCCCTGAGCCTGCTAGGAGTGATTTCTGAGCGCAGAACCAAGAGTTACCTGAGTGCCACTGGGTGTGGCCCAAAAACAAAAACAAAAAAGGTAATTTTTTTTCTCTCCCTGGAGCCATATCAATAGTACAGCAGATAGGGTACTTGTTTTTCATATAGCCAACCAGAGTTCAATCCCCCATATCCCAGATGGTCCCAAGTTTTTCAGGATTGATTCCTGAGTGCAATTAGGAGTAACCTCTGAGGACACAGGGGCATTGGAGTGATTGACCTCTTGGTGGCTTCAATGTTGTAATGAACGTATTTATACATCTATCAATTCTTTAGTTGAAATTACTTTCAGGGGCCGGAGAGATAGCATGGAGATAAGGTGTTTGCCTTTCATGCAGAAGGGTGGTGGTTCGAATCCCGGCAACCCATATGGTCCCCTGGGCCTTCCAGGGGCGATTTCTGATGATAGGAGTAACCCCTAAGTGCTGCCGGGTGTGACCCAAAAACCAAAAACCAAAACCAAAACAAAAAAAAATTGCTTTTAATTCTTTAATTGAAATTCAGTAATTCTCATTTTAATTTTCTGAGAAATCCATACTTTCCCCCACAGTAGCTGCATCATTATACAACCCACCAAAGAGCAAAGTGTTAGGGTGTTCAAAAGAGCAAAGAATATCTCTAGATCCTGGTCAACTTTTTTTGTTTGGATTTCAAGGTATTGCAGTAGAAAAAGAAGCATCACTTAATGGGACTTAGATTTCTCATTCAGAAGATTTCCGACCCCAGGAAATCGGATAACATCCTCCATCTACTGCTCTCACTTACTTTTTGGGAATCACATCTAGTGGGGCCTGGAAAACCATGTGGTGCCATAGATCAGACCTAGTCTTTAGCAGGCAAAGTATGCACACAGGTACTTTAAGCCATCTCACAGGACCATCTATACAGCAGCAATAGACAAGTGTTTACTACCCCTCTTCCTTCCAGGCTGCCCCAGGCACTGACTGGACAAGACAGAATTACAAAATATGATTATTTCTGCTCAATTCTCAACTATTTTATGTGGGGAGGGGCTGCACCTGGTTTTATGTTCAAGGTTTACTCCTGGTTAAGTGTTTAGGGAATCACTCTGGTGGGGCATAGGTGACCATATGTGGTGCTAGGAATCAAACCAAGATCTCCACTGAATGCAAGGAAAGTGTCACACCTGCTGTACTACCTCTCCCGCCCTTCCGAACTCTTTCAAAAAAAAAAAAAAAAAGATCTTGAGGCTTTTAATTGGCCTAAGTTTTTTTCTGAGTAGCTCCATACTTCAAGCTTTTCCTGGTCAATTCCTTCTTTTTTCATCAGTGTCAGACCAAAATATAGTTCACTTCTTAAAAATAAAGACTACTACTAAGTATTTGTATCCTTTAAAGATTCACAGTCCATCAGACTTATGGGTGAAAAAATTACCCCTGAGACATTGAAAGTCTAAGAGAAATTTTTATTTCTTGTTCCAATTTACTAAAACTTAAAAATATTCCATGTAATCAGGAAAACCTAAACAGGAAAATATAACATTAGTACTGTCCAATCCTTTGGGAAATCCCAGTAAGTTTTAAAAGACCAGAGAAATGTATACATGTATATATAAAACTAACCACTGATGGGCCAGAGTGATAGTATAGTGGGTAGGGCACTTGCTTTGCAATAGCCAACCTGGGTTTGATCCCTGGCAGCCCATGATTCCCCAAGCCCACCAGGAGCGATTCCTGAGTACAGAACCAGGAGTAACCCCTGAGCATTTCTGAGTCTGATCAAAAACAAAAACAATAGCAAAAAAAGTACAACCAAAAAACCCACAAACAATTTATAATTTTGCCACTCAGAGGACTTCTACTTTCTATACTTAGGAATTCAAGTATAGAAAGAAACTTTGTGGAGCTAAGGTACCAGTGATAGTATCTCACTCAACATGACTGCATAGGTATTAAAGTTAAATATTCCTTTGAGACCTCAGGTCATTTGACGAATAGATCTGATTGCAATTTTATACCCTAAGCAGCATAGTATACATGTGCCTGAAGGAAATATCTTTTGTGTGTGTTTGTGTGAGTTGGGGAGGAATATGAATAAGGGGAAAGTTAACAACCACATCAATGATGTTATGATTCTGCTGTCGTTGGTAATACAGAAACATATACTGTCTTCGTGTTCAAAGTCTTCATAGGAATTTCTTCTGTAATTTCTAGGATGGAAAGAATTAAACATTAGTTACCTATGTAGTTAGGAATTTTGGTCTTATCATAAGACTTTTGCCATGTTTTATCATCTACCCTTACCATCAGTTTGAGTTTCACTCAGAAACAGCTTCAGCTTCCTGTTCCGAAGGCCGAACACCTTGGCCACTTCATATAGGAGACCTTGATACGTGAGTCCATTCTGTCCAAGTGGGTTTTCCAACAGAAGTGTACCCACTGTCCCCATTAAGCACTCTACAGAAAAAAACACTGGATTCAATTGTAATCACTGAATTCCTAATAGCAATGGTGCAAGTGGTCAGCATTATGAGCAGGTTGAAGGTTTTGTTTCTCAGGACACACCTGAGCAGTGCTCGCTCAGGGCTTACTAATGGGGCCTAGGGACCACATGGGGTTGTGGGTCTCCAAGCCAGGTGTAAAGCAAACACTTTACTCACTATACTATCTCTATAACCCTGGTATTCAAAGCTTTGAAAACTAGCAATGGGTACAGAGCAGTGGGGCTGGTACAGTCTCTGCACAAAAATTAGCCTTTATCATCACAGAGATGAAATTAAAAGAAAAAAAAAGAAATGCCAATTGGCCTAAAAGTACAAAAGCTTGGGGACTAGAGATACTCCGTATATTGTCGGGTGAGTAGCCTGAATATCTCAGGAAGACTCACACAAGAACTGGTCAAGACTTAGGTAAGAGGGGCCTGAGCAGTGGTGGCACAGCGATAGGGCATTTGCCTTGAATGCAGTTGACCTAGGACGGACCACAATTCGATCCCCCAGTGTTCCATATTGTCCCCCAAGTCAGGAGTAACCCCTGAGTGTCACCAGGTGTGCCCCCTCCCCAAAAATAACTCAGATGTGTGCAATTTTCATAATAATGTCCAAGGAAGGGAAGGGCAAAATAAAATTGTAAGTATTTTGTCATCTAAAAACAATTCAGCTTTGGGGCCAGAGCATTAGCACAGTGGGAAGGGCCACTTGCCTTGCCTGTGGTCAACTGGGTTTAATCCCCGGCATCCCATATGTTTCCCTGAGCCTACATGGGGTAATTTCTGAACAAAGAACTAGGAGTAACCTTTGAGAGCCACCAAGTATGGCCCAAATCCCCCCTCCAAGAAACCAAAACAAAAGAAACAAACCAACCAAAAAAATTAGCTTCATTTATCTGGTTTGTTTTTTGTTTGGGAGGGGGTCTGTTTTGTTTTTCTGTTTTGCCAAGAATTGAGCCAGGATCTCAAATCTGCCAGCATATGCTCTTCCACTAAGCTATATCCCTGGTCCATTTATCTGTAACTTTGACTTAATCACTTTATCCCATTTCCTGATCCTGCCAGTTGTATGCCTGCATGAAACCTCAAAAGGAGAGAGTCCATCTGCCATTCATAGCATGAGCTTGTCTATATTTGAAACCATTCCCACAAATGGGTTGGGGAATCCACATAAATCAAAGTAAGTGAACAATCAAGGAAACCCAGGCAGCAGGCCGCAGTGGGCACTGGCATAGCTGGGCAGGACGCACCTTGCGGGTCTGTGTTCAGGAGCTGCAGGTTGATGTACTGACAGAGAAGAGTGCTGGGGCTCTTAGCCACAGAGGGAGCTGCTCCAGCTGTCACGCTAAGGGTTTTCCCACTCAGACTGAGTAAATTGGTTTGGTTTTGTAGTTCTGTAAAAGGAGACAAAATAAAACCCCTCTTTCAGGGCTATGAGAGCTGAAGTCACCTTGACTAATTACAACTCCCCCCCCCCCCACCCCGGTGACGCTCAGGGGTTACTCCTGGCTATGCGCTCAGAAGTCGCTCCTGGCTTGGGGGACCATCCTAGCTTGGGGGACCATATGGGACGCTGTGGGATTGAACCGCAGTCCGTCCAAGGCTAGCGCTGGCATGGCAGGCACCTTACCTCTAGCGCCACTGCCCGGCCCCAACTAATTACATCTTGATGACCTGCCTTCTGCAGTAAGTTCAGGATCCAAGTTCTGAGGTGAAAGGGTTGTCAAAGCTCAACTCCGAGTGGTGGGGAAGATGATATTCATCTTGTTTTACAATCATAGTCAAGCTTACAATATTGAAAATTTGGATTTGGCAAGATACAGACACTGTCTTAATGAAATTAAAATTCATCAGGAAGGGGCCAGAGAGATAGCATGGAGGTAAGGCATTTGCCTTGCATGCAGAAGGTCATTGATTTGAATCCTGGCATCCCATATGGTCCCCCGAGCCTGCCAGGAGCAATTTCTGAGTGTAGAGACAGGAGTAACCCTGAGCACTGCCAGGTGAGACTCAAAAACAAAAACAAAAAAATAAATTTTAAGGGGCTAGAGCAATGGTCCTCAAATTATGGCCCGTGGGCCACATATTGTATTTGTATCTGTTTTGTTTCTTCATTGCAAAATAAGATATATGCAGTGTGCATAAGAATTCATTCATAAGTTTTGTTTTTACTATAGTCAGACCCTCCAATGGTCTGAGGGACATTGAACTGGCCCCCTGTTTAAAAAGTCTGAGGACCCCTGGGCTAGAGAGATGGCATGGAGGTGGGGCATTTGCCTTGCATGCAAAGGGTTGGTGGTTCGAATCCCAGCATCCCTTATAGTCCCCGGAGCCTGCCATGAGTGATTTCTGAGCGTGGAGCTAGGGTAACCCCTAAGCGTGACGAGGTGTGATCCAAAAACCAAAACCAAAACCAAAAAAAAAAAAACAACAACAAAAAAAACAACACAAAAAACAAAAAAAAAACAACAAAAAAAACAACAACAAAACAAATAAAATTCATCAGGGACTCCAGACACTACCATGTACCACATGATTAGTGGACATGGGTGTACAATTTGCACTTCCTGCTTATTCACTCCTACCACAGAAAAAGCAGGTGTAGCGATAGGGTGGGCAGTTGCTGCTCAGGAGCCTGCTGCTCCTGACTCAAAATCAGGATGATAGCAGAGGTCCTGTACCACAAGAGAGGCAAAGTAAGATCTTCACCAATCAACCTTCTTTCAAAGAAGATAGAACTTTCCATCAAAGACAGAATTTTTAACTTTTCACATACCTGTTTTGCCATGGAAGATGGTAAGCTCTGTATTTTTTATGCCAAAAATGCTAGTAATGGCATTCTTCAGCTTTAACAGGTCTAACCTATTATCACCTTTTGGGTTTTCCAGAAGCAATACTCCACCTAAAATGACAAAAATGTAAGTAAAAAGGAAATTTCAATGAAAAATCAAAGGAAGCAATATGGGACCATGCTCTAATCTACTTCCTTATTTCTGGCAGTGCTGGAGATCAAACTCAAGATCTCACACAGGCAAGAACGTTGCTGCATTCTCTTTCTCTTTATGTGTAGAATCCACATACTTAGTAGAGACTCAAGCAAGCCATGGTAGACAAATTCTAAGGGTGTAACTATCAGGCAAACTACTCAATCCCCTGAGAGTCTAATATTGTTTATCATTATGACCCTGATTTTTTATTGTAATTTCTTTTTTTTTTTTTTTTTTGTTTTTGGGTCACACCCGGCATTGCTCAAGGGTTACTCCTGGCTGTCTGCTCAGAAATAGCTCCTGGCAGGCACGGGGGACACCGGGATTCGAACCAACCACCTTTGGTCCTGGATCGGCTGCTTGCAAGGCAAACGCCGCTGTGCTATCTCTCCGAGCCCTTTATTGTAATTTCTAATCTCACTGTTTGGAGACTTATAAGTTGCAAGAATTCAGTCCAAAATACCATCTGATCATCACCTTAAAAAATATATGTATTGGGGCCGGCGCAGTGGCACTAGAGGTAAGGTGTCTGCCTTGCCAGCACTAGCATAGGATGGATCATGGTTCCATCCCCAGCATCCAATATGGTCCCCTAAGCCAGGAGTGACTTCTGAGCTCATAGCCAGGAGTAACCCCTGAGCGTTACCGGGTGTGGCCCTAAAACCAAATATATATATATATATATGTGTATGTATGTATGTATGTATGTATGTATTGTGGGGCCAAAGTGGTGGTGCAAGCGATAAGGCATCTGCCTTATGCAAGCTAGCCTAGGACGAACTGCAGTTTGATCCCCCCGGCATCCCATATGGTCCCCAAGCCAGGAGCAATTTCTGAGCGCATAGCCAGGAGTAGCCCGAGTGTCACCAGATGTGCCCAAAGACGGGGAAAAAAAAAAAAAAGTATTGGAGCTGGAGCAGTGGTACAAGTAGTAGGGTGCTTGCCTTGTGTGCGCTAACCTAGGATGGACCACAGTTCGATCCCCTGGCGTCCCATATGGTCCCCCAAGCCAGGAATGATTTCTGAGTGCATAGTCAGGAATAACCCCTGATAGATAGATAGAAAACACGGTATTTTCCGGCATATAAGACAATTTTTTTTTTTTTGGTTTTTAGGCCACACCCAACGATGCTCAGGGGTTACTCCTGGCTGTCTGCTCAGAAATAGCTCCTGGCAGGCACGGGGAACCATATGGGACACCAGGATTCGAACCAACCACCTTTGGTTCTGGATCAGCTGCTTGCGAGGCAAATGCCGCTGTGCTATCTCTCCGAGCCCGTAAGACAACTTTTTTTTTTTTTGTGGTTTTTGGGTCACACCCGGCAGTGCTCAGGGGTTACTCCTGGCTTCATGCTCAGAAATTGCTCCTGGCAGGCACGGGGGACCATATGGGACGCGGGGATTTGAACCGATGACCTTCTGCATGAAAGGCAAACGCCTTACCTCCATGCTATCTCTCCGGCCCCTTAAGACAACTTTTTAATCCATGATAAACTTCTTAAAAGTCGGGGGTCGTTTCATACACCAGAGGAGCTGAGTTACCAAGCAATGCATCCCATCCAGCGGCCAGGTGTCATCACTGGTCTGTGGCTTTACTGCTCAGTCCTCTGTTCAGCTTTTATGGGGCACAGGAAGCATTCTGAGTCCCTCTAGCTGTCCTATTAATCACTGCACCCAAGACCTTAGAGGAGCTCCCTCTCCCTGCTCTCAATGTAGATCACAATTAAAAAATCACAGTCACTCACTACAAATGACAAATATGATTGTTGGCACTCCAGTCTAGCTTTAGTAAACATATACTATTAACCTTGAGGGTTCTACTCTTTTTTTGCCTATGTTTTCTTATTTCCATTTGGTGTGCATTAGTCTTATATGGTGAATATAGCCCAAAACCAGTATTTTAACAGGAAAGTAGGGGGTCGTCTCATATGCCCAGTTGTCTTATACACTGGAAAATATGGTATGTATTGAGGCCAGAGAGATAACACAGTGATAGAGCGTTTGCCTTGCATAGGGCTATCCTGGGAGGGACTCGGTTGGATTCCTAGCATCCCATATGGTAACCCAACCAACTTCTTGCTTTTGTGGATTGGACTTTTTTGTATCAAGTCTTTTTTGTTTTGTTTTGTTTTTGGGCCACACCTGGTGATGCTCAGGGGGGCAGCGGGGATCAAACCCAAGTCTATCCTGGGTCATCCGCATGCAAGGCAAATGCCCTACTGCTGTGCACCAAGCCTTTTTTTTTTGCCTTTTTTTTTGGGGGGGGGGTTTACACCCTGCGGCGCTTGGATTACTCCTGGCTCTAGCTCAGAAATCACACCTGGCAGGCTCAGGGACCATATGGGATGCTGGGAATCGAACCCGATCCATCCCGGGTCAGCATGTGCAAGGCAAACGCCTTACAGCTGTGCTGTTGCTCTGGCCCCATTGTATCAAGTCTTAATAAGCCCTGGGCACAGTCAGACATGGTCCAGAATAAAATAAAAAACAGGTTAAGATTTCTCCGTTTTAGGGGCCGGAGAGATAGCATGGAGGTAAGGCGTTTGCCTTTCATGCAGAAGGTCATTGGTTCGAATCCCGGTGTCCCATATGGTCCCCCGTGCCTGCCAGGAGCAATTTCTGAGCATGGAGCCAGGAGTAACCCCTGAGCACAGCCGAGTGTGACCCAAAACACACACACACACACACACACACACACACACACACACACACACACACACAAAAGATTTCTCCATTTTTTGATCACACCTGTCAGTGCTCAAGGAACCCTATGTGGCATGAGGGATTAAAACAGGGCTGGCTGCACAGAAGGCAAGTGCCCTATGTTCTATTCCATCTTTTGAGCCCCTAGGTCAGACACGTTTCGCCTGTGGATATCTAATAGTTCTAACACCATAAAATGAAGACTCCTTAAATGATTTAACTCTTGCTCCTCTCTAATTTTCTTTTCTTTTCTTTTTTGTTTTTGTTTTTGGACCACTGAGCAGAGTTTAGTGGCTCTGCTCTCAGGAATTACTCCTCACCATACTTGAAGTAACATACAAGATACCAGGGACTGAACCTGAATTGATCAGATAGATGCAAGTTAAGTGCCCTACCTGCTACTATTCCTCTGGCTCCAATCAAATGTCTTGATTATATTTTTTCATTAAGATTAAGAACTTAACATTTTCTGGTATAAGTGTTTTCCCATTAAATCTTGGTTGTGCTAGGCATTATGAAACCCAGTTTCTTATCATTTTTGGGGGCACACTCATTTGATGCTCAAGGGTTACTCCTGGCTATACGCTCAGAAATTGCTTCTGGCTTGGGGGGACCATATTGGACGCCGGGGGATCAAACTGCAATCTGTCCTAGGCTAGTGCTTGCAAGGCAGATGTCTTACCTCTAGTGCCACTGCTCCGGCCCTAAACCCTCTATTTTAGCATATTTTCATACTAGTCATATGGCAGAGGACAGGGCAATGTTTTGAGTTTTTTTGGTGAGGGTTTGAGGCCACACCTGGCAGGGCTCAAGGGTTACTCCTGGCTCTGCACTCCGGGATCATTCTTGGCTGTACTGGCTCCCAAAAGTTTGGATCTTTTTAGCCTTCACCTACAGTAAAGTCAGGACTCAGTGTTACAGCTTGGAGAGATGAGAGAGTTCTCATTTTCCTTAAGGCCCCAATGACCATGCCTTAAAAGTAAAATGTCTGATAATTAGTCCCACCTAGCGTTTACATTGGCCTCTGGCAATTGGTGGTACATGAATGGATCTCATTAACAGTTTTTGTGAAGGGTCTGGATGCACAATTGTTGTCTGGGGCCAGAGAAATCCAGGCTCTCTATGTGGCCAAATGAGACAATACTGAACAGAGTCTCCAAACCATGCTGAAAAGATAAGACAAACAGTTTACTGCTTGGTTGTCCTGACATGGTCATGGCAATAGCAGTGTCAGTGTGAGGTTCTGTGGCCCAGGAAGAGTGGAAGTGGGGGATCTCACTGGCTTCTGCTAGTGCATTTTTTTCTGTCCTGTTCAGCAGAAATAGGGCAGTAATTGACTAAATGTTTCTAGGCTTTGTGACGACCCTTCCTCATCCTCCATCTGGAGGAAGTGGAATGTTTTCGGGTATTTCTGTGCTTACTGACACTGTGCATGTGGCTTCAGTGCCACATCTGAGATTCACGAGGCAAAACAAAAAATCCACGGAACTCACTGCTTTTCTGGTGTTGGTCCCAAAGGTCTTAGCTCATTTGCTTCTTCTTTCTTTTTCTAATTCTTCCTGGTTTATTCATATATAACTCCAGGGTACTTGGCTGCATTTTGTGTGAGGAACAGGAAAATATACATTTTCCTAGCCCATGTGTTTAATTGAGCTCATTTTGATTATTTATTTAATTTTGCTTATTTTTGGTTTTTAGGCCATACTCGGTGGAGCTCAGATCTGATTCTTGGCTCTCATCTCAGGGATCATTCCTGGTCGGTCTTGGGAAACCATATGTGGTGCTAGGGATCAAACCTGAGTTGGCTACATCTAAGGCAAGCACCCTACCAGCTGTTCTACTGCTCTAGCCCCAATTGTTCATCTTTTCTTTTCTTTTTTTCCCCTCCCATGCATGGTAGTACTCACAGTGAACTCCTGACTCTAGCGATCACTCCTGGCAAGAAGCAGAGGACCAAACAGAGTGCAGGGGACTGAACCTGGATTGATCATATGCAAGGCAAACACACTACTCATTGTACTATCTCTCTGGTCCCTTAATGATAAATTTTGAAAGAAAAAGTTATCTGATTTTTTTTCTTATACTTGCCTTAAAAAATACCCATAAGTTTAACTTAAAGGAAAAAAAAAGACAAATCATTTGCTCTTACCTTGTTCACTACCATTTGTACAGATGTTCAGATTGACATAGGCACAAGCAGGGCCAGGTGCTGCTGATCCTTGGCTGAGCGTAATTTCCAGGTCAGATCCCTTTAGCTGAACACATGAGAATAATGTGACTGAATGACTCAGCATCTGACCACAACACAGCAACAATTGATTCTCAGGAGAAACGGTGCACTATATACTTGGGACACATTCAATCAGACCCTAAAACAGTCAAGATCTATGCTTTTCCTTTAATATTTTTTTCTGATTACCATGGTTTTTTTTAAAAGGAAAATTATTTTTCCTTTAACATAGCAATATATGTTCACTGTTCAAAAATGTTAAACAGTTCTTAAAAAATATGGCAAATATACAATGAAGTCATCTTTAGCCCCAGCCTGTCTAAATCGTTTCAAATGAAGTAGGATAAACATAAAAACAAATGACTAGAGCAGTGATTAAATGAAATGGAAAAGAATTTCTTCCATGATAAATGTCCAAATGGTGCACTCTGAGCCAATATCTTCTTTATCTTGGTATCAAATTTTCAGTTATATTATAATGTACCAATAGGAAAATGAAGTTGTAATTTTATGTAGTTTTATTGCCATGAAAGTTAACCTCATTTAATATCACCTTTTGTTTCCTTATAATAATTCCCAGATTTCGCAAAACTGACTTTTCTGGTTTAAAACAAAGCAAGTTGAGACAGTGATCTGATCACATTGGTAAATTCTAAGTAACTCCTTCCTATCTTCCCAAGAGAAGTGTGAAGAGAGTTCTACTCTATCTCACTCCTCTTTTGCACATTCACTCTCTAATCTCACCCATTTCCAGCCAGTGACACTTTGGTAGTGAGGACCAAATCTCTCCTGGAGGTTAGACTATCAAGACCTAACATGAAATTTAATCTTCAATCTCTTAAATGGTTTTACCTGCATTTTTTCTTGAATAAGGATTTTATCTGATGTAGGCACTGGATATGGTTTCAAGGGAGCCTTTATGGTAGCAAATATGAACTCTGTGTGGCTTTCAATAACATTATTCAGATAGTTTCCTTCAGACACAGCTTTATAATAAACTGTAACTTCATCAGTTGGAACCAGATTGCACTGACAACACAAAGAAAGAAATGTGAGATGCATCCTGAAAATGAAAACATGGCGCTGTTGAACCTGGGCTGAGGATCCAAGTGGAATCCTGCCCAATCATTTCTCCCCAAAGGCTTTCTTATCAGAGACTCCATTCTCATCTCTCATCTTCTTTTCTACACAGGGAAGAGAGGCTGTTGAGAGTATATAAGGTAAGACTCTTGTCTTTGCATGTGGCCAATCTGGGTTCTATCCCAGAACCACATATGGTCCCTGAGCTCTTCCAGGAGTGACCCCTGAGCACAGTCAGCCTGAGCAAAGTTAGGTGCAGCACAAAAACCAAAACTGAGAGAGATAGTATGGAGGTAAGGCATTTGTCTTGCATGCAGAAGAACAGTGGTTCGAATCCAAGCAACCCATATGGTCCCCCAAGCCTGCCAGGAGCAATTTCTGAGAATGGATCCAGGAGTAACCCCTGAGCGCTGCTGGGTGTGACCCAAAAACCAAAAACCAAACCAAAACAAAACAAAACTGAAATAAAGCTAAACAAAAAGGGCTATCTAGCCATAAGATAATTTTTCCAAACTCTTTAGAAACTGAAAAAGGTCAATGAAGTAAAACAGGATGGCCAAAAGCTTCTGATGACAGAAACAAAAGGTGCCACAAGCAGCTCCCAAGTGAAAAATATCTTTCGTGCAGAACACACTATAAATGGAATTCAGTTAGTGCCTCATCCTTCTAAATGATGATGGTTTACATTAACTGTATTTCCTGCTCCCCCACAAACAAATAAAAATAACCTCCCCCAAACAGTAGCTTGACCAACTGACCTTTTTACGAAGTTTCTGGATCCGATTGATGACTTCCCGAGCCACTCCTTCGTCAACCATTGACTGGTCAGGAGTGACATCTAAGAGAACCAGAGCCTGTGGAAATGAACCAACATGGGCTGGCGACTGCACAGGACAAACTATTCTTTCAGACTCAGCAGAACGCTCTTTAAAAATGAGTACTCAAAAGTTGGTAATAAAGTGTTACTTATTCATACATAGGAGGAAAGTGAATTAAACTTCATTCTTTTATGGCACAGGTCTGACAGGGTGCTGCTCCCAAGATAAGCCCTGAAGCCAGATTTTGTGTCTCCCGTGACTACTTTTCATAGGCAAAGTAAAAACCATCAACTTTCCAAATAAGCCAGTTCAATAAGCAGAGCCTTGATATAACTTCCCACACTACATGGAGTGGTCAGGGAACAAGCTCTGAGGAGATACTTTCACCTTTTCCTTAAAGCATGACCCTCAATTCTTGGCTTTGTCTGTGATTCAAGACAGGATTTCAGTGTTCAACTATATAACATTGTTTTAGGACTCAGTTTAAATTACCTATGGCTCTTACATTTAAGCAGACAACTTCTAGTTGTCCCTGGGCCAAATAAAAGGCCCCTTCCTATGTACAAACCTCCATGACACCTCCACGTTCTCTCCTACACTCCCACCATGGTCTGCCCTCACAGAGCTCAGTTTAAATACAGTTTAAATCCTTGTAATAAAGGCCAGCAGCTGTATCTTCCCTTCCTTCCTAATTTATATGCTATGTCAAGGAAAAGGGATGCCACTCCCACACTAAGATCTTACAACACTCGAGAGAGAGCTAGAATGCCAGAGCCATCACAACAAAAGCAGTACTAGCCCTGCAATCTGGAGTAGCTAGCATTGATTCTTTTTTTTTGGGGGGGATGGGGTACCTATACCAGCTATGCTGTAGTTTCACTTCTGCCTCTGCACTCAGGAATTACTCCTGGGAATTGAACTTGTTATGTCCTCTACATCTATTCTTTAAAGTGGAAGCCCAGGCTAGGCTCTTCTCTACCCAGTACTCTGATGAAAGTTTATTTCCACCAATTTATGAGGCAATTTAATAACAACCAGTTTTCCCTTTATCTCCTTGACTGATTTTTTCCTCAAAGGGGAGAATTATGTCTTATTCATTTTTGTGCAACAACTGAACAGTTATCTGTATGCAGTCATCTGTACTACAAATTTAAATGTTAACATAGTAAATACATAATACTGGTAAGGGCATACAATAGAGGGCAACAGACGAGCAATGAATTTTGCCCTCAGATACTGTAAACACAGCCTTTACTAATAGCTGTGTTTAGACTTCTCTCCCATGATGGTCTCATCTTTTGGTAAAAACATGCCCCAGGGGCTGGAGATATAGCATGCAGGTAGGGTGTTTGCCTTGCATGCAGAAGGATGGTGGTTCGAATCCTGGCATCCCATATGGTCCCCTGAGCCTGCTGGGGGCGATTTATGAGCATAGAGCCAGGAATAACCCGAGTGCTGCCAGGTATGACCCCAAAACAAAACAAATCAAAAAAACAAACAAACAAACAAAAATGCTCCATGAAATACAACAGTACCTGAGCATCCGAATGTGTTTCAAACTGCGTGGTTTGCCCTGCTGCCTGGTCAAAGGTGTACATGAGACGAATGTCCTCGTCATGCAACTCATGGCCTTCCACAATGATGCGCCCTATGGAAAAACAACTGTCTCTGTGATTCAACCATTTCCTTCTGCCTCCATTCACATATTGTAGGACATTGTTTTGGATGGGGACTGCATGGTGAAGCTACAGAGAAATAATCTTCAAGAATCATTTGTGTTTTTATTTAGGGGAGAGGGGCATACCTACTGGCACTCAAGGGTTACTCTTGACTCTATGCTTAGAAATTGCTCCTGGCAGGCTCAACAGGCTCAGAGGATCCTATGGGATGCCAGGGATAGAACCCGGGCCAGCCATGTGCAAGGGAAACGGCCCCCCCACTGTGCCCCACTGTGCTATCACTCTGGCCCCATCAGGTGACCTCTGAGATTTTAAATCATCCCTCATCATATATAAGTGCTTATCAGAGGTTGCCCTAACAATGAAACATATTGCGCCATTGGATAGCACTACATGTAAATTCCAACAACCTTTTTGGAGAATCTTTAAGTGACTGACAAGCATTCCTGCTTTTTCAAAATGTCTTGAGAGTTAAAGAATGTCCACCAGATCCTTGGGAAGATGCAAGATTCTAAACATGGGAGGGTAGAGAATTCTTAGCACCTGAACCAGCTCACCAAAGAGAGGGGCTAAATTCATTCCGACTCACTTTTTTTTGTTTGTTTGTTTTTGTTTTTGGGTCACACCCGGCGGTGCTCAGGGGTTACTCCTGGCTGTCTGCTCAGAAACAGCTCCTGGCAGGCACGGGGGACCATATGGGACACCGGGATTCAAACCAACCACCTTAAGTTCTGGATTGGCTGTTTGCAAGGCAAACGCTGCTGTGCTATCTCTCCGGGCCCACCCTGACTCACTTCTGAGCACTCACTGACCTTTAAAGTCTGTCAGTTACATGAGGGTAAAACAATGCCCACTTTGTACAGCTCATTCCCAGTGCTGCTGGAAAGATACCCACCCGTTTCCTGGAAGCGCTCCAGTGCTTCACTGCTAAGCTGCTTGATGGACGTCATCACTGCCTTGAAGGCGCCTTTCAGCCTTTTGCCCAGAACCATGTGATCTGGCTCTGCCCTCAGGCGAATGCCATATTTGTTCTTATCTGTAGACAGGGTCACTTTTCTAACATTCAACTCCTAGTTAGTGGGAAAGATAAAACAAATCATTAGGTCTACAAGATCTCATAAACAAAGGGTTACAATTATTTACCAAGCTCCAAAGGGAAATGAACCCAATGCCTGAACTGCATAGATAAAATGGGGCATGTCCACACAAGGACCATGAGGAGCCATCAGAGGGAAATGAAGCACAATCAACTGCTAAACCACAAACTAGTACTAGCAGAAAAAGAGGTGGGGGGCAGAGGTGTAGTACATCAGGTAGGGCATTTGCCTTCCATGTGACTGACCCAGGTTTGATCCCCAGCACCCCATTTAATTCTTTGAGCCCACCACGAGTGATCCCTGAGTGCATAGCCAGGAGTTCAGAACCCAGAGAACTGCTGCTGGGTACTACCCAAACCAAACTAAACCAAAAAAAAAAAGCCAAGACATGAAAGACCCTGTGATTCCATTTATATAGAATGTCCATAGTTGGCACAGACAGAAAGAGCAAATCTATGGTTGTCAGTGGACAGTTATATTCTGAGGGGAAAATGTATGTGAAGTCTGGTGGATAACGAGCTTCATGACAGTTCTATCAATAATATCAAAACTGAGAGACAGGAGAGTGTGCAGGGAACTTGCCTTTACAATGGTACAAAAGTGTTTGGTTTCACCATTAGATCCTACTGTATAATTTGATCTCATTATAGTGATTAATTCATTTAAAACAATGAGAATGGGGGGATGGAAAGATAGTACAGTGGGAAGGGTGTATGCCTGGCAAACAACAGGGGGCAGAGCAGTGGATGAGGATATAAATGATCCAAGTGAGGTTGATTTTGAAATGTGTTTTCAAGATTTATATTGCAAGGTTGGAGAGGTAGTACAGCGAGTAGGGAATTGGCCATGCAAGCGCCTGACCTGCATTTGATTTCTAGCACCACATATGGTCTCCACAGGCATTGCCAGGAGTGATACCTGAGTACAAAGCAAGGAGTAACCCCAGAGTACCACTGGATGTAGCCCCAAAACAAAAATAAAAAAAAATTCATGCTAATTATAAGAGAAGTGTAAAACTTCATAAATGTTAAATCTGTTATGGATAATTAGAAAGGAAAGGGCCGAAGAGACAGCATGGAGGTAAGGCATTTGCCCTGCAGCAGAAGAACGGTGGTTCAACTCCCGGCATCCCATATGGTCCCCCGAGCTTGCCAGGAACGATTTCTGAGTGTAGAGCCAGGAGTAACCCCTGAGCGCTGCTGGATGTGACTCAAAAAAACAAGAACAAAAACAAAACAAAAAAAAAAAAAGAAAGAAAAACAAGTGAATTATATGCTTAAAGTATACTCAACAAAATCTTTTAGGGGTAGTCTCAACTTGACAGTGTTCAGTAGTATTGAGAGCTTCAACCCATGTCCATGTGTTAACATGGTGGGCAATCAAGCTGTAGGCAATAAAATGGTCTTTTCAAGGGAAGAAGTTAGTATGAATGATAATGCCCACATCTGTCTTACCTCAATGATATACTTCTCCAAAGACTTGATGTCATTAAGAGCTTCTGGGTCTTGATGGATAACCACAATTTCTTTCAAGGGATACTAGGAAAGAAAAGGAAGAAAAGGAAAATTTATTTTTTAAATTACAGGAGAATAGTAAGGCTCTAGAATGCCAGGATTATCCAAGACTAAGCTATTTAAGCTATTCATACCCTTATTTTGTTGTTTATTTTGGGCCTCATTCAGTGACGTTGGGTAACTCGGGTTATTCCTGGCACTACACTCAGAAATCACGCCTGGCTCACGGATACCAGGGACTGAACCCAGATCTGTCCTGGGTCGGCTCAGGGACAACAGGGATTGAACCCAGATCTGTCCTGGGTCAGCTTCGTAAAAGGCAAATGTGCTACCACTGTGCTATAGCTCTGGCCCTCCAAGAGTAAGCTATTCACATCCTTATTAGGAAAAAAATAAAAGCCATCACTGGAAGCTCTCTCTATAAAAGAAAGAACTCCAAAATATGGGAATTACAAGCCATAAGGAAAACCTCAAACCTTTATTGGAATAGTTTTCCGGTCTCGAATCACTCGCCCAAGCTCAATTACAGACTGCATTCTGGACACGGCACTCTCAATTTTCTTGTCAATCAACTCTTTTCTGTTGGTAGAAGGGATGTTAGACCCACAAGGAGAAAAATCACAAACAAGCATAGTTCAGAGAACAAAGTCAGGACACACACATGCTGCCTGGTACCAGGACAGGGGACGGAAAGCAAATGCCTGCCGGATATGGTGTGACATGGTGACAGAGAGATGGAAATCTGGGCCTGCTACTCTGTGCTTCAGCTCCAGAGGGGTCCCCAATAAGTGGCTCATGTCCATTCTGATGATGACCTGCCATAGCCCAGTAGTTTAAGCATCCTTGTTTCCCATTTCACGGCATATGGGACAGCTTAATGAGAAGCAGGGTCTCGGGGGCAAGAACAGCCCCTGCTACTACCTCTGAGTGTGGGCAATTCTCCTTCTCAGGTCTAGGCCAGTACTTACCGCACATGGGGCAGCATCAAGTAGTGGATGCTGAGTGTGTCCTTGTCCTGGACGGAAAGTGGGTCAATCAGCATCTTTAGATTCTGGTACATCAGTTCAGTCAGGAAAGGCGTATAGGGGGCCTTTGGGAGGATAGAGAACAGCAGCTCACTCACAACATCACCATGAATAGAGACTTAAAGTGCTTTAACATTAACCATCAGTACTGATCTCAACTGGGGTAAAACACAGTAACAAAATACACATACAATTAAAGATGCAACTGAACATATGTGAAGCCCAGCAATGGGGAATAGCTGGGAGGCTCAGAACATCCCTGAGAAAGTGCGGAACACAGGGCCTCGCCCAAAAGCAGAAACAAAGAATAAAAGTCTCTGACCATATATTCATGGAATTAACGTCCACCCAACCTGTGCATATTCAAGATTAAACAAAAGTAGTACACTATGATGTGGCCATATAAAAATGGAGTTTTACTTATACAAAGTAGAAACCTATTTCAAGATATTTCAAGGGTTCTGGAGTAGGAGCACAGTGCTTGCATTGCACACAGCTGACCCAGGTGCGATACCTTGCATTCCATATGGTCCCAGGGATCAGAGAGGAAGTACAATGGGTAGATCATTTGCCTTGCATTTGGCTGACCTGGGTTCACTCCACAGTACCCTTTATGGTTCCCAAAGCACTTCCAGGAATGATCCTTGAGTGCAGACCCAGGACTAAGCCCTGAGCACTGCCATGTATGGCTCCCAAACCATAAGTAAATAAATAAAAAATAAATAATCTATAATATATTCGATTAAGTATTAGTTCCAGACACAATTATAGAACAGCAACAATAAGGGAACTTAGGGCTTCTGGGTGTGGCCCTGCATCCTGCCTCTCATAGACAAAGTGATCTGTGGCAATTTGGTGTAGATTCAAGGCCTTGGCCCTGCAATTAGGGCCAACAAAGTCTAAAGAGTCCAGCTTTTGAAGCATATTTCTTACTGCTTGACAGAAGAACTAACAAATAAGCTGAAATTCAACTAGAGACTAAAGGTGCTTTAACACATCTATTTCTCCAGGGACACAGCAAGTACTACAGACAGAGGAGGGACATTGCAGGAGGAAACTGCCAGCTACTAACCATGAGTCTGCACAGAGACAGCAGAACACTAAACAGGGTTTCTAGGGCCATCAGACAATCTTCCACTCCATTTTCACCCTAGAAAAAGAAAGGAAATAGAGTGATTCAGAGGTTGTCAGAGGAGACCCACTGAGGGCAGCATGTGCAGGGAAAAGGCAGAATAGGACCAATGACCATGAATCTGGATCCTGCTGAGACAGTCCATGAAGTGTTTCTGCAGCAGGATGGGCTGGCGGGCCTGAAGGTTAAGTGGGATGCATAGGAAACTTGTGTACATTGGATATTTGAGGCAAAAAAATTACCTTTAGGTAAAAATTCTCATTATTTCAATAAAGTACAGGTGCAATGTATATCCAAAGGTGCATAAATAATTTTCTATTAGTGAGAATTTGCCATTAACAAGACCATGGCTTTGTCAGAAGCTTTTCTCACTAATACAACTGAACACAGGACTGATGGGCAGGACAAGGCCTCCCTTGGCTTGTGCTAAGGCCCTCCACCACTACCTACCTTTGTATCCTATAGTATGGCCAAGCCTCATTCACTCTAAATCCCAGTCAGCATAAGAGTTTAATCAATGAACAACTGGCTCCCTAGAGGTAGAAGCAAAGAGCGTCTGTCTCAACACTGATCATAGCATTAGCTATCACTGGCAAATACACTCAAGGACTTGGATTTTGGATTCAGAGAGGCTTGCTTTAATCCTATATAACCTGAGACTCAGGTTTCAAAGCATGTAAGATCAACTTTAGAACTTAAAAAGGTTTGCATCATCAAGTCAAACATACAATTAATAAGCAACAAGAAGGGAGAAGACAGCTTCAAAAACAGAGCATTGGAGAATGCCCTTTACTCCTTTTGTCTGCTCTTTTTCCTCAGTTCTCAAACTTCCTACACATTTCTGTTTTCCCCACCCACAGGCTGCACTTACTTTTTTTTAAAAAATAATATCTTTATTTAAATACCACGATTACAAGCATGTTTATTTAAATACCATGATTACAAATAGTTGGGTTTCAGTCATAAAAAGAATACCCCCCACACACCAGTGCAACATTCCCAACACCAATGCCCCTTATCTCTCCCCTCCCCAAAACCCTGCCTGTATGCGAGGCACGCATTCTACTTCTCTCACTTATTAACAATGTCATGATGGTTGTTAGTAGAGTTATTTCTCTAACTGCACTCACCACTCTTTGTGGTAAGCTTCATATAGTGAGCCGGTCCTTCCAATCCCCATCTCTATTGTCTTTGGGCATAACAATAATGTCTTTTATGTTTTCTTAAAACCCATAGATGAGCGAGACTATTCTGTGTTTATCTTGCTCCCTCTGACTTATTTCACTTAGCATAATAGTTTCCATGTCCATCATGTATAGGAAAATTTCATTACTTCATCTCTACACTTACTTTTAATCTTCTGCGATTCATCCTGACATACCAATTGGTCAGAACATCCACAAATTTCACCAGGCGAGGCACCACAGTATAAAGCCTGTAAGCTGAAAGGAAGACAGGTCAATGAGAACATGAAAGTCCACTCAGCATGCAAGTTACTCAGTGGTGGGCAGGACAATGAAACAAGCTCTCTGCCACCTGGGGCTCTCTGTTCTTTAAGGAGACAGGAAGCTCCTAAGAGAAGTGATACCCGCTGTTCACTTACAGAGGCTGCAGTTAATATGGGAACAACAGGGCTGAAAGGCTCATAACAACTACTGGTCAGTGAGGACAATCAACACACCATCTACCTGCCACAAAATTCCAACAGGCACATGTTCCCTGAAGCTGTGCAAGGTGGGAGCATCTCCATTCTACCACTAAAAGAAGCTCTTGGCATGCCACAGGCTCTACTTCTAACTAGAACAACCCTGCTTCACAGGAGACACCATGGCACCCAGCAAAGCATGTGCTTACTAGTGCCATGCTGAGACACTATGTCTGTGAGTTTAGAGAAGGGCAAAGATACGAAGGCGCCCTAGAGAGCAGGCAGGGAGGTGAAGGATCCAGCCAAACCTGTTTGAAGGGAAGATTTTTCCACTCAACTACCTTGAACTTAGGTGAGATCCTTTACTAAACAAAATGAGACAACCACCGAGGAGAGCAAGACCCAGAACGATGAGCAAACACCGTTTGTACTGATGTAGACTGCAGTGAATGTTAGGAAGTCTCCTGATCCGGGCTACATGAGAATAGTGGTGAGAGGCAATGTCATGTTCTGCTGGCTTCAGATACCAGAGAAAAGTTTTGTTTCCTGGACCAAGCTCCAGGCCAACCCCACTGGCTGGTTACTGATATTTATACCTGTGACTTAGTGATTAGAAATTTCCTTGTAGGGGCCGGAGAGGTGGCGCTGGAGGTAAGGTAAGGCTAGCCTTGCAAGCGCTAGCCAAGGAAGGACCGCGGTTCGATCCCCCGGCATCCCATATGGTCCCCCCAAGCCAGGGGCAATTTCTGAGCGCTTAGCCAGGAGTAATCTCTGAGCATCAAATGGATGTGTTCCAAAAAACAAAAAAAAAAAAAAAAAGAAATTTCCTTGTAAATAGTGAGCCTGGGACAATATGTTAAGGGCTTGCCTCACTTTCCCCCTTCTAGGATGCCAAAACTTCCAGTGTGACCTGAGCATGTCTCAGATATGAGGCTTCCAGATACTCTTCAAAATGCTCCTGCTAGTCCTAAACTCCATGCCAAGGGCACAAAGCCAAAAGGCTAAAGAAAGAGGAAACAAAACAGAAATGAACAGGACTGAAGCTTGGTGGTTTTTCCAGCTGCTGTCTACCTTCAGCATTCCCAGCAGTCTAGCCATTTTGGGCATGTATGATCAGGCCATAGTATGCACCTGAATAAGAGGCTGGCTCTGCCCCTTGAAACTGTGAGAGCATCCCTCCTGCCCATGGGCCATAGTGACCTCAGGCACTCAGGGAAGGGGAGAAGTAATTTCTAGAGGGGACACAGGAAAGGTCCTCCCTTGCTCATCTGTCCACCTGCTTCATCACTCCCACTGCAGTCCTTCTAGTCAATAGCTGAATTACAAACCAGTAGCCACTCAGCAGTGAGGCCTGTGTATACCTCCCAGTTCCACAGCCAAAGTATTATTTCTCCAAAAGGGCAGAGTGCCTGGACACCATGCAACAGTTTCCCAGTCCCTGAAACAAGCACATTTCTACAACTATGAGAGGTTAAATGAAACTGCTTGAGATCTTTTCAATGTGCCACAATGTGCTCTCTGTTTATAAAGAAAAATAATTAGATACCCACAGAGTGCTATAAAACAGAGTGTGCTTATTTCTTGGTGCAAAGCCCAAATAAGACGCACCTGTCATTTCTCTCTCAAAAAAGCCAAGGAGTGACTGCATGAAGGACAAGATCCAGCGGTCCGTGATGTTGACACTTTCTCGCACCAGGTTCTCATTGTAGAGAAATTCCAACCCTTCCTCCTGGGGATAGACAGTTATGAAAACATTTGTGCATGCACTGGAGGGAGATTAGTGCAGAAAAAGAAACTATTCACTTCAATTTCAAATGAGATTGCACCTCCTGACTCTCCCTAAAAAAAGACAAAAATCAAAAACACAACGGAACCCCACAACCTTACTGGCTTTTAAGCTAAAAAGACAACCACCAGTTATGTTCCAAATCCTGTCAGTTTATTTACTTGAAACCTGAGGAAATAGGACTGTGAAAAAGGACTGGAAGATGGTCCATGAGCAGAAACTGAATCCCAGGGCCCAGAGAGATAGCACAGCAGCAGAGCGTTTGCCTTGCACGCAGCCGATCCAGGGTAGACAGTGGTTCAAATCCCAGCATCCCATATGTTCCAGAGCCTGCCAGGAGGGATTTCTGAGTGCAGAGCCAGGATGGCCCCTGAGTGCTGCGAAGTGTTACTCCCCTCCAAAAAACAAACACAACAAACAAAAAAAGAAAATGAATCCCAGGAATCTCTTTACTTGAATCGTGCATTTTATTTAGAAGGTTCTATCCCTATGGGGCCGGAGAGATAGCATGGAGGTAAGGCATTTGCCTTTCATGCAGAAGGTCATTGATTCAAATCCTGGCGTCCCATATGGTCCCTTGTGCCTGACAGGGGCTATTTCTGAGCAGAAAGACATGAGTAACCCCTGAGCACTGCCAGGTATGGCCCAAAACCAAAAAACAAACAAACAAAACAAAACAAAACAAACAAAAAAAGAAGGTTCTATCCCTATCCCCCTTCTTTTTGCACTGTGATAATTCCCCTTGATCCTGGAGCCCCACTTCACTCACCCCACCTCACAGAGCAGCATCAGAGACCACCTCAGGTGAGCCAGAGCTGTGCAAAGTTCCATCTTACTAGTATTTCTGAGTGGGCCGAGAGAAGGTGGAACTGAAGGGACAATGACATTAGGTGCCTTTCTCAAATCCTGGAAAATGCTGCCAGAAGGGTGCACTACAGAGGCGTTGTAGGCAACAGGAGGGAGTGGTAAAAAGGGAATAGTTTTTTTTTTTTTTTCTGGGATCACACCCAGCAGTGCTCAGGGGTTGCTCCTGGCTCCACGCTCAGAAATCGCTCCTGGCAGGCACAGGGGACCATATGGGATGCTGGGATTTGAACCACCAAACTTCTGCATGCAAGACAAATGCCCTACCTCCATGCTATCTCTCCGGCCCCATAGAGAGGGAATCTTAAGAAAGGCTCTCTAGGAAGGAACTTAGTTCAGATTGCATATGTTATCCTGAGCCCCGCCAAGAAAATGGTCCCTAAGCGCAGAGCCAGGATAAGCCCTGAGCAGAGCTGAGTGTGGCCCAAAATCCAAAATCAAAGAAAGATATATATAGAAAAAAATATAGATAGAGAAAGAGAGATAGAGAAAGAGAGAGAGAAAAAGAGAGAAAGAGAGAGAGAGAAAGGAAAGAAGAGACTGAACATGTGCTTATGCCTGTGCAGAAAAGTCCCAAGCCCTGAGAGGTGAGCAGGTATGAGGGGACAGAGCCACAAAAATTGTTGAGAAGGTACTTTGCCATGGCACTGCTACCCCCAAAGCTCCTCTCATCCATAGAGGATGAGGGCAACCAGTCCAGAGACTGTCTCAGTGCATTCCCTGTCCTTGCGGCTCCACTATCACCCCACACTCTGTGGTTTTATGAGAAGTGAGGGCCTCAACCCTTTGGATGCCCAGTATTAAAACATCCATTGTGTCCTTTCTGTAGGCAGGCCTCTTTTTTTCTTTGTGTCACATCTGGAAGCACTCAGAGCTCTATGCTCAGAAATTGCTCCTGGCAGGCTCAGAGGACCATATAGGATGCTGGGATTCGAACCATCGTCGTTCTACATGCAAGGCAAATGCCTTACCTCCCATGCTATCTCTCTGGCCCCTGTAGGCATGCTTTTGGGGCTGCCAGAGGCCAGAGTCTTCTGTGTCCCTGGCCTGGCACAGAACCCTTCACCCACACCTCTTCGCACCTTCTGCAGCCTCACGACATTCTGGATGAAGAAGCGATAGGCGTTGTACCAGGGCAGTAGTACTTCCTTCAGGACATCACGCACGCCTTCCTCCTTGAAACGGAGATTCTCTGCTCGTACCACTGGGGAGTTGATCAGATACAACCTGAAAGCAAAGAATAATGACAGGGAAGAAGAACACAGGAACCCTCAGGTCATGATTTGGTGTGTTGAGAACAATGCCCAGAACCTACTTTCCTACCCATGGTCAATCAAAACTGACAAAAGTCTTGGGATTAGCAATGAATTCTGTTGCAGAGTCCACACTTCAAATGCAGGAGGTCCTATGGGCCATTTCTGGCACTTCCAAAATAAAACCAATAAGGCTCACATTCTGGGTGAGAGATCTACTAGATTATAAAGGGAAGACTGAGAATAGTACAAAGTATGGCACGGGGGTAGGCCAGAAGGCTAGATCAGGGTACACTGGCAGAGAGTAAGGCAATTGTGCAGGTGCCACTCCCCATAAAAAAGCAGCCATTCATGCCCTGTTGGTGTTCAGGTTGCTGAAGTAGGCACCTTTAGCACATCTGTCAGAACACCCCTCACCACCAACATGGTACAGCATGAGTTGTCAACATGTGTGCAACAGAAAACTGGAGCAACAAGAGGGTTGGCCAATCTCTCCTTGCATAGGTTGATCATCTGTAATAGTAGGGGGAAGAACAAGTCCAACACTGTGAATAGCATTTGTGATGAACATTATTCCAAGCATGTGCTCACATTTATCTAAAAGCTTCCCAATATTAACTCTTCTTTGCTCTAGCATAAATATACTTCTTATGACATTTGAGAGGAACAACGGCAAGATGGAAATAAGAGGATTCATTTAGACAAGGGTAAGGCTAAGTAAGGCAGCCAGGAGACAGCCAGGTAGAATTTGGGAGGCCCATTATGACCCTACAGGAGGCCTCATTAGAAGATCGACAGATCTGAGCACAGGCCTTTGCTTTAGAAAACCACTGTGAGGGTTAAAAATCAATCAATACCATGCTGACGTAAGAACAGAAATGTTTTGGGTGGGACTGCACCAGCTGGGATTACACTAGATGTGGTGCTAGGTATCAGAACTAGGATTACTGGATGCAAATATGCACTGTAGCCCTCTGAACTATGAATAGAAATAAAATTATAAAATGCTAAATACATATCAAATTCACAGAATTTGATAAAGAGAATGGGAAATATTCAGATTAAAAAGTGAACAAAGGGAGGGCCCGCAAGGTGGCACTAGAGGTAAGGTAAGCCTTGCAAGCGCTAGCAAAGGAAGGACCATGGTTCGATCCTCCAGTGTCCCATATGGTCCCCACAAGCCAGGGGCAATTTCTGAGCGCTTAGCCAGGAGTAATCCCCGAGCATCAAACGGGTGTGGCCGAAAAAAACAAAACAAGACAAAAATAGTGAACAAAGGGGCCACAGTGACAGCGTAGCGGTAGGGTATTTGCCTTGCACATGGCTGACCCAGGGCGGACTTTGATCCCCAGGGTCCTATTTGGTCTCCCAAGCCAGGAGCAATTTCTGAGCACAGAGGCAGGAGTAACCCCTGAGTGTCACTGGATGTGGAAAAAAACAAAAAACAAACAAAAAACAACCCACCATTCAGATTTAAAAAAAAAGATAACTATAAACATGACAAGACAACATTAGCTTATACCTGAGGGCATCAGCACCATATTTATGGATGATTGAAAGTGGATCTGGATAATTCTTTTTTCGTTTGCTCATTTTCTGGCCATCACTGTAAAAAAAAGGGAAATGTCAATTAGGTTAAAAAATATCACAGTTTATCTTTAGCAATGGCTATAGGCTAAAGGAAAAGGAATATATAAATGTAAATGGTGGGGCCGGGCGGTGGCGCTAAAGGTAAGGTGCCTGCCTTGCCTGCGCTAGCCTTGGACGGACCGCGGTTCGATCCCCGGTGTCCCATATGGTCCCCCAAGCCAGGAGCAACTTCTGCGCGCATAGCCAGGAGTAACCCCTGAGCGTTACCGGGTGTGGCCCAAAAACCAAAAAAAAAAAAGTAAATGGAATCAAACTAGAGCTGAGTCGGCAACAATGTGGTTCATATTGTTCATATCTTGTTTTTGAGTTAATACAGAGAACTGATGCATGAATGTCAGGGAAAAGAGAACTCTGGGAGATGTCCAAGGATTAAACAGGTCAATGGGGTCCATATTTATAAGAGAGAAACATTCAAACACAAATACTCTTGTTTAAAGGACAACTCTTTGTTGGTCAGCAGCTAAGATTAATTGGGCATTAGGAGGTAACTCTACCTACTCAACAATGCAGAGGGGTTATTAATGAATAAGCTGAAGCTCTTAAGAGAAAAGAGTCATCTTGAAAGACCATCGTTAGCAAGGTTCCTATTATAGGGCAAACTTGAAATGATAAAATCACACAGGTAAAAATTGAGCAATTAGCAGGGCACAAGGAGGAGGCTGGCAGAGCCTATAATGGGTTGCAGAAGCTTCCTTAATGTTGGCAAAGTACTCTTGGACACACAATACACATCTTCATCTTCACAGGTAACACTGTTGTAAAACAACTGAGACCATGTAAAACAGCAGCTCTGAATGAGATGGGGCAGTGTCAGTATCTAGGCTGTGAAAAAGAAACTATAGCTTTGAAAGATGTAGCCATTGGGGAAAATTGGGCTAAGTCCACAAAGTATTTATTCTATATTCCCTCAAAATAGTTATCTCTTTCACCTTTTTTTCTTTTGGTTTTTGGGTCACACCCAGTAGCCACTCCTGGCTCTACGCTCAGAAATTGCTCCTGGCAGGCCCGGGGGACCATATGGGATGCTGGGATTTGAACCACCGTCCTTCTGCATGCAAGGCAAACGCCCTACCTCCATGCTATCTCTCTGGCCCCATCTCTCTTTTACAAAATCTACTATTGATAGAAACTGCAATGAAAAGAAGAAAAAGAAGACCACTTGGGGCTACATTACCTGGTAGAGAACTTGACCTGAAATGTCACTTACTATCTGCATGACCTTAAGCTGAATTTGACCTAATTTTCCTGTACTTCAAATTCCTCAAATGTCCAAAAGGATTAGAAAAAAGGATCTATTTCACACAATTCTGGGAAGTAATTTAATTAAGATGTGTAAATGATCAGAATCATGAAGCAGAGTGACTAAGCATATAATTTGGCTTACTTTCTTGCTTTAATTTACATGTTTACTTTTATAGACTAGAGGCAACTGAGGCAAAGGTAATAAAGGAGTTCTCTATTGCCATATTAAAAACATCTAGAATCAATACCATCTTCATATTAAAAAGTGGCAAACAAAATTTAAAGTATACATAGTATGTAGAATTTCTAAGCCAAAGTGCTGAACAAAATTCCTGATGATGCATCTTATCACTAGCTTTGTCACGGGACTCATTTAACCCAAGTGCACCCCCCAACTCTCTCTTCCTACCTCTAGACTTTCAAAGTGGTCCTCCCCAAAACTACCCATAGGCAGAGGTGTCTAGGACAGGAGATGGATGAGAAGAAAGAGCAAAGTATAACAGCACAGGAAAGCAATTGTGGGACCAGAGCAGAAGGCAGATTTCCAAATTTCTTTGTTCCAGAGAAGTGATAAGGTCCCTGGGAAATAGCTGATCCAAGCTTTCTTTTCTGGGCCCAAGAGCAGAGCAGAGCTGAAGTGGCCATTACACACAGGAAGCACTTGCCTGGCAAGCACCAACCCATTCACAATCACGTTCTTGAATGCGGGTTGTCCAAAAAGAGCTGTAGCCAACACCAGCAGGGTGTAAAACCTGAAAGAAAACAACACAGAAATGGTACAATAAAAACCATATGGGTAGCACTGAAGCAATAGTACAGCAGGGTGTTTGCTTGACAAGTGGAGGGCCCAGGTTCAATCTCTGGCATCCCATATGTTTGGCTGAGCACCTCCAAGAGTGATCCCTGAGAATTGCTGGGTGTGTCCTCACAAAAACAAACAAAAAACAAAACAAACCTCCCTACAAAAAACAACTGTAGGGGCCGGCGAGGTGGCGCTAGAGGTAAGGTGTCTGCCTTGCAAACGCTAGCCAAGGAAGGACCATGGTTCGATCCCCCGGCATCCCATATGGTCCCCCTATGCCAGGGGCAATTTCTGAGCGCTTAGGCTTAGCCAGGAGTAACCCCTGAGCATCAAAGGGGTATGGCCCAAAATAACCCCCAAACAAATAAAAACAAAAAACAAAATACAAACTGTAAAAGCACTAAAACCAGAAAACCACAGCTCATGTATTAGAATTTTCCCATTAGGTCAGTAAATGTCTTGACCATCCGTTAGAGTGATGTGCTTGGGGTTTTATGTTTTTGTTGTGGTGCAGGAACTGAATAAACCTCACACATGCAAGGCAGTGAGGTATATCTATCCAGAATAATGGTTCATATACCTCTTACGTATTATATTTATCTGGGAAGGAACCACAGAACAATCTCACTGCCCACACATGAATAATAGAGCCTTACTAGTTATGAAATTAAATGGGTTTGATCCCCAGCATCGTCAGGAGTGATTCCTAAGTGCAGAGATAGAAGTAATCCCCGAGAACTTCTGGGTGTGCCCTCCCCCAAAAGGGAACTTTAGGGGCTGTAGCAATAACATAGTGTATATGGTGTTTGCCTTGCACATGGCTGTTCAAAATTGATCCTAGTTTCCCATATAGTTCCCCTGAGCCTGCCAGGAGTGATTTCTGAACACAGAGCCAGAAATAATCTGAATGCCTCAAAGTGTGGCCCAAAAAGCAAAAAAATAAAAAATAAAAAAAAAAGCTTTATTTTATTTACAAACCATAAAGGCTTAGAGTGATGCAACTGACCCCAGTGGCTAAGGACAGAAGTACAGGCACTGTCCTCAAGGAACTGGTGCAGTGACACTGGCCATAAGAGTAGTTACCAGGGGCCGGAGAGATAGCATGGAGGTATGGCATTTGCCTTGCATGCAGAAGGACGGTGGTTCAAATCCCAGCATCCCATATGGTCCCCTGAGCCTGCCAGGAGCGATTTCTGAGCATAGAGCCTGAGCACCACCGGGTGTGACCCAAAACTCAAAAAAGAGTAGTTACCAGGCAGTCTCAAAACCTCCAAGAAATGCTTGGCTGATAATCAAAGGAGTGTATGGACTTTATGAGATCACTTAAGGCAGTCTTGTGCCAAAATATGCTGAGCACACATATGAAGTCCAAAAGTGGAAAAAACATTTGTTCCATCAGAGGGTCTCTATCTTGTAGCTAACTTCCTCAGAACTTCACTGTATACTTACATATTTTCATGCGTTCTCTCAATTCATTCTGTACCCCAAGAATATCCTTATAAGGAATACATTAATTATTAGCACAGAGACTAGATCCCACAGCCAACATGACACCTAATCAAGACATTCCTTCCTTCAAAAACAGGTCAGGAGAAGCAGATTAAACCCGGGGTAAGAGGAGAGAGGCAGGGCATACTCAAGATCCGGAGAACTAGAACCCATAGCCAGATGCTCTTTAGAGAGGAATGGCTGACTCAGCAGAACCCTCCCCAACACAGAAGTCAGCACCTGGGATGATTTCTACAGACATATTGAATGGAAGCTGAAAAATAGCAGATTCTGGAACACCAAAGCTGGAATTTCAGCTTGCAGTAACTAATGTAAATTAGAAAATGAAAATGACACCAATATTCCCTTGTCAAACACCCTTTTCATTTAAGAAAATAGAAGTACTGCTTTAATTAAGGTACTACATTAAACCAATGCCAAAATTCTCCCAGTATGTTGTTTATTTGGAGAGGTCGTTTGGGCCATATCTGGCTGTATTCAGGGCTTACTCCTGGCTCTGAGCTCAGAATCACTTCTGGCAGGGCTCAGGAAAATTTTATAATTTATAATTCTTATAATGTTAATAATTTTATAGCTAGTCACAACATCTGAAAATAATTAAGTTGCCTTCAAATCTATAGCACCCAACCACATTATTTTGTATGTGAATATTCATTAAATGTCTGAATATTGAAACAAATAGGCTAAAGACAGAAGACAAATTGGGCTTCTTTTTTTTTTTTGGTTTTTGGGCCACACCTGTTGACGCTCAGGGGTTACTCCTGGCTATGCGCTCAGAAGTCGCTCCTGGCCTGGAGAACCATGTGGTCCGTCCAAGGATACCGCAGGCAAGGCAGGCACCTTACCTCTAGCGCCACCTCCCGGCCCCAAATTGGGCTTCTTAAATCACTTAAACAGGAGCCGGAGTGATAGCACAGCGGTAGGGCGTTTGCCTTACACATGACCAATCCAGGACGAACCTGGGTTCGATCTCCGGTATCTCATATGGTTCCCCAGCCAGATTTCTGAGCGCAGAGCCAGGAGTAACCCCGAATGTTACTGGGTGTGGCCCAAAAGCCCCCCCCCAAAAAAAATCACTTAAATATCCAGCACAACAAATCTCTATTCTCCAAAATGTCAGTGAAATATTGCAAGCTCAAGATTTCTGCTCATCGGGGCCAGAGTGATGGCACAGCAGTAGGGCATTTGCCTTTGAAGCAGACAACTTGGAACGAATCTGTGTTCAATCCTTGGCATCCCGTGTGGTCCTCAAGCCTGTCAGGACTGAGTTCTGAGCATAGAGCCAGAAGTATCCTGAATGCCACTGGGTGTGGCCTAAAAACAAACAAAAAAAATATTTCTGCTCAGAGACCAATCCATAGTACAGCTGGTAGGTTATCTGCCTTGCACACAACCAACCTAGGTTCAATTCTCAGCATCCCATATTGTTCTTTTTTTTTTGTTTGTTTTTGGTTTTTGGGTCTCACCCGGCAGTGCTCAGGGGTTACTCCTGGCTCCATGCTCAGAAGTTGCTCCTGGCAAGCACGGGGGACCATATGGGACGCCGGGATTTGAACCGATGACCTTCTGCATGAGAGGCAAACGCCTTACCTCCATGCTATCTCTCCGGCCCCATCTTTTTTTTTTTTTTTTTTTTTTTTTTTTTTTTGGTTTTTGGGCCACACCTGTTTGATGCTCAGGAGTTACTCATGGCTATGCACTCAGAAATCGCCCCTGACTTGGGGGGACCATATGGGACGCCGGGGGATCGAACTGCTGTCCGTCCTACGCTAGCGCTTGCAAGGCAGACACCTTACCTCTAGCGCCACCTTCCCAGCCCCCCAGCATCCCATATTGTTCCCCAGCCAAGTATGATTCCTGACTGGAGAGGAAAGAGTAAAGCCTGGAGCACTGCCAGGTATGGACCCAAAATGCAAAAAATCTTAAAATTAAAAGAAAAAAGAGGTAAACAAAAGATTTTTGCTCAGAAATCTCAAAGGTAGAGTCTGCTTGTGTGGACACACAGTCTCCCCTAATAGACTCCAAAGCAGATACTCAGTAAATCAAAGGAATAAAGCACCTGAAAAAAATAAGGAACATACCATCCTCTGGTTTGGTCAATGCCTTCAGCAATAAAGTGTGCAGGAAATGAGTCTTCAAATTCCTTCCTATTTTCAAAGGGATAGTGAACTTGAGCATAGGGCATGCTGCCACTCTCAAACCAGCAGTCAAACACTTCAGAGATGCGATGTAAAGATCCTTTTCCACAGCGGGAAGGTATGGTGAGATGGTCAATGCTAAAAAGCAGAATAGGTGTATCTTATTGCACTGGAGAACTTGAAGTTAAAGCCATTAGGAAACAAATACATTGTCCCTATTATGTACTGGAGATAAACATCAGAAGTTTTCAGGGCTTTCAGAGAGCACCATGCAGGTAATCTGCCAGTCCCCAGCTACTAACTCACCAACAGAAGCCACTAAGAGGGCATTCATTATGGAGGAGGGAAAAAAAGAGGGCATTCTTTACCAACAAAAGAATTCAGCAAACAAGGGACTAAAATAGAAGTCTGTTAGAGACTGTGCCTGGACAGGCTGGGGACAACAACATGAAGCCCTCTGAATGATAGAACTGAGATGAATCTAGCAGTCCAAAACTGACCTTTCTCTGTGGAGATCGGTGACCTTTGCTCCTGAGAGTTCTTCAAGCTCAGCCACTGACCCGATACACACTACCTGCCAGAACAAAGTCAAGGACAAGTTGTTTCTTTCCAAGAATCTTCAGATTCAATTTTGGAACACTCTAGGTTACTGTCGGAGGTTCATGAACATGCATCCCAGTTGGTCTGTAGGACCATTGTCACCCTAAGACTACTCTGTCAAAGACTAGTCAGGGCACCAGCCTGTTGCTCAGCTCACCTGGACTTAGAGGGAGCCCCTCAGGTATGAGATTCAAAACATGTAGTCATGCACAACAGGAGCCAAAGCAAGCATGAATGACTCCAGTGCTTATGAGCTCTACAACTACCACCAGGAATGATCAATAACAGAGACCAGATTTCTCTAAGGCAGCTTATTTTTACCCTGACACTGGAATTTGGCTCTTTAATTTGAATGCTTCTTAAGTCAAATGAGGAACTAAATCATTGTGCAAGAACTGAACAGAAATCATCTGAGAACAAGATATTGAGGACACTGAGAGATGAGTCCAGGTGGGGGCACTACCAGGAGGAAAGTTCTGACATGTCTAGACTTGCTATTTTGAAGAGAAACAGCAGAAAGTCAGCTGGGCTCTTACACAGGCTAATATAGCGAATGCCCAAGGCCTCTGTCCCTACTCTTCCCAGTGAGCTTCATGACTGCTGCCTCTCAGGCTTCCACCACAAGATTCAATCTGATTGCTTGACTGCTCTGATGACTCTCATGGACATACTTTTATACTCTGCAGAGATTTACACAATCACGTGACTTTATAGAGTAGAAGCCTGCATTGTTGTACTTTTTTAAAGTCCTTATTATCATTTTTTGACATATTTTCAGGAATGAAGAACAAAATTTCCACAAAAGAGGGGGATAACAAAATTTCCACAAAAGAGGGGGATAACCAAATTGTACTCTTCACTTTTACAGAGGCCAAAATCTGGGAAAAAAAAAAACTTGCTTGAAGAAATCCAAAATAAGTTAAAATATCCTAAGAACATTTGATTATTAATATTAAAATTGTAAGAAGGGAATAAAGATGAAAAACGGGAAAAGCAAGAAAGGCCAAAGGAAAGAAGAAAACATCTTATTTCATCCCAAACTGGCAGGTAATGTGTCTCAGCCAACGGCCAAACAAGGAAATGTGTCTCTGGCTCACCTCTTCGAAGTCATCACTGACCCACAGGGGGATTGGAGTGCCCCAGTATCTGTTTCTGGAAATGGCCCAGTCACGGGCATCTTTCAGCCAATTGCCAAATCGCTTTTCTCGAACAAACTCTGGAACCCTGCACCAAATAGGTCAGAACCACCAATCAAATTAGACTTCCAGGAAATGCAGCTGTAAAATAGTCCTCTGTTAGCTGTTGTTGAACACTGTCGAAAGGCTGAGCTTATCCCAGGAGGGCATTATGCATGTTGACAGCCCCAGAGCTGGTGGTGAACTAGTAGTGTCTATGTTCGCAGTGAATCCACCCCAGGGCTGGTGCACACTCATGTACTTCCCCAGCCTCACCTCCAAGCAAAAGGCTGCTTGTCCTCAGTCTGCCAGCCACCAATACCAGCTAGCGTGACACCCCTTAGATCAGGCTCTCTACACAATAGTGCTGTCCAGACCAAATGGAGGAGTCCTGAATCATATTGTCTGGGAGACTTTGGTATACTGGAAGTTGGCAGAGTAGCTGAATACCCCAGGTACATAATCATTCTATTCTCTCAGGTAGTGCAGCTCACACCCTGGCATCACAATACAATGGTTGACCAACACCCTCTCCAAGACTATCAAATAGTTCCTTGCAGAGAAGTGTGACATTAGACTGGAATAGATAGGGCCCTTTCATGTGCCCAAACCTTAGTTCGATCCATGGCATCCCACATGGTCTATTGAGCCTACCAGGAGTAATCCCAAAGCATTGCCTGGCATAGCCCCAAAACCAAACTAAATAAGCAAACAAATAAAACAGGTGCCCAACAATAGAAAGCCAGGGTTTCCAACTCTTTCCTCTTTTCTTGGGGTGGGGGGGATGGGGGTCCACACCCAGGAGCGCTCAGGGATTAATCCTGGCTCTACGCTCAAAAATCACTCCGGACAGGCTCGGGGGACCATATGGGATGCCAAGATTCGAACCACTGTCCTTCTGCATGTAAGGCAAATGCCCTACCTCCATGCTCTCTCTCCGGCCCCCAATTCTTTCCTTTTATAGACCTAAGAGACTTCCTGTTCTTCTGAAACCAGAGTAATTATTTTGTTTGTTTGTTTTTATTCATGGAGCACAGTTGCAAGTGCTCAGGGCTTATTTCTGGCTCTGCACTCAGGAATCACTCCTGTGGGCTGAAAGGACCATAGAAGATGCCTAGAGATCAAACTTGGGTTGGCTATATGTGCAAATATCCTACCTGTTATACTATCACTCTGGCCACAAACCAGAATATTTTTAAAGGTCAAATTGGATTCTTGTGAGAATTAGGAAATAGGGAAGAAGGGACAGGTGTGTCATGATATGCCCCTTATGTACTCTGCCTGAACTACATACTGGATTCAACTAAGACTTTTCAGTTTGCACCTACTGGATAAAGTCTTAACTTTGCAAACTCAGCCACAGAGAATAGAGCTTCCTTCCTTGCAGGGCATCCCTGTGAAGTGACGGTAGGAAATAGCATCAGACTTAAGAAACATGGAGTCACAAGGTGATCGGGGATAAATAGTTTACCAAGTAGGTACAAAAAACAAGTAGGTATTCCCATACCCCCCCAATAACTATTACTGAGTGTTAATGGACTTTGAAAACATATGCCGATTATTTACCCAAAGTCATGATATTCTGTAAGTGAAATAAACAGCAGTCTCTCTCTTTCACTGGGTTAAAAAAAAGAAATAGACCCCTCAGATGTGTATCAAGGGATACTGTTATGAAATAGGCACTTTTTACATTATGTAAAAGGATGATAACTAAAGTTATTACAACTCGGGGAAGAGTAAGCCAACTTACTAACTCCATGAATGAAAAAGAAGACACAGATCTCATAGCTCACCAGTAACTTTTGTCATTGTTGCTCAGCAGCTTGTCCACCATGTGCTCCACCCGTACGAACCAACTGGGCACTGCTTTGTAAATGAGGGGTGTATCTGACCTGTGGTGAGAAAATGCAGAGTAATCGGTAAAACTGAGGCATGTTAGCACTCAAAACAAGGCTGATGCTAATTTTTTTTTCTTTTTGTTTTTGGGCCATAGCAGCAATGTTCAGAGGTTATGCCTAGGTCTGCTCTCAGGAATCCATTCTAGCTATGTTTAAGGAACATTATAGGGTTACCAGGGATTGACCCAGGTTGGTCTTGTTAAAGGAAAGTGCCTTAGGAGTCAGAGAGATGATAGCACAGTGGTAAGGCGTTTGCCTTAGATGCAGAAGGATGGTGATTCAAATCCTGGCATCCTATATGGTCCCCCGAGCCTGCCAGGAGCGATTTCTGAGCCAGGAGTAAGACTTGAGAACATCTGGGTGTGACCTAAAACCCAAACCACCTTCCCCCAAAAAGGAAAGTGCTACAGCCTCTGATCTTAATTTTCTCGTTAATGTTATCACCACCTAATAAGCCTTTTGCTACTTTATATATATTTTGTTGTTGTTGTTGTTTTTTGGTGGTGGGGTCACACCCAACAGCTCTCAGGAAATCACTTCTGGCATACTTGGGGGACCATATGGGATGCCAAGATTCGAACCACCAGGATTCGAACCACATCCTTCTGCATGAAAGGCAAACACCCTACCTCCATACTACTCTCCGGTCCCTGCTACCTTACATATATTACAGATACAATACTGAGTTCCCTGTTTTAGACTTTACTGATACAAAGTCAAAAGCTAATGAAAAAATGAAAGATGATATAGTTCTGCTGGACAATTTGTCAGTTTTTTATGATAGATGTCAGGGCCCTTGAAAGTGAGTGACCTGGGGCCGGAGAGAAAGCATGGAGGTAAGGCATTTGCCTTGCATACAGGACGGTGGTTTGAATCCTGGCATCCCATATGGTCCCCGAGTCTTCCAGGAGCAATTTTTGAGCGTAGAACCAGGAATAACCCCTGAGCACTGGTCACTGGGTGTGACCCAAAAACCAAAAATCCCCAAAAAATAAAAATAAAAATAAAGTGAATGATCTGGTTTGATTTCCAGCACCCATATAGTTTCCAAGTCTGCCAGGAGCGGTCCTTGAGCTCAGAGTCAGGATTAAGCCCTGACCATCGCCAAAACAAAACAAAACAAAACAAAACAGAACAGAACCGAACAAAAAAATATGTGATACTGGTGTCAGAAGAGATGGAATAGGAGGACAGAATTTGGCCTCACAATCTGAAGGGTACAAACAAAATGGCAACACACACGTATCAGTATATCCACAGAACTGAAGGAAAGCTCCAAGAGAACTTTGCTGTTTCTTACCGCCAGCAGAAAGGGTAGCTGTGCGTGAAGGTGCTGGCAAGCAGGAGGCGGCCTTGTTCCTTCAAGGTCCTTATGATATTTTTGTCAGCGTCCTGTTGAAAACCAGAGTAAGACATCAAAATACAGTACTTAGTAACACAGCATGATTAAGAATACCACTATAGGGGCCTGAGCAATAGCACAATGAGTAGGATGTTTGTCTTGCATGTGGCTAATTGGGACAGATTCAGTTTTGATCCCCAGCGTCCCACATGGTCTCCAGAATCTATCAGGAGTAATTTCTGAGCACAGAGCTAGGATTAATACCTGAGTGTCATCAGGTGCCCTCCCAAACAAAAACAAACAAACAAACAAACAAAAAAACAAAAGAAAGAATACCAGTACAGGAACCAGGGGGACAGTATAATGGGTCGGGCATTTGCCTTGCACACAACCAAGCATTCCATTGGTCCCTGGAGCCTGACACGAGTGATTCCTGAGCACAGAAATCAGAAGTAACATCTGGGCACCACCAGGTATGGCCCAAAAATGAACAAACAAAAGAATGCCACTATAACCTGCAATTTTGTTACTTTTTTTTTTTTACTATGAATAAAAGAGACAAACAACAAATGCCTCCATCTAAGCTGAAAATGTGACTTAGTGGTAGAACACTTGTTTTAGGTCCAGGTTTGATCCTCAGCACTGTAACAAGAATATACGTTGTATCCACATGTACCCTTACAGTAATTCACTACCATTTATGCTAGTAGAATGTTTAATTAATAACATTTATAAACTACTCCAAAGTAACAAAGTAATTTCAGGAGTCACAAGTCTGAAACCAATATTTTTCTGATTTCTACCCTTGAAATTAAAACACACTTCTCTGAAAGAAGCAGATTCTTTTTTTTTTTTTTGGGGGGGGTTGGTTTTTGGGCCATACCCAGCGGTGCTCAGGGGTTACTCCTGGCTATCTGCTCAGAAATAGCTCCTGGCAGGCCCGGGGGACCATATGGGATGCCAGGATTAGAAACAACCATCTTAGGTCCTGGATCGGCTGCTTGCAAGGCAAAAGCCGCTGTGCTAGCTCTCCAGCCCCAAGAAGCAGATTCTTAAAATAGAGTTGCAAAGGGGCCGGGTAGGTGGCGCTGGAGGTAAGGTGTCTGCCTTGCAAGTGCTAGCCAAGGAGGGACCGTGGTTCGATCCCCCGGCATCCCATATGGTCCCCCCAAGCCAGGGGCGATTTCTGAGCACATAGCCAGGAGTAACCCCTGAGCGTCAAATGGGTGTGGCCCAAAAAAAAAAAAAAATAGAGTTGCAACTACCCATCTTTCCTAAAGATAAACAAAAATACATCCTGGGTAAAAAAAAAAAATCCAGATTTTTGATATTGAGAGATAATACAGAAGTTAAGGTACTTGCCCTGCATCCAGTCAAGCTAGGTTCTATCCCTGATATATCTGCTGAGCACAACAATGTATCCTGAACACAGAGCCAGGGTAAACTCTGATCATTGCTGGTTGGACTCCCAGCCACCTTCCTCCCAAGTTCCCAGATTTGGAAGTTATTTAATAAAAAGCTAATGAAAGAAATGTGATGCAATCACCACCTTAAACTACAGACCTTCACATATTGTCCTGTGAAATCTGTCACTTCCGCAGTGAAACAGCCTGAAGCATCCACAGGGCAAATAGGAGGAGAATCTTTCTGAATGATGTTGAAATCCATACAGACTCGAAAGTCATCCTGAGAAAGGGAGAGAGATGAGAGGGAAGGGAAAACAAAGTATGTGGGTGAAGGGAGGGAGGCTCCTAAAGCATAGATTAGAAAAGAATTTCCCAGTATTCTTGAATAAATGTCAACAACTACAGTCATCCAACTAGTTACCTCAAGAACAATAGTTTTGAGGGCTGTCATTATGTAATATTGAGATCAAGAATACAGCAGAGGCTGTGAACTCAGGGAAATATGGGAAAGCAAGTTATACATGATCTGGATAAGAAGAGGATAACCTTATGGTTTAAGTCAGAGTGAGTAATCACTCTCCCCCCTCCCCTTTCACACTCTCCACACTGCAGTGGTAATCAAACATGTAGTTATCACAACATATTTCTAAGATTTAAACTACTCACAGCACCAAAGTAAGGCGCCTGGTGGACAATACCCGTGCCTTCCTCCTCCTTTACATAGTTGTCAACAAGCACAGTGAAAGCTCCATTCTTTTTACACTAAAAACACAAAAGTTAGTATGCTTTAAAAAATGAAATATTGCCATGTCATCAAATTAACTTAATAACCTTTGGGTAACAGCCTCAAAATTTTTTAATATGAGGCTGGAGCGGTGGTACAAGTGGTAGGGTGCTTACCTTTCACACGCTAACCTAGGACAGACCATAGTTCGATCCCCTGATGTCCCATTTGGTCCCCCAATCCAGGAGTGATTTCTGAGCACATAGCCAGGAGTAACCCCTGAGCGTCACAAGGTATGGCTCTCCACAAAAAAAAAAATGTTATTATGCTTGGGGCCGAAGCAATAGTACAACAGTAGGGTATTTGCCTTGCAAGTGGCCAACCCAGGATGATCCCCAGCATCCAATATGGTCCCCTGAACCTGTCAGGAGCAATTTCTGAGTACAGAGCCAGGAGTAACTCATGTGCCACCACCCCCCAATTTAATATGCAGGCCATAGATAATGTAAGAAGTAAGCACTTCCTTGCACAGAGTGGATAACAGATTAAATGCTGGCCACACATAGGGTTCCACAAATACCACAAAGGACCTCTCCTGTGTACAAAGCTAGACAGAGACCAGAGACAGCTCCAAGATAGTTCAAATAGAGCAAAGATTTGCATAGAGGAATCATGAGCTTGATCCAAAGCACTGATGGATGTACCTTCCTTGCCAAGGTTTTTTTTTTTTTTTTTTTTGGTTTTTGGGCCACACCCAGTGACGCTCAGGGGTTACTCCTGGCTATGTGCTCAGAAGTTGCTCCTGGCTTGGGGGACCATATGGGACACCGGGGGATCGAACCGAGGTCCGTCCAAGGCTAGCGCAGGCAAGTCAGGCACCTTACCTTTAGTGCCACCGCCCGGCCCCCCTTGCCAAGGTTTTAATTCACAAAACTAGGGGTCCTACCTGCTGTTGTTTCACCAGTTGTTATGCTAAAGTATTATATTACATTTTGGAGGCCAGAACACTAGTATAATAGGTAAGGTAAACGTGGACATTTTAAGTAAAGTGCTCTTCTATCCCAAATCTAACTTATTTAAGCTTTGCTCTTAGTTCCTGATACAGGAAACACAGTACATCATTAAGGAAAGCTACAGCATTTACTACAGCGTTGCAGGCAGTTTACTAGAGTTTAATTCCCAGCACCTCATCCATTCCCATGAATCCACCAAGAGTAATCTTGGGTCCAGAGACAAGAGTAAGCTCTGAGCACCACACAGACACACACACACACACACACACACAACACACACACACACACACACACGCATGCACGCACACCCACACACACACACTCTCTCCCACACACTCTCTCTCCAGAGACAACAGTAAGCTCTGAGCATCTCTCTCTCCTCTCTCTCTTTCTCTCTCTCTCTCCCCTCTCTCTGTCTCTGTCTCTGTCTCTCTCTCTCTCAGCTTACCTTCACAAAATAGTCAAACAAAGGTCTGTATTTCTTGCCTTTCAGAAACGCACCAGGAAATCTGGGAAGAAAAAAAGACAAATTCCCAAAAAGCATAAAAATCACCAGGGAAATGTTGCTGAAGCCACGTCAAGTCACCAGTTTCCTCAATGCTTTTCCTTACTGAAGTAATGTGTTTCCTGTATCAGGAACTGAGAATAAAGCTAAAATAAGTTAGATTTGGGGTAGAAGACCACTTTACTTTATAATGTCCATATACAGCCGTATGAACCAATAATTGCAATATTTTACCTTTCAAGAATCTCATAATCACTCTCCACTTTATAAAGAGCTGGTAATCTGGCTTCCATTAGAATTAATAATTTTCCTCTGACAACATCTAAGAGAGAAGGGAAAAAATAGACTTGAGTATACTCAGGTTTGAGATTACATTAAAGATCTACTTTAGCACACTTTTCCTCCAGGGACTTCTATCAGTTGTGCCCAATGTCTGAGACTCAGAGAGAACCATGGGAAGAATGTCAGGACACATGACTTCGTATGGTACTTCCTAAGAGGAAGAAGACACATAGCAAACACTAGTTCAGGCAGCTAATCAATTGTTAATTATGCTGAGATTCATTTTAAACAAGTACACTTAGTTTTCTTCTACAAAGCCTATGTATATGTATAAACATATGTATATGTTTAAAAGTTCTAACATTTAATGGTTTGGAGCAATAGTACATCGGGTAGGTTGCTTGTCTTATATGCAATCAACCTGGGTTTGATCCCCAGAACCACATAAGTACCACCCCAAGTCCCAACAGGACTGATTCCTGAGCATCGTAAGGTATGACCTAAACAACCAATATCTAAATGATAAAATAAGAGTCATTAATTTACAAACCATGAAGCTCACGCCACCATTAATTACATAACTGTAATTCTTTTTCTAAAAACTGCAGAATATTGGGGCAGGAGCAATAGCACAATGGGTAGGGCATTTATCTTGCATGCAACTGACTGAGTTTGATCTCTGGCATCCGTATGGTCTGAGCCTTATAAGAGCAATTTCTGAGCACAGGAATAACCCCTGGGTGCCGTCATGTAAGGTCCAAAACAAACAAACAAAAGATTATAAAGTGGGGCCAGAGAGATAGCGTGGAGGTAAGGCATTTGCCTTGCATGTAGAAGGTCGGTGGTTCAAATCCTGGCATCCCATATGGTCCCCCAAGCCTGCCAAGAGCACTTTCTGAGCATAAAGCCAGGAATAACCCCTGAGCACTGCTGGGTGTGACCCAAAAAACAATATCAATATCAATATATATATATAAATTATCAGTATAATTTTATGATTTCACATACAGCATGAATATCTCTATCTCTCTATATGTTAGTATTTAGAGAGAGCTTTCTTACCAGTTTTTTTTTTTTTTCTAACAGAGGGCCTGCTGAAGGGTGTTTGGGAATTTGGGGTCATTCACAATTATATTGTTCAGGCCATGACAACATTCTCTTATGCTCAGACCCTGTCATTTGGTGTCACAGGGTCCAGTAGTGCTGGGGTCAGCAGCGATACCATGGTGGTGTTAAAAGGGACAAAAAAGCAGTATTCGAACTCAGGCCTAACTGTCCTTTTAAACAACTCTGTGGAATTCAAATTCAGCCTTAGAAGAACTGAAAGGTCTACTTTTAAAACAAGACAGACCAACAGACACACCAAACTTCTACACAAAGATGACACTAAATCCCATGACAATGATCTCGCTCAACATCAATGGACTAAATGCACCAGTTAAGAGACACAGAGTGGCAAAATGGATCAAAAAGCTAAATACAACATTCTGCTGTCTACAAGAAACACATCTAAATACTCAGAACAAACATAGACTCAACAGACTGGAGGAAAAATCATCCAAGCAAACAACTCCCTTAAAATGGCTGGATTAGAGGCCGGAGAGAGAGCATGGAGGTAAAGTGTTTGGGAGAGAATGAAATGACTGTAGCATTTATACCTTCAAGGATAAAACAGACCTGGTAGAACTGAAAAGGAACTCTTAGAACGTTACTTCTCCCAGAGTGTAACTGAGAGAAAAAGTAGAGCATGATTAAAGGAACCTTAAAGGAAAGAAAATGGTGTCAAATATACACACAGTGCATTGTACTGTCAGATTGCTTTTTTTTTTTTTTTTTGGAGGTCACACCTGACTCAAGACTCAAGGGCCATTCCTGAAGGGCTTGCAGGGGTCCTCAAACTTTTTAAACAGGGGTCCAGTTCACTGTCCTTCAGACTGTTGGAGGGTCAGATTATAGTAAAAACAAAAATTATGAACAAATTTCTATGCACACTGGTTATATCTTATTTAGAAGTGAAGAAACAAAATGGGAATAAATACAATATGTGGCCCACGGGCCGTAGTTTGAAGACCCCTGGTTAGGGTACCAAACAAGGTTCCAGGCAGCAAAGCAGGTACCCGATCTGTTGTACTTTCACTTCAGCACAACTACTGTACCTTTTAACGTACTTTTTGCAACTGATGATCCCCATGAAAATTCTGTGAGTCCCTTTGTACTGAATAGACTATTTAATCTCCCTGGTGCTCTACTTTACTGAAGTTAAAATTTCAGGAGGATTTAGCAGACTAAAAGCTTAAATAGTTCTTTATTCATTTCCTTATGCTATTTATTTTCTTATACTATTTTCATAGAGTATCACCAGAACGGTAAAGCTAAGTTCCTTTCACTTAATTTAATGCAACATATTCTGGTGTTGAACCTGATCTACTTATAAGGAAAGACATAGTAAGTAATAAAGGAAGAAAAGAGAAAGGATAGCATTTATGATGCCTCAACCTATTACATATTGTAATCAAATCTCCTGTGACCAGGAAACCTAATCCCATTCTCTACCTCCATTTATTATTTTGAGTATTATTAATATCTTCATAAAGAATTTTGCAAGAAGAGTTTAGGGACTCCTGATGTATAATATATTTTAACTTTATTAAAATGGACAAAAACACAGTAACAAATTAACAATTAAAATTAGAGGATTTGGGGGCTGGAGAGATAGCCTTGCATGCAGAAGGATGGTGGTTCAAATTCCGGCATCCCATATAGTTCCCTGAGCCTGCCAGGAGTGATTTCTGAGTGCTGCCAGTATGACCAAAAACCAAAAATAAAACAATTAGAGGATGTTATTAATTTTCAGTTGCTTTTCATTTCAATTTATTTCTATTGTTCATAATATTAAATATGGTCAAAAGCAAGATCTGAAACTGTGCCCAAAGTTTGTGTTTGTCTTTACAGTCTTTACTTTTTCATCTCTAAGTTTTCTCATCTATAAGATGAGAACACCTGTTTCAATACCTTGCTGGGTTTTTTTTGAGAATTTTATATGAGAACAACTTCAACAAAAGATAGGTCCCTGAATGAATTAGTATAGATGATTAAAGACTGAGTTCCTCTGGTTAATTCTGTTGTACCAAAACTCAGTTTATTTTTTTCTTTCCTTGCCAGCTTTGTACCCTTAAGCAATTTACTAGAGTTGCATGTCTTGGTTTCTTCAAATGTAATATGTTTCATAATATTCCTGGTTTTGTATGTCTTATTTTTATTAAAGTAACATTGCACCTTAACATTATGTTTTATAAAGATTAGAGTACCGTATTTTCCGGCGTATAAGACGACCCCCTAATTTTACAGTTAAAACATAGGTTTAGGCCTATATTTGCTGTATCAGACAGAGCGTTCCTGTGCTGCATGTGCTGCATGTGTTCCTGTGCTCATGTACCACAGTGAGCCAATCACAACAAGCAAAGGTTCAAAGGTTCTACTGTCATAGACTTCCTCTCTGACTCTGGCCAATCTGAGCAGGCTTTTGACAGTGTAGATTCGGGTACAGAACATTGTCTAATTTGCATGCATAAAAGCCTGCTTGGATTGGCTGAGTTAGAGAGGCGGTCCAAGCAGACTTGCAGTGATTGGTGCAGGATCGAGTTGGAAAATTCGTTTTGTGGCAATATTCAGACAATTTTCATTTAGTGACATACTGAAACATTTTTTGGGATATACTCGGTGTATAAGACGACCCTCAATTTTCGGTTGACTTTTTTTTGTTTCGAAAGTCGTCTGGAAAATATGGTAAATATTTCACATATTTGTGATTATAATTTTTTTTCTTTTTTAGGTTTATGGGTCACACCCGGCAATGTCCAGGGGTTACTCCTGGCTCTACACTCAGAAATCGCTCCTGGCAGACACAGGAGACCATATGGGATGCCTGCATTCAAACCACCGTCCTTCTGCATGCAAGGCAAATACCCTACCTCCATGCTATCACTCTGGCCCCTGTGATTATAATTTTTAATGTTTCTAATAAAATGAAATTTTTGTTAGAAAATAAAAATAAATAATAAAAATAAACAACTCTGTGGGATAAGACTGGGTAGGGAAGGTGAATTTGCTGGTATTTTGAGTCTTTTTTGTTTGTTTTGTTTTGAGGACACACCATAAGGTGTTCAGGGGTTACTCCTAGCTCTGAGCTCCGGAATCATTCCTGGCAGTGCTTGGGGACCATGTGGGATGTCAGAGATCAAACCTGGGTCAGCATGTGCAAGGCAAATGCCCTATCTCTAGGTCCCAATTTTCAATCTTTCATGACAGAATATTCTTCCCCTTTTTACCTGTGAGATGCCCTAGGGAAGCTGGGAGATGGCCTGTGAGGCTAGGACTTCACTGCCTGGTACCACCTAATATTAGAGTATGGTCTGGCAGCCTCCTACGGCTACTCTGCAGACTGTGATCAGGCAGTTTGAACATGATCTCTGACACCAAATGTGATTTATTTGATTTAGCCTGCGACTTTTTCCAACTTCTATTTGTACTCAGCAGGAAATGTAAGCTTTTATTCTTTACCTATATCAGTTAAAAGATAACCTGACTTGCACTTACCTTTAATCTTGACATACTGCATCTCCGGATTCACACAGACGGCGAGATTACTGGGTAGAGTCCAGGGAGTTGTTGTCCACGCAACCAGAGATACATTTTCATCTTCCTCTAACGGAAATGTCACGAACACAGATGGATCTTGAACATCCTAAATAAAGACAAAAAGTCCTTTACAAGGGCTCAAAGATAGTACAACAGGCAGGGCTCGTGTCTTGCTCATGTCTGACATGAGTTCTATCCCCATCATCCCATCCGTGAGGGCAGAGCCAGGAGTGAGTTCCAGGCACTGCTGGTATGGCTCCAAACCAAAATCACCTGTGCCCCCATAAAAAGTCCCCCCATTTAAAAAAGGCCACAGAGTCACTATATGGAACAATAGTATATCAATAGGTGTGGCCCCAAACAAAAAACAAACAAATAAAAGAGCCATGAATATCATTCCATTCACTTATAATTGGGAGCCCAGATTTGAAACACAGCACCACAAGGTTTTCTGAGCACCACTGGAAATGCCACTGCCAACTCCCACACCACTCTCCCCAAGTGTATAAAAACACAGCATTATAGGGGTTGGAGAGATAGCATGGAGGTAAGGTGTTTGCCTTGCATGTGGAAGGACAGTGATTCAAATCCCGGCATCCCATATGGTTCCCTGAACCTGCCAGGAGCGTTTCCTGAGCATAGAGCCAGGAGTAACCCCTGAGTGCTGCCAGGTGTAACCCAAAAACCAAACAAAAACAAAAACAAAAACACAGCAATATAAGAAGACTTAAGATTTCAAGTTATAAGTCTTTATGTATCCAAATCTTTAGCATGTTTTTTGGGGTCAAAGACATACTGCTATAGGTAGGGCATTCGCCTTATACAGTTGAACTGCTTCAACAACCTGGCATCCCTAGGGTTCCCAAAGCCCCACAAGGAGTAATCCCTGAGTGCAGAGAAAAAAATCAGACCTGAGCACCACCAAGTAGTGTAATCCCAAAACAAACTAAACAAAACAACAAACAAGTACTTAGCATGTTTTTCTTTACCTTTTACACGCATAATATTGTACTACCACAGATGGTAATTTAAAGGATCACAGGCATCAGCACTCCCACCTCAAGTAAGAGATTTAGAAAAGCCTTCTCAGGGCCAGAGCAATAGCACAGCAGGGAGGGTGTTTCTGTTGCACGCAGCCAACCTGGGTTCGATCCCTGGCATCCCATATAGTTCCCCTCAGCCTGCAAAAAGTGATTCCTGAACACAGAATCAAGAATACCTCCCTGAGCACCACTGGATATTGACCCTCCCAAAAAACTAAAACCAACCAAACAAAAAAGACTGATATAGCTGCTGAAAGGCAAAGTTTAATATCCTAATTCCCAAACGTAAGCCATAAAAAATAAGCTAGTTCATGTTACAGAAGACCTGGTGCTTTTACTATTTGTTCAGATAAATCTGTGCTATGTGTGTGCTTTGTAAAATGATTCTTAGTTAAACTAACCGTTATACTAATGACAGTAAATTATTCATGAGAAAACCCAGCTCACCAGAGCCAAATCAGGTTTTCTTCCAAATTCTTTCTTTCTTCCGTTTTAAAAAAGTAATATAATTTGGGGCTGGTGAGGTGGCGCTACAGGTAAGGTGTCTGCCTTGCAAGTGCTAGCCAAGGAAAAAACCAGGGTTAGATCCCCCGAGGTCCTATATGGTCCACCCAAGCCAGGGGCAATTTCTGAGCGTGTAGCCAGGAATAACCCTGGAGCATCAAACAGGTATGACCCGAAAAACTAAAAAAAAAAAAAAAAAAAGTAACATAATTTATTTAAAAAAATAAAATTTATTTATACATTACAGGTTATGATGAGGGCAGCAGAGAAAATCGAAAGTCACTACCAAACACTTTTAATAAATAAGGTTTCTAAAGTTGCAAATGAAGAAAAATAATTGCCCTAACAGAACCAGACAGGTAGTACACACATTTATATTATGCATGACCAACTCTAGTTTAATCCCTGGTATCACATGTGGTCCCTTAAGCCCCATCAGAAGTGACCCAAACAAGGCCGGAGTGGTAGTACAATAGAAGAGCATTTGCCTTGCATGTGGCTGACTCAGGACGGATACGTGTTCGATCCCTGGCATCCCATATGGTCCCCCGAGCCAGTAGCAATTTCTGAGCATAGAGCCAGGAGTAACCCCTAAACGCTACCAGGTGTGACCCAAAACAAAGGAAAAAAAAAAGTTACCCAAACACAGAGTAAGGAATAAGTCCTGGTCATTGCCTGTGCCAAAGTGAGCTGGGAACTGCACAGCTATTTTAACTTCCATGTACATAATTTCAGGCTACTAACATCTCCTTACCTTGTAATTCTGATGAGACTCAAAGTTTGAAAGTGGAGTATTGCATGCAGTGGAGAAGGGCATGACTTTCACACCCCGATAAACAAGGCCTTTATCATAGAGTTGTCTAAAAACCCACCTGTCAAGTAAAGAGATGGAGTTTGAACAACGGCATAATTAAAACTATTTCCCAAACACATTATTTATTTTTTTTTTGCTTTTGTGTGTATGTGTGTGTGTGTGTGTGTGTGTGATTTTTGGGTCACACCCGGCAGTGCCCAGGGGAAACTCCTGGCTCCATGCTCAGAAATTGCTCCTGGCAGTCACGGGGGACCATATGGGACGCTGGGATTCGAACTGATGACCTTCTGCATGAAAGACAAACACCTTACCTTCATGCTATCTCTCCGGCCCCCAAACACATTATTTAAACCTTCTTCAGTTTATATTTTGTCAAAGGAGTACCAACATACATACAATGGGGACCTAACTGGTAAGCTACATCAGAAGGCTGTAATGTAATGTAAAAATGCTAACATGTTGGGCATACAGAGAAAGAGTACAGTAAGTAGAGCAAATCTACTGTAGGTGCTCTGTACCTGTATCCTCACCTGTGTGTGTGACAGGAGCTAGAGCAATAATACAGAGGGTAGGGCACTTGCATTGCAGGCAGGATGCCCATCCTTCTTGCCCAAAAGTAGTAATGTAACGAAACGGTCTGAATTATTTTCAGTGCTTGTTTTTTTTTTTTTTTGGTTTTTGAGTCACACCAGCAGTCCTCAGGAGTTACTCCTGGCTCCATGCTCAGAAATCGCTCCTGGCAAGCATGGGGGACCATATGGGATGCCGGGATTTGAGCCGATGACCTTCTGCATGAAAGTCAAATGCCTTACCTCCATGCTATCTCTCCGGCCCCCAGTGCTTGCTTTTTAAATAAAGGTTAATTGAGATAATAAAGGGAGAGATTATGAAATGGAAGAAAAAAAAAGAAATAATCTGAGGGTCCAGAGAGATAGATGGAGGTAGGGCATTTGCCTTGCATGCAGAAGGACCGTGGTTCGAATCCCGGCATCCCATTGGTCCCCTGAGCCTGCCAGGAGTGATTTCTGAGTGTAGAGCCAGGAATAACCCAAGTGCTGCTGGGTGTGACACACACACACACACACACACACACACACACGCACGAAAAGAAATAATCTCTGAGGGACCGAACGGACACACACACACACACACACACACACACACACACACACACACACACGAAAAGAAATCATCTCTGAGGGACCGGACAGACACACACACACACACACACACACACACACGAAAAGAAATAATCTCTGAGGGACCTGATAGTAGAGTGGTAAGGCATTTGCCTTGCTGCTGACCCAGGACGAACATGGGTTCTATCCCTGACATTCCAGATGGTCCCCTGAACCTTCCAGGAGCAATTTCTGAGTGCAGAGCCAGCAATAACCCCTGAACGCTGCCAGGTGTAGCCCCAAAACCGAAATAAATAAATAAGATTGGAGCAGTGGTGCAAGTGGTAGGGCACTTGCCTTCCACACGCTAACCTAAGACGAACTGGAGTTTGATCTACCAGCGTCTCATATGGTCCCTCAAGCCAGAAGTGATTTCTGAGTGCACAGCCAGGAGTAAACTCTGAGCATCAGCAGGTATGGCCCAAAAACAAAAACAAATAAATAAATATATAAATAAGAAAATAAAATATAAAAGAAATAATCTCTGATTTTCTAAGGATCCATATGTCATTGCAATTTTGTTCAAATCCACAGAAAACAAAAGAGTGATTTTTAAGCCAATGTAGATCCGGTAATTGTACAAAATATACTGCTGAAGTATGTTGGCAATGGGGGGAAATAGAACACATGGGCAGAGTCTAACATCTCTGTACCTTACTGTTTCACTGTAGACCTAAAAGTGAGAAAGTCTGATCAGAGATATGGCTCAACAAACTGAGTGCATGCTTTAAACATGCAAGGCCTCATGTTCTTCTGAGCACTGTGAGGAGTAACTCCTGAGAACTGAGTCAGAGGCAGTCCAGCCCTTGAGCACTGTCAACCCCCAAATAAAGATGAAGAAAATAAAAGTAAAATCAGACCCAAACCAATGCAAATCCACCAATGATAATAATAATTTTGGTCTGCTAAAACCATCTCTCCATCAATAAAACGAACATATTTATTATATTTACAATGAGCAAAAAAACTTACCAGACAGATTCCATGAACTGAGGATAGAGAGTTTTGTAGTCATTGTCAAAGTCAATCCAACGGCCAAGTCTGGTAACGGTAGACTTTAAAAATTTGAACAGTCGTCATTAGATAACAAGTGATGGCAAAACTCTGCCAGCAGGAGTCAGGGCCATAAGGGTACTAGCTAGGAGAGCACTATCATCAAGAGAAGCAGTAAGGGGCCTGGAGTGAAAGCACAGCAGTGGGGCATTTGTCATGTATGCAGACGACCCGGGACAGATCGGGTTTGATCCCTGGCATCCCTTATGGTCCCTTGAGCCTGCCAGGTGCAACCAAGCATCACCAAGTGTGACCCAAAAACCAAAAATAACAGAGAGAGAGAGAAGCAGTAAGGGGAGGTCGAAGTGATTGCACAAGGGGTAAGGCTTTGCCTCACACACAAACAACCCAGGTTCGATCACTGGCACCCCATATTGTCACCGAGCATCCTTGGAGTGATTCCTGAGTGCAGTGCCAGGAGTAACCCCTAAGCACAGCCAGGTGTAGGCCCCAAACCCAAAATCAAAAATAAGAAAGAAAAAAAAAAAAAAAAAGAGAGAAGCAGTAGGCAAATGGCATCAAATGAATATAACAAGAAGGAACTTAAAACTCAAACTTTAATAGCAGCCTTTCAGTTGGTCTATTTCTGAGAACAGTCTGATTCCTAACCTGTATAGTGACAAAAGGCAAGCAGCTCAATCAGAAATAGTCCAGTCCAAACTCAAGAGTTTAAGCAACAGAGCTGGAGTTGGAAGCTAAACATTCTTAGAGTATGGTCAACCTCTTATATCATCCAGCCTGCTGAAGAGCTGAGCTTTGGTAATGTGCACATATAATAAGAACATTTCATTAAAAAAATGCTCTTTCTCTTCTCTCGCTAGAAAAATGAAAAAAGATTCTCTCCTTTCCTGCTCAGAGGCTATCTCTCTCCCTCTCTAAGAAAAACAAAAAATAAATAAAGAAATACAAAGGGGGGCTGGCGTGGTGGTGCTAGAGGTAAGGTGTCTGCCTTGTGAGCGCTAGCCTAGGACCGACCTGCAGTTTGATCCCCCGGGATCCCATATGGCCCCCCCAGCCAGGAGCGACTTCTGAGCGCATAGCCAGGAGTAACCCCTGAGCATCACCGGGTGTGGCCCAAAAACAAACAAACAAAAAAAAAAAATACAAAGGAACATAATTAGTTTCTGCTTCCACCATAAACCAATATCCTTGTTCATTCTATTTAAAAGAACCCATGACTGACCTTCCATTCAGTAGAATATCTCATCACAATTGCTCGGCACTGTTTGTTGTATTCTGCAATCCCCATTTTGGCTACATCCTCTGGTCCTTTTATTCCCAGTGTCTTATCAATTTCATATTCCTGAAAATTTGTGATAAGATCATCAACACACTTGTTCTAGAAAATAGTTTTAATTCTGCAACTCTAGAAAAATCAAGAGATTTTAACTATAGCATTACAGAAATGAAGTAATATTAAAGACAAAAAAAATTCTGATTATATAATCTAATAAATACAAGCAGGTAAAAAAAAAACCACAAACACTGTAAAACTTCTGACTTAAACATACCACAGGTAAACCATGACAATCCCATCCAAATCTTCTGTCCACATGGAAGCCACTTTGGTGAGCATATCTTGTAACTATGTCTTTAATTGTCCCAGCAAGTATATGTCCATAATGAGGCAGTCCTGTTGCAAAAGGAGGTCCATCATAGAAGGAAAATCTAATAGAGGAAATAAAAACATGTCATATTACTTTAAAACAAACAGCAAAAAAAAAAAAAAAAACCTTAAGGAAAGTGGAGGTTAGAGATTGGAAGCAGAAACAGAGGGCTAGTGCTAGTTTAGGTTTAAGGACTTAAAACACAGGACTGTAGGGCCTGGAGAGATAGCACAGCGGCGTTTGCTTTGCAAGCAGCCAATCCAGGACCAAAGGCGGTTGGTTCGAATCCCGGTGTCCCATATGGTCCCCTGTGCCTGCCAGGAGCTATTTCTGAGCAGACAGCCAGGAGTAACCCCTGAGCATCGCCGGGTGTGGCCCAAAAAACAAAAAACCCGGGGCTGTAGAGATAGCATGGAGGTGACTTTTGCCTTGCATGCAGAAGGACGGTAGTTTGAATCCTGGCATCCCATATGGTCCCCCAAGCCTGCCAGGAGCCATTTCTGAGCTGGAGCCAAAGGTAACCCCTGAGTCCTGCCGGGTGTGACCCCAAAACAAACAAAAAGAACATAAAACACACACACATACACATAAATCCACAAAAGAACTTAAATGTGGTAAATAAAAAGGGACAATACAAATCCAGGACCAAAGGTGGTTGGTTCGAATCCCGGTGTCCCATATGGTCCCCCGTGCCTGCCAGGAGCTATTTCTGAGCAGACAGCCAGGAGTAACCCCTGAGCAACGCCGGGTGTGGCCCAAAAACTTAAAAAAAAAAAAAAAAAGGGACAATACATTAACTCTTTTCGTATCTCTTGAAACAAAATCTAACTACATTATATAACTCATCCTCAACACAAATCTACTATTCAGAAAGCCAACAGAATTTTAGAATTCAAAGATGAAGTAGAATCTGCCTTAAAGAAACTTTTCCTGAGAAATGACTGCTCAAGAATTCTACCTTTAGCACAGCGGTAGGGTGTTTGCCTTGCACGCAGCAGATCTGGGACAGACCTGGTTCGATCCCGGGCATCCCATATAACCTCTGTGTGTGACCGAGGTGGCCCAAAAACCAAAATCAAAAACAAACAAACAAACAAAATTCTACCTTTACCCAGAAAATTCACATACTTTGGCTTATTTTTTGAATGTTTCAAGCATTCCTGGAAACAGTTAAATTCAGACCAGAACTGCAAAATTTTCTCTTCTTCAGCAGGGAAATTGATGTTTTCAGGAACTTGTTGCACCATTTTGTTCTGTAAAAGAAATCAAATTTATTACTCTAAAATGTAGTGTGTTGGAGAACAGAGGGTCGTGATGAGTAAAGCACATAGGACACTTGTTTAAACAGGCAGTGACCCAGGTTTGATTCCCAGTTATGCACAGTATCTCCCAAGCACTACTGGCAGTAATCCTGAGCAGAGTCAGGAGTAAGTCCTGAGCACCACCAGTGTGACCCAAAAAGCAGAAACTAGAAATAACAGAGGGCTACACATTAATATTTGAGTGCATATATTACTGTGCAAGTCTCAGTGACCAGGCTGAGGTTGCTGAGGAAGCCCCCATGCCAAATTCACAGAAATGCTATGCCCCTTCTATCCACTAGACTAGAGACTGTATGTGAAGAGTATCCAGTAATAAGAGGGAGAAGGGGAAAGGAGAGGAGGGGGAGAGGGAGAACACGCATAAACATTTCTTTTCGATCCTCTCTTGCCTTCCCAGACTCTTTAGGCCTCTCTAGATTCTACAGCTAATTCAAGCTCTTTAAAAAAAAAAAAGTTTTTTTTTTAATTAAAGGAAAATATATAAAGTTACTGATATTTGAGTATTAGGCATATATTTCAAAGCCAATCCCTCCACAGTGTTCAATTTATATATGCCTTCCGTAACCTTATATTTAATAGATCTTGGAAGAACCAACAAAAAAACACTTTTGTGTGAGTTTAAAAATAAAATTACTGGGACCAGAGTGTCACACTTGTTTCTAATTCCACTATCTTAATAGTTTCACTATTCCTCCTATCATCTTAAATATCTAACTCACCAGATGATCCCCCTGTCTAGTTGCTCTCTATTTCTCTTCCCTTTTCAGTTATTCCCTGTCTGAATTATTCAATTTATATTTTCAAAAACTATAATTATAGTTATAGTAAGTCAAATAAACCCAAAAGTGTATAGGTCCATCCCCAGCCATTTTTGAGTTCTGTAATATAAAGTGCAGTTATAATGACAAATATAAAAACAAAACAGAAGCATTGTTTCAACATATTTCAACATGAAAAAATATTTACAGCAAGTGATTAAAACAAATTACTTTAGGGGCTAGAGAGCTAGTACAGTGTGGTAGGGTATTTGCCTTGCATGCAGCAGACCTGGGTTTAATACCCAACATTCTATATTATTCCCTGAGTACCACCATAAGTCATTCCTGAGTGTAGACCCTGAACATTACCAGGTGTGATCCCAAAAGCACAAAGTAAAAAACAAAATTATAGTATACCATTGCCATGCAGATAATGTAAACCAAAGGTCAGAGACATAGTACAGTGGTTAAGGCATCTGTGTTGCAACACAGCTAACCTAAGTTGGACCCTTTGCCCACTAGGGTTCCTTGAGCATAACCAGATCCTAATACTGAGCCAGGGATAGACTCTGAACGCATCTGGTAAAATGATGTCTTTTAACAGTTCACAGCAACCTCAAGTAAGTTATTGTGATTACTTTTTTGTTTACTATTTCGTTTCATAAAAAATCACAACAAAGAGACATCCCACTCAAAGACATTTCCTGATATGGGAGTGCTGCGAGCTGTTTACAGACTCCAGATGGCCAAATCACAGACCAAAGTGGTGTCCCGGAAACAACACCCTTCCCCCGTGACTATTTCTAAAACATAAAAGGAACATGTGTACTTCCTTTGTATATCTTAGATGTATTCCCTTAACAACTATAACTCTTTTTTTTTTTTTTTTTTTGGTTTTTGGGCCACACCCTGTGACGCTCAGGGGTTACTCCTGGCTATGCGCTCAGAAGTTGCTCCTGGCTTCTTGGGGGACCATATGGGACGCCGGGGGATCGAACCGCGGTCCGTCCTAAGCTAGCGCAGGCAAGGCAGGCACCTTACCTCCAGCGCCACCGCCCGGCCCCCTATAACTCTTTTTGAATATCCTGTTATATAATGACAATTTTGCCCACTGTTTTTTTGTTTGTTTAAACAAACAATAAGCAATGCTGGTAGAAATTCTGTATAGAATTCATGTTAGAACCAAGTTACAGGGAATGTTGGACTTGCTTCCTCAGCCCCCAGATGTACCAACAATACCTTGTGGCATTGTTTCTCTTTTGCACAGGCACATTAAAATGGGAAAATATTACATATGCAAACAAGTTCTTATCTAATAGCGATGGGAACACAAATTTTGTAATGCAGTTTGGCCTCATACCCTGAACATTGATTGGCACAATGATTTGGCTTAGGCATCAGAAGAATGGGCATTGCCCATACACCCCTAACAATGGATACCATTTATGGAAACAACCACAATTGTCTATAACATTACCAGGATGCAAACATCTACCAGGGAAGACCCAGCACTGCTCTGACATCAATTTACTCCAAAGAGTGCTCTCAATGCCCAGATGACTTAGCAACAACCTGCTTCCAGGGCAGGTTTCTCCGCATCTAATGGTGAGGTGAAACTATAGGATGCTCCACATCAACCTGACTTTGATGAAGAAAATGCACAGAATCCAGAATCTTTAAATACAGGAACCTGACACCAACAACAGCTGAAGTGCGAAAAAGTTTCACCGGGACCATCAGGGGTTGGACAGACTGGTATGCCTGGAGCCCAGAGTCGGTCTTATGCCAATAAACTTCTGGGGTGAGACCTTCTTGTAATCAGGCCAAGAATTTTTTTTCCCGTTTTCTCCATATTTTGCTGGGCCTATGCTACTACTTTACTACTATATTTTTTAACACTTATCCTTTAAGAAAAGAAAAAAAAACAGCTTACTGAACTTAAAAAAGTAACTGTAGGGGCCAGAGAAATAGCATGGAGGTAAGGCGTTTGCCTTTCATGCAGAAGGTCGGTGGTTCGAATTCCAGCATCCCATATGGTCCCCCGAGCCTGCCAGGTGCGATTTCTGAGCATAGAGCCAGGAGTAACTCCTGAGCGCTGCCAGGTGTGACTCAAAAACCAAAAACCAAAACCAAAACAAACCAAAGCAAAAAACTGTAGTAGAATGCCTATCTCGAATACAGGCAGGGGATGGGAAGGAGGGAGGGGGGGATATTGGAGGTGAGAATGTTGCACTGATGTGTGGGGGGTGTTCTATTTGTGACTGAAACCCAACTATAATCATGTTTGCAATCATGGTGCTTAAATAAAAAATTTAAAAAAAAACAAACAAAATCAACCAACTCTACTGAGTGCAATCAACACTCAAATTCCTCCTGGGTTGGAGTACAGCAGTATGGGGTTCGCCTTGCATGCTGCCAAATTCAAGACTGACTGAATTTGTTCCACGGCATCCCATATGGTCCCCAGAGCCTGCCAGGAGCGATTTCTGAGAGCAGAGCCAGGGGTAAACCGAGAGCCACTGGGTATGGCCAACAACTACAACAACAACAAACCAATCAAATTACCTCCTCTACCATATTTAGTCACTTTACAAAATGCAATCAACACTCAAATTACCTCCTAGAACGGAGTACAGCGGTAGGACGTTTGCCTTGCATTCGGCTGACCTGGGAAGGATCCGGGTTCGATTCCCGGCATTCTATATGGTTCGCGAGTCAACCTTTCATTTGTTCTGCAAACACGCCCTCAACTGTGTGTCTGAAATGATTCTGGCCATTCCCCCTCCACTGAATCAAAACATGCTCTCAAACTCAAGTTGACTATGGTTCTTTGCTCTCACTCCAATGCCTACCTATCTTCTAGGCCAGAGCCCAAGGCAATTTTTAAAGAAACCTCTAACTTCCAGATCCCATCAGACAGCTAGCTGTGCTCTTGCTCGTCTCCCAGGCTGCAACTGCATCGGGGAGCTTGAGCCCGAGATCCCCCGTTGAATCTAGGGCTTGATTGGTACCTTCGAAGACTCAACCTCCCCTTTTCTCTCAACTAGTTCCAGCACTTCTCCGGAAAGCTCCACCAGAAAACACCCGCATCCGAATCCTCTACATCGCACACAAGACGGCGTGTTCCCAAGATGCATGCAAACTGGGGAACTTCTGGAGATCGCCAACTTTCAGCCTCAAATCTCAGATCTCTCTACCCGGCTTACTCCGTTAGACAGACTGAAGACCAACCAGGAACTTCCTCGTTAGGGATCGACGTGCCAGCAACTCGCTCCCAACTACAGCAAGACTTTAAGACAGCGCTAGCCAGTGGACTTAGTCCGGCGTGCAAAAAGGGGGGCTGTGCAGCTTGGCAGAAGCTGATTTCAGGAAGGAGCGTATCGGGGAGCACGGCGCGGGCAGAAAGGGGGAGGGCTGTACCTGAGGCACCCCGCGGACAGGACCTGCGGGAACGTGCGGGAGGCAACGGGTCCACGCAGTGGCCTGGCCGGCGCGTGTCCCCAAGTGATGCAACGCCCAGCCAGGGCCCGGAGGAAGGCCGGTGCACGGGCCAATCCGCGCGTGCGGTGCCTCACCCACGAACAAGTCGGGCGCCTGTTGGCTGGAAGAGGCGCCACGCCCTACTGCGGTACCGCGGAGCACGCCGGGAAGACCCCCCCCCCCCCAGTGTCTGGACCTAGAGGGCTGGGCAGCGATGTCCACGGGCGTCGCAGCTTCTTGCGAGCTGCAGGGCTCAAGAAGGGCACACGCCCCCCGCAGTGTGCGAGGCACTGACAAGAATCAGCAGCGTTCTTTGGGATAAGGGCCCAACTGGAGCGATTCTCCCTGATTCCAACTTCCTCGCATTCTGTTCTGCCCGCCCACAGTGCTCTTTCAGGAACATTTCTTCTACTTTGGAAGTTGGGGACTGATTCTTAAGTGCAAGAGCCCCGAGCAGCACCAGGTGTGGCTCCCCAGGCAAGCAAGCAAAACGACTTAAAGGGGACTAAGAACATAGTATTTGGTGTGAGGGGAGGGCAGTTCACATCTGGCCTTACGATCTCTCCTTCCCCTAAGATTTTTTTTTTTTTTTTGGTTTTTCGGTCATACCCGGCAGTGCTCAGGGCTTACTCCTGGCTCTATGCTCAGAAATCGCTCCTGGCAGGCTCCGGGGACCATATGGGATGGCGGGATTCGAACCGCTGTCCTTCTGCATGCAAGGCAAACGCTCTACCTCCATGCTCTCTCTCCAGCCCCTCACGTGCTCAATTTGATATTTATTTATTTATTTATCTATCTATCTATCCTGTAGAGTGGCTCTTCCCATTCTGCTTAGAAGTCTTAAGTTTCAGAGGCTGAGGGATAGCCCAGCGATAGGCAAATGCCTTGCACACAGAGACCCAGGTTTGATCCCTGGCATGCCATATAATCCCCAGAGCCGGCAGGAGTAAACCCCTGAGCGCTGTTGGGTGTGGCCCCCAAAACCCAAAACAAAAATAGTTTTGAAAACAGTACAATGTATAAATGTGAATAACTCTACATTAAGTTATTATTATTATTATTATTATTATTATTATTATTATTTTTGGTTTTTTGGGCCACTCGTTTGATGCTCAGGGGTTACTCCTGGCTAAGCGCTCAGAAATTGCCCCTAGCTTGGGGGGATCAAACCGCGGTCCTTCCTTGCCTAGCGCTTGCAAAGCAGACATTTCTAGTGCCACCTTGGCGACCCCTACATTCAGTCATTTGGATACTGTTTTTTCCAAATCCCTACATACTGAGCACCCATCCATTCATTATAAGCTACAGCAATTTTAGGTAGCCAGACACATGGTAGATAATTAGCTCGATGACACCCCAGTTCTGAGTTTTCTTTCAAGATGCCAAACAATATATATTTATTTCAGATATATACTTGTGGTTATATGGTAATCTTTTGTTGTTATCTATATAATAAAATTTTGTACCAAGTCCAATTTGATAAATGTATCATTCTTGAATACTAGTCAAGTTATTTAACAATTATTAGATGTTTCTATTTTCCTTTGGGTTTTGAGCCACATCTGGTCGTACTCAGCCGTATCCTGACTTTGCATTCAGGGGATCACTCCTGGTCATGCTTAGGGTGCCATGTGCGATGCTGAATATCAAACTTGGGTTGATCATATGCAGGACAAGCAATCTATTCTTATGCTACCTCTCCAGTCCCTAGATCAGATTCCTTATCTGGATTCAGGGTTCTAACAACATTTTAAACATCTGATTTAATGTGAAGGGCCCCTCTGCACTAAATCCTGAGGCTAAAACAGGAAAACTGCATTTGGTATTTTTTTTCTGGTTCTCAAAGAATTCATGTTGCTACCTCAAACTGTTTGCATTGCCCAGGCCAGGAGTAAGCCCCAAGTAGTAGGTATAGTCCAAACAAATAAAATGTCTGCTTTCTGAGGCCACATAGGGTCATAGAGCCACTGCCTTGCAGGCCATGAGTTCAAACCCCCACCCTACATGCATGAGTGGAAACCTAACAACTCTGCTGTCACTCCTCTGCACAAGGATTCCCTGCTACACCCACATCTGGGGTGATAACTGGTAACTTAAAAGATAACAGAGTGCCACCATCAGGAAGTCCAACTCATGGCCAGCACATATGATCACCACAACCATCACTTGATACTTGGACTTCAATTAAGAGTTCGAATCAGAGCATGTGTGCAAACACAACTGAAGGACTACAAACTCCTGCGAGCACCGAGGTGTAGTGTGCACACCACAGCAGTATGCACAACCTTCCAGGAGGATAACAGCTAAGAGCGTGCACCTCATGCTAGGCATGTGTAGCTGTCCCCTTCATCACAACAATGACAAGAGAATAAAAATAAAACGTCTGTATTTTAATCAATTTCAAACAAGTACTGAACTCAAACTTGTCCTTAATTTGACCTTTCATTATATTTCATACTAGTGAAAATAAATAGTTCAGGAAGTCTATAAGACATACAAAGTAATTTAGAAAACACAAGCGTTTTTATCTATACACACAGAATGGCATGATGTAATCTTCCATAGGAGATGTCTACTGTTTCAGAGGTGGGAGGGCATATATTTACATATAAAAATGATTCTGAGGGACTACCTTGTGTTTAACTCTTTTCAAAGCTCAGGTTAATTTTTCTGAAGTAATTACTTAGAAAGATGTACAAAGAAAATCTATAGAAAAGAGCAATGTGGCTGAAATCTGCTGGCCAAATTTTGATTATTCCTTCACTCTTAATTCCTTTGTCAGGTATAATTTTCTGAATCACCAATTTGTATAGGTGAAACCAGTTTACAATTCAGCATCAAAATCAATGAAATTAGTTGGTTTTCATTCTCCTCTTGGCATCTTTATGTTTCTTCCGACAATCCTAGAAAAACAAAAGTTAAAAACTTATGTTGAATATAAATGTATATGATTTTCAAATAAATTTTTCATTTATTTGAATATACACATAGACAATTTTTATTTTTTTAAACTTTATCTATTGGTTGATAGATTAGTTTTTGGGCCACATCCAATGGTATTCAGGGGTCACTCCTGGCTCTGCACTCAGAAATCAGCCCTGGCAGGCTGGGAGACAATATGGGATGCTAGGAATTGAACTAGGTCCCTCCCAGGTTGGCCTTATGCAAGGCAAACACCCTATCACTGTGCTATCTCTTCGGGCCCTGTACATAATTTTTAGTAGAAAGGAAACAAAGTTTAGATTACTCAGAGTCAATTCAAAATTGTAGGAACAATTTTGAAAGTGTTTTAATCAGTGGTCCTCAAACTATGGCCCGCGGGCCACATATTGGATTTGTATCTGTTTTGTTTCTTCATTGCAAAATAAGATATATGCAGTGTGCATAAGAATTCGTTCATACGTTTTGTTTTTACTATAGTCAGCCCCTCCAATAGTCTGAGGGACAGTGAACTGTTTAAAAAGTTTGAGGACCCCTGGAATAGATAGTGAAGAATCAATTTATTTGTTTTTTGGGCCACACTCCACGGTGGGCTTACGGAACCATTAGAAATACAGGGGATCAGAATGGGTGTGTACAAGGTGAATGCCCCACATGTTGCACTATAGAGCACAAGCCCATGAATAATAAAAATTTTACACTTCAAATATGTTGACAATAGGGTCAGAGAAATAGTACAGCAGTTGAGGTGCTTGCCTTTCAAATGTTCACACTACTGACCTGGGTTTGATCCAGATACTACATATGGTCCCCTGAATACCACCAGGATTGATCTCTGAGCACAGAGCCAGAAGACAGACTTGAGTATGGCCAGTTGTGATGCTGCCCTTTAGTTGTCCCCACCCAAAAAGAAAAAGAAGTTTATGATGGAAAATATTTTTAAAAAAACTTTTGAATTGGGGTTAAAAGTGACTAATATAGTGTGAGTAGGACATTTGCCTTCCAAACAGGTAACCCAGGTTCAATTCCCAGCATCCTATATAAACTCAGTCACCTGAGTCTGCCAGGAATAACTCTATGCCCACTTGATATGGCCCAAAAACAAACAAAAATTTGTATGGCTGAAGACAGTCCATAGTCTCATCTACATCATGTGGGGGTTGAAAAAATGTCCTGGGGCCGGGCGGTGGCGCTAAAGGTAAGGGGCCTGCCTTGCCTGCGCTAGCCTTGGACGGACCGCGGTTCGATCCCCCGGTGTCCCATATGGTCCCCCAAGCCAGGAGCAACTTCTGAGCACATAGCCAGGAGTAACCCCTGAGCCTTACCGGGAGTGACCCAAAAACCAAAAAAAAAAAAAAAAAAAAAAAAAAAAAAAAAAAATGTCCTAACTTCCTGAACATTTAAATAATATTCCTACTTTCTTCCTAAAACATGTTTCTTTTCAGTCTTTCTTTTTGGGGAGAGGGTGCTAACTGAGAGAATTGAACCACACCCTTCAGTACTCAGGGAATATTCCCGGCCTAAGTTGAAGAGAAAATATGTACTACCAGAATCAAACTCAGGCCTCCTGCATGTAAAACATTCACTCTAGTTCACTGAGCTTTTCACTCACAACCACTGATCACAGTTTAACAACAAATCTATTTTAAGATAATCGATATGTAGATAAAATTACTTACCATATGTAAGCTGTTCGTTCTGGCCTCCCAAGAAGTTTTACTAACATTATTTCCCACTCCTCTCCAGAATAAGTCAGATCCTTTATTGGAATATGAAAGTGTAGTCAATTCCAAAACATCCAACATTCAAGTATTAGCTTTATCAATTATTAATATAGGTTAATCGTTCCAATTTTTTCAATTTATTCTAATTCAGAATAAAATTTTTGATAAGAAAAAAATGTAGGAATGCTAAGAATTTCCATATCAGCTTTAAAAAATCTTGGGGGCTAAATCAATAGCTCAGCGGGTAGGGCATTTGCCTTGCATATGTCCGACCTGGGACAAACCCAGGTTCGATTCGCGGGCATCCAACATGGTCCCTGAGCATACCATGAGTAATTTCTGAATGCAGAAAGGAGTAACACTTGAGCACCGCTGGGTGTGGCCCCCAAACCTAAATAAATGTTTAAAAAAATTCTTTTCCCACAAAACATACCAACTGGTAGTAATGTGGGTGGCTGAAGAGGGCCAGGAGATTCTAGGAACCCAAGGGTGATAAGCTGTAGCAGTAACCATCACTCAGCTGTGCCTGAGGTTGAGGTCACGACCAAAGCCAAGGGTGTGGAGCTCAAGCCTGGCAGTAATGAGATGCTGCAGAAGCCCTGGAGATCTGGGGAGTACCAAGGATGGGAATCTGAAGTAGTCTCCAGGTCTCAGCTGTGCCATGTCAAAGTAAAGGGTATGGAGTTCAGGGAAAGTAGGAAGTAGGTCCCACCACTGCGTAAGGCTGCCTGGTCAAGGACTAGCAGTTCAGACGACTGTAGAGTTAGCAGCTCATTTCTTGGCACACCAGGAAATCTCAGGTGAGTGAACTGTTTCATTTTGGGGCCATTCCTCAGGAAAAGATTCTGAAGAATTTACCCTATGCAAAAACTGACCCAGGGGCACTGAGACTACATTCAAAGCTACTGGGGAAGATAATGGACCTGCCAGTCTAGGTGTGAAATGCTTCCAGGAGCTAGCCACTGCCACGCAAGGGATCCTTTATTTTACTTTATTTTAAATATTTGGGCCATACCCAGTTGTGCTCAGGGGTTACTCCTGACTCTGCACTAAGCAATCACTCATGGAATATTGGGAAGAGGAGGTGTATGGAATGTTGGAGATTGAACCTGGGGCAGCCACATGCAAGGCAAGTACCTGACTCGTTGTTCTACCTCTGAGACCCCAGCAAAGGATCCTATAGTATCTAGCCAACCTGTACATTGTGACTTTTAAGAGAGGCCACAAGACAATTCAGCCAGAGTTGACTGGTTGGTGCAGTTCAGCCCTGCCACCAGAAATGCTGGCACAGAAGATGCTGCTCCTGCCATGTTGGAGAACTTTGTTAAGGCCCAAGAGGACAAGATTAAAGAAATGTTTAGACCTCCAGTGGCCCCACCCCAGAACTCTACAAAAGGATAATGTCCCCGATTCTATCACAAATTCACTGACCAGCCATGAGGATTGGAATTGTCACACAAAGAGCAAACTCCAGTTGTGGTCACTACACAGTTTCTGTTACTGGTTTGAAGGCCACACCTGACAGTGATCAGAGTTGATTCTTGGCTTTGTATCCAGAAATAACCCCTGGGGCTGGATCGATAGCACAGTGGTAGGGCATTTGCCTTGCATGCGGCTGACCCAGGTTCGATCCTGGCATCCCATATGGTCCCCCCAAACCAGGAGCAATTTCTGAGTGCATGACCAGGAGTAACCTCGAGCCTCACCTGGTGTGGCCCCCAAACAAAACAAAACAAAACAGAAATAATTCCTGGGGCTAGAGAGATAAAAGAGTGGTAGGGCATTTGCCTTGCATGTGGCCAACCTCAGAGAAACCTTGGTTTGATTCCTGGCATCCCATATGGTCCCTAGCCTGCCAGAAGTGATTTCTGAGAAAAGAGCCAGGAGGAACCCCTGAGTGCTGCTGGGTGTGGACCCCCCCCCAAAAAAAAAGTATAAAAAAGTAAGAAACAAACCCAGAAATAATTACTGGCAAGCTCAGGGGGATCATATGGGGTGCCATATATATCATATATAATCAAAGGCTGGTTGTGTGCAAGGCATTTGCCCTACCTGTTGTACTATCTCTCCAGCCCCATATAATTTTTTTTTTTTTTTTTTTGCTTTTTGCTTTTTGGGCTACACCTGGTGACGTTCAGGGGTTACTCCTGGCTATGTGCTCGGAAATTGCTCCTGGCTTGGGGGACCATATGGGACACCAGGGGATTGAACCACGATCTGTCCTAGGTTAGCACATGAAAGGCAAATGTCCTATCGCTTACGCTACTGCTCCAGGACCCCCATATAGTTTTTATATTAAAAAAAAAGTGGTTACGTTTGCAGTACCTTCAGTTTTCATGTAAATATTCTATATATCTAGCTTCTGAATGAAAGTGATTTGCTGATATTAATGAAGATTGGAGGGAGGTGAGGAATAGGGGATGAGGGAGCTCTCCATGCTCAAATTTTATAGATGACACCTTTTAGATGGATCTAAGAGGGCTGAGATACAAGCCACTACAGAGGTCAGACTATTGCCAAATTACCCTTTAGATGTAGGCTATTTGCACCATTTAATCATAAACATGACTTACCCTGAAGTCGTTCATCAGTTTTGGAGAAAAAAAAATATCTTGTGGTTTCTTTCTCAGGTACTGACATTTCTCTGAATTGAGAGAAGAAGAGAGATAGCTATTGATGGACTGGTTTTGATATTTAAAAAGAAAGACTTAAATTGAATCTTTTTTAGGGGGTGAGAGTCCATACCTGGTAGTGCTCAGGGCTTATTCCTGACACTATGCTCAGGTAATGCTCTTTGCAGTACTCATGAGACCTTAATAGATCTAACCTGGGTTGGCCATGTGCAAAGTAAAAATCCTACCTACTGGAGTATTTCTCCAGTCCCTTATATTGAACATTATAGCACAGAGAGTTCTGGTGGTTTCCTTGCATGCAGCCAGGCCTGATTTGATCCCCAGCACCCTATTAGATCTTTGCACTGAGTGTGGCCCCAAAAATAAAAAATAAATTAATATTCCTTACAGATGTCTGTTTCATGTTTTGGTATTTTTGTCCTAATACCCTTGCTTGATTCACTGTCTACTACTGAATTTATGATAACAAGCACTTTGAATCTTAATTCTATCCTCTCCAGGGTTTCCCAGTCAGCAGGACCCCTTTCCCAGACCAGGACCAGGGCCACTTTCCCAGACATCTGTGCCAGACACAGGGCACTTCTACCCAATGAAAAGGAAATACACCCCCCCCCCAAAAAAAGAAAAGGCTTGAAATGAGTCAGAGGAAGAGGGATAAACATAGAATAATCTCACTCATCAATGGCATATAAGGAAAATTAAAAGACAGTGTGGGAATGATATCCAGAGACAATAGAAATGAAAACAAGGAGGATCATTTCATAGTAGGTTGCTTGCCACGAAGAGCGGAGAGTGCAGTTAGAGAGTAGAGAAGGTCTAATATGGAAAGGATATTCATGGTACCCCTTTATTTGCAGCTGTACAAACCACGATGTCGAGAGAGCATTGAGAGAGGGAGAGGGAAAGGGAGAGAGAGAATGTCTTCCCAAGAGGAAGGCGGGAGAGGGTGGGTGTAAGGGAAGGGGGCATCAGGGAGGGTGAGAGAAAAACTGTTGAAATTGGTGGCAGGAAATGTGCACTGGTGAAAGTTGTTATACATTGTATGATTGTAACTCAATTATGAGCAACTTTATCTGTGGAAAAAAAAACAACCCTATTATGAATAACCTTGTAATCATTTGGTATTTAAAAAAGGTTTACCAAACACTCTAAGCATGTCTAAGACTGATTTTCCGAATGATCATATCTGCATAGATACAAATAACTCACACAGGGCTGGGCTTCTTGTCATCAGCATCCTCCATCACATCCTCCTCTTCTGAACTGCTGCTGTCTTGAAACCCAGAGGCTGCCTGCCAGGCCATTTTCGCAGGTTTCACTGTTTCAATTCTGTATGCCTCTACATAGCATGACAAGGAAAGATCATGGGATACTATAAAACTGAATAGCCTTCTACTACTGAATGCACTCACTAGATTAACTCCCTCAAGAAGACATCTCTAAATTTTCAATATATTGACTGCTCATTACAAGAAGGTAAAATAGAATCTTTTTGGATTTTCTTTTGGCATTACTAGAGCAATATCTACAGCATAAGGAATACTGTAATATAAGCAAAAGGTTTAGAAAGGAAAACAGTGTTCGAAACTATAAACAAAATAAGCATGCTCTTGTGCTTGCATGAGAAGCCTAAAATAATGCATGATGCAGAGAAAAAAGGTTCTCCTCCTCCTGTCTAATATGTGAGAGAAGAAGCGTGTCTTGGGGCTGGAGCCATAGCACAGGAAGTAGGGTATTTGCCTTGCATGTGGCTGATCCAGGCTCAATCCCTGACATTCCATATTATTCCCCAAGCACCAACAGGAGTGATTCCTGAATGCAGAACAAGGAATAACCTCTGAGCACTGCAGGGTATGTTCCCAAACCAAAATAACAAAACAAAACAAAAAAGGAAAGAAATGAAGCCTGCCTTTACATTTTCAATGTCCCTTCTAGAACTGCTGAAAAAGCTACTACTACTGGATGTAGAAAGTCACCTCCTAAGCATCTATGTCCCCTTTCCCACCAAAAATTCAAACACATCTCCCAGATTGCTCAGGTGTCAGGATTTGCTTCAAGACTAATGTCTTCTTTTTTATCCTCCAATATAAAGTCATATTCAATATGCATACCATGTCAATTCTACTCAAGAATTTAAGTCTGACTTTATTACTCAGAGAACAGAGGAGCGTACCATGTGATGCACTATGTCTTAGCAGTACTGCAAAAATTACTAGTTTGTGGTATTATCTGCTGGAATACCACAGAGCTGACATTTACCTCTCATCTACTAAACACAAGGATAATGGTCTGACTGCTAATGTTTTTTGTTTGTTTGTTCATTTGTTTTTTTTTTTTTAGGTCATACTTGGCAGCGCTCAGGGGTTACTCCTGGCTCAGAAATTGCTCCTGGCAGGCTCGGGAGAACATATGGGATGCCGGGATTCAAACCACCGATCTTTTGCATGAAAGGCAAATGCCTTACCTCCATGCTATCTCTCCAGACCCTGACAGCTAATGTTTGATGGAGAATCCCCTTAATAATTAGCTGCACCAAGTCTAGTCTGCTTAGTTTTTGAATGAAAAACAACAACCTATCTGTAAGCATTCGCTCAAACACTAGAAATAATCTCTCCTCAACAGGTGCTTTTCATTTTTGACACAGGCTGGTCTTCAAATGTAAACCACCTGAAACAGGATAAATTATCCATACAAGTGCTTATATTTTTTTCCATGTTCTTCTTTTTATTAGTTTTTTTTTTGTTGTTGGTTTTTTTTGGTCAGACCTGACAGTGCTCAGGGGTTACTCCTGGCTTGGCTCTCAGAAATTGTTCTTGGCAGGCTCAGAGACCAAATGGGATGCCAGAAATCGAACAGGGCGGTCTGTCCTGGATTGGCCTCGTGCAAGGCAAACACCCTACCACTATGCTATATCTCCAGCCCTTTTTCTATGTTCTGATAGAGAAAGTTAGGAATCATGGGTATACTGGTAACAGGGTATATTTTTATAGAACACAAGTGAATTTTTTTTTCCTTCTTTCCCCTACCATACACAGCAATGGCATAAGTGTAAGTCAGGGCTTCAACAACTGTATTTAAGTCATAATGCTAGGGGCCAGAGTGATGGTGCAGCTGTAGGGAGTTTGCCTTGCATGTGACTGACCTAGGATGGACCACGGTTCAATCCCCTTGTGTCCCATATGGTCCCCAAGCCAGGAGCAATTTCTGAGTGCATAGCCAGGAGTAACTCACGAGCGTCACTGGGTGTGGCCCAAAAGAACAAAATAGAACAAAACTAAAAACATAATGCTATACTTCTACAGTTTTTTGTGCTTATTTTTACTCAACAGAAAAAGGCATGCATTATTCTCGATTTGCTTTGACATCAATTGATTATAAGTTTGTTCCCTTATGTGCAAAGTTAATTTTGTTACTGTTATTAATATATCTCCAAGTACACTACATTACTGAGCCTTATATCATTAATCTAGATGGGAAAAAGAGTCCTAGCTTCAGCATTAAATCATGATGCTTAACTCAAACTGCTGGATATGAAAGAAAAATGAAGAAAAGTTTCATACCTTCTTTTAGATCAGTAGTATCTGAATCAAAGAAGGAGAATGTAAACCCACTTGGCTGCTCTGTCTTGCTTGTCCACACTGCAGGGTCCTGGCCTGCCTCCGCTGTCTCTCCATCAGAGCCTTCCTTCCAGGGTAAGTCGTCTTCATTCTCACTGGTATCTTTTGCAGTTTGGAATATTTCTTTTAGATCCGTAGCAATATTATAATACATTTCTTTAGATACTTCAGGTAGTTTTTCAGCTTCTTCCCTTTTCTTCTTTCGTTTTGCTTTACTAAATTGGTAAGTAAAAATATGGGCATCACAAAGTCAGGCTCGAAAGGAGGTAAAGTTACATGCAAGATACCTTCTTAGTAACAGTACTGTAAACTACTACAGCATCAAAGGGGGGGATAGAAGAGAAGGAAAAAAAGAGAAAGAAAAATGTGTTTTCCATAGAACCAATCTGGGGGATTGGGAAGCAAAGTTGGGACATTGGTGGAAGAAAGTGAACACTGGCAAAGGGACTGGTATTGGAGCATTGTAGTCCTGAAACTCAATCATGAATAACTTTCTAATACTGTAAATCACAGTGATTCAATAAAAAAAAAACACCCCCTAAAGCAAGTCTGGGAAAATTTTAACTATTAGTAAGGAAAGTCATCGTGGGAAGTTGAAGAGACAGTGATGGGAGCTCTTAGAACAGGCAGAAAACTTAGCTAAACAGCAGGGCCTTATGACAAACACAGAACTATGATAAAAGTTGAGAACTGAATGTAAACATTTAAGATTTAAGGCTTAAAGGGCAACAAACACAGAGCTATGATAAAAGCAGCCAGCCTTGAGAATCAAATGTAAACATTTAAGATCTAAGGCTTCTTCAGAAACAAAGAAGACTTTGGTCCTGGGAAATTAAATCTAATCTATAAGGTTCCCTTATCTGTACATTCCACCTGCTGAAATAGGTTCCATTATCAGTGCATCTGGGCCTGATGGAGACAGATCCCATTATCTGCACATTCCATCTCACCTGCCAATGGGTCCTGTTATTTGTCCTGTTCAATATATCTATATCGCCTATTGATATATTTATGAGCGGAACTTGCCCACAAGAAGTATATAAGCCGGGCCTTGAGTTTCAATAAACGGAATTGGATTCGGATTTGGCTAGAATACTTTTCCCACTCTTGTCTGTCTCTGTGTTTGGCTTTGTGTCTTTGTGTTTGCATGATCTTCCTCCGAGAAAGAATAACCACATCTTAATTGGTGTCCCTGCAGGCAGGGGTACCCACAAGACAGTACAAACATAAAGCATTCTATTCCCTGAGCATTGCTAGGAAAAGCCTGAGAACAGTCTGGTGTGGCCTAGATACTAAAACAAAAAAAAAAATAAAAAAGAAATAAAAACACCTAAAACTATACATATGTACATACACACACATCCACATCCACCCCCCAAATTAACCAAAAGGGGCCATATCCGCAGCTCCCAGGAGCTACTCCTGGTCGTGTGCTCAGAAATCACTCCTGGCAGGCTCGAGGACCATACAGGATGTCTGGAATCAAACCCAGGTCCATCCTGGATCAGCAGCATGCAAGGCAAATGCCCTACCACTGTGCTATTACTCTAGTCTCAGATAAAACTATAAAGAATTTTTTTTCGGGGCCGGGAAGGTGGCGCTAGAGGTAAGGTGTCTGCCTTACAAGCGCTAGCGTAGGACGGACCGCGGTTCGATCCCCCGGCGTCCCATATGGTCTCCCCAAGCCAGGGGTGATTTCTGAGCTCATAGCCAGGAGTAACCCCTGAGCGTCAAACGGGTGTGGCCCAAAAACCAAAAAAAAAAAAAAGAATTTTTTTCCCCCTTTAGGTTTTAGGGCATCAGTCAGCTATGCTCAGGACTTACTTCTGGCTCTCTATTCAATGACTAATCTATATGATTCTGTTCCTAAAAGAAACTTGACTTACCTTTCTTTTGGTTTATCATCTGTCTTTCGTTCATAAGTGGCATGGTCATGTCTCGTTGGATCATAATGTATGACGTCCCTAAGTAAAAATGTAGAGTTAAGAAAGAAATAAGTCATCAATGCCTGATTAGTAGCAAGTTGTAATTCAATAGCAGAGTGATTCTAATTATTGAGCAAAATATAGTACTCAAGGAGAATCAAGATTAGAAAGAAAAAAATTTTTTTGGTTTTTGGGCCACACACATGGTGCTTAGGGCTAACTCCTAGCTATGCACTCAGAAATTGCTCCTGCCTGGGGGACCATATAGGACGCTGGGGGATCTAACTGTGGACCACCCTGGGTTAGCGCATGCAAGGCAAACGTCCTACCACTTGTGCCACCACTCCAGCCCCTAGAAAGAAAATTTTAAATTATCTAGTTTTGAGTTGCTCTTTGTTCTTTTTGTTTGTATCTGAAAAACTAGTTTAATTATACTGAAATCTATACAGAAAGCAATATAAATTTCCTACTGCATAAAATCTCAGTAGAAAAAGTGGAAGAGTGGTTAAAGGTAGAGCATCGGGTGATTATGAAAGCTCTGTGTGAATGTACAGGGATTCAATATACCAGACTCTATGGTTTTTTTTTTGTTGTTTGTTTGTTTTTTTTTGGTTTTTGGGCCACACCCGGCGATGCTCAGGGGTTACTCCTGGCTGTCTGCTCAGAAATAGCTCCTGGCAGGCACAGGGGACCATATGGGACACGGGGATTTGAACCAACCACCTTTGGTCCTGGATTGGCTGCTTGCAAGGCAAACACCGCTGTGCTATCTCTCCGGGCCCCAGACTCTATGTTTAAACTTTTCCACTATGAACCATTTATCTAACTTTTGTAGTTTTTCAACTACTATTTAAACCATTGAACTTTTGTTTCATTCATGAAAACAATGCTAAGACCTCTAAGTACATAAATATGGGATTAATGTAAGATCAGTTTGTTGATAGAACCATTGGGTCAAATACCTTATTTTTGTAAGGATTTGATATACATTGGCAACTACCCCCTCCGCCAGCAGTTTAAAATGACTCTTATTGGGGCCAGAGCAATAGTCTATCAATTTGGGAATTTACTTTACACACAGCTGACCCAGATTTGATCCCCAGCACCTTTTATGATCCCACAAACATTGCCAGGAGTGATCCTTGAACTCAAAAGTAAGCCCTAAGCACCAACAGGTTTGGCTCCCAAACCAAAAACAAATAATGAATAAAATAAAATGGCTCTTATTAACAAAATCATGCCATTTGGGAAAACATGAATGGAACTGAAATATTATCATGTTAACTGAAGTGAGAAGGAAAAGGGAAGATTACAGAATGATCTCTCTTATGTGTGACCTAAAGATACAAAGCAAAGCAGCAACAAAGGGTCAAAGGCAACATAACGGGAAGAACTGACCCACACAACTGAGCAAGTGTGTTTGTGTGTTTTGGGAAAGGGGCATTTGAAATGGAGAGAGGTGAGTACAATGATGTGTGAGAGGTGAGTACAATGATGTGTGATGTGGTGTGGTGATGTGTGTGTGGTGTTCCAATTATGTGCATGGGAAACTACTAATCAACAGTCTGGTCCAGGCGTCTCAAACTCAATTTACCTGGGGGCCGCAGGAGGCAAAGTTGGGGTGAGGCAGGGCCGCATAAGGGATTTTGCTTACCGAATATTCACAATAAAAAATCGCATTAGGGCCCCGAGAGATAGCACAGCGGCGTTTGCCTTGCAAGCAGCCGATCCAGGACCAAAGGTGGTTGGTTCAAATCCCGGTGTCCCATATGGTCCCCTGTGCCTGCCAGGAGCTATTTCTTTTTTTTTTTGGGGGGGGGGGCCACACCTGGCATTGCTCAGGGGTGACTCCTGGCTGTCTGCTCAGAAATAGCTTCTGGCAGGCACAGGGGACCATATGGGACACCGGGATTCGAACCAACCACCTTTGGTCCTGGATCAGCTGCTTGCAAGGCAAATGCAGCTGTGCTATCTCTCCGGGCCCCCAGGAGCTATTTCTGAGCAGACAGCCAGGAGTAACCCCTGAGCAACGCCGGGTGTGGCCCAAAAACAAAAAAAAAAAAAACAAAACAAAAAATCGTATTAGTAAGAAAAAAAATTGCAAAAAAATCACATTAAACATTTGCATACCCTGAACGGAACTGCTCGGGGTATGCGAATGTTTAATGCGATTTTTTTCTTACTAATGTGATTTTTATTGCGATGAATCGTTAAGCGAATAATCGCGAATACTGCAATATTTGAAGGCCGGCCATGGGCCACAAGTTTGAGACCCCTGGTCTGGTCAATCACAGACTGTTGTGATCACAAATCTCAAAAAAAAAAAAAAAAATGAAACAAAAGTGGGTAGCCTCCTGAGCCCACCAGGAGTGATCCCTAGGTGGAAAGCCTAAGTACTATATATTATTATATACTATTGTAAGGTTTGTAATTCTGTAGTTTACAATGATTCAATAAAATCTGTCACTACATAATAGAATATAATCACAAAATATTGTTGGTGTGCACCGAAATTCAATAAACAAAGCTCTTATTTTGAACTGAGATCAAGAGGCAAGAAGGCATTTATGTAAAAAAGGATGGGATGGAACAGAAACCGTACTTAAATTTCTTAGCAGTCACTGAGCCTCTGCTCGTAGAATTGTTTGGGTTGATGCGCAAGACACTCTGCACAACATTCAGGGTTTTCATTTTTTCTGCAGTAAGCTCTTCTTCCTCAGCGGATTTCCTTTCATCTACTTCTGATAGGGAAAAGGAGAATCAGTAAATCTCTTGGCAAATATAACTTGAGAAATCTAGTCACCAAATGCTTCCATAATAATAAATATAGCCATATAGAGTGTGACCTGCTATGTTATCAGAACCTGCTCCCACAAGCCTGCCTGGAGGATGCTGGACATTTCCCTCCATAAAGAGAAGTGTGACCAAGTCTTCCACAGCCTGGAGGTGGCCAGAACAGATTCTGCAGGTAGGATCCTGCCTTCTCTTTTGCCAGAGATGGGATAGGGGAAGGTGCTTGGGTGGGTGTTTTATATTTCTACCCTTTCTGGCAGCTTTAGTAATTTAAAGTGTCTCAAGAAATATGGGGGGGGGGGGGGTGGGAGGAAGTGGCGGCAGTAGAGTGTTTGACTTGTATGTTGACTTAGAAGCGGCTGACCCAGGACAGACCTGGGTTTGATTCCTAGCATCCCATGTGGTCCCCCAAGCCTGCCAGGAGAAAGAAGAGCCAAAAGTAATGCCTGAGCACTGCAAGGTGTGGCCCCCAAACAAACAAACAAAGAAATATGGGGCTTGGGGTCAGAGAGATAGCATGAAGGTAAGGCATTTGCTTGCATGCAGAAGGACAGTGGTTTGAATCCCTGCATCCCATATGGTCCCCCGAGCCTGCCAGGAGAAATTTCTGAGCATAGAGCCAGGAGTAAGCCCTGAGTGCTGCTGGGTGTGACCCAAAAAACAAACAAACAAAAAAAAAGAAATATGGGGCCTGATAGTACAGTGGGTAGGGCAGCTGCCTTGCATGTGTGTAACTGGGTTTGATCATGAGCACCACCATGAGTAATTTCTGACATAGAGCCAGGTGTAATTCCTGAGCACTGTGCCCCCCCCCCCCATAAACAAAAAGTGTCTCAAAAAATGTGTGCAAATTCAAGGCCAGTGAATGACAAGCTCTATGAGTTCAAGTCCTCAGGAACAGAAAAAGTTCCTCTATTATTACACATGGGGTGATAGTCAGCGACTCCTTAGGAAGCTCTAGCTCTAATATCAAAGTTGTGTAACCCACAAGGCATTTACCTTCCTGTTCCTCTTCACTTTCACTTTCAAGAAATCGGGAGTCTAGGCGAAATCGCTCATCAGTGCCAAAGTGAGACTGCAAATTCATGAGCTAGAGACAAAACAGATACACAATAGGAGTCCTATTCCCAGGAAACTGTCTCCACCGAAGAGTTTTGGCTTGTACCTCTCACATGCTGAGATCGATGTTGGCATTACTACATCAATGCTGGCATGACCTCACCTCAAGAACTAGTCGAAGGAGGGTATGAAGAAATTAGTCTCAAAATAAATGCCTCAGTGTTAGAGTGGAGGTTAAGGTCTGCCTGCATTTACTGTCATGGACTATTCCCAAAGATACTAAGAAAGAACGGGTCCCTTAATTTTTAGTCATCACTGACCTTCTGTCCGGCTCTGCCCTCAAACTGAGGTTTAATTCGGAACCTCTCCTCATCATCCGAGCCAGACTCATCATCGCTGCTCTCAAACAGCTTTCCTGAAGCTTTACCAATTGCCACCTGTGAGAGGTGAAGAGAAGAAACAGAGATGCCTATTAGTGCTTGAGACAATCAACATTTTCTAGAGTATGTAATAGTCCCATTCACATTTCAGCACAGAAAATCCCAATACAACTCCTGTATTGGCATTATCTCCCTTGCACCTTGGATGTGGACAAAGGATTTCCATGTGAGAAAACTATCCACTGGATTTTCCTAATACTAATGCTCCTTTGCAGAGACTGTGGATAAAAAAAAAAAAAAAGCTTGTGTGATAAATCTCCAAGGCCCGTGTAGTGATCTGAGAGTCATTCTAGGGTCTCAGAATGGCTTCAAAGGATTTCATGCCAAACTCGGAAACTATGTGACTGTCTTGGTACAAATTTACCTTGCACAAATAAAAGAAGACCCCACCCCTCCAACCCTGCACTCACTTTCACTGGCTCCTCGTCCATATGGGTCTGCTGGTGGGGGTCTGGGGCCTCTGTCTCACTTTCACAGTCAGAATCAAAGATGATGTGGCTTGGCTTGGCCTCTGAATGACCATCCTAAAGCAATAACCAAAAGAATCATATCAGCAGCTTTCTCCTGCAAGTCAAATCCCATCCTTTTCCTTAGCTAGTGAAAGACTATTTCCCAAAACAGAAATTTGTGCCATCTCGTATCAATGATTTATGAACTGAATTTGCTTTTGATCTACTCTTGCTATCAGTGATTTATAACCTCCTAAAGGCTTGCCCCATGTAAAAATGCTGTATTCATCACAATTCCTGTATAGGGTCAAAGATAAAAATTTTAGGTTTTTGGGCCCGGAGAGATAGCACAGTGGCGTTTGCCTTGCAAGCAGCCGCTCCAGGACCAAAGGTGGTTGGTTCGAATCCCGGTGTCCCATATGGTCCCCTGTGCCTGCCAGGAGCTATTTCTGAGCAGAAAGCCAGGAGTAACCCCTAAGCAGCGCCGGGTGTGGCCCAAAAACAAAAAACAAAAAAAAAATTTTAGGTTTTATCTATAGTCTTAGTCCCGCCCCCCTCCCCCCCATTCTTTTTTGTTGTTTGTTTTGTATTTTGGGCCATACCCAGTGACATTCAGGGGTTACTCCTGGTTATGTGTTCAGAAATTGCCCCTGGCTTTGAGGGACCATATGTGATGCTGGGGATCAAACTCAGATCTGTCCTAAGTCAGGCGAATGTAAGTCAAATGCCCTACCACTGAGCTATAGCTCCGACCCCTCCTCTCCATTCTCATGTAGAACCCACTTTGAGCTTGACAGCAGTTTCAAAATGTACTCTGGGACAACTGGTCTGCAAGTTGCAGTTTTTGTTGTTTTTACTTGTACATTCTTCTCCTCCTTTCTTCTTATTTTTAATTTTAAGCTACACCCAGCTGTGTCCAGGACTTACTTCTGGCTCTGTGCTCAGAATTTACTCCTGATAGTGCTTAGAGGACCATGTAGGTTGCCAGGGATTGAACCTGGGTTAGCCAAATGACAGGCAAACACCCTACCTGCTCTTCTGCTCTGTGCCACCTACTCGATTTCTACTTTAATAGCTAATAACTGATCCTGTTCCCTTAAGGTTTCCATCTCTTCAGAGCCACTTTTTTTCTCACTAGTAACTCTAACCTTCAGTAACTCTAGCCTCCTTCCTCATCACAAATTCTAAATTTCTTTTTTTTTTTTTTTTTTTTTTGGTTTTTGGGTCACACCCAGCGTTGCTCAGGGGTTACTCCTGGCTGTCTGCTCAGAAATAGCTCCTGGCAGGCACGGGGGACCATATGGGACACTGGGATTTGAACCAACCACCTTTGGTCCTGGTCCGGCTGCTTGCAAGGCAAACACCGCTGTGCTATCTCTCCGGGCCCCAAATTCTAAATTTCTATTCTAAATTCTAGTCACAATGCTAGTCCATCTTTTCTAGAAGACTTTTCATCCCCCTTCTGGCCCTTTTAAGTCTACTTGATTGGGATCTGCTCATAGTTCCTTTAAAAGTGACCCTGCCCCCCAAAACATCAAATGAGCCCATGGCAGGAACAATAATCCTTTCATCAAATTAGCACTGATTGAGAGAGCTAACTACAGAGAACTTTGTAGGTTAATAATGGTTGCAAGAATGAAAAATGGTGTCTTAATAGTTAAATTTGACAATATAAATGAGGGTAAATCCTGACATTTTATAATACCTAACAATAGATGGTGATAAAAGCTTCTAAATCAATGACACAAAACAAAACTAAGGGCTACCATGATGTTGAGCTCTAACAGTAAAGGCACCTTATCATCAAAGACAAGGTGGAATTTGAAGAGTTAATTTATTCTTTTTTTTTTTTTTTTTTGTGGTTTTTGGGTCACACCCGGCAGTGCTCAGGGGCCACTCCTGGCTCCATGCTCAGAAATTGCTCCCGGCAGGCACGGGGGACCATATGGGACGCCGGGATTTGAACCGATGACCTTCTGCATGAAAGGCAAACGCCTTATCTCCATGCTATCTCTCCGGCCCCGAGTTAATTTATTCTTACAGTAAAATTCTACTCACCAAATTTGTCAGGGCATCATGAACCAGCTTCTTCTGTTCTTCTTTTGCTTTCTGCCTTGCCTCCAAGGCTGCCAAGCGCTTCTGGTTATCTTCAGCTTGCTTATGCTTGGTATTAACACTTAGTGAGCTATTAGCAGAAAGAAAGGAATCAGTCTTGCATTCCTGAGTATCTCTCTTGGAGAACACAAGTGACTTCTCAGGTGCTGTGCAGTTGTTTAAAGAATGCATCTTTCCTGCACAGTTGCCTACTTTTGTGGACCTCTGGCCTTTATCAAAATCTGGCCTAAGAGTCTTTGCATCAGAACTTAAAGATTTCTTATTGGTCAGTGGTAATGGACTAGAAGCAGAACTTTTTGTTCCCTTTCCTGAAATGCTAGGGGACTCCACCTTAAGATCCTGGCTCTGAGAAGTGGACTGTCTCTTTAGAGGCTGAATATGGTCTCGATCATTTGCCTTCTTTGTATGTTGGGCAGGAATTTGATTGCTTGATGAGTCATTAGCATAAGAGGATACTTTTTCCATGGATATATCACTGGAATCTTTAAGTTTCAAGGAATTCTGATCTTTATTAATACTGTTAGTGGCAACATTCTCTTTTAAGGATTTATTCACTGACTGCTCTTCATAGAGACAGCCTATTCCCCTGAAAGCCTTGAATTTGGGCTTTAATTTGTTTTCCTTTGGTTTTGGAACTGCACAGGTATTCTCTTCCTCTAAAAGAGAAGCCACAATTTCCTCAGGATGAATACACTGTTGACTTCTGCCACGGACACTACTGGGAGGCCGTGGACTTTTGGAGTCCTTATGTATAGTGGTAGTTTCCTGGACATTGCCCTGAGTATCTTCTACTGGAGGTTCTGAGTTCCTGTCAGCCAATTTTTCCAAATCAGCCAAAGTGAGAGTCAACTGAGGACAGTTTCTCATCATGGCATCATATTCCTCATCTGCAGATTCTTCTGACTCAGATTTAGAATCAGCATCATCACTGCTACTGTAGTTGGATGGAGATTTACAACCAGGAAGCTTAGTTTCTTGATTGACGGCCCACTCTATGTTGTTGCTTCTTTTTTGAACTTTATTATGGTGATCAGAAAGCCCACACTCTTTTGAATAATTTTTCTTACAAAAATTTTCCCTTTGTGAAAATTCTTTATCACTTTGAACCTTGCCAGCATTTTTTTTCATTGCAATGATTTCATCTGTATCACCTGAATCATAGCCACAATCACTTACCTTACCGTCATCACTATCATCATGTCTGAGGCCTACACCTGTGAAAGAATCACGGTTATGAATATCTGACTTGAAATCATGCCTTACAACTTCAAAGGAATCATTTTCAGATTCATTTGCAGAAAACTTCATAGCTCTTGCTAAGTTTTCCTCTCTTGCAATCAACAGTCTTAATTCATCTTCAGAATCATTTTCATTATCAAACATGCTATTTCTGTTCCCAGTAGTTTCCAAGCAAGAATGAAGAAGTAAATTTTTTGGTTTTTGAGAATTAGAATCAGGGGCATGGGGTGATTTAGAAAAATTCACAGAGCCAGAGAGTATTTTCTGTGTGGTCTCTTGCTGTGTAAAATGTGAACTTTTCGTTGCCAAACTGGGTCTTTGTCTCATAGTTGGAAAACCAGTGGGACTTTCATCCTTTCGTGTTTTTATTAGCTTCTTGGGAGGACTGTGAAAGTCAGAAAACTCTCCTCGTCGCTTTTTACTCATAGGATCATCTCCTCCTTCCAATTTCCAAGTGAGGTTGGATATTGGTACAGTACATGTGAAATCTTCCCCTATCTTCTTTAAATTGTGGCAGTATTTTGATGGATCATATTTGATGATGTGATTCAAATTAAGGTCCACATTCAATGGCATTAGATTTTAGGAAAGTATATTAATATACTGAAGAAAAAGGAGCAATATTTAATCTTAAGCAAGTCCTCTTTCTTTTACCTCTTTGTCCTGCGGTGTCCTATCAAACAAGATTTCACTAGGTGACTATAAGTCTTTGACAAAAATCATCTAGGCCAGTGATGGCTAACCTTTTTGAGCCCGAGTGCCCAGACTGCTGCAGAATGCCCAGTCCTCCCAATGGCCAGTCAGGCCCTACTGCCAGGTGAGCTGCATAGCAGACACTGGCACACTCGCTTCCCGCCGCGCCACATATCTTAATTGCAGACCTTTCCGCGTGCCAGCTGCAAGGCCTTCGCGTGCCACCGCTGGCACGTGTGCCATAGGTTCGCCATCGAGGATCTAGGCTATTTGTGGATGTTAATGCAAACAAATTAAAATTAACTTTAAGGGATAGAGGATCCAAAACTGTTTCCTGTCACTCTGAGATCTTTACCCAATGAATATATAATGTACAGCAGACTACTGAGGGAAGACCAAAGATACTGGACAGGTGCTCCAGTTTCAAATTCTACCCATTCTTGCTTTCTTAAATGGCTCATCTTAGCACAAACTCTCCTAGCTCAGTATTAACTACTTTACATTCTATTCACTCACTGCAGAACATTTTGTAGATCTAAGAAAACTATGAAATCCTTACTAGCCCTGTTTTATTGCTGAAAATTCAGAAAGATAAAGTCAAGAGGCCATGAGGTCAACAGACACACTTCCTGACAGTATAAAACTTATCTATAGGTAAGTTGCTTTTAGTGACCCTAAAAAGTTCCTTTGCTCATGCAGCAATAACTAGAGACAAACCAATGATATGAGCTGTGTAAGAAGGTGTCAACTGTCTATCACCTCACTCCTAATCTTTTCCATCTGTGGCTGCAATTGGTGGGAAGCCAGAAGGCGGAGGGCACACAGACAAGATTACAGGTATTTTGTCTATTAGCAAAGAGCATAAAAACAGAAGCTGATGGGGGCAAGAGCATAGCAGAGAGGGAGTTTGCCTTGTATGCTGCTGAACAAGGTTCAATCCCCAGTATCCCATATGGTCTCCCAAGCCTGCCAGGAGTGATTTCTGTGCAGAGGCAGGAGTAACTAGAGTTGTGTTGGGTGTGGCCCCAAAACAACACAACAATAATAAAAAAAAAAAAAACAGCTGTTTCAGTGCTCTCTAAGGACCTGGGTCATACAAACTTATATTAAGCCAAACCATCATACTCTCCTGGTCCCACGGGAGTGGGCCTCCCTATTATTTTTGGAAAATGATCACTGCTTCTTGTTCCTTCAAAACAGCTGTATTATAACTCACACCTGAATATCCAGATTACTTGTGAATCCCTCACTGAGACATAGGATTAGAGTGAAAGCACACACCAAATGCATCGTGTCCAGACATCTATGACAAAATTCAATCCAACTATATTTCCTTAGTGTAAGAAGCATCAAAATTCCATTCTCCTGGATTTTATATGAACAACACCATTTTCCTGCCAGTCTAGATTTTTTTTTTTTTTAATTTATTTTTTATTTTGAGGTCACACCCGGCAACACTCAGGGGACCATATAGAATGCCGGAATTGGAACCACAGTCAGTCCTGGATCGGTTGTGTGGAAGGCTTATGTTCTACCACTGTGCCATCTCTTCGGTTTCCCGTCTATATTTTTTAACCTATTCACTTTTTTTCTGTACTTCTTCCTTTCACTTTTCATGAATGTGAAATTCCCTCGATTCCTAATTCCTACAGGGCCTTCTACAAACACATTGATTTTGGCACTGCAATTTATTTTTATTAAACTACATTAAAACATGAACCACTGGTGGTATGTGCCAGTACCAGCTTGCTAATGACAATCCCTGTTTTCTCACCCCCTGGATTCATATCAAATGAGATAATATCTACTTCTGGAGCTCGACAAAGTACAGTAAAAAGTAAGTAAAGTAGGATAAAGTAAAGTAGGGTAGGATGTTTGCCTTGCACACGGCCACCCCGGGTTTGATCCCTGAAATCTCATATGGTCCCCCAAGCATCACCAGAAAGACACTCATAGTGCAGAGCCAGGAGTAATACCTAAGATTCCTTGGGTGTAAACCAAAAGCAACAACAGCAAAAAAACTACTTACTTCTCAGGAAGTGAAGTGATTCTATATTCTAAAAGGGCAAAGAAGACTTTTACAAGTATCATTCACAGTGATAAACAATTACACTGAAAGGCCAAAAGCAAAGGATATTTTACGTTTTTGTTGATTCTTTAGGTGAAGGATAGGTAAGACTCTTCCAAATTTACTCACAACCCAATCCTAAAAGAAAAAACATATATACATATGTATACATACATACAAACACACAAATGAATATCATGAATGTCAAAGATTAATTGCATCGTAAAATTTAAAATAAAAATGAGGGGCCAGAGAGAAGGTACAATAGATAGGTACAACATTTGTTTTGTGTACAACTGACCAGGGTTTGATTCCCAGGATTCCAAAATGTCTCCCAAGTGCACCAGAAGTGATTTCTGAGAGCAGAGCCAGGAGTAACCCCTGAAGATCACCCTGTAAGGTGAATCCCCCCCCACCAAAAGTCCAAAAGAAACCCCACCAGCTGTTAACAATGGGAAATCTGACCCAAGATATTCTTCTCAATTCCTGGGCTCTTTAGGAAACACGTTTCCACCTGGGATTTGACATCTCCTTTGATAAAATGAAGGACAAAAGTGTCTGTCCCATATCTGTAAACGAACCCTAAAGACCATAAAGCAGTACTTAGATCAACTGCTTCAAAGCAGGGGAAAAGCAATGACTTTGGTCATGGTGCTCAAATGATGTGGTCCTGAGGACCTGGCAAAGGCTGGCAAAGGCAACTCACTTTGTGACCTGGTACTTCTGTTCCTGGGACTGCTTTCATTTGGATATTTATAGCTGCTCTCTTTTCTAGCAAGTCACTGCTGACTACTGCTGATTTTTCTTTTTTGGCTTTTGCTTCTTCTCTCTCTTGGGCCAATCTGTAGCAGAGAAAATGTATTTAGAAAAGAAAACCGTTAAGCTGCCCAGAAATTTTTGGCTTGTTTGTCACACCCAGCAGTGCTCATGGGTTATGGCATGCTCTGCACTCAGCAGTGCTTAGGGAACCATATGGCATGTGGGAGATGGAATCTAGGTCAGCTGCATGCAAGGAAAATGCCCTACCCACTGTGCTATCGCTCAAGCTCTGGCCTGTCATGTTCTTAAATCATGCACATAATGATTCTTCTGTCTTTCCTATTGGGATTCTCTATTTTCTTTCTCGCTCTCTTTTTTTCTTTGTTTTTTGCGCCACACCCAGCAGTGCTCAGGGGTTACTCCTGGCAGGATCGGGGGACCATATGGGATGTGGGGATTCAAATCGCTGTCCTTCTGCATGCAAGGCAAATGCCCTACCTCCCTGCTATCTTTCAGAGTCCTTCTTTCTTTCTTTAGTGACACTAGTACTAATAGTCAAAGCAATAAAGCAATGTGGTAGCAACTATTAAAGTTTTCAACATATTCAGCCTATGACAAAGCAACTCTCTTTTCTGATATATGCCTGAGAGTAACCCTTATATTGGCCACAAGGAGCAGGTACCTGAATAGGATGACCTAAGTAGCGCCAGTGGGGGATGACTCACTATACTGCAGCAAAATCATTTTAACCGTTTTTTTTTTTTTATACAATTACTTTATTTAAGCACTGTGGTTACAAAATTGTTCATGGTTGAGTTTCAGTCATAGAATGTATACCACTCTTCACTAGTGCACATTTCCTTGCCCCCACCCCTGCCTGCCTCTAGGACAGGCATTTTACTTCTTTCTCTTGCTTTTATTTTTTTTTTTTTATTTTTTTGGTTTTTGGGCCACACCCGGCAGTGCTCAGGGATTACTCCTGGCTGTCTGCTCAGAAATAGCTCCTGGCAGGCACGGGGGACCATATGGGACACCAGGATTCGAACCAACCACCTTAGGTTCTGGATCGGCTGCTTGCAAGGCAAACGCCGCTGTGCTATCTCTCCGGGCCCCTTGCTTTTATTTTATGACACTGTGGTTTGTACTACTGCTAATGAAGGGGGTACCATCCATATCACTTTATTCCCTTTCAGCATTCAGCTCTTGACCAGAGCTATCAGTTCCATCTATCAATCTCACAGCGGACTGATCATTTACTACCCTAACTGCATTTACCACACTCTGTGGCAAGCTTCCTACCATGGACTCGTCCTCCTGATCTCATCTTTGCTGTCTCTGGATATTACCATACTAGCTTTTATTGTTCTTATACCCCACAAATTAGTGAGATTATTCTATGTCTATCCCGCTCCCACTGACTCATTTTATTCATAATAATAACTTCCATATCTGCCTATGTATTAGCAAATTTCATGACTTCATTTTTCTTAACAGCTGCATAGTATGCCATTGTATAGATGTATCACAGTTTTTTTAGCCACTATTGTCTGGCACTTGGGTTGCTTTCAGATTCTGGCTAACATAAATAGTGCTGTGACAAACATAGGCATTCAGAGAGCTTTTCTACATGGTGATGCAAAATCGATTTTTGTAGTAGCACTGATTACTTATGACAAATAAAAGGTAAAATCTATTACTGCCAAAAAAAGGTTACGTTAAAAAACATTGTTATTTATATAGCTTAAACTAGTGATTTCCAACCACTGGTCCTCAGATAGGTATTGATTCAAGGTTCACAAGGCCAAAAACCTTGGTCTACCATCTTGACAAGTACAGCTGGACTAGTATGCAGGTCAAATGCTAGTCCATAGATGTAAGAAAAATACTGACTTAAACTACATATATACAAGGACATGGACTTTTAGTGGGCTATATTCAAGAAGAATCCCAGTTAAGAGGGTTTTTACATTTTATTTTGTTCGAGAGCCACACCTGGTAGCACTCAGAGGTTGCTCCTGATTATTCATTCAGAAATTACTTCTGGCAGGCTTGGAAGACCATATATGATTCTGGGGATCAAACCCAGGTTGGCCACATTCAAGGCAAATTGCATACCCACTGTACTATCACTCAGGCCCAATCATTTAAGAAGGTTTTAGCTCTACTTGTAATGGCAGAATCTGTTAAGACTACAATAATGTATTACTAGATAGTCTCAAATTACTTAAGTGAATATATACAGAACCAGGGGGAATTCTCAGAGTCAAGGCAAGCCATTCTTCTATTCCTGTACAAAGACCTACATTCAATCCCTGGCACAATACCAAGAAATACCAAATATTGCTGGGAGAGTCCTGGAAAATCCCTGAGACTGCCATGGTGTACTGAACCATCTGTGAGCCAAGTATCACCTTCATGATCCTAGGGCCCCCTGAGTATTTGCTTGGAAGTGTGCCACCTTACTCCCAATTCTTATTTTTAATTTTATATGCAGGTTTTAAACCCCTGTAGACTCTTACCTGTGCAAAAAACTTTCTTTTGCCAGTTGAATTTGCAGTGTTCCACCTTTCCATTTGGTTTTATTTAAGACAGACATACCTGTAAAGCAAAGATCTATTAACCATGAAAAAACAAAAAATCAATTTTAATTAAAACAAGTTACATATTACCAAGATAAACCTATTGAGCGCCAAGAGACAGAGGAAATGGAATAAAGAGAATGAGACAGAGAGAAAGCCTAGCTTCCAGACTGTATCTAGACTTACCAAGGAAGTCCTTACAGCCCTAGATACCTGTCCCTGGATGACATGAGTAAGATGAATGTGTAGACTGTGAAATCTGCCTTTTGTCTCTAAGCACAAATCAGGAACCTATGATAAGTGCTGATAATTATTTTCACTGCTATGTCCCACACTAGCGTTGCAATAGATTAACTGCAAACTGTACATTTTAACTATGTTTATTACTACCTCATATTAATTATCATCCTGTAACTTGCAGTGACAAGTGTTTAAACTAGGGGTTGGAGACATAGCACAGCAGGGAGGGTGCTTGCCTTGCACATGGCTGACCTAGACACAGTCTTCAGGAGTCAGATTAGGAGTAAGCCCTAAGCACAGCTTGGTGTGCCCTCCAAACAAACAAACAAACAAAAAAATACATAAACAATCCTCCTTCCACAAAATAAAAACCACAAAACCAACCACACCAAACCAAACAAAATAGCTAGGCCCTGGTTGATTTTTCAGAGTATTTCCTAACATTCTTTTTTTTTTTTTTTTTTTTGGTTTTTGGGCCACACCCGGTAATGCTCAGGGGTTACTCCTGGCTATGTGCTCAGAAGTTGCTCCTGGCTTGGGGGACCATATGGGACACCGGGGGATCGAACCTCGGTCCGTCCAAGGCTAGCGCAGGCAAGGCAGGCACCTTACCTTTAGCGCCACCACCCGGCCCCTAACATTCTTAATATTAACTGCCAACAAGCATAAGTTTCTACCAGAACTTATGTTCTATAGTTAGACATGATCTTATTTACTTTTTACAATATTTTCAGGCAAGTAATATCTTGCCTTATTGTGATACACCAAATAAATGAGCAGTAAGTGAGTTGGGGTTTAGAAGTCTAAATAACTTATCTCAGATTATACAGAAGAGCTGATGTGTTTTTTTTGGTGCTGAGGACTGACCCCAGGGCTTCACACATGTGACAAACAAGGCATACACGCTATCACAGAGCCCATCCCAGTCCAGAACTGGTGTTCATAATCACACCTTACTTGTCATATCTATTTCTTTACTGAACACAAAATAGATCAGTGTTTCTACAACTCAAACTACCAAAAACCCACAGCCCTTCATGATCTGCATATTCCCTTTCTATTGGCTACTATATCAAAATAACAAAAATCCATGATTGCATCAATAGTCATACAGATTATTTCTTCTCTGTTTGTAAACAGAGGCACATTGCCAAAGGCAACAATACCTCTACTTTATTAAGTAGAGATTTCATAATTACAAGGATATGAACTTAGGTATATTATGAAGCCCTAGCCCTTTAAAGGCAAGAATTATCTGCTTGGGGCCTGAAGTGATAGCAGAGGGTGGGGTCTTGCATGAGGCCAATCCAGATTGGACCCCTGGAATTCCATATGATCCCCTGAACCTGCCAGGAATGATTTCTGTTTGTTTTTTTTTAATTTAATTTAATTTAATTTTTTAGTTTTTGAGCCACACCTGGCGGTGCTCAGGGGTTACTTCTGGCTCTGCACTCAGAAATTGCTCCTGGCAGGCTCGGGGGACCATATGGGATGCCAGGGATCAAACCTGGGTCTGTCCTGGGTCGGCCCCATGCAAGGTAAACGCCCTACTGCTGTGCTATCACTTTGGCCCCAGGAATGATTTCTGAGCACAGAGCCAGGAGTAACCGAAGTGCTGGGTGTGGCCCCCAAACAAAAACAAACAAAATATCTGCATGGTAGGGCTGGAGAGATAAAAAGGATCAAATCTAGGGTATCACACATGCATTTGCTCTGCCATGGCAGCTAATTTTAAGTATCAAGAAGGAAAATCATATATATTTTGGGATGTTTGGGGACCACACCTGACAGTACTCAGGACTTACTCCTGGGTCTGTGTTTAGGAACAACTCTTGGTGGATTCAAGGTGCTGGGGATTAAATGCAGATAGGTCATGTACAAGGCAAGCATCCTATCTACTGTAATATTGCTCCAGCCCCAGAAAAACTATATTTATACAGGGGAATTTTATTATCATACAACTCAGCAGGTTTAGGTCTATACCATTTGACAATCGCAAATAAGTTGCAGCATGTTGTTAGTAGTTTTTTTTTTTTTTAAATGTTATATTGGGTCAGAGAAATAGCATAGTAGGCTAGTACTTGCCTTGCATGTAACTGACCTTTGTTTAATCCCAAGTATCCTATATGGTCCCTCAAGCACTGCTAGAAGTAATTCCTGAGTGTAGAATCAGAAATAACTCCTAAACATTGCCAGGTAACCCAAGCACAAAATGAAAAATTATTTCAAAAGATAACATTTTCATATGATTGCTTGTTACCCATCTCCTACATATTCCCAATGTCTTTTACTCTCTCGCTCTCACCCTTCTGCTTCTCTCTTTTGTGAGCTAAACCCAACAGTGCTCAGGGCTTACCCCTAAGATGATACATGGTACAGGCATCAAACTGGGTGAGCTATGTGCAAGGTAAATACATCAACTCCTTACCCTTAGCAGATAATTCTTTTATGTTTGTTTGTTTTAGGGCCACACCTAGAAATGCTCAGAATTGCTTCTATCTCTGCACTCAAAAATTATTCCAGGTGGTGCTTAGAGGACCATATGTATGCAGGATCGAACCAATGTGTGTGTCTCATGCAAGTCAAGCACCCTATCCTCTGAACAATTGCTCTAGCCCCAGTAGATAATTCTGTTTTTTTAAAAATAACTTGTTGTTGTTGTTCTTGTTGTTGTTATTATTGGGGCTACATCTGGCAATGCTTAGGAGGCTACTCCTTTCACTGCACTCAGAAATTAGTCCTAGGGCTGTGTAGGGGGCTAGATAGGATGTCAGAGATCAAACCTGAGTTGGCTTCCTGCAAGGCAAGCACATTATCAAAGCACATTAAAAAGTGCATGAATCACATATGACACCCTGATGATGAGGAAGTAGCAACAACTTGATCTAAGGGCAGGTTGCCCTACCTCACCACCTAACAGTGAGATGAAATCAGAAGACCCTCTGTCCTAGGATCTGTGCAGAAACCAAGATTACTAATTACAAAAGACTGACTATGACAAGGGCTCTATCCTAGGCTTCACCCTAGGATTTTGAAAAACCAAGATCTCTAATTACAGACTGACTTTGAGAACCACAACTGAGCAGAACTTTTCCTGGGACCATAAAGAAAGACCTTGAGATTTGACAACTAACATGACTGGAGTTTGTGGTCAATTTCATGAGAGTATGCTTCAAAATTAGACATACCCTGTATCTCTTAGGCCAAAGGAATTTCCTTTCTAATTTCCCCAATGCTTTCTGTGCCTATGTAAAACAAAATAAAACAAACAAACAAAAAAACTTCTTGCCACATCTTCCCCCCACTTTTTTCTTTTCTTTTTTTCTATCTTTTAATTGTATTTATATTTACAGCTTCTAGATTGGGGCCCCATTTCACAGAACCACAGAACATGAATCATCTTGTTCTGCCTCATATTTATATATCTTCCTACAAAGTGAGAAAAGAAAAAAAATGTGGATGAGACCAAGGGACCAAGCAGTCTCAGGAGCATTGAGTGGAAATAAAAAATGGTCAGCCCTAAATCCCCAAATCAATGTCAATAACAATAGAATCAAGAGACCCAAACTATAACAAAATATATTACAAATAAATATATGTATATATATAATATTCAAGATATAATATATAACAAAACTATAACAAAAACTATACACAAAATGCACCTGTTATACTAGCAGTCTAGGGGGCTAAGGATGGAGGTATGGGATGCACACAGGGAGCTATGGTGGAGGGAGGTCAACACTGGTAGTGGGAACGGCTCTAATTCAGTCACTATGTAAATGAAATACAACTGTGAAAGACTTGTAATTCACATTGGTCTCAATAAAAAATAAAGTGTACGAATCAAAAGATTATACAGAAAACATATAAGGATCTTACATTTTTTCAGGTCTGCTTCTGCTGCTTTGATGTTGATATATGCAAAGACTTTCTGTGGATTTCCTAAAATATACATGAATACATATTAGATCTTATCTAGAAAAGAGTATAAAAATAAAGCTTCTCTAGTGCAAAAATTAGCTCTTCAAAATTGAATTCTTTTTTTTTTTTTTGGTTTTTGGGTCACACCCAGCAGTGCTCAGGGGTTACTCCTGGCTGTCTGCTCAGAAATAGCTCTTGGCAGGCACAGGGGACCATATGGGACACTGGGATTCGAACCAACCACCTTTGATCCTGGATCGGCTGCTTGCAAGGCAAACACCGCTGTGCTATCTCTCCGGGCCCAAAATTGAATTCTTTCAACAAAAAAACTGCTCGTTTTTCAGTGGGCATAAAATTTGCCATTTTTATAGGCATGACTATCAAATTATTCCAAAAGAAAACATGAAAAAAAGGTATCAAATACTCAGCATAATAAATAATTTGTGGGGGCCGGAGAGATAGCACAGCGGTAAGGCATTTGCCTTACATGCGGAATGTCGCTGGTTCAAATCCTGGCATCCCATATGATCCCCCGAGCCTGCCGGAGGTGATTTCTGAGTGTAGAGCCAGGAATAACCCCTGAGCATTGCTGGGTGTGACCCAAAAACAAAAAAAAAAAAAGAAATTTGTGGGGCCGGCGTGGTGGTGCTAGAGGTAAGGTGCCTGTCTTGCCTGCGCTAGCCTAGAACGAGCCTCCATTCGATCCCCTGGTGTCCCATATGGTCCCCCAAGCCAGGAGCGACTTTTGAGCACATAGCCAGGAGTAACCCCTGAGCGTCACTGGGTATGGCCCAAAACAAAACAAAAAAAGAAATAATTTGTATGTTTATGACAGTTAACTTAAAAGAATACTTCATGCATAGCAAAATGTAAGTCAGCTCTGAAGATGAAAGTGTTATACATTTCAGAAATTAGATAATTGGCTGGTGCCAGAGAGATGTGCGCTTGTCTTGCACACAGTAGATCTGGGTTGATTCTTGGCCATGCTAGGAGTGATCCCTGAGTATAGAACCAAGTAATGCTGGATAAGGGCTAAATACATACACACTCACACACTCTCTCTCAAATTGGGAATTCAGAATTTTGTTTCACTTCAGAAATATTCTGGGCAAGTTGTTCTACATCATTCATGACAGACACACATACACACACACTCAATTTGGGAATTCAGAATTTTGTTTCACTTCAGAAATACTCTGGGTAAGTTGTTCTAAATCATTCATAACAGACCCCGGGGCATGGGGCAGAGTGTGTTTTGTAAAGTTCAAACTGAACTATACCTGCCCTTAACTATCCTTAAAAGACCATGCATTTTACCTTGGTCATCGTTCCGTGTAATGATCTCCACATCAGAAACTTCTCCAAATCTGCCAAACTGCTGTTGTAGGTCTCCCTCAGAAATGTTGTGGCTGAGGCCGCCCACAAAGAGGCGCTTCAGTTCTCTGTCAGCTTTCATGAAGGCTGGGCATATGTTTAATGTGGGAAAAACAATCTTCTGTCTACAAAAAAAGAATTCTATTAGTTCTTCTCAAATCAACCAAACCTCCCACTTTGAAAACATATTTTTATTCTCCTTTAATAAGGAAACAAAAGCCAAAAAGTGCAGCAACTTGTAATTGTGATTTCAGAGCTGGCATTCAAATCTACAATTGGTATCAGGAGATAATCCAAAGGACTGAGAGCATGCTTTGCATACTAGAACTTGATCCCCAATTCAATTCATGGTCCTGTTGCCAATGGTTTGGTAAATTGTGGAGAATGAGGGGTGGATTCAAGAAACAAATGCTTCCCACCCAAGTAACCAGCCAGGGGGGAAATGCCTGGCTTAGCTCATGACAGTTGTAATTTCATCACTGGCAATCTGAATATGTCTCCTTTCCCTCACAGAATTTAGGAGATAAAAAATAGTGAACCCATACAGCTTTTATTGAATTAAACTTACTTAGAAAGACATGACAGGAGAGAAAATGAGGAAGGACATGCTCAAGAGAGAGCATGGCTTCTCCTGAATGGAAAAAACAGAAAAACATGAAGACAAGCAAATTAGGATACATATTCAAGGGAGAACACTTGCTTGAAGAGTAAAACTTAAACCTCCACTCTTACCATGAAGTTTCTATGTCAATTTGGCCACCTGGACCTGTGTCTCAATTTCTATTGCTGTGCTTCCAGTTTTTCTTTTTTCTTTCTTTCTTTCTTTCTTTTTTTTTTTTTTTTTGAGGGGGAAAGGGGTTCTGGGGATACACACCTAGCAATGCTCAGGGGTTACTTCTGGCTCTGCGCTCAGGAATCATTCCGGGCAGAAGATTGGCTGCATGCAAAGCAAGTGCCTTACCCGCTATACTTTAGCTCAGTCCCTACTACTAGTTTTTAATCCTGGAGGTTCATTTCAGACCTACAGTCAAATTCACCATGTACCCACTTAGTAGCAGCACCACTAACATCCACTGACACATATAGATGCTTCCTTCTAAACGATTATATACTCTACTCCACTTCATTGACTTATCCATGGTGTTGAGAACTTTCATTCATTTATTCACTTTTTTTGGTGTTTGTTTTTGGGCCACAACCCACAGCACTCCTGCTAGCTCTTTGCTCAGAAATCTGGCAGGTTCAGGAGACCATATGGGCTGCCGGGGACTGAACCAGTGTGTGCTACTGTGTGCCAGGCAAATGACCAACCCAAATGCTGTACTATCACTCTGGCTCCTCATTCATTCTTACAAACGCTGGTGGAGGGGCCAGAGAGATAGCATTGGAGGTAAGGCATTTGTCTTTCATACAGAAGGTCATCAGTTCGAATCCCAGCATCCCATATGGTCTCCCGAGCCTGCCAGGAGCGATTTCTGAGCGTGAAGCCAGGAGTAACCACTGAGCGCTGCCGGGTGTAACCCAAAAACCAAAATAAATAAATAAATAAATAAATAAATAAATAAATAAATAAATAAATAAATAAATAAAAACGCTGGTGGAAACGGCCACAGTGCGATTATATTTAAAAAGTTCAACTCCATTCAGGAGTTCCTCAGTTATGTACGAAAGCAGAAGTTGCACTTCGAACACCAGGTGCCTAAGAAAAATCTCGACAAAAAGCCGCTCTAACTAACAAAAGGAACAAATGGAGTTGCTAATACAGATTAGGGTTTTTGGTAAGTGTCAGTGTTGTACAGAATTTCTCTCTGTCTCTGTCTCTCTCTAGCGATGATGTCACTTGCCCAACTTCAGAAAAGTGAGCGATAAAACAAGAACATTAGTCAGGTCTAATTTCAGAATTTCTTTTATTTTTTTAATTTCAGCACTTCTTTTTCTTTTCTTTTTATTAGTTTTAGGGTCACACCCATCAGCCTCAGGGGTTACTCCTGGCTCTACGCTCAGAAATCGCTCAGGGGACTATATGGGATGCCGGGATTCGAACCACCGTCCTTCTACATGCAAGGCAAACCTTCATGTATATAGCTTCATGCTATCTCTCTGGCCCAATTTCAGAATTTCTAATCCTTAACTATACATCCTATGCCTTACGTGGTAGGGAAGCATCCCCAGCGGGACTAGACTTGAGGGACATCACCCCGATTTCTCAGGTCCCTTTGCAGAGCGAAATCTCTCTTGTAAGACAAGTCCAGGAGCTTCCAATGTGAGCTGGAGTCACAGCCTCTATCTTCCCTAATGCAGATTTTCCTCTCTCCCATGGCCCATCCCACACCAGTTCCTCCCAGAAGGCCCCCCACCACAAAGGTACACGATGAGTCAAACATTTCAGCCACTTTCCATGCTGGGGGAGGACCATCTCCACTCACCACGCGGATTCTCCCAGCCAAGCTACAAGCCAAGGTCCAACTTCCGGTCCCGTGTCCCAAAAGGTCCGTTCTCTCTTCTGTCCGACACGATTCCCATCCCTATAGACTAAGGTTCCTCCAACACTCTGCTCCCGCTCTTTTCTTTCCTGCTGAGACACAGCGTCCTTCTTGAAGCTTCATTTCCTTCTTTTTTTATTTAAATTAATATTTTTAGTTAAACTCCTTGTTTACAAACATGATTGTGGTTGGGTTTCAGTCATGTAAAGAACACCCCCCTTCACCAGGGCAACATTCCCACCCCCAAATCTCCCTCCTCCCCATCCCAACCCGCCTGTACCCTAGACAGGCTTTCTTTTTTTGTTTTTGTTTTTGATTTTTGGGCCACACCCGGTAACGCTCAGGGGTTACTCCTGTCTACGCGCTCAGAAGTTGCTCCTGGCTTGGGGGACCATATGGGACGCCGGGGGATCGAACCGCGGTCCGTCCTAGGCTAACGCTGGCAAGGCAGATACCTTACCTCTAGCGCCACCGAAGACAGGCTTTCTACTTCCCTCATTCATTCACATTGTTATGATAGTTCTCAATGTAGTTATTTCTCTAACAGCACTCATCAATCTTTGTGGTGAGCTTCATGTCATGAGCTGGACCTTCCAGCTTTTGTCTCTTTTGTCTTTTGTCTCTGAAAATTATTGCAAGAATGTCTTTCATTTTTCTTAAAACGCATAGATGAGTGAGACTATTCGGCGTTTCTCTCTCTCCCTCTGTCTTATTTCACTCAGCATGATAGTTTCCAGGTCCATCCATATATAAGAAAATGTCATGACTTAATTTCTCCTGACAGCTGCATACTATTCCATTGTGTATATATACCACAGTTTCGTTAGCCATCTGTTGAAGGGCATCTTGGTTGTTTCCAGAGTCTGGCTATTGTAAATAGCGTTGCAACGAATATAAGTATGAGTAAGGGATTTTTGTATTCATTTCTTTCTTTAAACTGAAACAAGAGTCCGAAACGCAAAACACTAACTCTTACAGAGAGTGCTGCCCTTCCCCTCACCGATTCAGACTGACAACCACGGCGGAAGTAGCGGGCGGAAGCAAAATAAAGAGACTCCCAAGCGTGCTTCCGGAACCTCCCGGTCCCTGACGTCCAAGTTCGGATCCGTCCACTTCGGCCAGAATGGGGGGGGAGGTGGCGAGAGTCTTGTAGGATGAAACTTATTTTATTTTTATTTTACGAACTCAGAGTGGCGAGACTTACCCAAGGTTCTGAGTCCGAAGGGTCCGTGCCAGCGCGGGGCTCGGCCTTCAAGGTCCATCAGTCATTTACTTCCTAGGCCTCCCCCCGCAGGTCCCCGGGGTGTGGTAGGCGCCAGGGCGCGCGCAGTTTGAAGTTTGGAGTGGAGGAGGCTCAGGACCCCGCAGGCCCGGCGGTGGGCGCTGTTCCGGAGGAGAGAGCGAGATGTCCGCAGGTCGGCGGCGTTCTGCCATGGAGGCCAGGCGGGCGGAGCTCCGCGCGCTGGAAGCCGAAGTCTCGGCTCTGAGGCGGATGTGTGGGGAGCTGCCGGCGCCCTCGGGAGACGCCCTCCGAGCCAGGTAGGGAGGGAGGGTGGAAGGGAGGGAGGTGGGCTTTGTGGCCCCCTCAAAGCTACCCAATGGCTCCTTTGAACCAGCCCCTTAAACTGCTTTTCTTGAAGTTCTCCCTTCCTGGACCGGAGAGATAGCATGGAGGTAAGGCGTTTGCTTTGCGTGCAGAAGGACGGTGGTTCGAATCCCGGCATCCCATAGGGTCCCCCGAGCCTGCCAGGAGCGATTTCTGAGCGTAGAGCCAGGAGGAACCCCTAATTGAGCGGTGCGGGGTGTGATCCAAAGACCAAATAAATAAATAATAATAATAATAATAATAATAATAATCTGAACACTATGTACAATCTAAAAAGTAAAATAAACATTGTAATTCTTGCCTTCAAAAATTCACAAAAGATGACCATATACATAATACTAATGTACTCAGCAACTAAATTAATAAATATTATAAAATAACAAGCTATAAGGTCTCTCTCAATAGTTCCTCTCTCTATGGTACTTGCTCTTCATAAAATATTATTTCAGGGGCCCTGAACGATAGCATGGAGGTAGGGCATCTGCCTTGCATACAGAAGGTCGTAATTCGAATCCCGGTTCCCATATGGTCCCCCGAGCCTGCCAGGAGTGATTTCTGAGCATAGAGTCAGGAGTAACCCCTGAGCACTGTTGGTTGTAACCCAAAACCAAAAATACAAAAAAAAAAGTTCTCCCTTTCTTGCCACTCACTCCAAGTGGGCGAAGGGAAGCCTTGCCTGGAATGGAATCTCGCTGGGAACTTGAAAGGTGGTTTCGCGATATTTGGGGTACGAGGTTCCCGACCTATGGCAAATGACATTTGTTTCCTTTGGGGGGCATCTTTGTTTTGGTTTTGGAGCCACACCCAGCTGTGCTCTGGGATCACTCCTGATGGTCCAGGGGTGTGGGGTGGCTGTGGGGACTCTGCAGCGCTGGAGATGGAACGCAGTGCCAACACCTTACTACAACTTGGAATGTCTTCTGCACCAAAGTCTAGGAGATTGAGAGTCTGAGGAGTTAAATTTAAGCCGCTTGTCAGAGGTCTCCGCTGAAGGAAATGGTTAAAAACTACTGGAACACAGAATTTAACCTCAAAAACCTTAGGTCTTTAGCTTTCTCCAAGGGGAGGCGGTGGAGGATTCTCACAGTTCATTATGCACCATGGAATCAACTCAACAGAATTCTGTTTGGTTTGGTTTGGGGCCACACCCGGAGGTGCTCAGGAATTACTCCTTCTCTGAGCTCAGAGATCTACTCCTGGTAGGCTCGGGGACCACTTGGGATTCTAGGGTTGGAACCCGGGTTGGCCGCGTGCAAGGCAAACGTTCTATCTGCTGTGCTATTGCTCCAGCCCCTCAGCATGATTCTTTTTTTCCCTCTTCCCCTTAGCACGATTCATTTGGGGGGGCACACCCAGTGACTCAGGGGTTACTCCTGGCTATGTGCCCCAAAATTGCTCCTGGCTTGGGGGACCATATGGGACACTGGGGAGATTGAACCGTGGTCTGTCCTATATCAGCCTCGTGCAAGGCAAATGCCCTACCTCTGTGCCATAGATCCGCGCCCCCCCAAAAAAGAATTTTGATTTGAGGCTGAAGGTCTTCTGATCTTTTTTTTATTACCCCACCCTATACCACCACAACTGCACAGGACTTACTCCTGTCTCTAGGTTCAGGTATCACTCCTGGTGGGCAAAGGGGACAACATTTGGTGCTGGGGATAGAACCCAGTTGGGCTACCTGCAAAACAAGTGCCAACTCACACTGTTGCTCTGCCCTCTTATTGTTTCTTTTGCAGTGCAGAAACAATTTAATATTGCTACATTTATTTTTGCTTCTGTTTCTTGTCCAATGGCATCAAATTATTCCGTGAATGACAATAGGATCTGCTTTTATAAGGCAGAGAACAAACTGGAAGCCAGCTTTAAATTGGTAGGTTTATTGGTATATTTTATTCTAATACTGTTTATTAAGGTCTTCAGAAAATAGAAAGATTTTTGTTTGTTTTGGGGCCACAGCTGGTAGAACTCTGGTACTCAGGGCTGGTGGTACTCTGACTCTGCTTAGTGATTACTCTTGGTAGGGTATCCAGGACCAGGGTCCCCATGTGGTGCTGGGGATTAAACCCAACTTGGCCTCCCAGCGCACTGTATTATATCTCTTTCTATAGAAAGAATTTAACAGAAATCACTGGTCATATCATAATGGTAATTCATTATTGCAAAAGAAGTTCAGTAATCTTACTAGAACTTGTAGAAGGAAGCTGACTTAATCTTGAAGCTCTAGAATAGATTATATGATAGGAATTCTTAAGTTTTGGGAAAATTGAGAGGTGATATAGAGAGAAGAACATTTAGAGCAATTTTTCCTCTTTGAATTTTATTCCCTTTTGTAGACATTGGAAGAAGAGATTATGTATTTTCTTTGATAGTATTTTAGAAATATTATATTTTACTTTTATGGATCAAATTAATGCACACTTGCCTAGAATTACCTGGATGGTCATTGTATGCAACTGAGTGTGACTACAGAACCCCAGCAACCAACCCTAACTTTTCTTGTGTCCTAACTTCTTCTCAAATTGTGTCCTCATCTCCTTCACAGACTTGTTGAACATTTCCTCTGAGATCTGTGAGTGGTCAAGGTTTAGAACTCTTTTTCAGATAATGAGACTTTGGATGGGGTCAAATGACTCCTATGTGTAGTTTGGGAAAGTACTTTTTGTTTGTTTTGGTTTTTGGGCCACACCCAGCGGCAGTAAAGCAAATGCCTTACTGCTGTGCTTTCTCTGTGGCCCCATGGGAAAGTACTTTCAAAATGCACATTGATCTAGGGGCCAGAGTGGTAGCACAGCAGTTGGGCATTTGCCTTGCACGGGCTGAGCTAGGATGGACCTCGGTTCGATCCCCTGACATCCCATATGGTCCCCTAGCCAAGAGCAATTTCTGAGTGCATAGCAAGGAGTATTTCCTTAGCGTCACCGGGTGTGGCCCAAAAACTGGGAAAAAAAAAGCACATTGATTTCATACTGCTTTGTTAAATCAAACTAAATATAATGATTCCAACCAACTATCAACTCGTGAAGGAATTTGAGATAGGCTTGGTTAACAACACTGATTTAGAGGTAAAGAAGTCCAGAACATGAAAAAGAACAAGGAACACATACCAAGTGGAAAGAACATCTTTTGGGTCAGTAAGTGAATATGTTATCATGATTATAAATCCAAAGGGCCAATGCAAAAGAAACCTTTGATGACCATCTATCATCTTGGACCCGTGGTTTGAGGCTAACTGGGTCACTTTTAATATTGAGTCTGACGCAAATGGATTTTTGATTTTTCACAGTTCTAATTTATTTTATAATAATTTCTATATGATAGAAATTATGTAATTATATAATATATTATGACACATATATGTCATATAATTATGACTATAATTTGGATGGGTTTGTCTCATATTGAGATTAAAGTTTGCATTTTTAGAGGTTCTCTTGGTTTTGAAATAAATCTTTGTGGTTTTTTTGTTTGTTTGTTTGTTTTTGATTTTTGGTGTTTGGTTTTGGGGCCACCCCTGGCAGTGCTCAGAAATCACTCCTGGCAGGCACAGGGACCACATGGGATGCTGGGATTCTAACCAATGTTGGTCCTGGGTCTGCTGTTTCCAAGGTTAATGCCCTACTGCTGTACTATCTCTCTGGCCTCTTGAAATAAATCTTAAGTTTTAATGGGATGGGAGTGAGAAGGACAAAATAGTTTGAAGAATTTTGTGGGCCTTTGTCAATATACTTTTAGTGGCTTTTTCATTGGAGTAATTATTTTTGTCTTTTAGACACCAGACACAATCTGAGAGATTGGAATCTTCAAAGGATCTGAGAAATCATCTTGAACAGTTAGAATCAGAACTTTCATTTCTAAGTACACTTACTGGCATCAACATAAGAAAATATTCAAAGAAGACAGAGGAGATAACAAATACCAACATGACAGAAGAGTGTAAGTGTTTAATCGAGAAGTAGTTTGAGAATAACTTTATTATACACAGGAAATTTTTGTCATCGGGTTGAATTACAATCCTACAGTTTTATTTTTTTGGGTGGGGTATTGCCTGGTGATTCTGGAGTTACTCCTGGCTCTGCTCTTAAGAATTATTCTCGGGGCCGGGCGGTGGCGCTAAAGGTAAGGTGCCTGCCTTGCCTGTGCTAGCCTTGGACGGACCGCGGTTCGATCCCCCGGTGTCCCATATGGTCCCCCAAGCCAGGAGCAACTTCTGAGCACATAGCCAGGAGTAACCCCTGAGCGTACCGGGTGTGGCCCAAAAACCAAAAAAAAAAAAAAAAAAAAAAAAAAAAAAAAAAAAAAAAGAATTATTCTCAGGGGCCGGGCGGTGGCGCTAAAGGTAAGGTGCCTGCCTTGCCTGCGCTAGCCTTGGACGGACCGCGGTTCGATCCCCCAGTGTCCCATATGGTCCCCCAAGCCAGGAGCAACTTCTGAGCACGTAGCCAGGAGAAACCCCTGAGCGTTACTGGGTGTGGCCCAAAAACCAAAAAAAAAAAAAAAAAAGAATTATTCTCGGGGCCGGAGAGATAGCATGGAGGTAAGGCGTTTGCCTCTCATGCAAAAGGTCATCAGTTCGAATCCCGGCGTCCCATATGGTCCCCCGTGCTCGCCAGGAGCGACTTCTGAGCATGGAGCCAGGAGTAACTCCTGAGCACTGCCGGGTGAGACCCAAAATGAAAAAAAAAAAAAAAAAAGAATTATTCTCATGGGTACTTGCCCCATAAGGGAGACTAGGGATCAAACCCAGGTTGGTTGCATGTGAGGCAAGTGCCTTACCTGCAATACTGTTACTCCAGATCTTACATTTTTCAAATTTTAAGTCTCTGAAAGTGATTATTATCAGCTTTTCTAGCTAGGTGCCTTTTGTACATAATAAGTCTTTGAAGTTGCTCGAGGTAGGCAGGAAAGAAGACCGTCATTAGGTAACTTAATATTCAATATTAAGTGACCATAAAGGTAGCAATATTGGATGGACTGTGGCCAAGAAGAGGATTACAGCAAGTGACTTGACCATTATCCATAAAGGCTTGAGAGATAAGATATATGGATCCGGGCCGGGTAGGTGGCGCTGGAGGTAAGGTGTCTGCCTTGCAAGCGCTAGCCAAGGAAGGACCGAGGTTCGATCCCCCGGCGTCCCATATGGTCCCCCCAAGCCAGGGGCGATTTCTGAGCACATAGCCAGGAGTAACCCTTGAGCGTCAAACGGGTGTGGCCCAAAAAAAAAAAAAAGATATATGGATCCAAATTTCTGTCTTGAACTATAATCAGATAATGTAAAAATTAAAAATCTCTAGCAGCATGATTCACACTAGTCTGAGGTGATATGAGCATAATCTTCTTTCCCAAATCTTTTAGTGTAGTAAAGAGCATTATGCAGTACAGACATATTATTCCAGATATTTTCAGTACATATACTAGCATATATCTACATTTTTATGGATATTTCCATAATATTTAATAGAAATCTTTGAGGAAGATTGTTATTTACTAATAAATGATTTATTTTTGATTTGCAGGCGTAAAGAAAGTTCTACAGAGACACAGATTATGTGGACAATGCCAAATGATTACTTTTGAACTTGAATTTCAGGTTCTGGAAATACAGGTAAAGAGAAGTATGCTGTGATAACACATTCTGTGCTACAAAATGTAAAAATTTCCCCATTCTAGTCTATCAATAGTTAATCTGTAAAGGAGTTCATAACTTGGTAGCACATTTGTGCAAAGAGGTAACATTTCAAAAATGTTATTTAAAGTATAAATACCCTAGCTCTACTCAGTAAGCACTTCTAGTGGTGCTTGAGGGACCACATAGGATTCTAGAATCGAAACTAGTCAGCTGCCATGTGCAAGGGCTACCCACTATACTATCTCTCTCTCTCTCCCTCCCCCCCCCCTCTCTCTCTCCGGGTCTGTTACTCTCTCTCTTCTCACTCTTTCTCTCTCTTCTCTCTCTCTCTCTCGCCGGGTCTGTTACTCTCTCTTCTCTCTCTCTCTCTCTCTCTCTCTCTCTCTCTCTCTCTCTCTCTCTCTCTCTCTCGCTGGGTCTGTTACTCTCTCTCTCTTGCTGGGTCTGTTACTCTCTCTCTCTCGGGTCTGTTACTTTCTCTCTCTCTCTCTCTCGCCGGGTCTGTTACTCTCTCTCTTTCTCGCTCTCTCTCTCTTGCCAGGTCTGTTACTCTCTCTCTCTCTCTCTCTCTCTCTCTCTCTCTCTCTCTCTCTCTCCCCAGGTCTGTTACTCTCTCTCTTCTCACTCTCTCTCTCTCTTCTCTCTCTCTCTCTTGCCGGGTCTGTTATTCTCTCTCTCTCTCTCTCTCCGGGTCTGATTATCTCTCTTCTCTCTCTCTCTCGCTGGGTTTCTCTCTCTCTCTCTCTCTCTCTCTCTCTCTCTCTCTCTCCGGGTCTGTTACTCTCTCTCTCTTCTCTCTCCTCTCTCTCTCTCTCGCCGGGTCTGTTACTCTCTCTCTCTCTTTCTCCGGGTCTGTTACTCTCTTCTCTCTCTCTCTCTCTCTCTCTCTCTCTCTCTCTCTCTCTTTCTCGCTGGGTCTGTTACGCTCTCTCGCCGGGTCTGTTACTTTCTCTCTCTCGCCGGGTCTGTTACTCTCTCTCTCTTTCTCTCTCTCTGGGTCTTTTACTCTCTTCTCACTCTCTCTCTCTCTTCTCACTCTATCTCGCCGGGTCTGTTACTCTCTCTCTCTTTCTCTCCGGGTCTGTTACTCTCTCTTCTCACTCTCTCTCTCTCGCCGGGTCTGTTACTCTCTCTCTCTTCTCTCTCTCTCTCTCTCGGTCTGTTACTCTCTTCTCACTCCTCTCTCTCTTCAGGTCTGTTACTCTCTCTCTCCCCGGGTCTGTTACTCTCTCTCTCTTCTCACTCTCTCTTCTCTCTCTCTCATGGGGTCTGTTTCTCTCTCTCTCTCTCTCTCTCTCTCTCTCTCTCTCGCTGGGTCTGTTACTCTCTCTCTATTCTCTCTCTCCAGGTTTGTTTCTCTCTTGCCAGGTCTGTTTCTCTCTCTCTCTCTCTCTCTCTCTCTCTCTCTCTCTCTCTCTCTCTCTCTCTCTCTCTCTCTCTCTCTCTCTCTCTCTCTCTCTCCGGGTCTGTTACTCTCTCTCTTTTTTCCTGTTTGAGGTTTTTGGTTTTTCGCCACACCTGGTGACTTTCAGTGGTTACTCCTAGCTATACTCTCAGAAATTGCTCCTGGCTGGGGGACCATATGGAACGCCGGGAGATCGAACAGCTGTCCGTCCTAGGTTAGCATGTGCAAGGCAAATGCCCTACTGCTTGCGCCACCGCTCTAGCTCCTGTACTCTCTACACCAACCCCCCATTTTTTTTTTAACTTTATTTATTAATTGATGATTGTTTTTGAGTTTTTTTGGCCATACCCAGCAGCACTTAGGAGTTATTTTTGGCTTTGCACTCAGAAATTGCCCCTGGCACTCTGGGGAACCATATGGAATACCGGAATTGAACCTGGTCCCTCCCAGTTGGTTGCATGCAAGGCAAACTCCCTGCTGCTGTACTATCTCTCCTTCCCCTTATCCCCCATTTCTTAAAAAAAAGAAAGATATAAGGACCAGAGATATAGCATGAAGGTAGAGGTAGAGTGTTTGCCTTGCATGCAGAAGGACGGTGGTTCGAATCCCAGCATCCCATATGGTCCTCTGTGCCTGCCAGGAACGATTTCTGAGTACAGAGCCAGGAGTAACCCCTGAGCGTTGTCAGGTGTGATCCAAAAACCCTCCCCCAAAAATAAAAATAAGCAAGCAATAGTGAATCCGCAGTACTAGCCATATTCTAAAATTTCCACTAGAGGGAGATATTTAGCTATCAGAATATTTAAAATAACCCATATACTAAAGCTCCTTTACTTATAAAAATGTTGTTGTAAAGTCACAGGGATATGAGTTTTGAGCCAAAATATTACTGTCGTATGACAATTGATAGAATGGTAGAAAGTCGCTTTACAGGAGAAAGCCCTGGAGAGTTGCAGTGATTACTCGCTTAGGCACAGCTGTTGTCAGAGGATGGAACATACAATTCTTTTTCCAGGTTTCCTGTCTGCTGTTAGAACTGTATACTGTTTAGGAGTTGAAAGAACATAAGAATTAATATATCAGTATTTATATTCCATGCAGCATAGTAACTCAAATAGTTGCAGTTTCTTGGGAAAATATTAGATAAATATGCATTCTCCTGGGAAAATATTAGATAAATATGCATTCTCCTAAAATGGAAAGAAATAAAGTGATTCAAAAAGAGAAAGATTATTATTTTATTATTATGATAATATTTGGGGTTTCAGCAGTTTTCAGTCTTACTCCTGGCTCTCCGCTCAGGAATCATTATGGGCAGGCTTGGGAGACCGTACGGGATAGGATTAGAACCAGGTTAGCCATGTGCAAGGCAAATGCCCTATTCTCTGTATTATCACTCTCTCCCTGAGAGAAATTTTTTTCTACTTTATTTAAATGCCATGGTTTACAAAGTTGTTTATAATATTATTGATATGGCCATTCAATGTTCCAACACCAATCCTACCACCAGAGTACCATTCCCTCTACCATTGTCCCATTTCTCATGCATCCTGCAAGCCTGCATCTTTAGCAACCACAAAATAATTTATTTTATATTCTTTGTTACAAGAAATGATAAATGGAATTGTCAAAATAAAATATATCAGTAAAAGAAAAAAATTTGAGGGGCCAGAGCATTAGCACAGTGGGTAAGATTATTTGTCTTGTAGGAGGCCAATCTAAATTCGACCCTCAGCATCCCATATGATCCCCCCACACCTACAGGAAGTGATTTCTGAGCACAGAGCCAGGAGTCACCTCTGAGCAACACTGGGAATGGCCTCCCCTCCAAAATGGAATTGTTATTTCTAACAAAAATCATTGAGGATTTATGAGATGTTTCTTGTTAGTTGAGCCTTCTGTGTTGTTTTTGCTTATGGCTTAGTTGGCTTCTATGCTACTTTCCCATCTAATTTGCTGTGTTCCTACTGGACTTTTAGTATTATGGAATTTGGAGGTGTCACAGGAGCTGTAGAACTTGGTATTTCATTTTTGGTGACTTTTCTGAGATTAATTGTGAAGCTGGATTGTTTATATATTGGAGGTTAATGAGAGAATTTGTTTTAAAGGAAAAAAAATATTATCCCACAATTCCAGTAATTTGCTGCACCAGTAGATGTGAGAAGATTAAAAGCTTGCTTAATTGTTTGCCTTGAATGCTGCCAACCCTAGTTCAATCCCCAGCATCCTGTAGGTTCCCCAAGCCTGCCTGTCAGAAGTGATTCCTCAGTGCAGAGTCAGAGTAACCCCTGAGCATCGACAAGTGTAGTAAAAAAAAGGGGGGGGGGCAGCATAATAAAGGAAAGTTTATGGCAGTTTTCTGCACCAGCACCAGAAATTGGACTTTTACCAGGGAAGGCCCTAATGCTACCCTAGCACCGAATTGCTCCAGAATGGGTTCATATGACATCCTGATAACTTGGAAACAGCAACAACTTGCTATCAGGGCAGGGTTCCCTGCATTGCCATCTAATGGTGAGATGAAACTAGGAGATGCTCCATAACACCCTGACTCCGACATAGGATCTGTGCAAAAACCATGATATCTAACAAAAGAAACTTGACTGTGACAACAGTGATTGAGAAGAACTTTTACTGAGACCACAAAGACTTGGGAATTAGACAATTTAGTGTGCCCAAAGCCTGCAGTTGGTCTTATGGCAGGATACTTCATGGGAAGGGTATCCCTGTTTATAGACCAAAGTTTTTTCTTTTTATTTTCCTATCTTTTGCTGTGCTTATGCAAAAAAAAAAAAAAAAAAAAAAAAAAAAGACTCACATACACCCCTTTTGTTCTTTTCATTTTTTCTTTTTTTATCTTTTAAATTGGGGCTCCCATGTTTTTCATAGAACCTTGGGACATGGATTACTTTGTTTTACCACATATTTCTGCATTTTTCTATATAACTAAGAAGAAAGGAAAAAAGAAAGGCGGGAGGCCAGGGACCAAGGGTCTTAGATGCATTGGTAGAGAAAAAAGAAATGCAGCACTAAATAATCAAGTCAAAGTCAATGACAATAGAATCAAGAGATCTAAACCTTAACAATCTAAACTTAAATGACCTGTTAAACTGGCAGGCCACGGGGCAAAGGATGGTACTCTGGGTCCATTGGTGGAAGGAAGTTGACACTGGTGGTGGGAATGGCCCTGACTCACTGTATATCTGAAATTCAAATATGAAGGACTTTTTATATCACAATGTTTTCAATAAAAAAAATTAATAAAGTGCAAGTTATAAAATAGGGAGGGAGATAGCTAGAAGAAGAGAACCTTTAGAGGGGTAGGGTTTCCAAGAATTATAGGAAAGGGTAAGAATATATATACAGGGGCCGGCGAGGTGGCGCTAGAGGTAAAGTGTCTGCCTTGCAAGCGCTAGCCAAGGAAAGGACCACGGTTCGATCCCCCGGCGTCCCATATGGTTCTCCCCAAGCCAGGGGCAATTTCTGAGCGCGTAGCCAGGAGTAACCCCTGAGCATCAAACGGGTGTGGCCCGAAAAACCAAAAAAAAAAAAAAAAAAAAGAATATATATACAAATAAGAGCATCCAGTCTACTTCTAGCATTCTGTACCTTGTGAGAGAGAGAGAGAGAGGTAGGCTGATATTTGTTATACAGCCTGACATTGAAGATTTTCTCCCAAGAGTAGCAAAATAGTGGAGAGCTAAGTTCCATAGTTGAGTGAATGCTGGGAAAGCAGAATCAGAGCATGTGAAGGCCAATTCCAGCCTGTCAGTAAATAATCTTGTAGCTAGGATAAAAGGGAAAAAAGCTATGCACTACTGCCAAAGACTGGAATAGATCATTCTCTCAATATGATGTACAGATGAATAACATGAATCAGTATTAAGTATCACTTATTAGGGAAATACAAATAAAACTGTTTTTAAGCATCTCTCTAAAATGGTGTCAATAGCATTTCCAAGATGTCAAAAAAAAAAATGGGGACTAGAACTATTAGAACATTAGGGAGGGTGCCTGCCTTGCACATGACTAATCCAGATTCAATCCCAAACATTCTGGATGGTCCCCTGAGTCCGGTAGGAGTGAGCTGGGTGTGTTCTAAAAGCGAGTGTACAAGCAAGAGAAAGAGACGGAGACAGAAACAGAGAAGAGAGAGCTCATATTGCTGGATAGAGACTGAATATTTTAAGTTATGTGTTGCCAAAATTATTTACATAATGTATGAACCAATTTACAGTCCTGGTGTCAGATCTGAATATGTTTTTTAGTATATTATTGGTGTTTTGTAGGTAAAAATGTCATCTCATTGTTTTAATGTATAGCTGTCTATTTCTGGTGAGAGTAAGCATGTTACTGCATGTAAATTCTCTTTTCTCTGTATTTATAGCTTATGCAATTTGTTGTTTTCAGTTTTCAGATCTCCCTGTCATGTATGGCAATATATCTGTATCTATATTTATATGTGTATATAAACATATATGTACATATATAGATATACATATCTATATAGATATATAGATATATTGCCATACATGACAGGGAGATCTGAAAACTATATATATATATATATATATATATATATATATATATTTGTTGTTGTTTTGTTTTGGGCCACACCCTGTGATGCTCAGGGGTTACTCCTAGCTATGCCCTCAGAAATTGCTCCTGGCTTGGGGAACCATATGGAATGCCAGGGATTGAACTGAGGTCCATCCTGTGTCAGCTGTGTGCAAGGCAAATGCCCTACCACTGCACCACCGTTCCGGCCCCGGCAATATATATATTTTTAGTTTATTGCTTTTCTCTCTAAGTAATGACAGACTTTCCTTTTTAGTTTATTTATTTGGCCACACCTGGTGGTGCTCAGGAGTTACTCCTGGCTCTGTGCTCAGAAATAACTCCTAGCAAGCTTGGAGGACCCTATGGGATGCTAAGGATAGAACCTGGATCAGCCACATGTAAGGCAAATACCCTATTTGCCATGCTATCGCTCCAGCCCCCTTTCCTTTTTTATATAAATATGTTATTCTTTTTATGTATAAGTGTTCCTTCAGTCATTAGTTTTATTTTCGGATATTTTGTGGCTTCAATGTCTACATTTAAGTAAATAATTCTTTTGGCATTCACTTTGATCTTTGGTTTTTAGTAGGGGATCTTATTATTATTTTAAAAATACACAGTAATTTTAGGATCTTTTCTTGGTTAGCTTTTTCTATTTCTGATGGCATTTTACTTTGCATATTTAAAGCATTTTTATTTTTATTTAATAGTTTTCTCTGATGTATGAATCTTTTTAAATTTTAGAATAAAGACAATTTCTCTTCTGTTATTATTGACCTCAACATAATATTGGAACCCACTGAATACCCAGAATTAAGTGAGTTTGTGTCTAGGTAAGTTATTCTATTTTGTTTTTTGGGTGATTGGTTTTACTATACATGTTTTAAGTGTACTTTCTCTTTTTTGTTTTATTTTTTGCTTTTGCCATTTTTGGGGTTAAACTCAGGGCTTCTTACATGTGAGGCATACACGTTAGTGCTGAGACACATTGTTTTTGTTTAGTTTAGTTTTTGTTTTGGGGCCATATCAGGCGGTGCTGAAAGGTTACTACCAGCTCTGAGATTAGGGATCTCTCCTGGCAGGCCCTGGGATGGGGTGTTAAGAATCCTCATATGAATGGGGTGTTAGGAATTGAGCCTATATTGGTCATGTGCTAAAAGGTACACTTTTGTGGAGAACATGAAGTTAATTCTAAAACTTGGCTTCACATATGCAAATTTTAAACTAAAAAAGAGATTTAAACTAAAAAAGAAGTCCTAGGCACAGTAGTTTGTATATAGGTTGTACTGGAAGGGAACAGGCATATTTTGAGCAAACAACCCCAGAGGACAAGAATGAAGAGGACAAGAACTCCAGAGGACAGTGTGAAATGAGTCCAGCAAAATATATAAGGTCCATAATACCTGGAGTTTGCTCATAGTGGTTTTTATTTTTAATTTTTTTGTTTTTGTTTTTGTTTTTGGGTCACACCCAGCAGTGCTCAGGGATTACTCCTGGCTCTACATTCAGAAATCTCTCCTGGCAGGCTCGGGGGACCATATGGGATGCCGGGATTCGAACCACCATCCTTCTGCATGCAAGGCAAACACCTTAACTCCACGCTATCTCTCTGGCCCTATTTTTATTTTTTATCTGGAGGCTACCCTGTGGTGTTTAGAGCTTACTCCTGAATCTGCACTCAGGAGTCATTCCTGTAAGGTTCAGTGTTGATCATATGGGATGCTGGAGATTGAACCTCAAACTGGGGTTGGCTGCATGCAAGGCATGCATACCCTATCTGCTTACTATTGCTCTGGCCCCATTAGACAAAAAAATTTTTTGACAATGAGTACAGGTATTCAAGTGAAATCTAACATCCTGGAAAGAATTATTTTGCTCGCTGCAGACAGAATGAATTGAAGGGTACAGCAGATAAGGATGTCCAGTGATCTGAATGTTAAAAGAATTCAGTCAGGAAAAGTTTCTAATTAGATTTAAAATAAGGGCAATTCAGACTTAGAGAAAGCTCAGTGAATTGGAAAGATACTTGGAAAGCAAAATTGAATGGGTATGTGCTGAATAAAGAGATGTCAGGATATATTAATAGGAAATAATTCCTTGATGCTGATTATTGCATTTGTTTACATAAGAAAAGTTAGAAGAGGAACATACCATGTGAGATTATGACTTCAATTTGCATGTGCTGAACTTCAATGATTATGAAATAATGAAGTAAATGTGTTATGTAAACTTCTTAAAATAATAGGTAAATAGAGGCCAGAGCAGTGGCGCAAGCGGTAGGGTGTTTTCCTTGCACGTGCTAACCTAGGATGAACTATGTTTCGATCCCCCAGCATCCCATATGGTCCCCCAAGCCAGGAGCAATTTCTGAGGGCATAGCTAGGAGTAACCCCTGAGCATCATGGGTATGGTACAATAACCAAAAAAAAAAAAAAAAAAAAAAGTAAAGAGTAGGAGATACCATTGGATTCACCTCCTAGTGAGTAGAAGTTAAAATTATAAAGTTGAAATTAAATTGCGTATGTAAAGAATATAAAGTGGGGGCTGGAGCAATAGCATGGAGGTAAGGTTCGAATCCCGGCATTCCATTTGGTCCCTTGTGCCTGCCTGGGGCGATTTCTGAGCATGGAGCCAGGAGTGGACCCCCCCCCCCAAAAAAAAAAAGAATCTAGTTGACCATTGTCAACTGGGTTGATAGTTTCTCTTGCACATCAGAATCAGGATTAAACCTTTGGTACTGCTGCCATATGTGACTCCAACTCCTTTCCCAAATTAAAAAAAATAAATAATAATGCAATAGAGGGAATAAGCAAGAAAAAGAGAAACGAGTGATAAATTATGATGCTAGAAGATAAAGATGCATAAAACAATAAGAAAGCAAAATGGAAGAAAAAAGGAATAAAGAAAAATTAAGGAAAAAGCATAGCTAGTTGGAACAACTGAAAGAGAAATAACATCCACATTCAGAGGAAGAAGAAAGACAAAGGGAGAAGTTTTGGTGAAAAAAATTATAGCTGAAAGTTTCCCCCAATCTGAAGATTAGTTTTTTTTTGTTTGTTTTGTTTTGGTTTTTGGTTTTTGGGCCACACCCAGTGGTGCTCAGGGGTTACTCCTGGCTGTCTGCTCAGAAATAGCTCCTGGCAGGCACGGGGGACCATATGGGACACCAGGATTCGAACCAACCACCTTTGGTTCTGGATCGGCTGCTTGCAAGGCAAACGCCGCTGTGCTATCTCTCCAGGCCCTGAAGATCAGTTTAATCTCCCAGAATTAGAAAGCTCAGAGTTCCCATCAGAATAACCAAAAAGAAAAAAACAAGATACATTTTAATTAAAATGAAATAACCAACAGTAGAAATATTCTTAGAGCAGCACATGTAAAGCCAAAAATAATTCATAGAGCAGTCACTATAAAATTACAGCAAAAAAAAAAAATCACAGCAAAGCTTTCAAATGAAATCCTATAAGCTAGAAGGGAGAACAGTGTTATATATACAGCACACTGGAACAGGTATCTACATTTCATCCAGCAATATTATCATTCAGATTCTCTGGTGCAACTCAAATTTTCACCAGCCAAAACTAAAGTTCTTTTTTTTTTTTAACCAAAGGAGTTCTTGCTCACTAATCTAGCACTTCAATATGCACTAAATGGCCTTATATAAAAGACCAAATGAACCAAAGAACCAAATGAACCAAATGATTAACTACTGAAGTATCCAAAGCCATACAAAACGATGGCATTAAATTCCTTTACTTTCTTTGAATATCAGTAACACTGAACTCATCAAAGGGCACAGAGTTGCTGGATAGATCAGAAAAGTAAACTTGAACATCTGCTGCTTCCCACAGACTCACTTGAACTGTTATTATAAACACATATTTGAAGTATAAGACTGGAAAATAGTCAGACAAACTATAGCCTAAGAGATGGGCACAGGGACTGGAAAAATAGTGTGGAGGTTATGGCACTTGACTTGCATATAGCCAACCCCAGTTTTAAATAAATTTTTAATAAATTTTAAATAAATAATAAATAAATAAATTTTTTAATAAATAAATAAATAAAGTTTTTAATAAAGATTCATGAACATGAATGAGAATGAAGTTATGAGACACAATAAAAGCTGTACTAAAAGAGAAATTCCGGGCCAGAGCCAAAGCACAGCCAGGAGGGTATTTGCTTTGTATGTGGTCAACTTGGGTTTAAACCCTGGCATCCCATATAGTCCCCTGAGCCTGCCAGCGGTAATTTCTGAGCACAAAGTCAGGAGCAACTCCTGAGCACTGTCGGATGTGGCCCCCAAAACAATAAATAAAGAGAAGTTCATAGTGTAAGAGGCATTCATTATGAAGCAAGAACATATACCATATTTTCCGGCATATAAGATGACTCAGCATATAAAACAACCCCCTACTTTTCCTGTTAAAATATAGGGTTTGGGCTATATTCGCCGTATAAGACTACCTCTCTTTTAACACAGACCAACTGGAAATTAAAAGACATAAGAGAAAAAGAGTAGAACCCTCAAAGGTTAACAGTATATGTTTAATAAAGCTAGATTTTGGAGTGCCAACAATTATTTTACATTTGTCATTTCTAGTGAGTGTGATTTTTTAATTGTGATCTACATTGAGAGCAGGGAGAGGGGTTCCTCCAAGAGCAGCTGGCTGGGGTGCAGTGATTAATAGGACACTATTAATCACGTTTAATATTAAACTATTAATCCCTCTATTAATCACTGTTAGTAGTGATTAATAGAGGGAACAGAGCACCTCCTCTGTGTTCCATAAAACCTGAACAGAGGTCTGAACACCAAAAAGCCACATACCCCGTGGCTGAATGAGATGCAGTGCTTGGTAACTCAGCTCCTCTGTGTGCCCTGAAAGATGAATCAGGACAAGCAGAGGATTGAGTGATGGTGTCTGGCAGCTGGATGGGATGCAGTGGTAAGAGGAGGGCGGATCACTAGTCCCTGAAGTTGAAGTAAGTTTCAGCATGCCGTATTCAGGCGTATAAGATGACCACCGGGGGGCCGGGCGGTGGCGCTAAAGGTAAGGTGCCTGCCTTGCCTGCGCTAACCTTGGACGGACCGCTGTTCGATCCCCCGGTGTCCCATATGGTCCCCCAAGCCAGGAGCAACTTCTGAGCACATAGCCAGGAGTAACCCCTGAGCGTTACTGGGTGTGGCCCAAAAACCAAAAAAAAAAAAAAAGATGACCACCGACTTTTAAGAAGTTTTTCATGGGTTAAAAAGTCGTCTTGGGGGGCCGGAGAGATAGCATGGAGGTAAGGCGTTTGCCTCTCATGCAGGAGGTCATCGGTTCGAATCCCGGCGTCCCATATATGGTCCTCCCGTGCCTGCCAGGAGCAATTTCTGAGCCTGGAGCCAGGAATAACCCCTGAGCACTGCCGGGTGTGACCCAAAAACCACAAAAAAAAAAAAAAAAAAAAAAAAAAAAAGTCGTCTTGGGGTTGGAGCGGTGGCGTGGAGTGGTAAGGTATCTGCCTTGTCAGCACTAGCCTAGGATGGACCATGATTCGATCCCCCTTCACCCCCCCCCCCCCCCCCCCCGCGGTCCCATATGGTCTCCAAGCCAGGAGCGATTTCTGAGCGCATAGCCAGAAGTAATCCCTGAGTATCACCGGGTGTGGCCAAAAACAAACAAACAAAAAAAGTCGTCTTGTACTCCGGAAAATATGGTGAGTATATGACCTACTGTTATATACTTCAAGAAACTAGAAAGAGAACAATAAATGCAGCCCAAAATAAATTGCAAAGTCCTACAGTACAAAAGATCAGTGAAACCAAGAGTTTGTTTTTGTCTAGGAGTGTTTGGGACCGCACCCAGCAGTATTGGGTGGGGGACTACTTGTGACTTTGTATGGTGTGCTTCCATGTGGTGCTTGGAATACCATGTGATGTCAGGGTTTGAACCAGAATCAATTGCATGAAAGATAAGTGTCTTAATCCCAGTTCAGGAGTGAGTTTTGGGAAGAATCAGCAAAACCAGTAACCCCTGGCTAGACTCACAAAAAATAAGAGAGAAACCCTTGATAATTGGACCAGAAATGAAAGTGAGAATATTATAATAACACTTCAGAAATACAAAGCATCATATGAGATTTTTCTTTCTTTCTTTCTTTCTTTCTTTCTTTCTTTCTTTCTTTCTTTCTTTCTTTCTTTCTTTCTTTCTTTCTTTCTTTCTTTCTTTCTTTCTTTCTTTCTTTCTTTCTTTCTTTCTTTCTTTCTTTCCTTCCTTCCTTCCTTCCTTCCTTCCTTCCTTCCTTCCTTCCTTCCTTCCTTCCTTCCTTCCTTCCTTCCTTCCTTCCTTCCTTCCTTCCTTCCTTCCTTCCTTCCTTCCTTCCTTCCTTCCTTCCTTCCTTCCTCTCTCTCCCCCTCACTCCCTCCCTCCCTCCCTCCCTCCCTTCCTTTTTTTTTTTTTTTTTTTGTCTATACCTGGCAGCACCCATGAGTTACTTATGGCTATATGCTCAGAAATTACTCCTGGCAGACTCGGGGGACCATATGTCAGGGATTGAATCTGGGTCTGCTGCATGCAAAGCAAGACAGGGATGAACAGTCAGTTCAATATATGTAAATCAACTAATGTGATATACCACATTATTGAAAGGAAGGATAAAAACCATATGGTCATTTCATGAATGCAGCAAAAGCATTCAGTAAGATTCAGCATCAATTCTTGATAAAAAGTCTCACAAAATGACACTCAAAGGAACTTAATATTATAAAGGTCATCTACAATTAATCCACAGTTAACATCCTTTATGGGCAAAAACTGAATGCCCTCCTGAGGGTAGGTACAAGACATAGATATCCACTTTTACTGTGACTCTTCAACATATATTGAAAATCCTTTTCAAAGCAATTAACAGAATACATTGACAACTCCACTGAAAAGCCCTAGAAGCAGCAAATTTATACAGTAAAGTGCATGTTACAAAATTATTGCACTGAATTTTTATCATCACCGATATATGCATCAGTTAATGAGTAGACATATCAAACTAAATCTTTAGATTCACTTTTTTCACTGGTAGTCTGGTGCCCAAGGTTCTAGCTAGATTTTGTTTTTGTGTTTGGGTTAAACTTGGCGGTGCTCAGGAATTACTCTTAGCTCTGCACTCAGAAATCACTCCTGGCAGGCTTGGGACCATATGGGATCCCGATATTCAAGCCACCATCCATCCTGTGTTGGCCACATGCAAGGCAAATGCCCTACTGCTGTGCTATCGCTCCAAACCCCTCTAGCTAGTTCTTTAATCATGTGGTTGGTCTTTTTGGTGATCTGCTGTTGAGGTTATCCATACCACTTTGAGTTGCCACATTAATATGATAAATACACTCTTGTCACTTAGAAATTGGGTTTTTTGAAACCCTGTGAACAAAACTTGGATAAAGATAAGATATTTATTACTGTCACCACAAATTTTTGGTGTATAATAAAAGAAAAGATGAATAGGATTGAAATATTTGAAAATAGTGAAAGAGTATTCCAGATTGAGAAATTAACATTTGCAATCGCAGGGGTGCAAAGACAAAAGTATAAGATTGAGTATATAAAAACTCCCAAGTACTTTGGGAGGCTATATCCAGTGATGCTCATGGTTTACATCTTGTTCCATGCTTGTGGCCTTGTTTTAAGGACCTTGAGGTCCTGGGGTTTAAACCCACACTTCTTACATGCAGAAAATACACTTAGCCTATTGAACTCTCTTCTGTCTTCAGTTTTATATCACGTGTTTTTTGTAGCTTTTGTGTAGGATAGAAGTAAAGCAAAATTGGAAGATTGGGGTTCATGTGATGATATTGATTAATCATTTTATCTTACATTTGTACAGGACAGAAGAAAGCAGAGATCTTTTCTTATTCTTCCAAAGCCTACGCTTTTTTATAGAGTGGTGTGAATATCGTAAGCGCACATTAAAACATTTCAAGGTAAAGTCTAAATTCTTTAACTTTAAACATATAAAGTAAAAGTGGTACTACTTTGCTTTAACATAATAGTCTTTCCTTAAGGTTTTCAAAGAATGGAATTTTTTCTTTCTTTCTTTCTTTCTTTCTTTCTTTCTTTCTTTCTTTCTTTCTTTCTTTCTTTCTTTCTTTCTTTCTTTCTTTCTTTCTTTCTTTCTTTCTTTCTTTCTTTCTTTCATCTTTCTTCCTTCCTTCCTTCCTTCCTCCCTTCCTTTCTTTCTCTTTCTTTCTTTCTTCCTTCCTTCCTTCCTTCCTTCCTTCCTTCCTTCCTTCCTTCCTTCCTTCCTTCCTTCCTTTCTTCCTTTCTTTCTCTTTCTTTCTTTCTTTCTTTCTTTCTTTCTTTCTTTCTTTCTTTCTTTCTTTCTTTCTTTCTTTCTTTCTTTCTTTCTTTCTTTCCTTCCTTCCTTCCTTCCTTCCTTCCTTCCTTCCTTCCTTCCTTCCTTCCTTCCTTCCTTCCTTCCTTCCTTCCTTCCTTCCTTCCTTCCTTCCTTCTTTCTTTCTTTCTTTCTTTCTTTCTTTCTTTCTTTCTTTCTTTCTTTCTTTCTTTCTTTCTTTCTTTCTTTCTTTCTCTCTTTCTCTTTCTCCCTTCCTCCCTTCCTTCCTTCCTTCCTTCCTCCCTCCCTCCCTCCCTCCTTCCTTCCTTCCTTCCTTCCTTCCTTCCTTCCTTCCTTCCTTCCTTCCTTCCTTCCTTCCTTCTTCCTTCCTTCCTTCCTTTCTTTTTTTTTTTGTTTTTGTACCTATACCTGGCAGCGTTCATGGGTTACTCCTGATCTGCACTCAGAAACACTCCTGGCAGGCTCAGAAAAACCATATGGGAATTGAACCCAGGTTGGCCACACGCAAGCAAACACTTATACACTGTGCTATCTCTTGCTCCAAACAATGGAATTTTCATTGGCTACTAGAATTTGCAAGTATTTTGAGTAAATAAAGCAGTGCTTCTGTACAAATCTTTGAATTATTTCTATAGTTTATCTTTATTTTAAAGCATATACTCTGAAACATTAAGGGTTCTTAAAGTAAAATGATAATGCTTAGAATATGATCAAAACAGGGTGATCAGCAAATTATTGTTCAATTCCTGAACTAAGTATATATATTTTTATTATAATAATTTTTATTTTGACCAAAGTGGATTACATATCTTTCACAGTAATATTTTAGGTACTTATTAACATTGAATCAGGGGAATTCCCATCACCAAAGTTGTCCTTCCTCTACCCCCGTTCCCAGCTTGCATCCCATATCCCCCTCCCTTGCCCCTCGGGCTGCTAGTATAAGTGGTCCCCTCTGTGTCTAGCTTGTTGTAGATTGGGTATCGATTCTTTTGTCATTGGCTTTGGAATTGGTGTTTAAGTCCGATCGTTTTTATTACTACTTAGTGATCATACAACTGTTTGGTCTTGATACCCTTCATTATTTCCCTCTCAATTTGAGAAGCGGAACAATATGGTTCAAGTTATGTGGTTATGTTTGAAGAAAAGAAAAGCAATAAAATGGGGTAAAAATCAAACAAGCCAAAAATGGGCAAAGTACTTAGAGGCTCTCAACATCAGTTTGAGAGAAGAAAAGGAAAAAGGAAGAGAAACACCACAATACAGAAAGAAAAATCAAACAAAAAATCCAATGAGCACTACAGCAATAAAGACAAGCACCACATAATAACCACAGTCCTAAAACAAAAATAAAACAGCATTAAAAAATGAAAACAACAACAACAATAGCAAAACCAAAAACCAAAAATAAATAAATAAATATATAAAATTATTTTGTGCTGCTTTTTTTTTTTTTTTTTTTTGTGCATAGGCACAGTAAATATTGGGGAAATTAGAAAGGGAATTTCCTTGACCTAAGATACAGGGTTTCTCCACCCTTGAAGTATACTGTCAGGGAAATAACTACAGACTCCTTGCGTGTTCATTTACTCTCCCTTAGGTCCTTTTGTGGTGTATGGAAGACTTTTGCTCTGTCATGGGTGATAAAATCAGACCTCTGTGTCTAGAGATCTTGGTATCTGCACAGGTCAAGGAATGGAGCTTATGATGAAGTCTTTCTTTATGGTTCTAGAAGTTTTGTTCCTTCACTGTTGTTTTAATCAGTCTTCTGTAGTTGGTGGTCTTGTTCATTGCACTGATCCTAGGATGAAGCCTGGGATAGAGTCTTACATTATGTTTCTAGAAGACCTGGTGAACTAAGTATATTTTTAATGTCTTTATCATACATTAGATTTTTTGCTGGATCCTGATTCATATAAAGTAGTGCTTTTTATAATTTTTATTTCAGTATAGTTAAAACTGTTGGCTATGTAATATACCTATTTGGATAATGTCAAATTATTTATGATTGCCACATAAAGACTGTTCTGAAATGTAAATATACAAAGGGTCAGGACCTTTGGTCCTGGATTGGCTGCTTGCAAGGCAAACGCCTCTGTGCTATCTCTCCGGGTATTGGCTATTTTTTAAAAAAAAATTTATTGGGGCCGGAAAGGTGGCGCTAGAGGTAAGGTGTCTGCCTTGCAAGCGCTAGCGTAGGATGGACCGCTGTTCAATCCCCAGGTGTCCCATATGATCCCCCCAAGCCAGGGCCGATTTCTGAGCGCATAGCCAGGAGTAACCCCTGAGCGTCAAACGGGTGTGGCCCAAACACACAAAAAATTTTTTTTATTGAGACCATTGTGAATTACAAGTCCTCATAGTTGTATTTCAGGTATATAGTGACAATGAATTAGGGCCATTCCCACTACCAGTGTGGACCTCCCTCTACCAGAGTTCCCAGCATGCATCCCATACCTCCACCCTTAGCCATCTAGTCTACCAGTGTAATAGGTCCATTTTGTGTTTAGATTGTTATAGTTTGAACCTCTTGATTCTATTGTCTTTGACTTTGGCTCTATGGGCTATTTTTATATTTTCTCTGGTTGTAGTCTTTTGCCCTAGACTAAATCAGTTTGATTGTTTTATTCTTATTGTAGGAGTTCTTTTTTATATTTTAGATACCAAAGTAATGATGGTCAGTATTTTCTTTAGTTCTCTAGATTACCTTTTCATTCTCTTTTGTTTTTTTGTTTGGGGACACACATGGAGGCACTCAGGAGTTACACCTGGCTCTGCGGTCAGACATTGCTCCTAGCAGGCTTGAGGGACCATATGGGATGCTGGGAATTGAACACAGGTTGGCTGTGTGCAAGGCAAAAGCCCTACCTACTGTGCTATTGCTCCAGCCCAGCCCTTTTATTCTCTTGACTGTGTCTTTTTTTGTGTGTGTGTGGTTTTTGGGTCACACATGGCAGTGCTCAGGGATTATTCCTGGCTCCACGCTCAGAAATTGCTCCTGGCAGGCACGGGGGACCATATGGGACGCCGGGATTCGAACTGATGACCTCCTGCATGACCTTACCTCCATGCTATCTCTCCGGCCTCGTGATTGTGTCTTTTGATGCACAGATTCTTTAAGTTTTTAAAACATTTTAATAGGGAACAGTGCTCAGAGACCTGGAGATTATTCCCAATGATACTCAGGAGAAAGTATGGGCCAAACATGGTGATGCTTGCAGACTTTTGCACTGGGATCCTCCAGGATTATCCTACAGTGCTTGGAGTCCACCAAGTCCACATTCTGCAAAGCTGATCAGGGGTTGTTGCTCCACCCCTTTGCGACATATCCCTGGCTCCAAATTTTACATGTCAATGAGGCATAGTTTTTTTTTTTAATTGTCTGTGTTTTGACTGAAGAAAGCATTTCTAAATTGAATGTCATATTTTATTTTTAATCAACATTTTTATAGTTTGTCCCTTATTATGTTCAAGAAATTATATGCAAATTTGATGTCATAAAATTTTTAATATAGACTTTTTATTGCTCAAGTTTTTTTTGTTTTGTTTTGGTTTTGGTTTTGGGTCACACCTGGCAGTGCTCAGGGGTTACTCCTGGCTCTGTGCTCAGAAATCACTTCTGAGAGGCTCAGGGGGCCACATGGAATGCCAGGATTTGAATCACCATCCTTCTGCATGCAAGGCAAACGCCCTACCTCCATGCTATCTCTCCGGCTCCTGCTCAAGTCTTTTATTTGTTTTTGTTTCTTTGTTGGGGAGGGTCACACCTGGCAATGCTCAGATCTAGCTCCTAGCCCAGGGATTACACCTGGTGGGGCTCAGGGAAACTCATAAGATGCTAAGAATCAAAACCACATGTGCTGCATCCAAGGCAAGCTCTCTACACAGTGTTCTCTCTCTCATGCCCTATAATTTAGCTTTTAAGTTTGTATTCTATCTATTTTGAATTAATTCTTGTTTTGTTTTGTGCATACTCAGATGTGCTTAGGGCTTATTTCTGGCTTTTCATGCAGGGATCACTCCTGGCAGTGCTTGTGGGTCCATTTTTGATGATGGGGATCAAACCCAGTTTGTTCAAGTATAAAACAAGCGCCCTACCCATTGAACTGTCTCTCCAGCCCATAGTTTGTTTTTTCTTTGGGTTTTTGTTTTTTAGTTCTTTTGTTTTGTTTGTTTTTGGGCCACACTTGGTGGCTATTAGGAGTTCCTCCTGGCTATGTGCTCAGATATGGCTCCTGGCAAGCTTGGAGGACCATATGGGATGCCAGGGATCAAACCTGGGTCCATCCTGGATCGGCAGCATGCTAGGCAAGCACCCTACTGATGTGCTATCACTCTGGTCCCATGTAGTTTGTTTGTTTTTTGTTTTCTTTTTGGGTCACATCCTGCAGCGCTCAGGGGTTACTCCTGACTCTATGCTCAGAAATCACTCCTGGCTAGGCTCGTGGACCATATGGGATGCCAGGATTTGAACCACCATCCTTCTGCATGTAAGGCAAATGCTCTACCTTCATGCTATCTCTCTGGCCCCATATAGCCCCTAGTTTAAGTCAATTTTTGTATAATGGTAAAAACGAGAGTCTTAAGTTCATATTTTGTACATGGTGGTCCAGTTTTTCCAGCATTATTTACCAAACAGGTTATCCTTTTAAGTGATTTTGACACTTTTCTCAACAAAAATCTGACTGTGTATCAGGGGTCTTCAAACTTTTTAAACAGGGGGCCAGTTCACTGTCCTTCAGACTGTTGGAGGGCCAGATTATAGTAAAAACAAAAATTATGAACAAATTTCTATGCACGCTGCATATATCTTATTTAGAAGTGAACAAACAAAATGGGAATAAATATAATATGTGGCCCGCGGGCCGTAGTTTGAAGACCCCTGAAGGTTTTATATACTGGGTTCACTATTCTAGTGTTTTACCTAATGCCATTTTCATGCCTTTAATTACTATCACCATGTTGAGATGAGGATGTGTATATTTGGCATCTTTTTAGACTCTATGCAATTTTAATATGGTTTTTTATTTCTTTAAAAATGTTACATAGACAGAGATTGTCTTGGTTCCATAAATTGATTGAGTTAATATTTTGTTATCTTAAGGTCTTTTCTATCTTTTACTGTTATTACTATTATTATTTTATTTATTTATTTTGGTTTTTGGGTCACACCTGGTGGCCCTCAGGAGTTAGTCCTGGCTCTACACTCAAGAAGTTGCTCCTGGCAGGCTTGCAGAACCATGTGGGATGCTGAGATTTGAACCACAGTCTGTCCTGGGTTGGCTGCGTGCAAGGCAAACACCTTACCGCTGTGCTATCACTTCGGTCCCTATTATTATTATTATTATTATTATTATTATTATTATTATTATTATTACCGCTGTGCTATCACTTCGGTCCCTGTTATTATTATTATTATTATTATTATCATCATCATCATCATCATAATTTGGGGTTTTTTTTATGCCACACTTGATACTGCTCAGGGTTTAATCCTGGTTCTGCACTCCTGGTGGGGCTTAAGGGATCATATGGGATACTGAGGAGAGAACCTGGGTCATTTACATTCAAGTCAAGTGCCCTACCCAGTGTACTATCTCTCTTTCCCCTTAATTATTTTATCTAAATATTTGGCTTTCAGATTTTCTCAAATTTGTGTTTCTCTTTAGGTTAGTCCTGAATCTAGAAACATAAGCCAAGTCTCTTCTGGGTATCTTTCATGATGTTGTCTCCATCATTCAACTCTTTCTTTTTTTTTTTTTTTTTTTTGGTTTTTGGGCCACACCCGGTAACACTCAGGGGTTACTCCTGGCTATGCGCTCAGAAGTCGCTCCTGGCTTGGGGGACCATATGGGACGCCGGGGGATCGAACCGCGGTCCGTCTCCTAGGCTAGCGCAGATAAGGCAGGCACCTTACCTCCAGCGCCACCGCCCGGCCCCTCATTCAACTCTTTCAACAAGTTAATTTTTCCAGACAGAATTGTATCTTATTTCCATTGATTTATTCAAGATTTTAATACTTAAAGATTCTATTTTCCCACTACATACATTTTGTTTAAGTGAAATTTATTTTCTAGTATTTATGGTGTCTTCAGTTCACTTAGGAGTTTGGTTGTATCAACATATTTTATTGTGAATGGGGGAACAAAAAAGAAAACATACTTAGAAAGTTTCCATTTAGAAATGAGGCATGTACACAGATCATGAGAAAAGGATATAACTATTTTGTTATTACTTATCAAACTAAAACAGTGAATGATTTCATAAGTGTTGAAGGGGAGTTATTGTGGCATTCAGGTATCACTGATGTTTTAATAAAAAATGTTTAATTGTGGGGTCAACTTGACATAAGGGCCAAAATTTATAAAACAGGAAGTCTTTCTAAGTAGGGGAAAAACAAGCAGATGTTAAAACTTTGACTACATATTTGTTCTGAGCATAGCATATAAAAACCAATTTCATTCATACCCAGTGATTCCAATTTATTTTTATTTTCTATTTTATTATTTATTTGTATTTATTCCAGTTTATTATCTGTAATTTTGTTTTGTTTTGTTTTTGGGTCACACCCGTAGTGGTCAGGGGTTACTCCTGGCTTTTGGCTCAGAAATCACTCCTGGTAGGCTATGGGGACCATATGGGATGCCAGGATTCCAACAACTGACCTTCTGCTTGCAAGGCAAACGCCTTACCTCCAGGCTATCTCTCCAGCCCCTATTATCTGTATTTTTTTTTGTTGTTGTTGTTTTGTTTTTGTTTTTTGGATCACACCCAGCAGTGCTCAGGAGTTATTCCTGGCTCTACACTCAGAAATCGCTCTTGGCAGGCTCGGGAACCATATGGGATGCTGGGATTTGAACCACCGTTCTTCTGCATGCAAGGCAAATGCCTTACATCCATGCTATCTCTCCAGCCCCTATTATCTGTAATTTTTATAGACACAGTCCATTTCAGATTGTTATAGCACTGATAACTTTGTATGTAACCCAGAATCAATGTGGAGACTTTTCCACTTTTTTTTTTAGTTTGGGGGACTTAATGGAATCCGGGATAGAATCAGGTTGGCCAAGTGCAAGACAAGTGCCCACCCATGGTACTATCTCTCCAACTCCAAACTAACTTTTGAGTGGGAGTATGAGCAAGAGGAAATTTTTTTCAAGGTGTTTAAATAAAGATATTAAAAGAAAAAGTAATTTTTGTTTGTTTTTGATTCACACCCAGAGATTCCCAGGACTTACTCCTGACTCTTTGCTCAGGGATCACTCCTGGCTGTGCTCAGGAGACCAATTAGGATGCCGAATATTGAAACTAGATTGGCCCCATGCAAGGCAAGCACCCTACCCATTGTATTATGTCTCTGATACAATTTTAGGAATTTTTAATTTCTAAGCACTGGTATTGAATTGAAGTTGAATTCTCACCATTGAATATGTGCAATTATATAATCTGTTTGCATTAATATGAATGTGTTTTTTAAGATATAGAAATGTGGTGTGCAATATCATCAAAAAATTCACTTTGTTTTTATGTCTTACATGATAGTAAGTTTATTGAGAAGATTCTCATTTCTGGTTTTTTTTTTTTTTTTTTTATTTTTTTTTTGGTTTTTGGGCCACACCCTGTGACGCTCAGGGGTTACTCCTGGCTATGCGCTCAGAAGTTGCTCCTGGCTTCTTGGGGGGCCATATGGGACACCGGGGGATCGAACCGCGGTCCGTCCTAGGCTAGCGCAGGCAAGGCAGGCACCTTACCTCCAGCGCCACCGCCCGGCCCCAGATTCTCATTTCTATACCGTAAAAGAAAAATATTTGTGGTATATATTATATAACCTTATGACTGTTTTTTGTAGAACTGAGGATAAATTTTTGTGGTTCTTATTTTTTGTTTTGTTTTGTTGTATAAGCTAATGACTTGGATCTGCTTGGCTTCTTAAAATATTTTGTGGTAGACTTAGAATGTTAATATTTAAAGAAAAGATAATTTTGTCCTATTTTTTAAAGCTTTTGACAGTGTGTTTGCAAAGCAATATAACTATTTTTTTTTTTAGTTCTAAGAGAATATATTTAAACTTTATTTAGAGCATTCTGTCTAGATATGATTCAGTATCATATTTCTCAGACTAGGTAAAGTACAATAGCTGCCTTAATAGAAATAAATCAAAGTTTCTAGTTCCTAGTAACATATGAATTACAAGAAAAAGATGGGATTTAACTGGAAATGTTTAGTTTTTCAAAGTTTTTAGAATGTCTGCCTTTAATGCTTTAGGGATTCAGTAACTGCCAGAAAACACAAACATTTGAAAGTTTCTTGGATTTATCCTTTCATTTCATTAGTAATGGAAATAATGCTTCTTAGAGTTGGGTATTTTTGTAAAGAAGTATTTTTTTACTGGCTCTCTGGTATTTAAAAAAAAAGAATTTTGTAATTGTGTTTAAATGCTTCACATTACTTTGATCTAAACCTACAGATTCAGTCTTTTTACTTATAAGATTTTTGAACGTCCCTTGCTTAAAACATAAAATTCACATCAATATTAAGAAATATTTAAGCTTTTTTAGACATTGTTTAAACTTATTGTAAGTATGTATATGCTTTATCTTTCATGTTGCATTGATAGTGGTTAGAAGTATGGCCCTATGGGTAATCTTTTTAAGCAAATAAAACTGTTGGGATGCTTTCCCAGTGCGATGGGATTGCCTTCCAAACGTATCTCTTCGATGCGGTCCCGGATGTAATGAGTGTCATTAGCCTTGCAGAATGTATCATCAGTAATTGAAGTTATGTCATTAAACTGGAAAATAAAGAGAAAAATTGTTTAGAAATCTGAAGTTTCCCTTTGTATGTTATGTTTTAGTATCTTACAGAATATTTTATCCTAAAACTAACATTCTTTTTATTTATTTATTTTTTGGGTTTTTTTTTGGGGGGGCCACACCTGTTTGATGCTCAGGGGTTACTCCTGGCTAAGCACTCAGAAATTGCCCCTGGCTTGGGGGGACGATATGAGACGCCTGGGGATCAAACCACGGTCCTTCCTTGGCTAGCGCTTGCAAGGCAGACACCTTATCTCTAGCGCCACCTCGCCGGCCCCAAACTAACATTCTAATATTGTATATAATGTGCATCATGGTTATCAAATCTTTTTTATCCATTCTGAACCCCTTTTAAATCTAGTGTTACTTGAAAGAATAGGGCATTTCTGTTGTTACTCAGAATAAGTAATATAGTAGAAAATTCTGAGTATAAACATGATATTTTAGAAAAAAAAATTTTGGTGGGGTGGTCACACCTGGCTGCGTTCAGGGGTTCCTCCTGGCTCTATGCTCAGAAGTCGCTCCTGGCATGCTCAGGGGACCATATGGGATGTCGGGATTTGAACCACCGACCTCCTGCATGCAAGGCAAATGCTTTACCTCCATGCTATCTCTCCGGACCCCTAGAAAAAAAATTTTACCTAGAAAATATGTTATTTTATTCTAACTTTTTGGTTTTGGGGTCACATCTAGTGATGCTCAAGGGTTACTACTTTTTGTTTGGTTTTTTGTTTTTGGGCTAACCCAGTGAGGCTCAAGGGTTACTCCTGGCTATGCACTCAGAAATCGCTTCTGGGGGGACCATATGGGACGTCGGGAGATTGAACCACAGTCCGTCTTCGGCTAGTGTGGGCAAGGCGGACGCTTTACCACTTGCGCCTCTTCTCCGGCTCTGGGTTACTACTTCTGACTCTATACTCAGAAATTATTTCTGGTGGGGTTAGGGGGAGCATATTGGATGCTGGGGATTGAACCTGGGCCAGCTGGATGTAAAACAAATAACCTTGCTTCTGTATTATCACTCTGGCTCCAAGAAAAAGCAAACTATTTTAGAGTCTACTCAAAAAGTCACAGCCCTCCTTTAAATTTTCCATAAATAAGTAAAAAATTGCTTGAGCATTCTTGTGATGTCAAAAGACCAATTTTCGGGGCCAGAGAGATACAACAGTGGCAAAGTGTTTGCTTTGCATGCTGCCAACCCAGGAGATGGTGATTCAATTCCTGGCAACCCACATGGTCCTCCAAGCTTGCCAGGGGTGAATTTCTGAGTGCAGAGCCAGGAGTAACCCTTGAGTGCCATCAGGTGTAACTCAAAAAACAAAAAAACAAAATTTTTTTCATTTTAGTTTTTTTCTTGTCATCCTTGCACAGGGGCCATGCTAATTTTTTCTGTATAGTTCCAATTTTAGTATATGTGCTGCCTAAGCAAGCACATTTTAGTTTGTTTTTATTCCCTCTTTTTATATTGATATTGGACCATAACATTAGCTTATAAATCTCTTAAAGCATAGGGCCAGGGGGCCAGAGTGATGGCACAGCAGTAGTGTGTTTGCCTTGCACACGGCTGACCCAGGACAGACCGAGGTTCCATCCCTGGGTGTCCCATATGGTCCTCCTTGCCAGGAGCTATTTCTGAGCACATAGCCAGGAGTGACCCCTGAGCGTCACCAGATATGGCCCAAAAACAAACAAACAAACAAAATCTCTTAAAGCAAGTATTTAATGCTGTTTGGAGAATGAACTATCAACCAAACTTTTACTGCATTATTATCATTATTATTATTATTATTATTATTATTATTATTATTATTATTATTATTATTATTATTAGGTTTTGGTCACACCCGGCAGCGCTCAGGGGTTACTCCTGGCTCTACGCTTTAGAAATCGCCAGCGCCTGATCTCGTCTGATCTCGGAAGCTAAGCAAGGCCGGGCCTGGTTAGTAGTTGGATGGGAGACTGCCTGGGAATACTAGGTTCTGTAGGCTTAAAAAAAAAAGGAAATTGCTCCTGGCAGGCTCGGGGAATAATATGGGATGCTGGGATTCGAACCACTGTCCTGCATGCAAGGCAAACACCCTACCTCCATGCTATCTCTTCGGCCCCTCTGCTGCATTATTTCAAGTCTACATTGTCAGATTAACAAGAGGCCCTGAGATAAATGAGGCTGCATATGCCTCATTCCTGGTGCTGCTTATGCTCTTGGCAGAGTCTAGACCTCTGGCATAAGAATGCACTGTGTTAGTTTGATCTTTTGATTGGCCTTTGCGATTAACCTACCCTGGAGACCTAACTTAATTTCACATCTGAATAAGTGGGTTCTCTAATGTGCCATCAGATGGACTCACAGGCTCTCACATCAGAAGGTAGGGACCAGGGTGGGAATGTGTTGGTGAGCAGGGAGAAACCTGTGAACAGTGTTGAGGAGACATTTGCACTAAGGTGGTAATCATGTAGCATTGTATGCCTAAAGCACATTGCGAACCATCCTTTCTATAATTAAAGAGAAAAACATAAGATTAACCCATAGATAATTCAGAGATGTTTGTTTATTTGTCTTGGCCACACCTAACAATGCTCTGGGTAGGGGGATTACTCTTGGCTATGCACTCAAGAATTAAGTGGAACTTGGGGGACAATATGGGATGCTGGGGATGGAACCTGGGTTGCCTGTGTACAAGAGAAGACCCTCCCCATTGTAGTCTAGCTTCAGCCCTGACCCATAGATAATTTAAATGAAAGTTACTGTGGACAGAGACTCATACCTGAAGATGAATCACACGTAGACTTTCTGGTAAACCAGGAGGCACAGATTCAAGGGCATTATGGTCCAAGTAGAGGTATGAGAGGTTATTCAGTTTCTGTAAGGAAAAGAAAGTTTTGCTTGAGATCTGTTGAGGTCAGTGCATATTTTCCTCACAGGATTAAAGCAAATTTATATATATATATGTGTACGAATGTATATATAGATTTTTTGGGGTGTGCTTGAAGGAGGGGTTAACAAACATGACAATGCTCAGGAGTAACTCCTGGCACTGCACTAAGGAATTAACTCCTGATGGTGTTCAAGAACCATATGGAAGTTCTGGGGATTAAACCCAAGTTGGCCCATGCAAGATAAGCATGCTACCTAAACTGTACTATCTCTCCAGCTCATATATATCCATATATATATATGAATATATATAACCCATATATATTTATATACCATATATATTTTCTATACATATTTATATAACACATATATGCCTGTAAAGGCATTTAACAAATAGTATATTTGGTTTGTTAGGAAAAGCATTGAGCTCTACTAACCCATATTTTTGCTGTAGTTTTCTGGGCCACACTGGCAATTCTCAGGGATTACTTCTAGGTATGCACTCAGGAATCACTCCTGGTGGTCCTTGGGGGACAATATCGGATGCTAGGGATTGAACCCGGGGCATAGTACAGTACCCACTGTACTATTACTCTGGCCTGCTAATACACATTTCTGTCAGTGCATCTGCCTCAGCTCTATGTCAATTTCTGGGATTGTTTTCAATTTATTCTGGAAGAGATAGGAGGTCGGTCTAAATGCTGCGTTGAATTTGGACTCATAAATGCCATCACATCTGTTGAACCCCCAAAACATCCTGTCAGCTCCTCTATCAGTTTCTTGCAAGATGAGTACTCCTAAAAGATGTGCATGTTAATTAGGAAGATGCCTCCTAAAGCAATTTCTTAACTATTGGGCTTCTCTTGGGCCGTAGTGGTGGTGCAGTGGTAGGGCCTTGGATGTGGCTGACCTACGATGGACTGCAGTTCAGTCCCCGGGCATCCCATATGGTCCCCCAAGCAAGGAGTGATTTCTGAGTGCATAGCCAGAGTAACCCCTGAGCATCACTGGGTGTTGCCCAAAGAGCAAAACTAAAAAAGAACATTAATTAGGGCTTCTCCCTATGATGAACTACTTAATAGAATTGTCTACAAAGCAGCTGAGTTTTTGCTTGTGTTAATTTGTAAAGGATCCCTTCTAAATAGTGCATGTATCACAATCAAAGCTTTAAAATATTCCTTTTGTAAAATGTTGTTTAATATATGTTGGTGTTTTTGTTTGTTTTATTTTGTTTTGGAGCCACACCCAGGAACACTCAGGTGTTACTCCTGGCAAGCTTGGGGAAAGCTGGGGATCAAACTTGGATCAGCTGCATGCAAGGCACATGCCCTACCTCCTGCGTTATTGCTCCCGCCCCAACCATCAGTTGGATTTTAATATGTTAGTTATTCAAAGGAGAACCAACTTCATATATTTATCTTCAAATTGCAGAGTTTGGAGATTATTTCAAATATATCCAGCTTTTATTTATTTGCTGAAGTGGTGGGGGGAAATGGCCTTACCTAATGGTGCTCAGGGATTACTCAGACATCATTGCCTATGATTAAGCCTTCGTTGGTTGCTTATGTGCAAGATAAGTGTTATACTTATTGTATTATCTCTCTAGCCCCTTGAATCCAATTTTTTTTGTTTGTTTTGGGCCATATTCGGTGACGCTCAATGGTTACTCCTGGCTACATGCTCAGAAACCGCTACTGGGTTTGGGGGACCATATGGGAAGCCAGGGATCCAACGGAAGTCCGTCCTAGATTAGCATGTGCAAGGCAAACTCCATACTGCTGTGCTATTGCTCTGGCCCTTGAATCTAGTTCTTAAATGTCATTCTAGAGTCCCTTAACTTGCTGTAAAGTAAAACACATCATTTAACGTTCAGATCTTAAAATTGTTGTATTTGTAATTATTGATATTATAAGGAAAGAAACATTAAAACATTCCATTTTGAAGTTTTGTACAATCCTGGTGCCAGAAGGATGTAAACCAAATGTGTATAATTAACTAATAGAAGAGAATGATGACTCCATGTGGCCCTGTGAAACAGGATTAAAGGGGATGTCTGTGAGGTACAGGCATAAAACAGACTGAATGAGCATAATAACATGACTGCTTATGCAGTACCTAATTTATTTGTTAAATTAAAATGGCTCTGTTTGTTTATTTATTGGTTTTAAGCCAAACTTGGCAACGTTCAGGGGTTACTTGTGGCTCTGAGCTCAGAAATTACTGCTGGCAAGCTCATGGGATCATTAGGAATGCTGGGTTCAAACCCAGGTCTGCCATGTGCAAGACAAATGCCCTAACTTTGTGTTATCATTCTGGCCCCTTACATTGTTTTTTTTATTTTTGGTTTTGAGCCAGGTCCAGTGAGACTCAGGGGTTACTCCTGGCTATGTGCTCCGAAATCGCTCCTGGCTCGGGGGACCATATGGGATGATTGGGATCTAACTAAGGTCTGTCTGGGTCAGCCACATGCAAGGCAAATACCCTACTGCTGTGCTATCACTCTGCCTCCCCCTTACATTTTATTTAAAGCATGAAATTCTAGACCAGAAGTTATCATTTTGGTGAGAAAGGGTGGAGTATTAGTGATCAGTACCTGGCTTTTATACATTTGAAGCATACTCTCTGTACAGACAAATATACACCCCTCTCTGTACACAGGGATTTGCACCAGTCCATACATAAGAATATTTACCACAGAGCTATAGTACCAGCACCCCCTCTTTGATCACATTAACATTAGCTGCATACAACTGATACTCTATTTAGAAATCCTACCTTGAAATACTTACTTTGAATGTATTTGCTTTTATTCCTTTACTTTGGATTCTGTTGGACTTTGCATTAAATAAAGTAAGCTTTGGAGGAAGAACTGGAATTTTCAATAGTTCATTGTCAGCTAGTGTCAGTTCTTCTAGCAGAGCAAGTTGTGAGAAAGTATTGTCTTCTATATCTTCAATCATATTTCCCGTAAAATCTATTCTTCTTAAATTAGCTTGAAGGCAGAGTATATAAGCAATTTGAATTTAAATTCTCATTTGTGTGAATTGCAGAAAAAGCACTTATTTAACAGGTCATTCAAGTACCTTTTATTTTTGGTGCCTATGAGTGCCTATAATTAATGATTTGATTAGCTTTACTGGATAAATATTGAGCTTTCACTCTGTTTGAGAGTGATGGCCTTTTCAAACATTTGAAAGGGAACTTAAAGTTGCTAGGCCTTCTATCCTCTCCTGTTTAAATTTTCATGATACCCAGACAGTTTAAAAGAAATTCTTGTACAAAAAAAAGCATTATATTCAATTGAATAGACAGGTAAATATTTCTAGGTTTTTCAGCAACAGCTTGCATTGTGATTATGGATGTGTTCTTGTAATCACTTTATGATGTGTACATTCCTATGTGTGTGTCTGCATGATGCATCATCATCCTAGATAACTAATTATCATAAAGTGGATCTAACTTATGATTAGGAAGTAGTTACTTCTCGGAGTAGTTTTATGTATATGTAAAGTCACCACAAACATTGACTTAGTGAATATTAGAAGAATAAGTGATCTTGAAGAAATCACAGGGTTACACATTTCTTATCAACCATAATCTCATGTATATTTCTTTTCATTAAAAATTTTGTGGGTCAGGGGGCCGGAGAGATAGCACAGCATTAGGGCATTTGCCTTGCATGCAGAAGGATGGTGGTTCGAATCCCGGCATCCCATATAGTCCCTTGAGACTGCCGGGGACTATTTCTGAGTGTAGAGCCAGGAGTAGTCCCTGAGCACTGCCGGGTGTGACCCAAAAAACAACAACAACAAAAATTTGTGGGTCATACTGATAGCACAGTGGGTAGAGCATTTGCCTTGCACAGAGCAATCCTGAGACATACCTGGGCTCAATAACCCTGACATCCTATATGGTTTCCCAGCCTGCCAGAAGCGATTTTTCTGTTTGTTTGTTTTGTTTTCGGGCCATATCCCACAGTGCTCAGGAGTTACTCCTGGCTCTGTGCTCAGAAAGCGCTCCTAGTAGCCTTGGGGGACCATATGGGATGCCAGGAATCAAACCCAGGTTGGTGCGTGGTTGCCACATGCAAGGCATATGCCCTATCACTGTACTATCTCCCTGGCCCCACCAGGAGCAATTTCTGAGCACAGAAAGTCAGGAGTAACCCCTGAGTGCTGCTGGTGTGACCCAAAAACAAAACAAAAAAAAAGGGAAAAATGAAGTCATGAAATTTGCTTATACATGGATGGATATGAGAAGTATTCTGAGTGAAATAAGAAGAGGGAGAGAGAGAGACATGGAATAATCTCACTCTTGTGTGATATAAGAGAAAAAAAGATAGTATGATAATAAAATCCATAGACAAGAGAGATGAGGAGAACCAGACTAGAGTAGGAAGCTGGCCATAAGTAGTGGAGAAGTACAGTTAGGGTAGAGAAGAGACCACTAGATAATGATAGCTGGAACTGAGCACACTGAGCAAGAGCTGCGTGCTGAACAGTAATAAAGTGATAGGCACGGTATTTCTTCATTAACAACAGTGCAAACCACAATGTATATAAGGAAAAAGAAGGGGAGAGAGAGAGAGAGAGAGAGAGAGAGAGAGAGAGAGAGAGAGAGAGAGAGAGAGAGAGAGAGAGAGAGAATGGAAGGGGAGGGTGGGAGAGAAACTGGGGATATTGGTGGTGGGAAATGTTCATGGGTAAAGGGTAGTGTATATTGTTTTTGTTTGTTTGTTTGGTTTTTGGGCCACACCTGGTGAAGCTCAGGGGTTACTCGTGGCTATGAGCTCAGAAGTTGCTCCTGGCTTGGGGGACCATATGGGACGCCAGGCGATCGAATCACGGTCAGTCCTAGGCTAGTGCGGGCAAAGGCAGAGACGCCTTTCTGCTTGTGCTACCACTCTGGTCCCAAGGGTAGTGTATATTGTAAAACTGAAGCTCATCACTGAAACTTACTGTGAAACTTTGCAACCACAGTGTTTAAATAAAAGGAACAAAAATTTTTGTGCTAGGGCCAGAGTGATAGCACAGCAAACTTGATCTCTGACATTCCATATGGTTTCCTGAGCCTGTCAGGAATAATTTCTGAGCACAGAGCCAAGAGTAAACCCAGAGTTGCCATTAGGTGAGTCCCCAAAACAACAATAATAATTTGTGCTTCTCAAATTCTTTTCTATTTGTGTTTTTGGGTTTTTATAGAGTGCCGGGGATTGAACCCAGGTTGGTCATGTGCAAGGCAAGTGCCCTACCTACTATTTCTTTGGCCCTTACAAATTTATTTTTATAAGGCTTTTGCTTTCATAGCCATTATTACTGTAGTTTATATTCAAGTGAAAATTACCTATACTTTGTTGGGTTTTTTGGGGGTTTTTTTGTTCTTGGTGTGTGTTACTGGATCTCAAACCCAGGTCTTCACACATATACAAGTGTTGTATTGCTGATCTACATTCTCATCTTTGAATATGTGTGTTTTCTCTCTAAGACACGTCAGTACCTTCTTGCACTTAGAAACTTCAACACTATGTTGAAGCAGAGTAAAAATAGTACAAGAAATTCAAGGATCAGAATATGGAAAATGTGTTGATAACTAGACTGGAAGGTCATTTGTTTTTATTTGATTTATTTATTGATTGATTTTGGTTTTTGGATCACACCCGGTAGTGCTTAGGGGTTACTCCTAATTCTAAGCTCAGAAATTGTTCCTGGCAGGCTTGGGGTTCCATATGTGATGCCAGGATTCGAACCACTTTCCTGCATGCAAGGCAAATGCCCTACCTCCATGCTATCTCTCTGGCCCCTTTATTATTTTATTTTAATTTTTTTTATTGAGATCATTGTGAGGACACTTGTTTTTATATAAAAGCTGAAGTAAAAGGCAGAATGTCACTGTTCCACCTCAGCTGACAATGAAAATTTTTGGCCATTGTACATTTCAGAATATGTTTGAAAGTGCTGTGAGTATTTGGGAGTCACAAATAAATTTTCACAAACAGAATTTTGAAAAGTTGGAAATTAATACTAGAAACAACTATTTTAGTCAATTGGGCATTAACAGTGCCCAAACATGAATCCAGTTGGAGTGAAATTTGTGAAGATTGTTTGGTATAAATATCTTCAGAAGCACTTAATTGCATAGGAATCTAGAGATTTTATAAGATAGTGATCTCAAGACTGAGGCTTGGCACTTGAGAAAGAAATTTTAATGTACTTTTGCTTCACTCTTCTGGCAAACTTTTGTACATTGACAGGAAATCCAATACCATAGATTGTTGATGGTCTCGAAGGAATTAATAACTCTGTTCTTAACAAATTCATATTCAACTCATCTGAGAAATTTACTGATGATGTTCACTGACACTGCCTGGACCTTCCAAGCATCGGGGCCTGTTATAAGTATTTTAAAAATACTTTCTAAAGGGGCCGGAGAGATAGCATGGAGGTAAGGTGTTTGCCTTTCATGCAGGAGGTCATCGGTTCGAATCCCGGCGTCCCATATGGTCCCCCGTGCCTGCCAGGAGCAATTTCTGAGCCTGGAGCCAGGAATAACCCCTGAGCACTGCCGGGTGTGACCCAAAAACCACACACACATAAAAAAATACTTTCTAAGATAGTTTAACATGTTGCCACATTTATGAATCCTGTTATATGGTCAGTAGGTCAGCCACAAGGGAAGTTCAAAGGTGGAGTTTTCTTGATACTGGTGATTGACATGAGGTAGCAGCACTGCAAGTGTAAGTACAATAGTATCAGTGCTATTGTGATCTCTGATATCTCAATAAAAACAATTTTAGGGGAAAATAGACCTATGAGGCAGAGTGAAGAAAAGCAATTTCTGTGTTGTATAATGAAGAGAGAAAAATGAAGCATTGTGGTTGGATCAGCATCCTACCAATTGTATTGCACTTTTGATTGGTTGCTTCCAATGGTCCTAACATTTCAGGGCTGGGAAGACCTTATTTGTGTGCATGTTAGGATGTCAACATAAGATACCAAAATGACCAGTACAGAAAAGTGACAGGAGAATAAAAAAAAAGTGAATAAAAAAGTGATTCACCAATAAATTCTTGGATTTTTTTTTCTTGGTTTTTGGGTCACACCCAGTGACACTCGGATTATTTCTGGCTGTGCGTTCAGAAATCTCTCCTGGCTTGAGGAACCATTGAGGGGGGTCAAACTACTGAGTGTCCTAGGTCAGCGAGTGCAAGGCAAACACCCTACTGCTTGTGTTACTGCTCTGGCCCCGGCTCTTGGATATTTGTGAAATTAATGGACAATAAATATTTCAGCAGTGACCATACTAGAAATGATATGGCATCAGGACTTAGAAACATGTTAGTTACAAACTAACATAGATTAATATTATGATTTAAAATTTACTTACGTATATTTGCAAAATCTTTGGCAGTCAGTTTTTTTATTTTGTTGAACCGTGCATATAGATAGGCTGATTTCTTTGGCAAGGGTGGTACAGTTTCAATATCAGTTTCTTCACAGTAAACAGAAGTACTTAAACAAACACATAACAGGCATGTTGGCATTTCTAAATTGGGAAATAAAATAAAATTATATATATTTTCTTCTAATAGATTGAAGTGATATGACAATACTGTTATAGTTTCCTTTGTACATAATGTAAACACCACACCTATTACCAGTTTACCCACCTTCTTTCCTAAAATCCTCAATGCCCCTCCCTTGCAAACATTCTCCACAAGCCCAAACACAGTTCTCTGGCTCAATTCTTCCACAATGTTGCCTTTGGCTCTTTGTTGCTCTATTGCTATGTATCTTTAAGTCACACATCTGAGAGGTCATTCTGTATCTGACCCTTTGTTTCCTAATTTTTTTCAGCATAATACCTTCTAGTTCCATCCATTACAGAGCAAATTGTTTGGTACAAAGTCAAATTATAAATGATAGTTGAAAAGTATGTGGCCTCCAGATTGCAGCGGTGCTCATTTTGGTCCTAATGGCCCCCCAGCACTGCTGTCCCAAGTAACAGCCTAATACTGTATTCTAGACCTGAGCATTCAACCAGTGTTGAATGCTGCATGCCACCAGGATTGATCTTCCAAAAACATCTGACTTGTAGTGCTAAGATTATTGTGCCTTAATACCAATTTAAAAATGCATTTTATAGACTGTTAGTTGATAGCATGATAGATATCATACTGTTTCTTTTTTTTTTTTTTTTGATTTTTGGGCCACACCTGGTAACGCTCAGGGGTTACTCCTGGCTATGCGCTCAGAAGTTGCTCCTGGCTTGGGGGACCATATGGGACACCGGGGGATCGAACCGCGGTCCGTCCAAGGCTAGCACAGGCAAGGCAGGCACCTTACCTTTAGCGCCACCGCCCGGCCCCTCATACTGTTTCTTATAGGTAGTGACTATATATTTTTAATTTACATTATACATTTAATATAATTAAATTATAAAGTATTATAATTATATTATAACTGTTGATTTGCCAGAATTTTATTTTAGATTCTGTATTGTACAGTTACTTTATTTTATTTTTGTTTTTTTGTATCACACCCGGCAGCACTCGGGTTACTCCTGGCTCTACACTCAAGACATCGCTCCTGGCAGGCTTGGGGGATATATGGAATGACATAATTCTGCATCAAGCCAAATGCCCTATCTCCATGCTATCTCTCCCTGTACAGTATTTTATTATCTTGTTCTTAAAGTGCTAACTTTATTTTTTGTTTGTTTTTTTGGGCCACACACGGTGATGCTCAGGGGTTATTCCTGGCTATGCATTCAGAAATCGCTCCTAGTTTGGGGGACCATTTGGGAAACCGGGGATCTAACCCAGGTTCGTCCTCGGTCATCCGTGTCTAAGGCAAATGCCCTACTGCTCTGCTATTGCTCTGGCTCCTAAAAGTGATAATTTAATTGCTGAATTGGTGAATAATTACATTTCTTATTTGAATGGCAAAATATTCAGAAAGCTGGACCTAACATTAAAACAAGCTTATGGGGCCGGTGAGGTGGCGCTAGAGGTAAGGTGTCTGCCTTGCAAGTGCTAGCCAAGGAAGGTCCATGGTTCGACCCCCCCCACCACCCCCCCCCCCCGGCGTCCCATATGGTTCCCCCAAGCCAGGGGCAATTTCTGAGCACTTAGCCAGGAGTAATCCCTGAGCATCAAACAGGTGTGGCCCGAAAAACCAAAAAAAAAAAACAAAACAAATAAATAAATAAAGTAAAATAAAAAAAACCAAGCTTATTTATCATTTGGTGCATGTGCCACACATTGCAGTTAGTTACTGAACTAACCCTGGGTTGCTCCTGGCTATGCACTCAGAAATTACTCCTGGCTTGAGGGACCATATGGAATGCCAGGGATTGAACCAAGGTCTGTCCTGGATTGACCACGTGTAAGGCAAACATTCTACCGCTGTGCTATTGTTCCAGCCCTACATCTGTCCATGTTTTTTGTTTATTTATTTTGTTTCTGGCCACACCTGGCAGTGCTCACGGGTTACTCCAGGCTTTGAGCTCAGAAATCACTTCTGGCAGGCTCGGGGGACCATCTGGGATTCCCAGGATTGAACCTGGGTTGGTCATGTGCAAAGCAAATGCCCGTCCCACTGTGCTATCACTCCATCCCCATCTGTGATATTATCTGTGATATTCTATGATATTATCTGGTCTGTTGGTTTAAGAAGTGTCGTGCATGTTTCTCATTCTGTCAAGTTACTTTTTCTCTTCTTTTTTTTTTAATTTGCCTTGTACTGAATACTAATTTTTTCCCTTGCAGAGTACTAAGTATTTAGGTTTCTGGTTTGCCATCAACTTTTCATACTCTAGTTCAGGAGTCCTCAAACTTTTTAAACAGGGGGCCAGTTCACTGTCCCTTAGACCATTGGAGGGTCTGACTATAGTAAAAACAAAACTTATGAACGAATTCTTATGCACACTGCATCTATCTTATTTTGCAATGAAGAAACAAAACAGATACAAATACAATATGTGGCCCGTGGGCCATAATTTGAGGACCACTGCTTATATCATCTACTGATGAGTCTCAGGAATCACTACTGACAAGGCTCAGGAGACTATATAAGGGTTGAATCAGAATTGGCCACATGTAAAGTAAACACCTTGCCTACTGTACTATCTGTCGAGTACCAACAGATGTATTTTCTTACTTGTTGAGTTCTATCTTTAGAGTAAATTCCTGGAATTTGATGGCTATTTCACAAAATAAATACATATTTGGCTTTGTTATATACTGACAAATATTTATTAAACAGTGTTGTAATGTGGTAGAGAGATGATACAGGTTATAGGCCATGCACCTTGCATGCAGCTAACTCTGGCTCAAATCCCTGGTACTACATAGGATTCTCCAGTCACTGTCAGATGTCACTCCTGAGCACTATAGGATATAATCCACTCCCTCCCTCAAAAGACATACCAATTTGCATTTCAACCAGCAGTGTATGTGAATATCTAAAAACTACAGCCTTGCTGTAAGAAATCTGTAAGGATATACCACTCTTAAATTTTGTTAGAGACAATGAAATTATTGGGGAGGAGTGCAGTTATGATAGAGAAGGGACCATTATGACAATAATAGTTGGAAATGATCACTCTGAACAAGAATGGGAGCTAAAAGGAAGTAAAATAATGTGCATGATACCTTTTCAGTAATAGCATTGCAAACTACCATGCCTAAAATGAAATAAAAAAGAGAAGAAAAAGGGCCGGGAAGGTGGCGCTGGAGATAAGGTGTCTGCCTTGTAAGCGCTACCAAGGAACGGACCGCGGTTCGATCCCCCGGCGTCCCATATGGTCCCCCCAAGCCAGGGGCGATTTCTGAGCACATAGCCAGGAGTAACCCCTGAGCGTCAAACGGGTGTGGCCCAAAAACCAAAAAAAAAAAAAAAAAAAAAAAAAAGAGAAGAAAAGTATTTGCCATAGCGGCAGTTGGTTTTCCTGTTATTGTCTCTAGATTTTTTTTTTGTTTGTTTGCTTTGTTTTTGAGTCACACCCAGCAGTCCTCAGGGGTTGCTCCTGACTTTGTGCTCAGAAGGCACTCCTGGCAGGGTCGGGGGACCATATGGGATTTGAACCACCATACTTCTGCATATTGAATTATCCTTTTCAAGAGCAAAGCATGTTTTTCCATTTAAATATATTTTCACTATTTTTCCAATTTCTTTAAAGTTATATTTTGTTTTTTCATTTTAATTTTATTGTAGCAATATATAAATTAGTGGATAATCATTTTTCATGTTGTTATCTGAAATCATGGTTTTTTGTTTTTGTTTTTGTTTTTGGGTCACACCTGGCAGCGCTCAGGGGTTACTCCTGGCTTTATGCTCATAAATCACCCCTGGCAGGCATGGGGGACCATATGGGATGCTGGGGTTTGAACCACCATTGATCCTGGGTCGGCCACTTGCAAGGCAAATGCTGCGCTTTCTTCCGCCGCCCCCTCCCCCCAGTTTACATTTCTTTGTCATAAAGTAGGTCAGTAAATGACATGCTCACTTAATATGCCTATTGGACTATAGCACTAAAGATATAGTCCACTATTGGATTTACTATATTCAAGCAATTTTGGGTTACTATAAGGAATAAAGTTTAATTATATGCTGTTTTTAAAAATAGTAGGTGACACAGTATTCATACTTACCATCTATTTCTATCTTGGGAGGTAATGGAGTACTACTTTCATCCTTTTGTAATTGAAGACTTTTCTCATCAGTGATTGACATAGTTTCTTTTTCCTATTGGAAAATAAAATTTTATTATTAGGTCTGATAAAACCCATGTTTTACTTTGAAACTGAAGGATTATAGACATCTTTCTTCTGATAGTTACAGTTGTGTTTCTTTTATGTACATTTTTGAAGGGCTTGAACCACCCCATTGGTGCTTAGGGACTTCTGACAATTGCTTGAGAGACCATATATTCCGTGTCAGGAATAGAAGTGGGGTTAGCTATATGCAACACGAGTACTTTAACACCTATACTATCTTTCCAGCCTTCCCTTAGAATTTCATATTTAATTCCATTTTATCATTCATTAAATTATAATGAAGGTACCGGGGATGTGGTGCAGTGCCAGAGCGCATCTGCAACCTTGGATTTGTTCCCAACACCACATGGTTCTCCAGGTACCACTAATATGAACCCTAAAGATTAATCAAAGAGTAGCTGCTGGAGCTAGAGAGATAGCACAGTGGTAGGGTGTTTGTTTCGCATGCGGCTGAACCGATAGGGACCCGGATTTATTCCCGGCATCCCATTTGGTCCCCCAGTCTGCCAGGGGCAATTTCTGAGTGCAGAGTTAGGAGTAACCCCTGAGTGCTGCTGGGTGTGGCCCCAAAATCATTCTATTAAATTAAGAAACAAAGAGTAGCTGCTGCCAAGTATAATTCCAAAACTAATTAAATAAATACATTATGTATTTGTTTAACTTATATTCATCCCAGATTATGGCTCCTTGAGTAACAGTATGGAATCAAAAGGGCTAAGTAAAAGAAATAGCCAAACTTGGTGTTTATTAAATGATGAACACATTGAAATTCCAAATAAGAATTAGGGGAAATTTTACTCACTTGGAATAAAGGTTTGTCTGAGAAATCTAAAATGAAGATGCTGCTTTGCTATCATTTTATGCAGTGAAGCTATCTTACTTTATGATTTATTTTTAAATTAATTTTTTGTTTTGAGGTCATACCCAGTGGGGCACAAGGACTGACTCTGTGCTTAGGATTGACCACTGGTTCTGAACTGGTTCAAACCAGGGTCAGCCACATACAAGGCAAGTGCCTTAACATTCGTAACATCTAAATTATTTGTTTATTTATTTATTTTGGTTTGGGGACCACACCCTTTGGTGCTCATAGGCTACTCTGACCCTGAAATTGGGAGACTATGCTCAGTGCCAGATGTTGAAAATGGGTTTGTTGCATGTCAGGCACCCACCATAACCTGTACACTATCTCTCTGGTACTTAGAGGGACTCTTTTAATCCTTTACTATAGTTGTTATCTGAACTGAGTTTCTGATATCAAAGTCTGCCATGGATAGGAATGAAGTTCCAGTCAGTTATACATGGAATCTCTGAGGAGACTCCCCCTCTTTTGGAAGTGACCCTATTTAATTGCCTTCCTTAAGCTTTGACCTTTGATACTTTTTTATTCCAGCCCAGCAAACCTGCTTGAACCTCCCTCTGTTCTTGGAGGTTAGCTCTGGGGAAATTTGGTCTTTTTATTTATACTTTCTCTTTCCCATTCTGGTGGAGCGTATTTTCTGCCATTAGTTCATTATGTGGACTCCCGTCAGAAGAATGTGCTGCTTAGTTTTGATTTTTTTAGGGGGAGCACACCCAGTGATGCTCAGGACTTACTCCTGGCTTGGCACTCAAAAATTACTCTTTGCAGACAATGGAGACCACATGGAATGTTTTGAATCAAAACTGGGTTGGTTGTGTGCAATGCAAACACACTCCTCACTGTACTATCACTCTGGCCTCCTTGGTTCTTATTTCTCCTGATTTACTCTGATCTTTTATTTTCCCACATGTATTCTGGTTGAATATCATCTCCACTTAGGTTTTGTATACCTAATATACATAAATATACATTGATTTCTATTCTATTCAAAAACTTCTGAGTTTCTATGTTTATATAAGAATGATAGACTTCTAAAGCAGTGTAAAGAGAGAAACTAGAATTCATTTTTAATTTTTATCCTTTTAGGAGGGGGTGGTTGGACCACATTAGGTGGCACTCTGGGGTTACTCCTGGCTCTGCACTCAAAAATTGCTCCTGTTAGATTCTGGGGGGGCTACATGGGATGTTGGGGATTGAACCCAGGACTGCCATATGTAAGGCAAATGATGTACTCGCTCTGCCCCCTCATTTTTCTATTTTTAAAAAAGTGAAATACTGAAGCTAGAGTGATAGTACAGGATGGTACATTGGATAGAGCATTTGCCTTATATATTGCCAACCTGGCTTGACCCCTAGTATCCCATACAGTTCCCCTAGCATCGCTAGGAGTGATTCCTGAGTGCAAAGCCAGGTGAGTATTGCCTGGTGTGGCCCAAAAAACAAACTAACAGAAGTACCCTTTTTGTTACTTTTGTTATTATTGTTGTTTATTATTTTGGGCTAGCAGTGCTCAGGGTTTACTCCTGGCTCTATGCTCAGGGATCATTTCTGGCAGTACTTGTGGGACCATATGTGGTGCTAGGGACCATATCTGGATTGACTACATATAAAGCAAATGTCCTCCATGTTGTACTATCTTTATGATCCCTGAAAATACCTTAATGGGTGCCGGAGAGAGAGCACAGCGATAAAGCATTGGCTTTGCAAGCAGCCGATCCAGGACAGATGGCAGTTCGAATCCTGGCATCCCATATGGTCCCCCATGCCTGCTAGGAGCGATTTCTGAGCACAGAGCCAGGAGTAACCCCTGAGCACTGCCAGTGTGATCCAAAAACCAAAACAAAGAAACAACAAAAAAAGAAAATATTCTTAAGTGATAAAATAATACATGTGAGCCAATAATTTTGTGTCATATGGGCCATTTTTTAAAGCTCTGATAGATAACTATCTTTGTGATAATGTTTAGCGAAAATCATACCAATTTGTTGTTTTCATTAGAAGAAACTGAAGTGTTAATATTTGTTGATTTCTACTAAAAAAAATAAAAGAAACACTTAGAAGTGGTCACTGTTTCTGCTGGAGCTCTGACACAGTAAAATGCATGCATTACATGTGAGAAGCCCTGGGTTTGATCTGCAATAGGACAATAAAAATTCTTTTGCCATTTTACTGATGGTAGAAGGCTTTTGAAGCAACCACCATTGTTATATATTCTGCTGCCTTTCTCATGTTGCTGTGGGTTTCTGTGTAGGAAGTATGCAGTAGGCAGATAGGAAATAGATACTTACGTGCTACTTTAACTTTTTTCTCACTGATCATTTCCACTTGTCAAGAAAGCCACAAGGAATTAGTTAGCCCATATAAGTTGGTCCTGAAAGAGGGGGTGTGAAAGCCATCCCTATAGAGTGTTAACAATAAGTAGAATAACATGGCACACACTATTAGGTAGTGTAAATTACTGTGAAATTCTGTAGATACTAACGTAGCCAGTAAACTTTAATATATATATGTGTGTGTGTGTGTGTGTGTGTGTGTTATATGTGTGTGTGTATGTCTGTATTTCCTTTTATTTCTTCAAAAGAAACCTTAAGCTGTCATTCCATCTCTCTTTCTCTTAAAATTTCTCAAAATTTCATTTTGAGGCAATATAAATAATCAAATATAGGGCACTTTGTAATATTGCTATATATATAAATATCACTGTTCAGGGATCTTTTCAAATTTATTTTCCTTAAATTTATTTTTTAGTTTATTATAAATGCTGTTTTGTTGCCATAGATCCTGTTTATTAATTAAGGAAGCATGTATACAGAAAAATATAATGTTAACAATTACTATGAATTATTTGGAATTATTCAAAATGCTGTTTATGTCCCCATATCTTGTCAGATACATTCATTAAAAAACAAAAGCATGAAAAAAATACATGCATTTAATTCAGTAGGCTCCAGTTTTAGAAGTTAAAATTAGAGTAGAAGTATATTACCTTAGAATTTCCTCCATCCACATATTTTTTCTCATACTCTTGGTTAAATAAGGTTTCTTCAAAATTAGCTGTTCCATAGTCATAGATAATGCGTGAGTTTTGCTGAATTGGCGGTGCTGGCATTATTAGAGGCACAAACAGTAATAAGAGACGTATAGATTGCGGCATCTTCATTTTAGCAGAAACCAGCATGACTGAAAGTTACTAAACTAGTGGCCTGCTGACTTGGGCAATACTCTCTTTTTCCCTGGAAATAAAAACACAGACCATCGAAGCAATATTTAAAAGCTTAGAGGACTTTTTGGCAATAGTATCACAATGAGGGCCAGAGAGCATGTATTTAACCCTTCATGGTCTTTAATTAGATGCTAAATATTCTTTTGTATCAGCAAAACACACTGAAAAGAAGTTTGGAAAATGTTTGATATCTTCAAACAAGTCCAAGCGAGACTAGTCATTTCAGCCTTGAAAATGATACCCATATGCAATGAAATCTTAAAATATCTGCAGTATAAATAGTTAAAGACCTACTAAGATTCTGTCTCATGTGCGTTAAAAATATCATATTTCAACTTTGTTATTTTTAAGGACTCTTGATTTATATTGGTGTAGACAGAAACAAATTCCAAGGAAAAATTTAAAACAAACTATAACACTACAAGAAATAGTCTTCTAAATGATATGAAATATGGAAAAAAGTTAAGAATGTAAGTTTTTCTTCATTTTGTGCTTTTTATTGGTGTTACTATTGATAGCATTGTTTTGGAGATTAGTTATAAGAAGTGTAAAATATAGTATTGCAGTAAAATAGAACTTTAAGCAAAGATGGGGGATATAATGTGGATTCTGTGACATACACAGTGGAATTTTTGGGGTTGTGCACATTTTAGACTTTCTGTAGTAAGTCAAAACAGAATGAAGCAGAGTTGCTGACACTGCATTGTAGATAACAGTTTGTCCAAAAAAAGTCAGTGGTTACAAATGAAGAATCATAGGCGTTTGTGAGTTGCAGCATTCTGTTGCTTGCTTTAATATAAAAATTATGCAGTGGTACCCAAAAGTGCTTGTTTAAGAATAAGTTAGCTGTTTAGAAATGGCCTTTACGTTTATTAAGATTGTTAGATGAATCACATCTAAACAAACAACATTTCAAAGAATATGTAAGAAAATAGCCTACCGTTTTAGCTGCTAAGATGCTTTTTGTGGTTTTCCTCAACAGGCGCTCTTGCCTGTGCTTTAGCCCCCAGTGGCAGGGTGAATGAAGAAAGCTGTGGATTGATTTCCAACTGCTGAATAGAATTTCAGGAACCAGCAGCTTTAAAAGCACTTTCCATGTGGTTGAAATCTTTGCCAACATTCTTTCTCTAGGGTGAAAAGTAGTGCATTGTATGAGAATTGGTCTTAAAAAAGTAACAGTGCTGTACTCAGCCTGCCTATACTAATCATGGAAAGCTGTTGTTTTTACATTGTCTATTAAACTGCCAACATTTCAGTGATTGATTTGGAAACTTTACATGTCTAAAAGCATGCTTTTCACGGAAATAGTACATTTGCTTTTGAATGAAATATGACACTAAGTCAAAACACAGCCTATGTATTTATGTGTAAAGTACTTCATGCTCAAGTATGTTTTCCAAATTTTTTTCAATGTAAAGTTTAGTCTTAGCACAAATTATTTAGTAGTTTGATCATTTTTTGACCCATAGATAAAAACCCAAGTTTGAAAATTGCTTCTTAAAAATAAGTTTTGATGCTGAAAAGATAGTAAAGAGCAGTAACGCTTTACCTTGCAAGTGGCCTCTCTGGTTTTAATCTTCAGCACCCTGTCCAGTCCCTTAGCACCCACAAGAGTCACTCCTGAACTGTGAGCCGAGAGAGTACCCCAGACATCACTGAGTGTGGCTCCAAGCCCACCTCCCTGGATAAATTAAATTAATTTGATATCTAATTTGGGAGTTGATGGTAAAGCATTTTCTTGTTTGTTAAGTGCTGGTGTATAAACTTATTTCAATACTGAATTTGATTGTTTAAAAACCTTTCAATTTATTAGAACTTACTTTTAGGTGGGGGTGGATGTGACTTAGTGGTAGAATGCGGGCTCTGCCTGTCTGAGGCTCACTTTCAATGCTGACACTGCAAAAAACAAAGAATAAAAATGAGAATAAATAAATTTGAGGCTGGAGCGATAGCACAGTATGCTAACAAATGCTTCATGTTTAAGGCCTCACTTCATTGCCAGGAACAGCCACTGAACATAGAGCTAGAAGTAGCTTGAGTACATCAGTGTGGCCCCAAACAGAAACAAAAATACAAATAAATTAATTTGGGTTTTTTGTTTGTTTGTTTGGTTTGGTTTTGGTTTTGGTTTTTGGGTCACACCCGGCAGCACTCAGGGGTTACTCCTGGCTCTACGCTCAGAAATCACTCCTGGCAGGCTCGGGGGACCATATGGGATGCCGGGATTTGACCACCGTCCTTCCTATGCAAGGCAAATGCCCTACCTCCATGCTATCTCTTCGGCGCCAATTAATTTGTTTTTAAGGGTTTAAGTGTAGTGCAGGGTTTTTGTTTGTTTGTTTTGGGCCACACTGGATCATGTTCAGGGGTTAGTCCTGGAACTGCATTCAGAAATTATTCCTGCATACAAGGCAATGCCCTATCAGCTAAACTCTCTCCAGCCCCCAGAAAACTGGTATTTGAAAAAATTCAATAAAACTTTTAAAGTCTTTGGAAATATTTAATAATAAAACAGCAATCACTGGTTTGTTTTGCTTTGTATAACAAATTTATTAGTATATAACCTAAGTGAACTGGATAAAGAATTGTAACAATTCATAGTTTCATTAATGGTATTCACTGACATTTTGCACTATAGAACATTATTTTGTGAGTAATATCATCTTTCCTTGAAAAATTATGACCAGTGAATGCAATTTTACTGAATTCCAGTTCTCTATAAGAACTATAAACAACTTAGGTTCCAACAAACATATTTATTGTTCCCTTAAGTATCGGGGTAGTAGGTCAGCAAAAAGCCCAGTGGACAGAATACAGTGAAGCATGATTTGCAGAAACCTGCTCAGGTCTTTTTTGCATCCTAGGAGAGCAACTGAGGCTGAGCCACACTAACTTCTGCAAAGAAATGGTGGAATGACAAAAAGTGGGAAGGATGTCAAGGCAGGAGAAAAAAGTGTAGAGACCTGCCTGTGTTGGGAGGGAGGGAGGGAGGGAGGGAGGGAGGGAGGGAGGGAGGGAAGGAAGGAAGGAAGGAAGGAAGGAAGGAAGGAAGGAAGGAAGGAAGGAAGGAAGGAAGGAAGGAAGGAAGGAAGGAAGGAAGGAAGGAAGGAAGGAAGAGAGAAAGAGAAGGGCGGGAGGGAGGGAGGGAGGGAGGGAGGGAGGGAGGGAGGGAGGGAGAGAGAGAGAAGGAGAGAGGGAGGGAGGAGAACAAATGGTAGGGTCCATCCCAGTAAAAGATGTTCTGTTTTTGCTTTGCTGAGTCACTCTGTAGCCAGAGACCACTGAGAGATTTGTATATGAGAGACATGACCCTGTTTTCATTTTAGAGTTATCCCTCTGATATATTTCTGAAGAAACCTACTGCATGATCATTATATTGGTTGTTTATTAGTAGTTTAGTGATTAGTGACTCATCCAGGATCCAGGCAAACTTCTGTTTCCAGTCTCTTCAAGGCTGGGATTGTACCCTTCACTTTAAGGGTTTAATAAGGCTACATATGGACTTCGGGGCCTTATTTTTTCCTAGATTATGATGAGAGGCCACCCTTAGTTCCTTTGAAAGTGGCTTCTACAGAGCAGCCCACAGCCACAGGATGGTAATATGGCAGTATATAACAGTCACTTGTCTTCATCTATAAACACATACAATCCTTTAGGTTGGTTAGAAGGAAGTCAGAGATCATACCCACAATAAAGAAAAAGTAACTACACAAATCAAGATTTAGGAAATACTCAGAATACTCAAACTAAAAGTAAACCTCTTTTTCCAAAACAGAAATCTGAGGACATAGTCCCAAAACTTTTATTTCTGACAACAGCGCAAGTTTAAAGGGCTCCGAAAACCACACCTCAGTGTTTGATAATTTGCTAGAGATTGTGAAACTCTCTGCAAGCATTTATACTTGTGGATATGATTTATCACAGGGAACAGGCACATAGTAGTTAGAGGAAGAGATGCATTGAGCACAATCTGGGAGGAATTCAAATGGAGGTCTCTGTTGTTTTCACATTGCCCTTGTCATCCAACATTTAGTGTGACAAAATCCGAAGACTTACTAATCAGGGAAGTGCTACTAAGTCCATTGTTCAGTGATCAAGTTTCACTACATAGACATGATCAGTTGATTGATTGGAGAGTGTCTGAATTCAGCCTTTATGTTTTTGTTTTTGTTTTTTGAGGTCTGGCACACCTGGCGGTGCTCAGGAATCACTTCTGGCAGGTTTGAAGGACCACATGGAGTGCTGGGGATTGCTCTGGAATGGCTATGTGCAAGGCAAATGAATTATTCACTTTACTAATCTAGCCCCTCAGCCTCTATAGTAACTGATTGCCTATAGACTCATTCTAAATCACCCTATTGACTTTTTGGCATATGCATCCCAAATTCAAATCTTTCAAATGTGGCTGATACCACACCAAACCTTGTGATCTTAAGTGATGACCCCAACTGTAAGGGAAGATGTAGAATATTTACCAAAAATCCAGACTTTTCTTTGGACAAGCCCACATTCTGAATAAAAATATTTCTGGAACTTGAGTTGTTTTTTTTTTCCTCCAAAAGGATTGTATCTTACTACAGAACTATTTAACTTCACTGTTCAGTAATGAAAGGAGAAAGCTGTTTCTTGCACAAGGACTGGTTCTGTATCCAAAAGACAATAAGCCTCTGTAGAGTATTTTGGGGAATTCTATTGCTTTATCTTTGGTTTATTTGAGTTTATTTCTTTGAAGGTGTCCCATTGGGGTTTCAGTTCTAATCCATAGTTGTTTTTCAGGTACAGGTAACCAGGAAAATGTATTGAATAAAATTAAGTTTTGCAAAGAAGTTTCTAGGGAGGATTTTTTTCGTTCTAATTTTGTAAGTGATTTAGATCTACTAATAGAGAACATGTAACTGACAAGTGGCATGATTTTCCAAAAAGGAACTTTTAGCTAAAAAGCTCTCCCTTCATCCTCTTCCTCTGATGGTGAGAAGAAGTGTGCTTTGAGAATCAGAACACACAAGTGTTCAGATTTGTTCTTTTGTTGTTGCTGGTTTTTGGTTTTTGTTTGTTTGTCTTTTGGCTTTTGGGCCTCACTCAGTGGCCCTAGGGTTACTCCCAGCTCTGCACTCAGAAATTACTCCTGGCAGGCTGGGGTGACCAGATGAGATGCTAGGGATCAAACCTGGGTCAGCTGTGTGCAAAGCAAATGTCCTACTCACTCTGCTATCACTCTAGCCCCACTAGTTTTGTTCTGTGTTTATTACCCGCTTTAGATCTCAGGCAAGTAAACTACTCTGGGCCTTGTTTCTCTTATTGTTGAATTGGAATCTAATAACTACAGAATTTTACAACATCAACAAAATAGAGATTTGAGGCGGATAATTCTTTGTTGTGGTAGCAGATCCATTCACTGAAAGGCATTTAGCAGCATCTCTGCCCTTTGCCCACCAGATGCCAGTAACACTCTTCTATCTCTTCATGCCCTTTCAATTGTGACAACCAAAATTGTCTCAAGACTTGCCCGAGTATTTCCCCTATTGAGATGTGATGTGTTACAAGATCCTGTGTTTTAGATCCTCTGAAATACAGTGTTCTAGGACTTTTATGGGAAACCTGTGATTTGAATCACCAGATAAAAAATCTTTTTATTAATAACCTCACTATTTCTGAAGCCCAGTATTTTGATAAAATCAAATAAAGATGAAAATTCAAGTTCTCCCCAGGTTAAAGAGTAAAATGTAGGGGCTAGAGACATAAAACAGGGCCTGATATACTTGCTTTGTACACAGTTGACCCCTGGTACTACGTATTTGACCCCTCTTACTCGATATGTTTCCCCTGTCAGGAGTGATCTCTTTACTCTGAGCCAGAAATAAGCCCTAAGTTAGTATGGCTTTAAAAACAAAAAGTAAATAAAAAGTAAGTGGAGAGAAATGTAAGGAAGGGTTTATGTTTTCAATTTGTGATTTATTCTAAGTTTTATGTGAAACTTAAATTTACCAGTCAGTAAATTTGCAACCTAATAAAAATGTAAAGTAATGGCAGACAGGGCAATTATACTGTAATATTTATATTGTTATATTGATCAAGAAAATGTAGCAATAGAAGTTTTAGATGTTGAGATGTTTTGATTTAATTTTGCTTCCGGCTGCTGTTATAATTTATTACCAGGATTTTTGGAGGAAATGAATTTGGAATTAGGAAACCATGGTTTTAGTTTCAGTGTCCTTGGGGTCATGTGAATTATTTGCAACAGAAAAAGTATATAGAAGAGACAAAAGAAATATTTTCTATTTCTTGAATCATGAAATTGTTTAATATGTCTCATGATACACATATATCTCTGTTTTACTTTAGTGATCTCAAACTGAAAGTAAAAAATATAAGTTGTTTGAGATATTTTAGCACTAATGCTAAATTTTCTCAACTAGTATTATTACAAACAAATTTCTGAAATAACTTTTATTTTTTTTATTTTGGTTTTTGATGTTTGGGTCACACCCGGCAGTGCTCAGGGGTTACTCCTGGCTCTACACTCAGAAATTGCTCCTGGCAGGCTCGGGGGACCATATGGGTGCCGGGGTTCGAACCACCATCCTTCTGCATGCAAAGCAAATGCCCACCTCCCATGCTATCTCTCTGGCCCCCTAATTATTTTTTTAAAATCCTTTCTAGGGTTGGAGTGGTGGCGCTAGAGGTAAGGCGTCTGCCTTGCAAGCACCAGCCTGGGACAGACCACGGTTTGATTCCCCAGCATCCCATATGGTCCCCCCAATCCAGGATTAAATTCTGAACGCATAACCAGGAGTAACCTCTGAGCGTCAAACAGGTGTGCCCCCCTCCAAAAAAAAAAGTTCTTTCTAAACTGTTAAATGTATTGGTATCAGATCAGTAGTATTAATGAGTAGGGCACTTGCTTTGCAGCTAACCCGGGTTTGATCCCCTGTGTTTCATATGGGTCCTTGAGCCCACCAGTAGTTATCCTGAGTTAAGAGCCAGTAATAATGCCGAGCACCACTAGACAAAACTAAACTAAACTAAACTAAACTAAAAGTTAGGGGCCAGAGATATAGCACAGCGTATAGGGTGTTTGCCTTGCAAGCAGCTGATCCAACTAAGTTAAATGTGTCATGATTTTATGGCTAGATGTTGTTGAAATAGTTGTTCTGTTGATTGCCTACAATTGGCCATGCACTTTGCTGAATGCTTCATTGTTATACACTGTATCTCTATGCCCATATAACTGCCCTCTGAGAGCTGTACAAATGAGAAAAGGAAGGATTAGAGTATTTAAATAATTTAGTCATCTTGCTAAGTTAGACTTTTCAAAATTCGTTGTTTTGAATTAAATTTTGTGATTTTATTCTTTGCTAAGGGAAATCCTTAATAATTAAAATGTATTTTCTTTTTTAAATTTAGGAGGCAAAAATGTTAAGTTACAGAATTCTGAAAGTTAGAGGTTTTTTTTTAACTTTCAAAGAGTGAAATAAGTAATTATGTCATTTTTCAATTAATCTCATCTTGGGATTTTTTTCCTCCTGCCAGTCATTTTCTCGTCACATCAAAGAATTTCATCTTTGAACCCTTCACCATCTCACAGCCAGTAGTGAAAGTTAGGCTGTTTATGTTCATATTCTTTTTCAGTTTTTGCTACTTTAGCAGTTTCTTTCTTTCTCTCTGCCTAATATTAGAATGAATTATTGGATATTATTTTGTTTAATACATTTAAAATAAAAGCTTATTGATAGAACTACTATCGCATACAATACACTTCCTTTTTGTAGGGGGGAGAGATTTGGGCCACACAGGTGGTACTAGAGCTTACTCATGGCTCTGTGCTTAGTACTCACTCCTAGTGAGGTTCAGGGGACCCTGTGTGGTGCCAGGCATTGAACCTGATTCTACAGTGTGCAAGGCAAGCCCCTTACCCATTGTACTATATCTCTGGATTCAGTACACTAATGGTTTGGGGGCCAGATCCAGCAGTACTTAGAGCTTACTCCTGGATTTATATTCAGGGATCATTCCTGGATAGGTTTGGGAGACTTATATGGGTTTCTGGGAATCAAGCATAGGTGGTCTTTGTGTGCCTGGCGATTGCACGATACAATTCAGCTGTGTTTAGTATTTTCAGATTTGTGAAATAATCCTCTCACAATTTTAAAATATTTTCATGAAACCATAAAGAACCTCTTGTACCTGATCTATGCCACTCCCTACTTTATTATGCTCTCTTATCTCTTCAGACCTAGACAGTCACTAATTTTTTTATTCTTCTAAACTGAAAATTTTTTTTGTGTGTGTGGTTTTTGGGTCACATGCGGCAGTGCTCAGGAATTACTCCTGGCTCCATGCTCAGAAATTGCTCCTGGCAGACACAGGGGACCATATGGGACTCCGGGATTCGAACTGATGACTAATTGAAAGGCAAACACGTTTTACTTCCATGCTATCTCTCCGGCCCCTAGACTGGACATTTCTTAATTTTGTTTCTAGTTTGTTTGTTTATTTGTTGGTCCATACCCACATGGCTCTGAACTCAGGCATATATCATTCCTTGCTGTGCCAGGGATTGAATACAGAATATCTGCATGCAAGGCAAATGCTCTACCTGATCTGCTGTTGCTCCAGCCCCTGGACATATTTTTATTTTTATTTTTATTTTTTTTTTTTCTTTTTGGTTTTTGGGCCACACCTGGCGGTGCTCAGGGGTTACTCCTAGCTGTCTGCTCAGAAATAGCTCCTGGCAGGCACGGGGGACCCTATGGGACACCGGGATTCGAACCAACCAGCTTTGGTCCTGGATCGGCTGCTTGCAAGGCAAACGCCGCTGTGCTATCTCTCCGGGCCCAAGATTCAAGTTTCTTAACCTTTACCCCCTTGTTTCTTCGCCTCATGCAGACAACCCCCAGTGGAACACATCAAAACAATGAATGTCTTGCTCGAGATGGTCTCAGAATCTAAATGGTTGTGACAGTTTCTTTTCCATCTTCTGCTCTCTGTGTTCCAGCCTCCTGGTCCTTCCTTCGCATATAACAGACTGTGTCTTTTTTTCTGCTGTGACCCCTACCCTTCCCTCCATCTGTGTCTTCATGTATGGACACACTCTCTCTAGTTACACCAATGATGTAGTCTGGCTGGACCAGCTAGCTGTGCTCATTTGTCCCTGGACATATTTTTACATCAGTGAAATCTTAACATATCTTCTGTGACTGGATTTTCAGTAGTATAATATTGTAATGATTCATGGTGGCATTTTTAGTACAATAATACTCCTTTATTAGCTAATTGCAGGGGTCCTCAAACTACGGCCCTAGGACATCTATTCAGCCTACCATGTGATCTTTTTGTTTTGTTTTGGGACCACACTCAGCAGCACTCCTGGGTTACTTCAGGCTCTGCACTCAGAAAGTACTCCTGACAGGCTCAGGGGACCAAATGGGATGCCAGGGATTAAACCCAGGTCTTTCTGAGTGCAAGGCAAACACCCTACCCATTGTGCTATCACGACCACATATGCCCCACCCCCTGCCGGGTGTTTTTCGTACTGCTGCCTGACCTGCTTGGCAGTCAACTCATCCTGGGCCACAGTGCACCTGTGTGAGATGTGTACCCTACTCTCAGGCACCTCTCCTCTTCTCTCTCTCTTCTCTCTCTCTTCTCTCTCTCTCTCTCTCTCTCTCTCTCTCTCTCTCTCTCTCTCTCTCTCTCTCTCTCTTATCTCATCTCATCTCTCTCATCTCTCTTAATCTCAGGCAGGGGGTCCTCAGACTATGGCTCCATAGGCCACTACTGTTCATAGTTCTATAGTCTGGCTCTCCAACGGTCTGAGGGACAGTCAACTGGTCCCTTGCTTAAAAAAAAGTTTGAGGACCCCTGCTCTTTTGTGTGAAGAAGCCACCTTTTGTTTTTAGATGTTTCCTGCTATTCTGCTGATATGACCAAAGTGTATATGTCACAGTTATGAGATTACAAGTGTGTGGTTCAAGATCAGGCTCAAGAAACCAGTCTATTTCTTATGTAAATGACTGCCCATGTAACATCCTCATAGTGATTTAAAGTACATAACTTCCTCTTCTTACCTTGTCTTGCTACTTCTTTGACCATCATTAGAAACATTACTTTATTAGGAATGGCATACTCGGGCCGGAGAGATAGCACAGCGGTAAAGCGTTTGCCTTAGACGCAGAAGGACGGTAGTTCGAATCCCGGCATCCCATATGGTCGCCTGAGCCTGCCAGGAGTGATTTCTGAGCATATAGCCAGGAGTAACCCTTGAGTGCTGCAGGTGTGACCCAAAAACCAAAAAAAAAAAAAAAAAAAAAGAAATGGCATATTCAGTTTTTCTCAACATATAATTTTATTTTTAAAGTTAGCTTTTGATTAACATTAGTAATTCTAATTTACAATTCTAAAGACATGCTTCATTTTAAATAAAATCTAATCCTGTGTGATGATGCAAGTATTACACTAACAACTTAAATTCAATCTGTAATTCTAGATATATTAGGGCCAGAGTGATTGCACAGTAGTAGAGCATTTGCCTTGCATGCTGCTGACCCAGATTGGACCTGGTTTAGATCCCCGGTGTCCCATGTGGTCCCCCAAGCCAGGTGCAATTTCTGAGCGCTTAGCCAGGAGTAACCTCTAAGCATCACCAGGTGTGCCCCCCCCAAAATAAAATAATTCTATATATATTCCCAAGAACTATCATGCTTAGCTAAATGAATATTGATAATATGATTTGAGAGCTCAAGACTGTATACTTATATAATTTCTTGCCATTCGTGACTTCCATAATAGCGAGGGTCAATATTTTCTTCAGGTTCTTCTTGTTCTGGGCTTTCACTGTGATCATCATTTTCTTCACTCTCAGCATCATCTTGAAATCTTCTGAAAACTTGTGTCTTCAGTTGTATTGTTTCACCAGTAGTACTTTTTTGTTCACCATAATATATAGTATGTATATGTGGGAAGCAGAGAAAGATGAAGGAATTTATTGGCTCTTTTAGCTTATTTTGGTCCACACGAATGTATGTCAGATGGTGGTTATCTAGTGGGTCAATAGATGGACACATCACTGTAACATTGATATCTGAAAAATAGGAATGAAAAATTCTATATTATACCCATAATTCTGTATTTATTAAAATACTATGTGGAATGTAATTTATTAAAATACATATATGAAATTGGGTTATATTCTTTTTTATTTCTTTCGGTTTTTGGGTCACACCCAGTGGCCCTCAGGGGTTACTCCTGGCTATCTGCTCAGAAATCACTCCTGGCAGGCCCGGGGACCATATGGGATGCCGGGATTTGAACCACAGGTGGTCCTGGGACAGCGCTTGCAAGGCAAACGACCTACCACTGTGCTATCTCTCCAGCCCCTACTTATATTCTTTAAATACTAAAAAAGCAAAAATATAGATTATAGGTTTTATATTAAAATTTTATTTTATAATTTATCTTATATTTCAAAGTAAATGACTATTGACTAGTTAAGTAATAATTTGAGTAATACATACTTTTTTGTTTTTGTTTTTGTTTTTGGGCCACACCCGGCGGTGCTCAGGGATTACTCCTGGCTGTCTGCTCAGAAATTGCTCCTGGCAGGCACTGGGGACCATATGGGACACCGGGATTCGAACCAACCACCTTTGGTCCTGGATCGACTGCTTGCAAGGCAAACACCGCTGTGCTATCTCTCCGGGCCCTTTTTTTTTTAATGGTTTTTGGGTCATAGCTGGCAGCACTCGGGTTACACCTGGCAGGTTCGGGGGAACCATACAGGATGCTGGGATTCGAACCACCATCCTTCTGCATGCAAGGCAAACACCCTACCTCCATGCTATCTCTCAGGCCCTGAGTAATACTTTTTTTTTTTTTTTGGTTTTTGGTCACACTGAGCAGTGCTCAGGGGTTACTCCTGGCTCTACACTCAGAAATTGCTCCTGGCAGGCTCAGGGGACCATATGGGATGCCGGGATTCAAACCACCGTCCTTCTGCATGCAAGGCAAATGCTTTACCTCCATGCTATCTCTCCAGCCCCGAGTAATACATTCTTTCTTTTTTGTTGGGAGGGGGTCACACTTGGCAGTGCTCAGGGGTTACTCCTGGCTCTATGCTCAGAAATCGCTCCTGGCAGGCTCAGGGGACCATATGGGATGCAGGGATTCGAACCACGACCTGCATGTAAGGTAAAACACCTTACCTCCATGCTAACTCTCCAGCCCCAATTAATACATTCTTTGGGGGGGGGGTTGGGTCACACCCAGCAGGGTTCGGAGGTTACTCCTGGCTCTACACTTAGAAATCGCTCCTGGCAGGCTTAAGGGGCCCTTTGGGACACTGGGATTCGAACCACAACCTTCTGCATGTGAGGCAAATGCCTTACCTCCATGCTATCTCTCCGGCCCCCGAGTAATACATTCTTTTTTTGGTTTTTTTGGTCACACCTGTTTGATGCTCAGGGGTTACACCTGGCTAAGCGCTCAGAAATTGCCCCTGGCTTGGGGGGACCATATGGGATGCCGGGGCATCGAATCGTGGTCCTTCCTTGGCTAGCACTTGCAAGGCAGACACCTTACCTCTAGCGCCACCTCACTGGCCCCGAGTAATACATTCTTAATAAATACTCTCAAATACTAAAAGTATAAAGACAATGAATAAAAAGTAGTTTATAACTGTAAATAAAACAATAATAGAAATAAAAAGTAATAAAGTCCTATCATGCAGAATACTTGTACTTCTTTCATTATTTTTGGTTTTGAGGCCACATCTGGAAATGCTCTGGTGTTACTCCTGGATCTGCACTCAAGAATTACTCCTGGCAGTTCTCTTGGGACCATATGGGATGCCAGGAATACAACTGAGGTTGGTTGCAAAGCCAAGTGTCTTACCCACTGTACTATCTCTCCAGCTCTTCAGAATGCTCATAGTTTTTTGTAATACCATTTCTTTATTTGATTGCTTTAGTTTTGGGACCACACCCAGTGGTTCTCCTTCTTAATCTTGGCTCATCAGCCAGTTTTGGTGGTGCTTAGGTGACCTTATCTGGTGTCAAGAATTGAACCCAAGTCTTACTTGGCTGCCTCAGATAGCAGCATTTCTTTATGTTAAAGATGACAAAACTTAAAGCAGAGGTCTATAAATTTTAACCATTCTTTGAGGTTAATTTCTTTTTCTTTTCTTTTTTTTTTTTCTTGCTTTTTGGGCCACACCTGATGACATACAGGTTACTCCTGGCTATATGCTCAGAAATCACTCCTGGTTTGGGGGACCATATGGGACACTGGGGGATCACACCCCATTCTGTCCTAGGTTAGCATGTGCAAGGCAAACGCCCTATTGATTGTGCCATCATTCTGGCCCCTGAGGTCTATTTCTGTCATTTTCTTCAAAGCGGCCATTTTTAGCTGTATCTAAAACATGTTTTTTATATAAAAAGTTTGTTCATTTGAAAGGGAATACTATTTTCTTCATTTAAAGAAAATAACAAAATTTATACATACTTTCAATTTCATTATTTTCTAGGTATAGGTGTTCTAGATTTCGTGGGATATAGAATGCTTGCTTGAGTTTGTTGTGTCCAACATTGAGTTCTATTAGGTTGGAAAGATTAAAACTATTATATGGGATATCTTGCAATTTGTTGTGTGACATCCTTATAGCATGAAGTTTTGGAAGTTTATTGAAGTAATCCTTTGGTATAGAAGAAATTGAGTTATTTTCTAAAGACAGATACATTAGTGAAGATGGCAAACCAGAAGGCATTGATTCTAATTTGTTGTAACATAGATTGATTTGCATCAATTTTTCCATTTTGGCAAGAACTTTTTCCTTAAACATAGAGTCATCAAGATGATTATGACAGAGGTCAAGCATGGTCAGGTTTGTAAGTGTATCCATGGCATTTGTCTGCAGTCTAGAGATCTGATTGTTACCAAGAAGAAGTCTTTCCAGGGACTTAGGAAGTGGAGATGGAAATTCTTCTAGATAGTTATGTTGTAGGTGAAGTTGTAGTAGATTTGATAACTTGACAAACACACCATAATCAATCTTGTGCGACTGAATTTTGTTGTGGCTGAGGTTGATTTCTTGAAGATGAGTTGCATTAGTGAAAGAATCAGAAGTCACCGCCTCTATTTCGTTGAACTGCAGATAGACCTGCTGCACATGTGCTGGAATCTTTGGGATTGTCCGGAGTTTGCGATTATCACAATACATTGATAGTGGAAAGTTAGGTGGACAGAAGCATTCATTGGCACAGCCTGAAGTATGCTGAGGAAAAGGAATTCCATAATCTGTATTTGGATGGAATTGGAATTCTGGTTGGTAGACATCATCTGATTCTTGGTCATAATCTTCATCCCATTGATAATTTTCATATTGGCAATATACTTGGATCCCAAGAAAGAAGAAAAATATACATTTTGGACTTAAAAGACTCATGGTTTTTTCTTGTTCTGTAGCAAGGAGAAAAGGGAATATTTGGAAAGATGAGTGAAACACAATAATTCTTGTATAAGTCTACAGAAATATATAGATATATATACCTATATTGAAATTTTTTTTTGGTTTTTGGTTCACACCCGGCAGTGCTCAGGGGTTAGTTCTGGCTCCATGCTCAGAAATCGCTCCTGGCAGGCTCGGGGGACCATATGGGATGCCAGGATTCAAACCCAATGACCTTCCACAAGAAAGGCAAATGCCTTATCTTCATGCTATCTCTCCAGCCCCATGAAATATATAAAGAATTATACAGGATTAATGGGAAATGCTTGAATCAAAATTGATTTTAAGTACCAATAAATATTTTTATTTGTTTGTTTTTTGGGGGCTACACATGGTGATATGCAAAAGTTACTCACTCCTGGCTCTAAACTCACGAATTCTCCCAGTGCTGCTTGGTAGTAATTCATATGGGATGCCAGGATTAAACCCAGGTTGGTTGTATGTATAGCAACCACCCTATGCTCTATAACTATTACTCTAGTCACATTTTTTTAATACCTTTTTCTTCTTTTTTTTTTTTTTTTTTGGTTTTTCAAGCCACACCCATTTGATGCTCAGGGGTTACTCCTGGCTAAGCGCTCAGAAATTGCCCCTGGCTTGGGGGGACCATATGGGACGCCGGGGGATCGAACCGTGGTCCTTCCTTGGCTAGCACTTGCAAGGCAGACACCTTACCTCTAGCGCCACCTCGCCAGCCCCTTTTTTTAATATCTTAGCTTGAACTTGGAACCATGTCTCCCAAAGTGGTTGATACTATCTGGTCTTTCCCAGGAGGAATGCTGGAATGTTTAATGGTGCACCCATGTATGCTTTCTGATTACTCACTTAAAGAAGCTAGATTTCTAGGGGAGCACTAATTTTTATTTTCATGAAAAGTGAGTAATAGGTAAAATAAATTGGGAACTTCAGGTCATCTTTTAAGTATAAGTTATGCCAGTTGTCTTGACTAGTAGACTATAAAGTCATAGTGATAGCTTGATATTTCTCAACTCCCAAAGCCAGCTGCTCCCTTGCTGTAAGTGCTGGGTATCATCTCTGAGTACTTGGTTTCTTCAGTGATAGCTACTACTACAGAGAGGAGAGGCCCTATGTTTTAGTGTAGCGTTCTTACAAATGAGGGCAGTCTTTATATTACTCCAAAACTTCATTGCCACTTCTCATTGGCCACTTGAACAGGCATGAACTGTTTATTTCCTTGATGTATTAAGAAGATAACCTGTGAGCCAGTATGAAATAACTGACCTCTTTCTCTTGATGTTTCTGTCCAAGATTTACCATGCCTTCAGATCTTTTCTACATGAAATATTTCCACTATGATTTAATTTCTGATTCTATTGCCACTTTAAACTCCAAATACCCAGGATATTTATTTACATTGTACACAATTTTAGTTTCTTTAAATTTTTAAAATTTAAAATGTTATTTTCGTCTCTCACTCCTCTCTCTTTCTTCCCTCTATTATTATTGTTGAGAATAGCAGGGTTGTGCCTATGTTTCAGCACATTGTAGGTTGTGGTACAGGTCAGGATTCCCATGCCAGGTTGCCTTGCTTACACATACACACACAGTTCTGCTACTCACTAAGGTTTGTTTTTCTTTCTGTTTCTTTACATGAATATCTTTCTAGTTAAGCTGTCCAACCTTTCTGGAAATCAATGTGGATATTCCTCAAGAAGCTGGAAATTGGCTGGTCTGAGTGCAGTGGTGTTTACAATTAATTGATCATAGCCAGTTACAGATTTTTTGTTCCTTCTCCACTCCCACTGCTTCACTTGACTAGCCTCAAAAAAAAAAAAAAAAAAAAAAAGGCTGGAAATTGAGTTCCCATATGATCCAGCAATACCACTCCTCAGGATATATACCCTAGTAACACAAAAACATAATATAAAAAAATGCCCCCTGCACCCCTATGTTTATCACAGCACTATTTACAGTAGTCAAAATTTAGAAACAACCCAGGTACCCAGTAACAGATGAGTGGCTAAAGAAACTGTGATACATATACACAATAGAATACTACTCAGTAATTAGGAAAAATGAAGTCATAAAATGTCCCTATTCATGGATGGCCATGGAGACTATTATGAAGAATGAAATGAACTGGAGGGAGAGGGATAGACATAGAATAGTCTCACTCATCTTTGCGATATAAGAAAAATAAAGGACAGTGTGGCAATAATATCGAGACAATAGAAAGGCGGGAGGGAGGACCAGCTCATGACATGAAGATTTACATGACATTACATGAAGCTTGCCACTAAGAGCGGTGAGTGCAGTTAGAGCACTAACCACAATGACAACTATCATGACAATGATAATGAGGGAGAGGCAGAATGCCTGTCTGAGAGACAGGCAAAGGGTTGGAGTGGGGTAGAGGAATGGGGGTCATTGGTGGTGGGAAGATTGCACTAGTGAAGGGTGATATACATTTAATGACTGAAACCTCATTATGAAAATTTTTGTAAACAGTGATTAACTTAAAAAAGTCATAAAAAAGGAAAGAAGGAAGGAAGGAAGGAAGGAAGGAAGGAAGGAAGGAAGGAAGGAAGGAAGGAAGGAAGGAAGGAAAGAGAGAGAGAGAGAGAGAGGGAAGGAAGGAAGGAAAGAAGGAAGGAGGGAGGGAGGGAGGGAGGAAGGAAGGAAGGAAGGAAGGAAGGAAGGAAGGAAGGAAGGAAGGAAGGAAGGAAGGAAGGAAGGAAGGAAGGAAGGAAGGAAGGAAGGAAGGAAGGCCTGGAGAGATAGCACAGCGGTGTTTGCCTTGCAAGCAGCCAATCCAGGACCAAAGGTGGTTGGTTTGAATCCCGGTGTCCCATATGGTCCCCCGTGCCTGCCAGGAGCTATTTCTGAGCAGACAGCCAGGAGTAACCCCTGAGCACTGCCGGGTGTGACCCCCCAAAAAAAAGTCATAAAAATACAGGTTTTTAAAACATAATCTTGTCTCCCAGGAGTTTATGAAGAGGCTCAGAGAGACAGTAAGGCAGGAAGTGCTGTCTGTGTCTATGATGGGTAGATGTGAGAAGGCATGAAGATCAGAGATAGGGAAATATGTAGGATGTGGGAAGGAACATGATGAGTGTAAAGTGGGATTAGAGATATGGAGACATCATAGTATGTGGGAAGGAGCCTCAGTTTGAGAAAAGTTTATTCTTATGCGTAACCTTGATGTGGGGTGAGCGATGATTTTGTCTTGGAGAAGGAATCTGAAATTCAATGCTGCCTCTTATGGTATTTGTTAAACTTATTGTCTCTATAATGAGCACTATAATGAGCGGTATTCTTATCTCACTGGGCATTTATTAGAGTCATATGAAATATGTAAGGGGGGGGCCGGAGAGATAGCATGGAGGTAAGGCGTTTGCCTTTCATGCAGGAGGTCATCGGTTCGAATCCCGGCGCCCCATATGGTCCCCCGTGCCTGCCAGGAGCAATTTCTGAGCCTGGAGCCAGGAATAACCCCTGAGCACTGCCGGGTGTGACCCAAAAAAAAAAAAAAAAAAAAAACCACAAAAAAAAAAAAAAAAAAAAAAAGAAATATGTAAGGGAAGGTAGCAGCTGTGTCAAATTCAGTGCCTGCTCAACCCATAGCAGACACTGGCCCAAAAGGCTGCGACAGCAATATGTGACTCATGGGCTTTGATCCTCTAACCTGGGCCTCAGGGATAAATTTGGTTACAGACACTAATAAAAAGAAAAATATGTATGGGAAGGTATTCTGAAAATTAGAAAGTAAACCATATAGATTTAATGTACTTTTTTTTTAGAGGGGGGCTCACACCCAGAGACGTTCAGGTTTACTCCTGGCTATGTTTTCAGAAATCGCTCCTGGCTTGGGGGACCATATGGGATGCCAAGGGATAGAACCACAATCCATCCTAGGTTAGCACATGCAAGCAAACATCCTACTGCTTGCGTCACCGCTCTGGCCCCAATTTAATATACTTTTTAGAAAAAGAATAAAATAACAATCATATCTCTCAATTTGAAGCCTTTTACCCACTTCCCTTTTTATTCAGGGTGCCATGAGAGAGCTATTACCTTAAAACATGATTTGCATAATGAAATTCTTACTCAACCAGAATCCTACTAGTCATTCTTTCTTGTTGGGATACCTGAGGAAATTGATGCTTATCATATCCTTTGATAGAACTCCATGTGAGAGACTGTGTCAGGCCTTTAGGATCTTGTTTATTTTCTTTTGAGCTGCACCACACAGTGTTTGGGATCTGCTTCCAGCTCTGTGATCTGGGGTTGGTGGACCAGGTGCCCAGGGATTGGGCCCTGTTTCTCATGTATGCAGAACCTATACTTGGCCCATTGAGCTAGCTACCCAGCTCTTCTTTTTCTTTTCTTTTCAAAAATTAGAAGCATGTAAATGACTAGTGTTGTATGTGTTGGTGGTTCACTGTTGTTAATTAAGTAGAGTCATAGACCCTTGACCTATTCCCTTAAACATTATTTGCTCCAGTTTCCCTCATGCTTTATTTCTGCACTCACATTGTGGGCCTTTTACCAATGCTTCAGCCTTATTAACTCTCACACTCTTGACATGCTTTCTATTTTTAACTTATTCTACATATAACTTGAGCTGAGAAAAATAATTTTTGTTTGTTTTTTGGGCCATACCCTGTGATGTTCAGGGGTTACTCCTGACTATGCACTCAGAAATTGCTCTTGGCTTGGGGGACTCTATGGGAAGCTGGGAATCGAACCCAGGTCCATCCTGGGTCAGCTGCATCTAAGGCAAACACCCTGATGCTGTGCTATCACCCTGGCCCTGATAAAAATAATTTTTATGCAGTTTAATGGGATCTAAAACATAATTACTCTCCTATGTGTCATTTACATCTCCCTGTATACTCAATGCCTTCTTACCAACCTAGAACCCCTAATTTATCACTATATATTTGTCATTTCTTTGCTCATGTCCTATACCTGGTTTTCATCTTCCTTATGCTCTTCTGATGAACAGCAACCCTGGTTACTCAATTCTTTACCTACTGTCCATCTATCAACCAGATATCCAGCCAAACAGGACAGGAGTAAAGCAGGAATAAGCCAACTGTTCTTGTGTTTGTGATAGATCAAGTGCTCCTGGAGATGGGCAACTCCTTTGATCAGTGTTTCTTTTTTTTCCTTTCTTTTTTTTTTTTTGTTTTTGTTTTTGGGTCACACCTGGCAGCACTCAGGGGTTACTCCTGGCTCTACGCTCAGAAATCACTCCTGGCAGGTTTGGGGGACCATATGGGATGCCGGGATTCGAACCACCATCCTTCTGCATGCAAGGCAAATGCCCTACCTCCATGCTATCTTTCCGGCCTGATCAGTGTTTCCTATCTGGGACCATATAGCTTCCTGTGTCCTCAAGGATACTCCAAATCGCATACTTGGGGGCCAGGAAATGAAATTGATCAGTGAGACCATAGGAAGGTAACAAGGTTAGGGGGGATAATGGCTGGAAAAAAAGATTGAGGAATACTCCCTTAGAGAGTTTCTTTCTAAGCCTCATCCCCCCCATTCTTCCTAGGTAACTTGACCTTACCTGCAAGACCCCGCCCATTCCTGGGAGGGGTCTTGGAAAAGGTAGATAAGGCTTTGACCAAAGGGGATTAGGCCTTTTTGGTCTTTGCCAGCATGGAGGTCAAAGGGAAGATGGCTGAAAGGAGTTAAGATGCAGGGCTAGCTAAGAATGGCTGAATGCTTAATTGGTTATGATATAGGCCACTCATGTGGTGGATAGGATATGAATAAAGCTGATACTTCCTGATCCCTATCTCTGGATGAGTCTGATTCTGACGTTCACCTAAACCTGGGACCCGCCAGCTGAATGGGGATTGAGGAGCCACGTGGCCTGGGATGGCAGAGAAAGATCCCTCTGTCCATCCACCTCTATCCAGCACCATCGCAAATTATTTAATTCTACATCTAATTCCTTCGTTAATTATTTAATTCTACACCTTCCTTTCTGATAAACCTCTTCATTCTACTGTTGATTTTGATATTCTTGACTTTGTGCTCAGGAATCACTGCTGAAAGTTTCAGAGAACATTATGGGGTGTTGGGAATAGAACCTGGAGTGGCCACACACAAGGCAAATGCCCTACCTGCTGTACTAATGCTTTGATCCCTAAAATGATCTCTCTTTTTGTTGTTGTTGAGTTTTGTTTTTGGGCTACACATGGTAGTACTCGGGGGATACTCTTAGCTCTGTGTTCAGAAATTACTCCTGGGGCTGGAGCCACGGTGCAGAGGTAGGGTCTTTGCCATGCTTGCGGCTGACCTAGGACAGACCGCAGTTCGATTCCCCGGCATCCCATATGGTCCCCAAAGCCAGGAGTGCTTTCTGAGCACAAAGCCAGGAGTAACCCCTGAGTATCACCAGGTGTGGCCCCCAAAAACCTAACAGTCAAAAAAAAAATTAGTCCTGGCAGGCTTAAGGGACTATATGGGATGCTGAGAATTGAACCCCTGTTGGCTGTATTCAAAACAAATGCCCTACCAATGCAGGACCCTGATCTCTCTCTCTCTCTCTCTCTCTCTCTCTCTCTCTCTCTCTCTCTCTCTCTCTCTCTCTCTCTCTCTCTCTCTCTCTCTCTCTCTCTCTCTCTCTCTCTCTCTCTCTCTCTCTCTCTCTCTCTCTCTCCCCTCTCTCTCCCTTCTTCCTTCCCTCCCTCCCCTCCTTCCCCCTTCTCTCTCATTTCCCTCTCTTCCTCCTTTATTTTTTTCTTTCCATTTGTGGGGTCCATAACCAGCAGTGGTTATTCTTGGGTCTCTGCTCAGATAACCAGAATCTGAAATTAACCCAGATGCCCAACAACAGATTTGTGGCTAAAGAAACAGTGGTATGTATACACAGTGAAATACTATGCAACTGTCGGGAAAAATGAAGTCAAGAAATTTGCCTATACATGTATGGCCATAGATTCTATTACGTTGAGTGAAATAAGTCAGAGGGAGAGAGATAGACACAGAATAGTCTCACTCATCTGTGGGATTTAAGAAAAATAAGACTGTATGGTAACAATACTCAGAGACAATAGAGATGAGGCCCAAAAGGGCCAGCCCATGCTATGAAGCTTAACATAGAGTGGTGAGCATAGAGAAATAACTACACTAACAACTACCTTGACAATGATAGTGAGTGAGAGATATAGAATGCCTATCTTGAAGACAGAGAGTAGGGGAGGAGGGAAATGGGGAGGAACATTGGTGGCGGGAAGGTTGCACTGGTGAAGGGGGGGTGTACATTTTATGACTAAAATTCAACTACAAATATGTTTGTAATCATGGTACTTACATAAAGATATTATTTTTTTAAAAATCACTCTTTTTTTGGGGGGGGGCACACCTGGCAGTGCTCAAGGGTTACTCCTAGCTTTCTGCTCAGAAATAGCTCCTGGCAGGGACCATGTGGGATGCTGGGATTTGAACCAACACCTTAGGTCCTGGATCTGCTGCTTGCAAGGCAAACGCCGCTGTGCTCTCTCCGGCCCCCAAAAAAATCACTTTTGGTAGGCTCGGGGGACTATGTGAGATGCCTTATATGGGGATTGAACCTTTCTTTGTTTTTGGTTTTTGGATTACACCCTGCAACGCTCAGGGGTTATTCCTAGTTCTACGCTCAGAAATCACTCCTGGCAGCCTGGGAAGGCCACACGGGATGCCGGGATTCCAATCACCGACCTTCTGCATGCAAGGCAAATGCATTACCTCCATGCTATCTCTCAGGCCCCTGAACCTTTTTTTTTTTTTAATATGGAATGCCTCACGAATTTGTGTGGGGCCATGCTAATCTTCTCTGTATCGTTCCAATTTTAGTATATGTGCTGCCGAAGCGAACACGAACCTTTCTTTTAATCCAAAATATCATTTCAGTTTTCGCAGCCATTTTGCTAATAACCATTTTTAAACAATTAAACATTTTTATCTACAATTTATGCCTTGTTTCTATAGGATAACTCAGCAAAATGGTGTAATTCCTTATCAATCATCCAAAATATCCTTTCAGTCTTCTAAGCCATTTTGCTAATAACCATTTTTAAATCCTTCTGATAGTTACAGGATCTAGTATAATGAATAGGAATGAATAATTGAGTTAATTCCAAAATACATACTACGTCTTGTTAGCAGTACTTTTTGCTGCTAATGTTGATTGTTTCTAGGTATTTATTTTACCGTAATATTTGTTAATATAAAATTTGACCTATAAAATTAAGTGGTTATAGAGAAAAGATGACTGCTCTTTTACTGATTTTTTCTTTTGGGGGGGCCACACCCGGTGGTGCTCAGGGGTTACTCCTGGTTATCTGCTCAGAAATAACTCCTGGCAGTCACAGGGGACCATATGGGACGCCAGAATTCGAACCAACCACCTTAGGTCCTGTATAGGCTGCTTGCAAGGCAAATACCGCTGTACTATCTGTCCGGCCCCTCTTTTACTGATTTTTTTTTAGTCACAATACATTGTATTTACTTTCTTTTCAGATTGTCTAGTTTAGTAGACAAAAATATGACAGATACAAATGCAGAAAAGAAAGTTTCAGAGCAATGAAAATATTATTTGTATTAAAGCTATTCATTTAAACTTTGTATCTATGAAAGTTTGTATATTATATTTTTCTTGGGAAAAATTTCATGTCAAGAAAAGCCTAACTAAAATTGTTAAAATGAGGCAAGACTTTTTTTTGGCAAGCTTAATGTAATTGGAAAGCCAAATGGCATTTTGTTATTTTTAAGATGTAACTGTTTTATTGGTATGCCATGGAAAAGAGTCTGAGAAACTAATTATTATGATTCAGAATTTTTTCCAAAGCAGTTTTAAAAATTAACTCTGTAAAATTAGTGCACTCACTATTTCACCAAGGATAAGACTATTATTTTGCTATGAAAAATATGAAAGTCTCAAATTAGTTTTTGCTATAATACTCAAAATCTTAATCAATTGAAATTCAAGAAATTAGATCCTTCAGGACTATATAATGCATTTATACCTTGCCTGTGAGAAAGAGAGCAGTGAAAAAAATACAGAGGTAGTAGAGATTTCAAGAAAATTTCTAGCAATCTTTTTCAAATATATCTTTCCTACAAAACTGTTTAGCTATGTGTGCAATGCATTTAAAAGACTTAAAAACTTAAATGAAGACAGGCTAATTAATTCTATTAACTTAATATTTTTTATTCACGATAAGTGAAATATAAACAAAAATTATTTAATGGGTAAATCAAACATTAGACAATTAAAGCACTATACTAGTTTTTCTTTGAACCTTTTGACTTATCAAAAATCTTTAAAGCAGTTTTACCAGATATTGCTTCCCAAAATTTGCTTTTATGATGCCTGACATCTATTTTAGCACTAAGTAATTCAAATATACCCCAAAAATTTACAGTAGAAATACTTTTAAAAAGTAAAGATTATTGTATCATCATACCTTAGAGTTTGCTTTAGTTTTCAAGAGTTGATGAATTTGCAAATTCTGTAAATGAATCAGAAATTCCTAAATTCTTTAACTGAGTCTCTTAAAAATCCACAGTAACTGTGTGTCCAGACAGGCTGTCTCATGAATTACTGTAGCAATTTAAGCAAATATAATCTGCTTGGAAAACACTTGGGTTAGATTAAAATTATGTATTTCTTTTCATTACACAAAACTTTGTGGATTCAAATTAAGATGCTTGTGTTTTAGGCAGATTAATGTGGTTTACTTCTTTCCTTCCCCCCGTTAATTTTGGTTGGAGGTGTGGTAAGAATTTCCTCTAATGTGAAAGACAAACACAACTAAGGGAAACAGCATGTACTAATCACTGTTTTTATTTCCATTTTTATGCCAAAGAATTTTTCAAATTAAGGTCCTCTGTATAATGGAACTTAGTGTCTCGGCAATTTAAAATGGAATTCAGCATCAGTATGAGACCTCGTATGTCTGATAGTTTGTTTTCATACCAGTGAACCAGCATTTAGCATTAGCATTTAGCATTTAGCACTAGATCATTTAGCATCTGATTTATTTTTCAAATAATTTAGATTTTCTTTGGTGACAAAAATATAAATTTTGTCCATAAAAGCAATTTAACTTTTTTATCAGCTGTTTTCTACTCAGCTTTCTCCCAAATATACCCACAGAAGTACAAATCTTGGAAGTGAAAAGCTCTTGGTTACCAAATGCAGTGCTTTGCACTGAGATGTTTCTCTTATTTGTCCATTTTTAGTTGTACAAAAAATGGTATGATTATAAATAAGATAAAATTAGGAATTTCTGGGGCCGGAGAGATAGCATGGAGGTAAGGCGTTTGCCTTTCATGCAGGAGGTCATCGGTTCGAATCCCGGCGCCCCATATGGTCCCCCGTGCCTGCCAGGAGCAATTTCTGAGCCTGGAGCCAGGAAAAACCCCTGAGCGCTGCTGGGTGTGACCCAAAAAATCAAAAAAAAAAAAAAAAATTAGGAATTTCTGTTTACTAGAAACTATTGCTTTTAATTTTTGCAACTATACAACATATTTTTCTAATATGTTAAGCTATTTTCAAATGTAGATAGCATTTAGATGTTTAAATAGCTATATTTTTGTGCTAGTGTTTTCATTTTTTTGTTGTTAATGTTGTTGTTTGTTTTTGGGTCACACCTGGCAGCACTCAGGGGTTACTCCTGGCTCTCCGCTCAGAAATCATTCCTGGCAGGCTCAGGGGACCATATGGGACACTGGAATTCGAACTACCATCCTTGTGCATGCAAGGCAAACACCTTACCGCCATGCTATCTCTTCAACCTAGTGTTTTCATATTTTAGACAGATTGAAAGTAAACTAGTATCTCTTGGCAGTAAACTCTAAGTACACTCTTTGGGAGATTCTTCCAAGCTTGTGCATACTACTAAGAAAAAGAGAATCCTGGAATGTCTTTTATTTGCCTCAAAATGGTGTTTTTCATTAGGTTTCACACACACAAAAAAAACTTACAGGATTTATTTTGCCATACTTTATATTCTAAAAGTGTATTCAGTGCTTTAACTGTTTCTTTGTAAAAATATAGTCTATTATTTAAGACATTGGTATGTTCAACGTGGCAGACCGTATTTAGGCTAAGATTTTGTCTTGTAGCTGATCATTTCCATATGCTTCCTATTGCTCTTTGTTCTTTAACCTCTGATTTTCACACTAAGAAAAAGAGCAAATCTGTGTGCTTCTGAAATTATCTTATATGCTCTTATTATTCTTTTAGATTTATTTAAGATTAAGTTCTTTTAGAGTCAAGTTCTTTTAGAAAGTTAAAGGCAACAACTTCATTTATTATAGTTTTTATTAATACCTAAATGATTTAAATTTGAATGATTTTATGTTCTTGATCTAATAATTAGGAAAATAACACTCAGAAATACATAGATTGAAAAACACTATAAAAAATTTAAGTAAAGTAAAATTAAAAGTGAAAGGTACAACCAGAAGGACATTTATGTCCTCTTACAGTAGCTTGCTTTGTGTTGTTTGAGGCTGCTAATGGGGCAAAGTAGTGATAACAGTCAGCCTTAAAGGGGAAGTAGCTGTGTTAGTTCTTGATAGTTTTTCTTTTCTCTTTTTCTTCCCTTCCCTTCTTTTTTTTTTTTTTTTTTTGCTTTTGATTTGGGAGGCTATATCCATCTGTGCTCAGGACTTATTCCTGACTTTGCACTCAGAAATTACTCCTGTCAGTGCTCACAGGACCCTAAGGGGTGCCAGGATTGAAAACGGGTCAGATACATTGCTCTCTGTACTGTCTCTCTAGCCCCTAAAAAAAATAACTGTTTTAAATCAAACCGCATGTTTCTTTTTTTTTTTTTCCCATCCTCCCCCAAATTGCATGTTTCTTAGGCAAAGCTTAAGCTGCTTCTATCAGAGCAAACATTTGTTTTTTTTTTTTTATTTAAACACCATGGTTACAAAGTTTTCATGATTGAGTTTCAGTCTTACAATGTACATCAATCTTTATTCATGAACATTTCCCATGACCAATTTCCTTGGTTTCTCTTCCTCCCCATTTTCCATCACCAATTTCCTTGGTTTCCCTTCTTCCCCCTTGCCTGCTTCTATGACAGGTATTTAACTCTCTCTCTCTCTCCCCCTTTCTCCCTCTCCCCCTCCCCTCTGTTCATCTCTCTCTCCTTCCCCCACTCCCCCTCACCCATCCTCTTTTTTCTTTTAAACACTGTGGTTTGCACTACTGTTAATAGAGGGGGTAATATGCATATCACATTATCTCTTTCCAATACCCAGTTATTGTCAGAGCAAACATTTAGGTTGCCTATGTGCATCTATTCCTCTTCATTCATTTTTCTGATAAATAATGCCTTCATTCCAGGCTGCAGACAGTGTGTAGGGATTAAGGCACTTACCTTGTATGTGGCCAACCCTAGGTTTACTCCCCAGTACTACTTTGGTCCCCCAAGCATTGCCAGAAGTGAAACCTGAACATAGAGCCAGAAGTAGCCCTCCAACTCCACTAAGTATGAACCATTCCTTCCCCCACCCCAAATCTCTACATCCCAACCTCATCTACTTTTTATGAAGTATGAAGTTATGAAGTTAGAAGTTAGGGAGCTCTCTAAATCATTACAACTTAAAATTTGGTTGAAAATTTGGCATCTGGAGTTGAAGAGATAGTCCAATGGGTAGGGCATTTGCCTTGCATGCAGCTGATCTGGGTTCAATCCCTGACACCTCATACGGTTTCCTGTGCCTGCCAGGAGTGATCCCTGAGCACCACTGGATATGGCTCAGAAATAAAATAACAACAACAAAAAAAACCATGCAGCATCTGAGATATGTTTCTGGTTGAAATTTCTGGTTCCACTCATAGGGTATGTTGTCTGAGTTCAGCCTCTGGAGATCAATATGAGATTGCTCAATGAAGAATAAAACTTCATATGGCACAGTAATCCTGTTTCTAGACCTTTGCCACCCAAACATAAAAAATATTTTTTCTTCCTTTTTTGTTTTGTTATGCTAAGCATTGCTCGGGGGTTACTCTTGGATCTACATTTAGAAATCACTCCTGGCAGGCTCAGGGAATCATTTGGGATGCTGAGGATCAAACCTGGGTTGGCCGCATACAAGGCAAATGCCCTACCCACTGTGCTACCTCTCCAGCTACCCCACCCCCCAGATAAAAATATTCTTGTGGGGCCAGAGCGATAGCACAGCAGGTAGGAGTGTTAGTTTTGCATGTGATTGATTCAGATTCAATCTTTGGCATTCCATATGGTCCCCTGGACCTGCCAGGAATAATTTCTGAGCACAGAGCCAGGAGTAATCCCTGAGTGCTACCAGTTGTGGCCCAAAAACCAAAAGAAAAATTAAAAAATATATTAATTCTTAAGGATATGCACAATTATGTTTATTGCAGGGCTTAGTACAGTAGCTAAGATAAGAAACAATCAAATGTCTAACAATAGATGAGTGGATAAAGAAGTTGTGGTATATACACAGTGGAATACTATGTGGCCATAAAAGAGTTGAAGCCTTGCATATTCCCCTATAGCTTTGGCTGAACTGGAGGTGTCATGTTAAGTAAACCAGAGGATAATTACCAGATGATCTCACTCATTTGTGGTATATAAGGAATAAAACAGGGAAATAGTATCAAATGATGACAAACCCTTGGCTCTGGATTACAAAATGAGACTAGGCAATAGAAAGAGTATAAGGGAGAATATGAAGAAGTAGCCTGAAGTAGGGCAGAGGATCAGGGTACTTTGGTGGTAATGAGGTGTTATTGTACATCAAAACCATCAGTGTTAGCTGTTGTAAATCTGTGACCTAAAGTATAATAATTAAATTTAATTATATAAAAATACGTAGATCCCTGTATCTCTATATCCTAGAACTGCAAAATCAGAACTTCTGCATGTTGTCTCAGGAGGTTGTATTTATGTTTTTGTTTGTTTGCTTTGGGCCACGTTTGGCTATGCTTAGTGGTTATTCCTGGCTCTGCACTCAGGAATTACTCCTGGTAAGGCTTGACTGACCGTGGGATGTCAGATGTCAAACTCAAGGCAAGTGCCCCACCTACTGCACTATTGTTCCAGCCCCTGGAGGTTATATTTGTAACTTCTCCCAGAGGTTGTGAAAACTTGAGACCCACCTGTTCCTCCTTTTAGATTGGTTCTATTTTGTCTGATTTCTTTGCATTCTAGTGCCTAAATTTATCTATTTGTTGTGTCCACGTGTCTTGGTCTTTATTAATGCCGTCTTTGCAATGTCTATGGCAGATGTTTTGGGGATGTCTTGACTAGTCACCCTGTGGCAACTTCTCCAATTCATGTAACCTTTTTTTTATAAATAAGGTAAATCTGAATTACAGTACTTTTTCTTAAAATCCTGCAGTGGTAGACCTGAATAGCATAGTGGGTAGCATAGTTTGTAGGCACTTGTCTTGCAAGCCTTAGTTTGATCCCTGGCATTGCTTTTGGTACCCAGAGCCTGCCAGGCGTAAGTACTGAGTGCAATAAGGAATAAGCACTGAACACTGCTGGATGTTGCCCCAAACCAAAATAATAAGAAGAATAAAGAATTAAAAATAATGCTGTTTTTAGAAGGTCCTGCAGTAGTGCCTTATGATAAATTCTAAACAGGACCTCACACTCTGGACAGTCCTTCTGTTCCTCTGTTCTTCCAGAACTTGTGACACTATTGATGTTTGGGATTTATTTCCCTCTCACTGACCATACAGTTTTTATTGTTTGTTTGTTTTTTTGTTTTGGGCCACACCTGGCAGTGCTCAGGGGTTATTCCTGGCTCTGTGCTCAGAAATCAGTCCTGGCATGTTCGGGAGACTATAAGGGATGCCGGGGATCCAACCCGGGTCTGTCCTGGGTCGTCCATGTACAAGGCAAATGCCCTACCACTGTGTTATCACTCCGGTTTACAGTTTAATCTTGATCCCTGGCACCCTATGAGGTTCCCCAAACACTGCCAGGAATGATCTATGAGCAATGTCATGTGTGGTCAAAAAAAAAAAAAAAAAAAAAAACAGAAAGAAACTAATTGACAACCAATTGTCCTATGTTACAAAGATAGGACTATCCTACAGCATCTGCCAGTTCACCCAGGGACCCAGTGGCTACTGTAGACTGTCACTTCACATGACTCTAGATGACTTATTCACAGATTTTTTTTTGTACCTTCAGTAGAAAGCAGTGTTGTCATTTTTTGTAAATAGCTTCTAGAAATACTTCTAGATGTAAATGGGTATATATTAAAATCATTTTTAAAAAAAGTTCTTATATAAAAATTGAGATGTATCTAGTTTTTTCCTAATAAAAATATGGATACTGATGACAACTTTATAAATGCCATTACTGTATGCATAAGCTTATCTGTGGGATGAGTCCTAGGCATAGGTAGGAGATTGCATTCCACAGAGGGCCCTTGAGTCCCCTGTAAAACCTCCTAAGTGTTACCAGTTTTCATCTTTAGGAGCAGGATAGGGACTCACAAGCAGTTCTTGGTCCAGGAGCCACTTCTGACAGTTCTTGAGGGACCAATGTGAGGCCACTAATAGATTCTGGAGCACCTGTGTTTTTTGCAGGCACTTAATCCTTTTGAGCTATCCCCCTAACCCAGTCCTTTTCATTTTAATTTTTTTCTATTAAATGTCTAAGTTTTTTGTTTTTTTGTTTTTTTGTTTTTGGTTTTTGGGTCACACCCGGCAGTGCCTTACCTCCATGCTACCTCTCCGGCCCCAAATGTCTAAGTTTTTAAAATTTATAATTACCTTTATGAGGTGTAAAGTGTTAGCCCATTGAATGTTTTGTTGATGACTATCTCAATTCCATTGATTAAGCAATGGTTTCCATCTCTAACTGAAAATGTCACTCTCACCCTACACTAATTTAGCATCTGCTTTTTCCTCTTGAAGATCTGTCAACAGCTGCATCAGTACCAGATGACTTTAATTATTGCAGCCTCTTCAAGGGAGCTGAGGAATTGCTCCCTTGTCACATTTCTTTTTCAGTATTGCCTAACTGCTTAATTGCTGCCACTGCTTCAGCCTAATTTGATTGAGTCTGTCTGTGGACTTAATTTATTTTTGTTTTGGAGGCCATCACTGTCAATGCTTAGGGCTTACTCCTGTCTCTGCACCTAGGAATTATTTCTGGTGGTGGTCCGGGTTTACTCCTGTCTGCAGTCAGGCATCACTTCTGGAGGTGCTTGTGGAATCCCATGTAATGCTGGGAGCAAACCCATGTTGACTACATGCAAGGCAACTATCGCATGCTCTACCTGCTGTACTGTGCTCTGATCCAGTCTGTATCCTTTTTCGTAATATTTTTCAATATTAAAATTGTTGACCTGTTTTATATTGTAAATAATTTTGCTCTTTATTTTACTGTCTTTGGTTTTATATTAATAGAACCATAAAATATAAATTTCAAGGTTTTGGAGATCATTCAAAGGGATTGAAGCATATGGTTTCTATACAGAAGCTTTGGGTATGATCCCTAATACTGTATGACCTCCAGAGAACCATTAGGAGCAATCCCCACCCTAGCACAGTGCTGGGACTGACCCCCAAAGCACTGCTGGAATGGCCTCCAAAGCAACAAGCTGTAGAAGGATAAACATGTATTAAAATATTACGATTAACAAAACAAAGTGTATTTGTACAGTTTAAGAAATATGGATTCAGAGTAGTAATACAGCAGGTAGGTGTTTGCCTTGCATACAGCCCATAAGAGTTTCATCCCCAGGACCAGATGGTTTCCTGAGCACAGAGCCAGAAATAAGGCCTGAGACTCCCTGGGTGTGACCCAAAGATCAAAACAAACAAACCAAGCCACAAAAATATTTAATGTATATATTTTTGCATCAGATAAATAGACAGGGGTTAAGACACTGACTGCCCTTTCACAAGGCCAGTCCTCCTAATCCCTGAGACCACATGGTTCCCTTTCCTGAGTCCTGCTAGGAGTGATCCCTGCTTGTCTTCATCTGACTTTTAATTTTTTTCGTCCATTTTGAATTCTCTAAAATTCTGGTCATTGTTGATATTTTCTCTTGTGTTGACTGCTTTTTAATTGATTTTTAGGGCTTTTTTAATGGATACATTTGTTAGTTATACATTTGACTGTATCTTAGATTTTCAAGTGATTCTCTTGATTTTTCAGGCACAGTTATAAAATAAAATTATCACTTCTTCCTAATTGTTTTTGCGGGAATAGAAATAAAAATAAAATAATAGAGATAGAAATAAAAATAGAATTTCTTACTTTAAGAAATTATCATATATTTTATTTTATTTTTAATTTTTTGGGGGGGAGGCCACACCCGGTGACACTCAGGGGTTACTCCTGGCTATGCGCTCAGAAGTTGCTCCTGGCTTGGGGGACCAGATGGGACACCGGGGGATCGAACTGTGGTCCATCCTAGGCTAGCACAGGCAAGGCAGGCACCTTACCTCTAGCGCCACCACGCTGGCCCCTTATTTTAATTTTTTTTAATTATTTTTTATTTTATTTTAAGAAATATTCTGCAAAATTTTAATATCCAAATAATTGTACCATTAGTTTGCATTTCTCCCAGTTTGCTCTTCAAATAAAAAATAATATGAACACAAATGAGTGAATAAATCAGTACGGTTTATATTTGGAATAGAACGCTGGAGGATCCCACTCAGTCCTAAAAGAGGAAACCTTGCTGTTTCCTACAACTTGGATAAAACTAGAGATGGTCATGTTAAACAAAATAAGTCGGGCCCAGAGAGATAGCACAGCAACGTTTGCCTTGCAAGCAGCCGATGCAGGACCAAAGGTGGTTGGTTTGAACCCCGGTGTCCCATATGGTCCCCCGTGCCTGCCAGGAGCTATTTCTGAGCAGACAGCCAGGAGTAATCCCTGAGCACCGCCGGATGTGGCCCTAAAAACAAATAAAAAAATCAAAAGAAAAATGACAGCTGCCAGATGATCTCAAGAATTAAGTCAAGGGGCCGGGAAGGTGGCACTAGAGGTAATGTGTCTACCTTGCAAGCGCTAGTGTAGGACGGACTGTGGCTCGATCCCCCGGCGTCCTATATGGTCCCCCCAAGCCAGGAGTGATTTCTGAGCTCATAGCCAGGAGTAACCCCTGAGCATCAAAATGGGTGTGGCCCAAAAACCAAAAAAAAAAAAAAGAAAAGAAAAAGAATTAAGTCAGAAAACAGCAAGGCGGTGGTGGTCAGTGGAAAAAAAAAAAACCCTTAGGTTCTGACAAAATTGAGGAACCTTGCTGTGGAGTGGGATAGGGAGTAGAGGGAAGGGATATTGGTACTTTGGTTGTGGGTGTAGTATAGGGACATGTACTCTGCTAAAACATATAAACATTAATATTCTTGGAAACCAGTATTGCCTGTTTATTTTTTAAAGTACATTTCAAATCATTAAGCCACACGAAAACAAAATAGAATATATATTAGAAACCTCATAATAAGGTGTCGTGCGATGCTGTTTCCCAGATTTCCACAATTCCACCCACTGTGGTGGGTGTGGTTGTGATGGTGGTCATGTTGGTGGTGGGTAGGAGGGTAGGCAGTGCAGGGTCTGGTATCAGCTCTATCTTCTGTTTGATAACTAGTAGAGAAAAGGGTTGATTTCCACGTAAGTTGTAAACAACGCTCTAAGGTAGGCCTGACTCCCACCTCCTCTCCTGCCTGCCTGCTTCTGTAAACTGTATTCTAACTCTGTCCAGATCTTCTTTTTTTTTTTTTTTTTTTTTTTTGGTTTTTGGGTTACACCCGGCGGTGCTCAGGGGTTACTCCTGGCTGTCTGCTCAGAAATAGTTCCTGGCAGGCACGGGGGACCATATGGGACACCGGGATTCGAACCAACCACCTTTGGTCCTGGATCGGCTGCTTGCAAGGCAAACGCCGCTGTGCTATCTCTCCGGGCCCTGTCCAGATCTTCTTGTTTGCAGGGGAGACCCTCTCGTGACAGCTACTTTCCTTGGATTGCTCCCAGATCTGGGCTACCAAAGAACACTCCTCCGTGAATCCCAATGGGTATCTAAGTGGTTTGACGTGACTGGTTTACGTAGCTCATTTTTAATAAGTCCAAACCCTGAGAGTCCAAATTCCATCTCCCATCACTGGAGGATGCACAGTCCTTCGCCAGGCAGTAGGCCTCCTCTGGTCCCCCACGTCGTGCTTCTCTCTGAGGGTCATGTCCTGGACGGGCATAGAACCCGTTCTCATGAGCCAGGACGAGGTGTACCTTGGCATACTCTGGAACCAGGTCCCAGAAGCAGAAATATAAGTCAGGCCACCAGGTGTTTGGAGGTGCTGTTTTGCTGATGGTTAGCAGGAGTTTCTGGGTCTTTTCATTGAGGAGAGTCCATGTCATCTTCACTGGCCGGTGAGGGTTGATGTTGCGAGGTGGACTTTCTCCCTTCCCCTCAATAAGAAGACAGATGAAGGCTGTGAGTCTTAGGTAGAGTTCCAGTGTCTGCATCTCTGTTCGTCCCAGTGCCTGGGGACTTCTTCAAATAAGTTCCTGTAACTTTTTTTTTTTTTTTTTTTTGGTTTTTGGATCACATCTGGCAGTGCTCAGGGGTTACTCCTGGCTCCATGCTCAGAAATCGCTCCTGGGGGTGGGGTGGACCATATGGGATGCTGGAATTTGAACCACCATCCTTCTGCGCCTAAGGCAAATGTCTTTCCACTGTGCTATCTCTTCGGCCCCAAGTTCCTGTAACTTAAATACAATAATTAGGGGCCTCTTTTTTTTTTGCTCTATATTCAAAAGAACTGTCTTCTACACCTGGTGCTTAGCAATGTTAGGGGAAACCACAATTTTTGCTTCTTCTTGCTACTTGCTCCAACCTCTGGGATGGATAGACATAGTGTAATTTCCAATTGTCAATGATCTTAGCTCATTGGATTCCCATGGCTCTTCTTTGCCCTTACTCCCCTTGGAAGCTTTATCTGATGACCTTTCCTGATTAATCCCTTTTTTTTTTTTTGCATGAAATTTCACCACCTTAGGAGTTATTAGAGGAGAGTGTGGCCGAAGGTCAATTTTTCTGTAACTGCTTCAAGCTGACAAGGGACTATAGTCTCTCCCAAAATAGGGGTGAAATCTCATGTTACTATAAATGAGCAACTAACTGGTTCAGTTCTGCAATCTCAATATCTGAAAAGGATCAGATCAGTTAGACAGGAGAATATTACTTAACCAGTCAGGTCTTGGAGCAATAAATGGTAAAGCTTTGTCCTTGTTATCTGTAACAATAACCCAGAAGTTAAACAACAGAAACCAAAGCATCATAGCATTATTAATAAACACAACTCTGAGTTACTTTTTATTTTCAGGCTAAGTCTTCACTGGTGAAGTTCTAGCCTGCCTAATGATTGCATTGACTGATGGTACATGAATATTTCTACATAGATTACCTAAAACAGTAGGCTTTAAGATAGGCTACTAGAGTGCACTTAATTTAATCAGCTACAGAAGAATAGTTTTCCTCCACCTTCACCCTGCACCTTGCCAGATATTTGAAAGGATACTGAAGATGCTAAGGATTTTTGGACCATACCCAGTAGCGCTCAGAGGGTACTTCTGGTTCCCTGCTCAGAAATTGCTCCTGCTCGCTGGGGGACCACATGGGATACTGGAACCTGGGTCCAGGCCCTACCACTGTGCTATCACTCTGGACCCTAAGCATACCTTTTTTAATTTCTATATTTTTATTATCAAGAACACTGGATACATGCTCACACCTATGTTGGGAATTGGCTTTTTCCTCTCAGCATAATTCTTTTTTTTAAATATAAATGTTATTTATATATTAATATGAAAATGTTATTTATATATTAATGTTTTATAAGAAACATTATATAAATTTCTTTTTTGCTTTGAGTTTCTTTTTACTTTTTGTTTTATTTATTTATTTATTTATTTATTTATTTATTTATTTATTTAGGTTTTTGGGCCACACCCGGCGGTGCTCAGGGGTTACTCCTGGCTGTCTGCTCAGAAATAGCTCCTGGCAGGCACGGGGGACCATATGGGACACCGGGATTCGAACCAACCACCTTGGGTCCTAGATTGGCTGCTTGCAAGGCAAATGCCACTGTGCTATCTCTCCGGGCCCTCTTTTTATTTTTTTTATAATTTTATATATGTTTGTGTGTGTGTGTGTGTGTGTATATATATATATATATATATATATATATATATATACCCTTCACCAGTGCAACATTCCCATCACCAATATCCCAAGTGTCCCTCCTCCCTACTGCACACTGGCCTGTACTCTAGACAGGCTTTCTACTTCCCTTATTCAGTCACATTTTGTTATGATAGTTCTCAGTGTAATTATTTCTGTGACTGCATCCAACAATCTCTGGGCTGAGCTTCATGTCGGGACCTGGACCCTCCAATCCTCATAGATGAGTGAGACCATTCTGTGTTTATCTCTCTTCCTCTGACTTATTTCACTCAACATAATAGATTCCATATACATCCATGTATAGGAAAATTTCATGACTTCATCTCTCCTGACGGCTGCATAATATTCCATTATATATATGTACCATAGTTTCTTTTTTTTTTTTTTTTCTTTTGTACCATAGTTTCTTTAGCCATTTTTCTATTGAGGGGCATCTAGGCTGTTTCCAGAGTCTGGCTATTATAAACAACGCTAAAATGAATATAGGTGTGAGGAAGGGATTTTTGTATTGTATTTTTGTGTTCCTAGGATATATCCCTAAGAGTGATAGCTGGATCATATGGGAGCTCAACTTCCAGCTTCTGGAGAAATCTCCATTTCACTTTCCACAAAGGTGGGACTAGACAGCATTCCCACCAGCAGTGAATAAGAGTTCCTTTCTCTTCACATCCTCGCCAGCTCTGTTTGTTCTCATTCTTTGTGATGTGTGCCAATCTCTGTGGCGTGAGATGGTACCTCATAGTTGTTTTGATTTGCATCTCCCTCATGATTAGTGGTGTGGAGCATTTTTTCATGTGCTTTTTAGCCATTTGTATTTCTTCTTTGTCAAAGTGTCTGTGCATTTCTTCTCCCCATTTTTTGATGGGGTTAGATGATTTTCTCTTGTAAAGTTCTGTCAGTGCCTTGTATATTTTGGATATTAACACCTTATCTGATGAGTATCGGGTGAATAGTTTCTCCCACTCAGTGGGTGGCTCTTGTATTCTGGGCACTATTTCTTTGAGGTGCAGAAGCTTCTTAGCTTAATATAGTCCCATCTGTTTACTTCTGCTTTTACTTGTTTAGAGAGTACTGTTTCCTCCTTAAAGATGCCTTTAGTCTCAATGTCATGGAGTGTTTCACCTACATGTTGTTCTTTTTTTTTTTTTTTTTTTTTTTTTTTTGGTTTTTCAGGTTACACCCGTTGGATGCTCAGGGGTTACTCCTGGCTAAGCACTCAGAAATTGCCCCAGGCTTGGGGGACCATATGGGAAGCCGGGGGATCGAACCATGGTCACGATCTTTCCTTGGCTAGTGCTTGCAAGGCAGACACCTTACCTCTAGCGCCACCTCGCCAGCCCCCTACATGTTGTTCTTATACTTTAGGGTTTCAGGTCTGATATTTAGGTCTTTAATCTATTTGGATTTTACCTTTGTACATGGTGTTAGCTGGAGGTCTAAGTCCGCTTTTTTACAAGTGGCTAGCCAGTTGTGCCAACACCACTTATTGAAGAGGCCTTCCCTGTTCCATTTAGGATTTCTTGAACCTTATCAAAAATTAGGTGACGGTATTTCTGGGGAATATTCTTTGAGTACTCAAGCCTTGTCCACTGATCTGAGGGTCTATCTTTATTCTAATACCATGCTGTTTTGATAACTATTGCTTTGTAATACAGTTTAAAGTTGGGGAAAGTAATATCTCCCATATTCCTTTTACCAAATATTGCTTTAGCTATTCGTGGGTGTTTATTGTTTCAAATGAATTTCAGAAGTGTTTGATCCACTTCTTTGAAAAATGTCATGGGTATCTTTAGAGGGATCGCATTAAATCTGTACAAAGCTTTGGGGAGTATTGCCATTTTAATGATATTAATCCTGCCAATCCAAGAACAGGGTATGGATTTCCATTTTCGTGTGTCTTCTTATTTCTTGTAGCGGGGTTTTATAATTTCTTTGTATAGGTTCTTCACATCTTTAGTCAAGTTGACTCCAAGGTATTTGAGTTTGTGCGACACTAATGTGAATGGGGTTGTTTTCTTCCTTCCTTCCTTCCTTCCTTCCTTCCTTCCTTCCTTCCTTCCTTCCTTCCTTCCTTCCTTCCTTCCTTCCTTCCTTCCTTCCTTCCTTCCTTCCTTCCTTCCTTCCTTCCTTCCTTCCTTCCTTCCTTCCTTCCTTCCTTCCTTCCTTCCTTCCTTCCTTCCTTCCTTCTTTCTTTCTTTCTTTCTTTCTTTCTTTCTTTCTTTCTTTCTTTCTTTCTTTCTTTCTTTCTTTCTTTCTTCTTTCTTTCTTTTTGTCGCTTTTTGGTCACACCCGGCAGTGCTCAGGGGTTACTCCTGACTCTATGCTCAGAAATTGCTCCTGGCAGGCACGGGGGACCATATGGGATGCCGGGATTCGAACCGATGACTTTCTGCATGAAAGGCAAATGCCTTACCTCCATGCTATTTCTCCAGCCCCGGGATTGTTTTCTTAATGTCCATTTCTCTCTATCATTATTGGTGTATAAAAAGACCATTGATTTCTGTGTTAATTTTATAGCCTGCTATGTTGTTATATGCTTCTATTGTTTCTAAAACCTTTTTGATAGAGTCTTTAGGGTTTTCTAAGTCATCTACGTCATTTTCATGTATCTACAAACAGTGAGCTTGACTTCTTCCTTTCCTGTCTGGATTCCCTGGATATCTTTTTCTTGCCTAATCTCTATAACAAGTACTTCCAGTACTGTGTTGAATAGGAGTGGTCAGAGAGAAGAGCCTTGTCTTGTACCAGAGTTTAGAGGGAAGGCTTTCAATTTCTCTCCATTGAGGATAATATTTGCCGTTGGCTTGTGATAGATGGCCTTGACTAGATTGAGAAATGTTCCTTTCATTCCCATCTTGCTGAGAGTTTTTATCAAGAATGGGTGTTGGACCTTATCAAATGCTTTCTCTGCTTCTATTGATATGATCATGTGATTTTTTTCTTGTTAATGTTGTGTATTATGTTGATAGATTTACATATGTTAGACCATCCTTGCATTTCTGGGATGAAACCTACTTGATCATAGTGAATGATCTTCTTGATAAGGCGTTGAATTCTATTTGCCAGAATTTTTTTGAGGATCTTTGCATCTGTATTCATCAAGGATATTGGTCTGTAATTTTTTTTTTTTGGCTGTATCTCTGTCTGGTTTTGGTATCAAGATGATATTGGCTTCATAGAAGCTGTCTGGAAATGTTCCTGGATTTTTCAATTTCATGAAAGAGCCTGGCCAGTATTGGTAGTAGTTCCTCTTGAAACATTTGAAAAAATTCATTAGTGAATTCATCTGGGCCTGGGCTTTTCTTTTTGGGGAGACACTTGATTACCGTTTTAATTTCCTCAATAGTGATGGGGGTATTTAGATATATTATATCCTCCTTGTTCAACCGTGGAAGATTATAAGAGTTCAAAAATTTATCCATTTCTGCCAGGTTCTCATGTTTTGTGGCATAAATTTTCTTGAAGTAATCTCTGATTACCCTTTGAATCTCTGCAATATCTGTAGTGATCTCCTTTTCATTTCTAATACGGATTATCAAGTTTCTCTCTTTCTTTGTGAGTTTTGCCAATGGTCTAAGTCATCTAAGTCATCCAAATCTTGTTTATTTTTCAAAGAGCCAACTTCTGCTTTCATTGATCTTTTGGATTGTTTTTTTTTTTTGTTTTTTGTTTTTTTTTTTTTTTTTGGTTTTTGGGCCACACCCGGCGATGCTCAGGGTTACTCCTGGCTGTCTGCTCAGAAATAGCTCCTGGCAGGCACGGGGGACCATATGGGACACCGGGATTCGAACCAACCACCTTTGGTCCTGATCGGCTGCTTGCAAGGCAAACGCCACTGTGCTATCTCTCCCGGCCCCTTTTGGATTGTTTTTTGGGTTTCCATTTTATTGATTTCTGCTCTAAGCTTTGTTATTTCCTTCTGTCTCCCTATTTTTGGTTCCTTTTGTTGATCATTTACTAATTTTATGAGCTGTGTTATTAGGCTCTTCATGTATGCCCCTTCTTCCTTCCCTATGTGTGCTTGCAAAGCTATAAATTTTCTTCTCATTACCGCTTTTGCTGTGTCCCATAGTTTCTGATATTTTGTATCTCCATTGTCATTTGTTTCCAGGAAAGTTTTAATTTCCTCTTTGATTTTATCTCAGACCCACTGGTTGTTCAATAGCAGACTACTTAGTTTCCAGTTGTTAAAGTTTTTCTTCTGTGTGTCTTTGTAGTTCACATCTAATTTCAGAGCTTTATGGTCAGCAAAAGTAGCCTGGAAAATTTCTATCCTCTTGAATTTATGGACTTACGTTTTATGTGCCAGTATGTGGTCTATCCTGGAGAACAACCCATGTACATTGGAGAAGAATGTGTATCCAGGTTTTTGGGGATGGAGTGTCTTATATATATCAACTAGTCTGCTTTCTCCCATTTCTTTTCTCAGGTCTAATATATTTTTGTTGGGTTTCAGTCAGGTTGACTTATCAAGTGTTGACAGGGCCGTGTTAAGGTCTCTTGAAATTTTACAGATACAAAACCATCCTTAAAGGAGAAACTGAAAGCCCAACTGTAAGACAAGATAGACCAACAGACACACCAATCTTATAAATAAGTATGGCATTAACTCACATGACATTCATATCTCTCAATGTCAATGGATTAAATGGACCAATTAAGAGATACAGAATGGAAAAAAAAGGAAAAGAAAAAAATATATGTACATACACATATATGTGTATATATATGTGTGTGTATATATACTTATACAGAGAGAAAAGAAAATATCTCGCTCAGATGCAGCAGGGCAGGAGGAAATTAGGGAAAGTAGTGGCAGAATACATACACTGGTGAATGCTGTTGTGCATTGTATAACTGAAATTCAATCATGCATACTTTGCAACTGTAAAAAAATACTCCTGACTGTATTGTGAACAACCTGTATTATGGTCTTTAAATAAAGCAATTTAAAATGTAAAAAAAAAAAAAAAAAAGATACAGAATGGCGAAATGAATCAAAAACATGAATCCAACCTTCTGCTGCCTACAAAAAACACACCTTAATAGTTAGAACAAACATAGACTCAAAATCAAAGACTGGAGGAAAATCATCCAAGCAAACAACACCCTTAAAAAAGCTGGGTGGCCATGTTAATATCTGATGACGCAAACTTTAGACTCAAAAAAGTTGTAAGGGACAAAGATGGACAGTACATACTAATCAAAGGATATGTACAACAGGAAGAAATCACAATACTATATATATATATACGCACGTAATGAGAGACCAGTAAGATATCTAATACAACTATTGACAAATTTGAAAGAGGACATCAGTAATAACACAATAATTGTGGGGGGTCTTCTGCATAATTCTATGTAGATTTATCTAGACTTTTTGAGTTGTTTATCAGTAGTTTATTCCTTTGGCTGCTGAGTTGTATTCCATGATATGAATATAGGACAATTGGGTGAACTATAATGAGTTCACAGGCAACAGCCATCAGAGAAGGCAGTAGTTTTCCACCACTGGCTGGATAGAGGATGACAATTTCTGTTTTCTCTGGGGAACAGGAATATGTTTTGAATCTCATTGTAAGGCTATGTAATTAAGTCTTCTTCCAGAGCTGATGTTTTGTTTTTGCTTTCTGTGTGATCTTCTCTTTGTCTTCTTGCTCAGGAATGATACTTTTGCAGGACTTCATATCTAAATAAAGGCTAGAGTGATAGATAAACTTTTTCTTTAATACCACCTTTGATTTCTTTGCGTCACCTCTGAAATTTAAAAATTCAATGGATATCTTCTGTGTTGTTGTTTTGTTTTGTGACCATACCCAGTAATACTCAGTATTAATTAATACCAGTAATAATGACTGCACTGAGGAATTACACCCTGCAGGCTCAAGGAACCATATCCACTGTAGTATTACTCTGGCCCTATAGTTTTCTTTTCTAAAGAGCTTTCTTTATTTTTGAAAAAAATTTATTCACCTTGATTTGCAAAACTTGATAAAGTCGTGTCAAGCAATGTTATAGCAATTGAGCCTCTTTTATTTTTTGGGGGGGAGTGAGAGGGAAGGTTGGGCCACTGCTCTGGCCCCTCGGTTGGACCACTGCTCTGGCCCCTCAATTAGCAATTATCAAGAAAATTAAACAAAAATTTTTGAGGTGTATATTACATTATTATTGACAAAATTCTAAGGTGAGACAGATGGTACATTGAATGGATGTTTCTGAAGAACTTTAAGAGTATCCCGTAGAATAAACAAGCATCACTGAGTCCAGTCCTGGGATCCCCCATGGTTCCTTTCACCAGCAGGATGTAAGCATAAAATTAAAAACTCAGTAAAGTTATTTTGGAGGTAGTGACTAACTTGTCCTAGCAAAAGGTAATCTGAAGGGTTTGGGAACTAAAAAAATCAAAAGAATCTGTTACAGGCGTTTGGTGGACAAATGCATAAGCAATCCAGATGGTGCACAACTTTTTAGCTAGTCATGTGTGAGTGGATTGCCAAAATAAGATCAGTGGCAACTTTTGATTTTCTTACTGAGGAAAAAAAGTTGATTTTGATCAGGGAAGTCAAAGTAAAAAGGGAAGAATGGATGTCAGGGGTGGGAACACAGAGCAGGCCAAAACAGAGGTGCACAGTTGTTGAGTTAATGCCTGAAAAAATAAGATGAGGCTGTATATAGCTTTAATAGCTGCTGTGTGTGGGTTTGCTTTTGCAACTTTGAATTTCCAAGTCAGCATCTGAGTTGTTGTCTTCAGAAATCTCACCTTAGAAATAGTAACTGGAAAAAACCGGCTATCCATTGCAAAAGCTGGCTCCCTGTGTGTGACACCAGGCGGGGAAAATCCGCGAAAGTACACCGGCCCAGTGGGGCTCAGCTGTGAAAGACTGTGAGTGTGACCTGTCTATGTCTGTCTACTGTCCTCTTGCGTGAAACTCTTGCGAGTGGGGCAAAAAGAGCCTCCAGAAACCTCGCTCGCCCAGACGCCATTTTCATGGAGGGACTTCAGAGCATAAAAACCGGCTATCCTTTGCAAAAGCTGGCTCCCTGTGTGTGACACCAGGCGGGGAAAATCCGCGAAAGTACACCGGCCCAGTGGGGCTCAGCTGTGAAAGACTGTGAGTGTGACCTGTCTATGTCTGTCTACTGTCCTCTTGCGTGAAACTCTTGCGAGTGGGGCAAAAAGAGGCTCAGAGGAGCACGGCCGCTCCGCTTCGCTACGCGGCCGTGCACTCTTTCTAAGGAAAGAACTCCATTGCAACAAGAAGGAAAAATCACACTAAGAACGGCGCTATATCACAGAAGCAAACATTTCTCTCTGGACTGTCTTCTCTGTTACATGCTCGGGCCTAAGATTTGACCCAGTGTGAGGCTTCATCCACGGAGGACTCCCCTCCCTTAGAGGCAAGTCAGCCCATCCAGAAAGGGAGGAGCCAGAGGAGTGTGCTGCCTACATCATATAGACAATGAATACCACTACAACACGTAGAAAAACCCACAATACAAATGTGACAATGGGGAAACAGCGCAGGCCAGCATCAGACATAGAGAATGAAGATGACAATTCTGAGGACCAGATAATGACTGAACAACTAATCAACCTCTCAGATAAGGACTTTAGACTAGCAATATGGAAGGTGCTCAACAGACTCCAAGAAACCATGGATCGAGTTGAACAGAACACTAATAAGAACCAAGAAAATATGAAGGCAGAAATGACAAAACTCCAAACTGAAATAACATGTCAACTAACAGGCCTGAAAAACTCAGTAAACGAAGTGAATGACAAAATGGATAAGCTCTGGGACAGGGTATCAGAAGCTGAGAATAGACTTGGTGCTGTGGAAGATGAGATACATAACAATTCCATACAGCAGGAGAGATTGGACAAAAAACTTAAAGCAAATGAGCAGACAATGGAAAAATTAGTCAAAGAATGGGAACAGACGAAAATAGAAGTCTATGATAAGATCAACAGAAACAACTTAAGAATCATTGGAGTCCCAGAGACCCAGGAAGAAAATTTCCAGGAAGAATCAATGGTCAAGAACATCATTAAAGAGAAACTTCCAGAGCTAAAGAATATATGTGATCAAATCCTGCATGCCCGAAGAGTACCAACCAAAAGAGACCCCAGAAAAACCACCCCAAGACACATCCTAGTCACAATGACAAATCCCACAGATAGAGACAGAATTCTGAAAACAGCAAGATCAAAAGGGGAAATCATGTTCAAGCAAGCTTCCCTGAGATTTACAGCAGACCTGTCACCAGAAACGCTCAATGCCAGAAAGCAGTGGTGGGATATTGTGACAAGACTGAATGAAATGAATGCTTCACCCAGAATACTATACCCAGCAAAACTCACTTTCCGGTTTGATGGAAGAATACATGGTTTCACAGACAAAAAACAGCTCAGAAACTTCACAGACACAAAACCAGTCTTAAGAGAAAAACTGAAAGACCTAATCTAAGACAAGACTACCCAAAAGACACACCAAATTTTGAAATAAAGATGGCGTTAAATCCCAGGACAATTCTTTCTCTCAACGTCAATGGACTAAATGCACCAGTTAAGAGACACAGAGTGGCTAAATGGATCAAAAAACTCAATCCAACCTTCTGCTGCCTACAAGAAACGCACCTGAATAGTCAGAACAAACATAGACTCAAAATAAAAGGCTGGAGAAAAGTTATCCAAGCAAACAACACCCATAAAAAAGCTGGAGTGGCCATACTAATATCAGATAATGCAAACTTTATACTCAGGAAGGTTGTAAGGGACAAAGACGGACATTTTATATTAATCAAGGGGTACGTAGAGCAGGAAGAATTCACTCTCCTAAACATATATGCACCGAATGAGGGGCCAGCAAAATATTTAATACAACTGCTGACAAATCTGAAAAATAATATCAACAACAACACAATAATTGTGGGGGACCTAAACACGGCTTTGTCAACACTGGACAGGTCAACCAGACTGAAACCCAACAAGAATATACTAGACCTGAGGAGAGAAATGGAAGAAAGAGGCCTAGTGGATATATATAGGACACTCCATCCCCAGAAACCTGGATACACATTCTTCTCCAATGTACATGGGACATTCTCCAGGATAGACTACATGCTGGCACATAAAACATACCTCCATAAGATCAAGAGGATAGAAATTTTGCAGACTACCTTCGCTGACCACAAGGCTCTGAAATTATTTGTGAACTCCAAAGGGACTCAGAAGAAACACTTTAACACCTGGAAGTTAAACAGCCTCATACTCAATAACCAGTGGGTCCGAGATGAAATCAAGGAGGAAATCAAAAGGTTCCTGGAAACAAATGACAATAAAGACACAAACTCTCAGAACTTATGGGACACAGCAAAAGCAGTACTGAGAGGAAAATTTATAGCTTTGCAAGCACACATCAGGAAGGAAGAAGGAGCTTACCTGAGTAGCTTAATGACACAGCTAATAGAACTAGAAAATGCTCAACAAAAGGACCCAAGAACAGGAAGACAGAAGGAAATAACAAAGCTGAGAGCAGAAATCAACGAAGTGGAAACTCAAAAAACAATCCGAAAGATCAACGAAAGCAGAAGTTGGTTCTTTGAAAAAATAAACAAGATTGATAGACCACTGGCAAACCTAACAAAGAAAGAGAGAGAGAGAAACTTGATAACTCGTATCAGGAATGAAAAAGGAGAGATCACTACTGATATGACAGAGATTCAAAGGGTAATCAGAAACTACTTTGAAAAACTCTACGCCACTAAAAATGAGAACCTGGAAGAAATGGATAAATTCTTGGACTCTTATAATCTTCCACGGTTGAAGGAAGAGGATGTAGCATATCTAAACACCCCCATCACCATTGATGAAATTAAAACAGTAATCAAATGTCTGCCGAAAAACAAAAGCCCAGGTCCAGATGGATTCACTAATGAATTCTATCAAACTTTCCAAGAGGAACTACTGCCAATCTTGGCAAGACTCTTTCATGAAATTGAACAAACAGAAACACTTCCAAATAGCTTTTATGAAGCCAACATCACCTTGATACCTAAACCAGACAGAGACGCTACCAAAAAAGAAAATTACAGACCAATATCACTGATGAATGCAGATGCAAAGATCCTCAACAAAATCCTGGCAAATAGGATTCAATGCCTCATTAAGAAGATCATCCACTACGATCAAGTAGGTTTCATCCCAGGAATGCAAGGCTGGTTTAACATCCGTAAATCTATCAACATAATACACAACATCAATAACAAGAAAAATAAAAACCACATGATCATATCAATAGATGCAGAGAAAGCATTTGATAAGGTCCAACACCCATTCTTGATCAAAACTCTCAGCAAGATGGGAATGGAGGGAACCTTTCTCAATATAGTGAAGGCCATCTACCACAAGCCAGTGGCAAATATTATCCTCAATGGAGAAAAACTGAAAGCCTTCCCTCTAAATTCTGGCACAAGACAAGGCTGTCCTCTCTCACCACTCCTATTCAACATAGCACTGGAAGTACTTGCTATAGCGATTAGGCAAGAAAAGGATATCAAGGGAATCCAGATAGGAAAGGAAGAAGTCAAGCTCTCACTGTTTGCAGATGACATGATACTCTACTTAGAAAACCCTAAAGACTCTATCAAAAAGCTTCTAGAAACAATAGACTCATATAGCAAGGTGGCAGGCTACAAAATTAACACACAAAAATCAATGGCCTTTCTATACACCAACAGTAATAAAGAAGAAATGGACATTAAGAAAACAACCCCATTCACAATAGTACCACACAAACTCAAATATCTTGGAATCAACTTGACTAAATATGTGAAGGACCTATACAAAGAAAACTATAAAACTCTGCTCCAAGAAATAAGAGAGGACACACGGAAATGGAAACACATACCCTGCTCATGGATTGGCAGGATTAACATCATCAAAATGGCAATACTCCCCAAGGCATTATACAGATTTAATGCCATCCCTCTAAAGATACCCATGACATTCTTCAAAGAAGTGGATCAGACACTTTTGAAATTCATTTGGAACAATAAACACCCTCGAATAGCTAAAGCAATCATTGGGAAAAAGAATATGGGAGGAATTACTTTTCCCAACTTTAAACTGTACTACAAAGCAACAGTTATCAAAACAGCATGGTATTGGAATAAGGATAGGTCCTCAGATCAGTGGAATAGGCTTGAATACTCAGAAAATGTTCCCCAGAGATACAACCATCTAATTTTTGATAAAGGAGCAGGAAATCCTAAATGGAGCAGGGAAAGCCTCTTCAACAAGTGGTGTTGGCACAATTGGATAGCCACTTGCAAAAAATTAAACTTAGACCCCCAGCTAACATCATGTACAAAGGTAAAATCCAAATGGATTAAAGACCTCGATATCAGCCCCAAAACCATAAGATATATAGAACAGCACATAGGCAAAACACTCCAGGACATTACAGGCATCTTCAAGGAGGAAACTGCACTCTCCAAGCAAGTGAAAGCAGAGATTAACAGATGGGAATATATTAAGCTGAGAAGCTTCTGCACCTCAAAGGAAATAGTGCCCAGGATACAAGAGCCACCCACTGAGTGGGAGAAACTATTCACCCAATACCCATCAGATAAGGGGCTAATCTCCAAAATATACAAGGCACTGACAGAACTTTACAAGAAAAAAACATCTAACCCCATCAAAAAATGGGGAGAAGAAATGAACAGACACTTTGACAAAGAAGAAATACACATGGCCAAAAGACACATGAAAAAATGTTCCACATCACTAATCATCAGGGAGATGCAAATCAAAACAACGATGAGATACCACCTCACACCCCAGAGAATGGCACACATCACAAAGAATGAGAATAAACAGTGTTGGCGGGGATGTGGAGAGAAAGGAACTCTTATCCACTGCTGGGTGGGAATGCTGTCTAGTTCAACCTTTATGGAAAGCGATATGAGATTCCTCCAAAAACTGGAAATCGAGCTCCCATACGATCCAGCTATACCACTCCTAGGAATATACCCTAGGAACACAAAAATACAATACAAAAACCCCTTCCTTACACCTATATTCATTGCAGCTCTATTTACCATAGCAAGACCTGGAAACAACCAAGATGCCCTTCAACAGACGAATGGCTAAAGAAACTGTGGTACATATACACAATGGAATATTATGCAGCTGTCAGGAGAGATGAAGTCATGAAATTTTCCTATACATGGATGTACATGGAATCTATTATGCTGAGTGAAATAAGTCAGAGAGAGAGAGAAAAAACGCAGAATGGTCTCACTCATCTATGGGTTTTAAGAAAAATGAAAGACACCCTTGTAATAATAATTTTCAGACACAAAAGAGAAAAGAGCTGGAAGTTCCAGCTCACCTCAGGAAGCTCACCACAAAGAGTGATGAGTTTAGTTAGAGAAATAACTACATTTTGAACTGTCCTAATATTGAGAATGTATGAGGGAAATGTAGAGCCTGTTTAGGGTACAGGCGGGGGTTGGGTGGGGAGGAGGGTGATTTGGGACTTGGGTGATGGGAATGTTGCACTGGTGATGGGTGGTGTTCCTTTTATGACTGAAACCCAAACACAATCATGTATGTTATCAAGGTGTTTAAATAAAAAAAAAATTAAAAAAAAAAAAAAAAAAAAAGAAATAGTAACTGGGCGTTTGGGCCTGCCACTCCCCTCAGAGACTCCTGAGTGCCGGCTGGGGAGGCGTGAGTGAGTTTCTCTCCTTTTGCTTGGCGTTTGGGCCTGCCATTCCCCTCAGAGACTCCTGAGTGCCGGCTGGGGAGGCGTGAGTGAGTTTCTCTACTTTTGCTTGGCGTTTGGGCCTGCCACTCCCCTCAGAGACTCCTGAGTGCCGGCTGGGGAGGCGTGAGTGGGTTTCTCTCCTTTTGCTTGGCGTTTGGGCCTGCCACTCCCCTCAGAGACTCCTGAGTGCCGGCTGGGGAGGCGTGAGTGAGGTTCTCTCCTTTTGCTTTGCGTTTGGGCCTGCCATTCCCCTCAGAGACTCCTGAGGGCCGGCTGGGGAGGTGTGAGTGGTTTTCTCTCCTTTTGCTTGGCGTTTGGGCCTGCCACTCCCCTCAGAGACTCCTGAGTGCCGGCTGGGGAGGCGTGAGTGAGTTTCTCTCCTTTTGCTTGGCGTTTGGGCCTGCCATTCCCCTCAGAGACTCCTGAGGGCCGGCTGGGGAGGCGTGAGTGAGTTTCTGACTTTTTGCTCGGCTTGGTGCCGGACCCTCCCCCCCAGGGTGGCGCCTAGAAAGACAAGTTGAGCTACCCGAATAGACGGGGAGATAGGGCCAACCATCTAGACTCGCAGGTGACCTAGAACAGTCCACCCCGCTGGACCCTGGAGCGGATCAGGGACTTCCCAAGGGCGTAGATAGAGCCTGCAGAATCGAACTGAGGGAACTCCTTCAAGGGAGGATTGGAGGGGGGCGGAGCTCCATTGAATCCCAGAGAAAGGAGGGTGGATTGAGTGCTAGGCTCAACAGCGCCAGTAACCATTGTGGCCAGCAGTGGAATTGCACCGCTGACAGAAATAAGGAGCAGAAAGGGGACAAAACCCACTGCAGGAAGGTTGAACTCTAGGGATCAAAGGGGAGGAGAAAGGGCTAGGTTCAACAAACTCACCCAACAGGCTCCTCTAGAAAAACCTTCAGGAAGGAGACCAAAGCAGACCGAAATTAGAAGCCATAGTACTCCAAAACATACCATTAAATACAAAGTATTATGCGTAAATCAAGGAGATCCCTTATAACTGGAGACAACATGACAAGCCCTATCAAGTTTCCAAGTCCACCAAAGCGCACAGATTCATGGGAAGAAGACCTAAAAGCGGCGATGAGGAAGGAAATGCAAGAATTACTAAACAGAATGAAAGAAACCCTAGCAACCGAGTATAAGAAATTCATGGACGAACGACTAAGCCAAATTAAAGAAGAAATGTTAAAGAACATGAGAGATTCCATACAAAAAGAAGTGAAGGATTTAAAAGACAAAATAACAAGCCTTACGAGTAGAACCACAGAGTTGGAGAAGCACATCGATGAACTCGAAGGAAAACTGCAATATAAAAATGATCAAGAAACCAACAAAGAAAAAAAAGGCAAAGCACTGGAAGGAAAAATCCAATATCTAATGAATAAGGACAAAAGAAACAATCTAAGAATTGTGGGTATACCAGAAGGGGAAGAAATAGGGAAGGGGGAAGAACAAGTAGTCAGGGAGATAATAACAGAGAACTTTCCCACCCTCTGGAAAGACAATTTAGGACAAATCCAAGAAGTCAAGAGAGTCCCTAATAAAATAGACCCTAATAAACCCACACCAAGACACATAATAATCCAAATGGCGAAAAACAAAGAGAAAGAGGAACTCCTGAAAGCAATAAGGGAGAAAAAAAACCTCAAGTACAAAGGAAAGGACATAAGAATCAAACCAGATCTCCCATTTGAAATAATTCAAGCAAGAAGACAGTGGAATGACGTATTTAAACGACTGAGTGAAAGAAATTTCCAACCCAGGGTTCAATACCCAGCAAAACTATCATTCATATGGGAGGGCAGACTAAAAACATTCACAAATATGAACGAACTTGAACTATTTGTGCAAACTAAGCCAATCCTAAGCGACTTACTCAGAGACGAATTACACAATCCAAACCCCCGATTGTAACAACAACCACGCCACACAATACAACTGCACAACAGTCCTCTCTATCAATAATTTCCCTAAATGTTAATGGACTAAACTCTCCAATTAAAAGACACATAGTAGAGAACTGGGTTAGGAAAAATAAACCGGACTTCTGCTGTCTGCAAGAAACACACCTACAGTCACAGGATAAGCACAGGCTTAGAATTAAAGGATGGAAAGTAATTATTCAGGCCAATGGAAAACAAAAAAAAGCAGGGACAGCCATTCTTATATCAGACCAAATTGTATTCAACCTCAAGAAAGTGATCAGAGACAAAGAGGGGCACTACTTACTGATCAGGGGAACATTAGATCAAGAAGTGCTAACCCTGGTCAATATCTATGCACCTAATGTAAAGTCACCAAAATATGTGAGGCAACTACTGACAAACCTGGAGAAACACATGAAGGGAATTGTGATAATAGTAGGGGACCTCAATACTCCACTATCACCACTGGACAGATCCTCCAAACAGAAAAATAGTAAAGAAATAAGAGCTCTAAATGAAAAATTAGAAGAATTAGGGCTAATAGACTTATATAGAGCCCTCCATCCCCCAGAAAGTAGAATACACATTCTTCTCAAACCCACATGGAACCTTCTCCAGAATAGATCATGTCTTAGGATACAAAGCCAACCTATTTAAGACCACAAAGGTAAGGATCATTAGAAGTACCCTTTCAGATCACTATGCAACAGAGCTTATAATTGATGTCAAGAAGAAGCAATGGAGGAAAACTAATACCTGGAGATTGAACAACATACTGCTTAACAACAGCTGGATCAAAGAACAACTCAAGGAGGAAATAAAAAGATTCCTTGAGACGAATGACAATGAAGAGACAACATGTCAGAATTTATGGGATACAGCAAAAGCAGTACTTAGGGGGAAACTCATAGCATTACAGGCCTATGTTAAGAACAGGAAAATAACAAAACCAACAGTTTAAAAGATCACCTCAAAGAATTGGAACAACAGCAACAGAGAAATCCAACCACAACCAGAAGGCAAGAAATCATAAAAACCAGAGCAGAAATAAACAACATAGAGACTAAGAAAACAATACAAAAAATCAATGAGACCAGGAGTTGGTTTTTCGAAAAAATAAATAAGATAGACAAACCATTGGCAAAACTTACCAAAAAAAAGAGGGAAAACACCCAAATCACTAGGATCACGAATGAAAGGGGAGAGATTACAACAGAACCCCAAGAAATACAACATATCATGAGATCATATTATGAACAACTATATTCAACTAGGCTAGAGAACCCACCAGAAATCGACAGATTCTTGGACAAACACCCTCTTCCAAGACTGGAAAAGGAAGACCTAGAAACTCTAAACAGTCCAATCACTTCAGAGGAAATTGAAGACGTAATTAAAAGACTCCCTAAGAACAAATGCCCAGGCCCAGATGGATTTACAGGTGAATTCTATCAAACATTTCAAGAAGACTTATTACCACTGTTCCATAGGCTTTTCAAAACCATAGAAAAAACAGGAATCCTCCCCAACTCCTTTTATGAGGCTAATATCACACTCATTCCTAAAGAAGGCAAAGACACCACCAAAAAAGAAAACTATAGACCAATCTCATTAATGAACATTGATGCAAAGATACTTAACAAAATCTTAGCAAACCGAATCCAACACCTCATTAAAAAGATCATACATCATGATCAAGTGGGATTCATCCCAGGAATGCAAGGTTGGTTCAACATACGCAAATCAATCAACATTATACACCACATCAACAACATGAAGGACAAAAACCACATGATCATATCAATCGATGCAGAGAAGGCGTTTGACAAAATCCAACATCCGTTCATGTTAAAGACACTCAGCAAAATAGGGTTAGAAGGCACCTTCCTTAAGATAGTTACAGCTATTTATGAAAAGCCTACAGCCAACATTATACTTAATGGCGAGAAACTAGAAGCATTCCCACTAAGGTCAGGAACTAGGCAAGGCTGTCCACTCTCTCCACTCTTATTCAATATAACCTTAGAAGTCCTAGCAATAGCAATCCGACAAGAGAAGGGAATCAAAGGAATTCAAGTAGGGAAAGAGGAGCACAAGCTAGCTCTATTTGCTGATGATATGATGATATACATCAAAAACCCTAAAGAATCCACAGAAAAACTACTAGAAACAATCAACCAATACAGTAAAGTGGCTGGATACAAAGTCAATACACAAAAGACAGTAGCGTTTTTATATACAAACAATGAAGTTGAGGAGAGAGAGATTAAAAATACAATTCCATTTAAGATAGTATCAAAAAATATCAAATACCTAGGAATCAACCTTACAAGAGAAGTGAAAGATCTATACCAGGGAAACTTCAAAACACTTCAGAAAGAAATTGAAGATGATCTAAAGAAATGGAAGAACATCCCATCCTCATGGATAGGTAGAATTAACATAGTCAAAATGACTATTTTACCCAAATTGCTATATAGATTTAATGCAATCCCTATCCAAATCCAGACACAATTCTTTAAAGAAATAGAACAATCAATTATAAAATTCATTTGGAACCATAGAAGACCCAGGATAGCTAAACACATTCTGAAAAATGAGAAGTTGGGAGGTATCTCCTTACCTAACTTGAAACTATACTATAAAGCCATAGTAATAAAAACAGCATGGTACTGGAACAGAGACAGGACCTCAGACCAGTGGATTAGAACAGAATTCCCAGACATAAACCCCCAGATATATAGCCAACTAATATTTGATAAAAGAGGCAAGAATATGAAATGGAACAAAGAAAGCCTATTCAACAAATGGTGTTGGTACAACTGGAAACTCATATGCACGAAAGTGAAAATCGACCCATATCTCACTCCTTATACAAAAGTCAACTCAAAATGGATCAAAGATCTGGAAATCAGACCTGAATCTATAAAGTTTATCGAGAATAAAATAGGCAGAACACTCGAAGACCTTTATATTAAAAGGGTCTTTGAGAATGGAGCACCAATGGCAAAAACGTTAGCATCAACTATAAACAAATGGGACTATATCAAACTAAAAGCTTCTGCATGGCAAAAGAAACCCTACTTAATGCAAGAAGACAGCTAACAGAATGGGAAAAAATCTTTTCACTTGATATATCAGATAAAGGGCTGATATCTAGAACATACAAAGCGCTCAGAAACCTGAGTCCTTCAAAACCAAACGAAGCCATAAAAAAATGGGGAGACGAAATGAATAGACATTTCTCTGAGGAAGAGAGAAGGATGGCCAACAAACACATGAAAACATGCTCACCTTCACTCATCATCAGGGAGATCCAAATCAAGACAACAATGAGATACCACCTCACACCATTAAGTTTGGCTCACATCAAAAATAATGGGAACAACCTTTGTTGGAGAGGATGTGGTATGAAAGGAACTCTCATTCATTGCTGGTGGGAATGCCCCTTGGTCCAACATCTATGGAGAAAAGTCTGGAGAGTGCTCAAAGAACTCAGAATTGAGCTGCCATTTGACCCAGCAATTGCTCTCCTAGGCATATATCCCCAAGATGGAAGGACATTCATTCCAAAATACATATGCACCCCACTATTTATTGCAGCACTCAGTATAATAGCCAAATCTTGGAACCAACCTCGATGTCCAACAACAGATGAATGGATCATTAAGATGTGGTACATATATACAATGGAATATTACATGGCAGTTAGAAATGATACAATCACAGACTTTGCAGCAACGTGGATGGACCTAGATCATGTTATGTTAAACGAAGTAAGTCAGAAGACAAAAGAAAAACACAGAATGGTAGCACTATTCTGAAACACCTAGAATACATAAAAAACAAAAAAAGGACATTGAAGAAGCATAACTGCTAGAACCACAAAGAAAGACTCCATAAACTCCATTCCCTGATCTGCACAGCCACCAAGATCTCTAGAAACAGGTCTGATTTTACCATCCAAGATAAAGTAGAAGTCTTCCACATACCACGAAAGCAGCAAGAGGAGAATAAATGATCTATTTTTTTGACGTCTTTATTTTGGTGTGGAGATTACGGTTGATGTCTCCAATATTATTTTATTTTATTTTGTTTTGTCTTTCTCTTTCTTTTTTGCACTTGAGTATGATTTGATTTCAGAACCGAGATTATTGTGTGGTGCCTGTCTTTATTGTTGTGGTGCTTATCGGTTATTTAATTCGATATTCTTTTTTTTGTGTGTGTGTGTGTATTGTTGTGGTATTTTAATTACTTTTTTCACATCCTCTCTCAAACTGAAGTTGGAAGCCTCTAGACAGGACTCTGCCTATTTTCAGTATATTTGATTTTTGATTGAGAAGAGGACATATTAGGTGATGGGTATTCCCCTGATTTAATGTGAATATGTACCCAAAATACTACAGTGAAAGATATGTAAGCCATTATGGAAAAAAAAATTGTGTTTTTAATCAGAAACTTTCTTTGACTTACATGTATTATTATTATATTAATTATATTATATGTTATGTTATGTCACTATATTATGTTATATTAGTTTACCTTATTAGGTTAATCAATTTTGTCCTTTAAATGAATTCTTACTTAAAAAAAAAAAAAAAAACTTTAGTTTGCCCTGAAGAAAAAAAAAATAAATAAAAGATAAAATAAGGCCTCCCAATTCTTACCACAGGCTGTGAAAAAAAAAAAAAAAAAAAAGAAATAGTAACTGAGGGGCCGGGCGGTGGCGCTGGAGGTAAGGTGCCTGCCTTGCCTGCGCTAGCCTAGGATGGACCGCGGTTCGATCCCCCGGCGTCCCATATGGTCCCCCAAGAAGCCAGGAGCAACTTCTGAGCGCATAGCCAGGAGTAACCCCTGAGCGTCACAGGGTGTGGCCCAAAAACCAAAAAAAAAAAAAAAAGAAATAGTAACTGAATGTGTATAGAATGGGTAAAATTGGGGGCCGGAGAAATCGGATGGAGGTAGGCCATTTGCCTTGCATGCAGAAGGACATTGGTTCAAATCCTGGCATCCTATATAGTTCCTGATCCTACCAGGAGGGATTTCTGAGTAACCCCTGAGTGCTGCCAGTGTAACCCAAAAACAAAAACAAACAAAAAACCAGAATGGTTAAAATTACCAGGGGAAAGAGAACAGATCAAGAGAAGTGTTTAGAGTAGTGCTTCTCAATTATTTTCTGTCATGCCCTCCTAGGAAGAAGAAAATCTTTTTCGTGCCCCACGCGACTTTAAATAGACATACAAAGATATAAACACAGGGTTTAGATTGTTTATGAAAGTGTTTGCAGAGGTCAAATGTGCCTCTCTTAATGAGTCCTTGCGCCTCCCCTCCGGGGGGCATGCCCCACTATTTGAGAAGCACTGGTTTAGAGGAACCCTACTATGAAACAATCCACAAAGCATGGTACATGGAAATCAAATAACAATCTCCAGAGGAGGCTGCAAACAGATTTTTTAAAAGGATACCATCAAGAAACCTGTGAATTCTCATGGTTAAAAGCCTGAGCTAATTTTTGCCACCAAATTTTTGCACCTCTAAAACAGGTATCTGCTTTGTGGGGTTTCTGTGATAGTGAATGGAATAAATGGAAGTCAGGCATTTGGGTGAATGTTTGAAAATGTTCCTTAGCTGGAAACTATTATTTAATATCATTGGTATAGTTTTTTGTGTTTGTGGCCATACCCAGTGTTGCTCAGGGCTTTTTCCTGGCATTGTGTTCAGGGATCATTCATGAGAAGGCACCAGAGACCATATGGGATACTGGAAATCAAACTTGTATGTCAGCAATATACAAAACAATTACCCAAGTTACTGTACTATGCCCATCATTGGGACAGTGTTACAATGTAAAGGCAATGGAATATTAAAAATTAATTAAATGTTATTAATAATAAGGGTTAGTAATAAAGGTTGATTTGTAATAATTATTATATCATAATAGCATTACTAAGTCTCTGAGGATTTCCTAGGCTTACTGATGCTAGTTGAACCTTCTGTGTTATTTATTATTTCTGTGTTATTTATTAGTCTTGGTGGACTTCTATGCAATTTTCCATCAGATTTGATATATTCCTGCTGGGCTGACAGTACTATGACAGTTGGAGACATATGCTGCAGTGCATTCTAGGAGCCGCATTGTTTTGGTGGCTTGGCAGCTTGATGGAACATTTGGGGAACTGGACCATTTCTATGATAGTGGGTGTCCAGTGTGGTTCCAAGCTGCTATACCTTGGGGGATCTGCCCACCTCATCCCAAGAAGGACTTAGAATTTTCTACCCTTATCTGTCTACCTGGAAAGATTCAGCAATGTCATGTTCTTTTTAAAAATGTGGAGCTGGATTGTTTCTTCGCGTCACTGGTACAGTGTGACCATAGGAAAATAGAGTTGTTAAGTCAGAATTAAAATACACCAAACTTGGGCCCGGAGAGATAGCACAGCGACGTGTGCCTTGCAAGCAGCCGATCCAGGATCTAAGGCGGTTGGTTCGAATCCCGGTGTCCCATATGGTCCCCCGTGCCTGCAGGATCTATTTCTGAGCAGACAGCTAGGAGTAACTCCTGAGCACTGCCGGGTATGGCCCAAAAACAAACAAACAAACAAACAAAAAATACACCAAACTTTGTGGTAAGCTTTATATCATGGTCTGGTCCTTTCAAGCTTATCTCTATTGTCTCTGGGTATTATTACCATATTATCTTTAACTTTTCTTAAATCCCACAGATGAGTAAGACTGTTCTGTGTCTATCTCTCTCTCTCTCTGACTCGTTTCACTCAACATAACAAATCCCATGTTCATCCATATATAGGCAAATTTTATGACTTCATTTTTTCTGACAGCCACATAGTATTCTATATATATATATGTGGTATATGTATATACCACAGTTTCTTTAGCTACTCTTCAGTTGTTGGGCATCTGAGTTGTTTCCAGATTCTGGCTATTGTAAATAGAGCTGCAATGAATACACACATGCAGAGGGCGTTCTTGTATTGTGTTTTTGTGTTCCTATGGTATATCCCTAGGAGTGGTATAGCTGGATCATATGGGAGCTCAGTGTCCTTTTGTTTGAGGAATCTCCATATTGCTTTCCATAAAGGCTAGTCTAGATGGCATTCCCATCAGCAATAAATGAGTTCCTTTCTCCCCCCCATCCCCTCCAGAACTGATTGTTCTTGTTCTTTGTGATTTGTGCCAGTCTCTGTGGTTTGAGATGGTACCTCATTGTTGTTTTGATTTGCATCTCCCTGATGATTAGTGATAGGGAGCATTTTTTCATGTGCCTTTGGCCATCTATATTTCTTCTTTGAGGAAGAGTCTGTTCATTTCTTCTCCCCTTTTATTGATGGGTGAGCGCAGTTAGAGAAATAGCTGCACCAACAACTATCTTAAAGGAATTGAGTGAGGGAAATAGAATGCCTATCTTGAAGACAGGACGGGGTTGGAGAGAGATGGGGGCCATTGGTGGCTGGAGGGTTGCACTGATGAAGAAGAGGGATCTTGTTCTGGGGCTCCTTTTGCCTAGTGCCAGGGCTGTATTCATATAACTTAACCATTATATTATCTCTTATATCTCTGTCACTAGTTCCCTGAATACTATGGTAACTTCCAAGCACAAGAGTAAACCTCCCAGCATGGTCTGAGTAGCTTAAAATCTTCAAAAATTTGTTGTAAGAGAATTAGAGTTTTTTTGGGGGGAAAAAAAAAAAAAAATATATATATATATATATATATATATATATATATATATATAATACTAGTTGGAAAGAAATTAGACCAAAGCACCAATTTTTTATTTCATATCAGTATTTTAATACTGTCCTCAAATTTTAGCTTTACATCTATCGAATGCCAATATAAAGTAAAGAAAGTATGATTAGCTTTTATATATGTATAGTTTCTAGTTTCTGTGGAATTTTGTTTTTAATGCTCTACTAGATTATGTCACCCGTACTTTTCACTTTTACAGTCTGAGTTTGTTTATTTGAAGAGACACTCAAATTTGGTTTGGTGTAGAATTGTTAAGTTTATAAGGTCTTCCAAAAGACATCTTAGAAATATTTCTAAGAGATGACAACTTTTCTCACCTTACCTTTGATATTCTCTTAAGAGCTTATAATAACTGTAATAATGAAAATGTGAGTTAGAGGTTTTATATAAGAACTATACATTTATATATAGGTTATCAGATAGTAATTTAAAAACATGTGCTACTTATGTAGCAAAAATCAGCTGTTCTGAATAATATCCTTTTAGTTGGATGAACATTTACTTATTTACTTTTTACAATAAGAATTAGTTTTAAACATAAAGCCAATAAGGCTCAAGGACATGAGATTATAAGATATCAGACCATACTTCATCATTATGAGAAATATTACAGTACCATATGAGTTACAAATTAAAGGATAAGAATACTACAATGTATTCTTCATATAACTGTCAATTTTTGGTTTCTAACAGCCAATAGAAAAACAAATATGTTGTTACATCTAGCATTCCTTTTACATACAGTAGTTCCTTTTTTAAATGAACTTGATAAGAGTTATCCAATTAAATGCTGAATGTTATATTTTTTGGTTACTGAGAATGTTCAAACACTAAGTTTATGAAAAAATCATATGTTTGTAAGAGGAAACTACAATAATCCTTGTTTCTCTTAATTCCAAATACTGAGAGATTTGCAAAATTCTATTGAACTTTTTTGTCAGAGAGTAAGTTAGCAGACTTAACATGGAAATAGATTTTACGTAAGTATATAATACCATCATTATTAATATAATTCAAGTATTCCAATGTAATAATTTTAAATCTTATATTAAGTGGACATTACTTATTATTATTTTTTGAAGTTCCCAAGTTGAACACTCATTCTGCTCAAAACACAACGGAATGTTGCAGGTTGTACTTCCCAGTACTTCATTGGATTGTTGAATAAACTTATTGCACTGTATAAAGATTTCTTCAGTTTTGGCACTGTTGGGCAGAAGTCATTCACTCCCACTTTTGAAATTGAATTAGAATGGAGGAAAAGTATCTGTTGTAAAAGGAAAAAACATGAGTTAAAAATACATAGAAATTGTGGGGGTTGGAGCAATAGCGCAGCTGGTAAAGTGTTTGCCTGGCACAACTGATTCGGGTTCAATCCCCAGCATCCCATATGGTCCTCCAAGCGTACCAGGAGTATTTCCTGAGCATCACACAGTGTGGCCAAAAAGCAAGCAAGCAAACAAACAAAAAATATGTATATAATATAGTTATATATTAAAAGTTAAATATAGTTATATATAATATAAAGAAAATTCTATTTATGGATTTACCTATTTTATACTGCTTTGTTTTGGGGCCTTATCTGGCATTGAACAGTGCTTACTCTTAGCTATGTGCTTAGGAGACCATGTTGGGTGCTGGGATCAAACCCAGGTTGGCTTTGTTCAATTGAAACATCCTGTCTGCTATACTATCTCTCTATCCACTATTCTATACTGGTTTGAAATTATTTGCAACATATGTACTCATCAGTATATATTATATATTTTTATTTAATCCCAGGCTTACATGCCACAGATTAGAATGTCCTCCTTGTGTATAAAGAGTTGCAAAGGACTAATGCCAAGGCCTTCATATCTGATTCCACATGTTTAAATACATATCTGTAATACAGCTCAATAGCTGAATCTTTATTTGCACCAATGGAAAAATACAGCTTTATAGAATATTATGGATTTGGGTTGTGGTTTGTGCCACACCTGGATTCACACTTAGGATTCACACACTTAGGATTCACTCATGGCTCTGCACTCAGGGATTATTGTTGGCAGTGCTTGGAGACTATCTGGGGTACTGGACTTTGAACCCAGGTTTGTTATGTGTAAGGCAAGTGCCCTACCTGCTATACCCACTCCTGTAATGAATTTTTTTTTTTTTTTGTGGTTTTTGGGTCATACCCGGCAGTGCTAGGGGTTATTCCTGGCTCCAGGCTCAGAAATTGCTCCTGGCAGGCACGGGGGACCATATGGGATGCCGGGATTCGAACCAATGACCTCCTGCATGAAAGGCAAACGCCTTACCTCCATGCTATCTCTCTGGCCCCCTGTAATGAATTTTTGTTTGTTTGTTTGTTTGTTTTTTGGTTTTTGGGTCACACCCGGCGGTGCTCAGGGGTCACTCCTGGCTGTCTGCTCAGAAATAGCTCCTGGCAGGCACGGGGGACCATATGGGACACCGGGATTCGAACCAACCACCTTTGGTCCTGGATCGGCTGCTTGCAAGGCAAACGCCGCTGTGCTATCTCTCCGGGCCCGAATTTTTAAAGAAAAGTTTAACTCAAAAAGAAAGACAATCTCTGGATCTCTGGACATCCCTTCATTCACTTTAAAAGTCCCTTAAATTTTTTTCTTGGTCTTTTTTTTTTTTTTTTTTTTTTTTTTGGTGGTGGTGATGATTGGTAATAGTGAGGTTTTTGAGAAATCGGTGCTATTTACTTAACTGGAATTCTTTGGAAAAAAACCCTTAGTTTTTATTGGCAAAGCCAAAGTACAGGTTCTGGCCATGTTTGCTTTTTGAGCCTACTGCTGTATCTTAGTCTGATTTACACATTGGTTGTGAGAACTCCAGGCATTATAAGACATTTCAGTTTGATGCAGAGTTCCTTTAAATCCCTTTTAAGTTCTTTTAATCTTGGCAATTGTGCCTTACATAGATTCTATGTGTTTTCCAGAGCTCACTGTTAGCTAAATCTACCCAATACCACCAATAGAAAACAGTGCTGTATGAATTGGTGTCTTTACCTTGTGGATCCATTGCATTTACTTCTCTTATAATTTCATTTATTTTTTTCAAATGGTAGCAAAATTCTGGGGAGATGTAAGAGCCAAAAATCTGGATCAGAGTTGTAGAGTAGTGTAAGCAAAGATATATGGCAGCTTAAAGTGGGCCCTGATTGTGTTTGCTTGCAAGGGAAATATTTACTGGCTAGAGCATATGTGATATTTGAAAAATAATCAGAACAAAAACCACTGCCTTCAAAATGAATATCTGCCTATGATACATTTGTTTTGATGGGTTTTGTCTCAGAGAAATGAAGTAAACAAATCTTGTTTAAAAAATAGCTTGTTCCCCTCACCCCCATTTCTCTTCCATCTAGTTACTCTAGATGGGTGGTAACTGGAGTAGAGAGCAGAGGTGTGAAGGGGTGGGATATGTATATATCTGCACCAGAAAGCCATCAATACTGTAAACATGGAACCCAAACTACAATAGTTAAACTTAAAAATGTGCTTGTTGAGCCAGAGAGATAGCACAGTGGTAGGGCATTTGCCTTGCAAGTGGCCGACCCAGGACCAAAGGTGGTTCAAATCCCTGCACCCCATATGGTCCTCCATGCCTGCCAGGGGTGATTTCTGAGTGCAGAGCCAGGAGTAATTCCTGAGCACTGCCAGGTGTGACCCAAAAGCCAAAAAAAAAAAAAAGTGCTTGTTAAGGTGGGAGTAGGTGTGGAAAGGGGTGGGATGAAGCCTGGGAACTATGATAGAGGAAAGTTGACACTGTGCACCGAAAACACTGTTACAGACAAATTAGTAAATCATGGTGCCTAGATAAAAATTCATTTGAAAACAAACAAAAACATAAAAAAAAAAGTAGAGGACCCTAGATATGGTACAGGAATTAAAGCACTTGTCTTTCATGCATCTTGGCCCTGAGGTCCTCCAAACCAACAGGAGTGATCCCTGAGCGTAGAGCTAAATGTAAGCCCTGAGCACCTCTGGGTATAGGCCCCCTCCCAAAAATACCCCAAACAAACAAAACCAAAAATAACTTGGGAATGAGCCAGATGGATAGTGTAGGAAATAGTTACTTGCCTTTATGAATCTGATTCTGTACCACTGGGTGTGGTCCAGCACCTCACCCCCACAATTTTTTTGTTTTGTTTGCTTGCTTTTGCTTGTGTGAGAAGGATGTATGTTTTCTTTTCTTTGCTGATTTGTATTTTTGGGGGGTGGGTCACACCCATCAGCACTCAGTGCCTATTCCTGGCTCTGCTCCTGGCAGGCTCTAGAGACCAAATGGAATGCTGGGGATTGAACCTGGGTTGGCCCTGTTCATGGTAAACACCCTACCCAATGTGCTATTGTTCCAGCCCGAAGGCATATGTTTATCTGTGCTTCAGTTTGAAAGGCCCAGTCTTGTTCTAAATGTGTTTTTGTGTCTGAAGATGAGAATGTTGTACATTAAAGAAGTACAGGGGACAATTGATTGAAATGAAATGAGATAAAGTTGGAATTCTTTTTCTCTCTTTTTTTTTGGGGGGGGGTGGGTTTCACCCACTGGTAGTCAGAAGTTATTCCTGGCTCAAGTGCCCTACCTGCTGTATTATATCGCTCTGGCCCCATCTCTTTCTCCCTTTTTCTCTCCCTTCCTGAGCCTCATACACTGAGCTATGCACCCAGAAAAGTAAGGATTCTTTTTGGAGTTGAGGTAGGGTGAGAGAGGAGCACACCCAGCTGTGTTTACTTCTGGCTCTTTGCTCAAGGATCACTCTTACAGGAATTTGGGGGACCATGTATAATGTATGTGATGATAGGTGTCAAACCAAGCTTAGCCACGTGCAAGGCAAATGTATTACCCACTCTCCTAACTAACTCTCTCAGGTTCCTAGGTAATTTAGTTTTTTGTTTGTTTTTGGCCTCACTTGGCTGTACTCATTGTTGTAAAGCTGATTCTAGTAGGGCTTGGAGGACTATATGCAATGCCAAGGATCTAAACTTCGTCTGCTGTATCAAGGCAAATACCCTTCCCCCCAGACGGACTCTGGTCGCAAAGGTTGAGATACTTAATTTGAGCTACAAAAGTAAGAATCAGATTTTTGAAACTTCTGAAATTAAATGCAAAACATTCTTTAAATGCCTACAATTTTTAAAGACTCTAACAAATTTTCAGATTCTTCAAGAAGTATGTGACTTGTGCAGCTGACATATTTTAGAAGGTTAAGATTTCTTCTACTGAAAAAAGAAGTGGTGTGAGTTCAAGATCCTTGCTCTGAATACTGATTCTTTACATAGATGTATATTCTGGCTTGGATTTTCATAAAGGCATGCATACTCTTAACTAAAAATAACCACATCAATAGTGAAAATACCATTGTGGCCTTAATAGTAGGAGAAAGCAAAAGATAAGCATGGGAATATGAGCCATTTAGCTGTCAATTATGTAGAAACTATTCTTCTGATCTTCCTCTGTGAAATAGGACAACTCAGTATCCTGGAGAGTCCATATAGAATGACCCAAGCTATTGGTTTTGTCTTTGCTTCAGGTTCTATTGGGTTTTATAAAGATACATAACAGGGTCAGGGAGACAGCTCATGGGATAGAGCACGTTCTACCATCAGGCTCTGGTACTACAATCACACTGTTAGATAAAAGCACTAACTCACTAGCTCCCTACAGCCACCTCCCTTCCACCCTACATTAGAACCACTGAAGGGACCAGTATAAAAACAAATGAAATGTAAAGGCCTAATGCTAACAAAACTCAAGTAGAATGTTTCACCTGGAGATACTTCAACTCCTGTAAGCCGGGAGGAACTTTCTTCAGCTTATTTTTTTCCAAATGTATTTCTCTTACACGTGGTATGTTGCTGAAACTTCCATTTTCAATCTCTGTGATTTTGTTGTTTCCTAGACCCAGCCTAAAAATGATATAAAATGCATTTTCTTAAGCAGATGATGTAATACAATTAGCTGAAAATACCACTCCTTATTAAAAATAGAGACCTGTATTTCTTGGTATTTATGTCCAAATAGAAGTATTTTCTGGTTTTGTGGTTTTGTTTGATAACCAATTTCGATTTGTAGCAGCTCTGTTCTCATTGTCAGAAAATGCTTTAATCTTTGTTCAACAAAAGGAATGTTTAAAGAATATTTTTTCCTCTTTCCACTTAATGCCCTTACTCCATTACCTAGATAAAAGAATGGTATTTTATTCTAGTTTTATCTTCCTTCACACTTACCAGGAGCCATAGTAATGAGCCAAAGTAATGATCACTCATTGCCTACTAAATTTTTCAGAAGATACAGATTAATACCTAATTACATGGACTACTTAATATGTGGAGCCATTTACCTTTGCAGATCTTTGTATCGCTTAAAATCTTCAAGTTCCACAGTTGATATTTTATTATCATCTAAATGAAGTTCCAGTAATGTTGATGGTAGGTCTAAAGATAGGAAAGAGAAATGTGTGGTAAGATTTTAAAAAAAACCCACTGATTACCCATTTATTGCTTACCTTTCACGTTATGACCTGGAAATTGTTAGGTATTTGTGCTTTGGGGCGGGGTGAAACAATACAACTGCATCTAATGTAAAATTTCAAATATAAACAAAAATTTTTTTAATACTAGAAGCTACATGAGACCAGAACAATAGCAGAGCTGGAAGGAAATTTGTTTTACAAGTGGCCAACCAGGTTCAATCCTGGGCATCCAATGTGGTCCTTTGAGCACCACCAGAAGTAATTTCTGAGCGAATATCCAGAAGTAACTCCTGACTGCTGCCAGATGTGGCCCCAAAACAAAACAAAAAAATTAGGAACTCCTATCCTGATTAGACACTAATGTTTTATCTATTGATTTGCTTGTATTCACTTTTTTTTGGCTTGAGTATTTATAGTCACCTTTCATGCAGATTGTCCTTTCTTCCTAAAGACTTCTACTGGATCCTTCAAATTCATAAAATATTTTCAAAATAATTGCCATGTCAATGTCTAAACATCTTTAAAAAATCTTAAAAATAGTAACAATTCTGGGCCCGGAGAGATAGCACAGCAGTGTTTGCCTTGCAAGCAGCCAATCCAGGACCTAAGGTTCAAATCCCGGTGTCCCATGTGGTCCCCCGTGCCTGCCAGGAGCTATTTCTGAGCAGACAGCCAGGAGTAACCCCTGAGCACCGCTGGGTGTGGCCCAAAAACCAAAAAAAAAAAAAAAAAGTAACAATTCTTTATTGTCATCTACTATTCATTTCCCTAATCACCTTAAGTAGATTATTTTACAGCATATTTGATCAAGCCAGAATCCAAATAAAGTTTCCCAAATGCATTTGATTCGTGTAACTCTTAATTTTTTCTTCTTTTATGTGTTCTCTCCTTTTTTGCTCTGTCCATGGATTTGTTTCAATATTTCTGTTTGAGATGCCCCATTGTGGGATGGTGTGATTCTTCCATATAGTGTTACTCAGAGTACTCTCACTCCATCCTCTATGACCTGCTAGGTAGAGCAAGAGGCCAGTGTGGATTCTGACTGCATCCCAAGTCCCTTATTTCCTTATGTAAGAGATTTTCCTGATACTTTTTTCCATTCTTTTTAGATTTTTGAGGCCGGAGAGATAGCATGGAGGTAAGGCATTTGCATTGCATGCAGAAAGTTAGTGGTTCGAATCCTGGTATCCTTTATGGTCCCCCGACCCTGCCAGGACAATTTCTGAATTCAGAGGCAGGAGTAGCCCCTGAGCACTGCAGGGTGTGGCCCAAAAACCAAAACAAAAAACAAGGAAAGGAAAGGTTTTATGTCACTATCTCCAGGAAAACCAAAATAAGATATTTTTGAAATTGTGTAAGTGAAAGAACTTGATTGATTATTCCAACTTTGCTATGTCTTCCTTTTTGTCAGTGGGGCACACCCAGTTATGCTCAGGACTGACTTCTAGACTCTGCATTCAGGCATTATTCCTGGCAGTGCTCAGGGGCCATATGTTGTGCTGGGGATTTAACCTGCCTGGCAAGCACCTGACCCCTGTGCTATTGCTTCAAACCCAGCTATTTCTCCTTTTAAATGATCAGTTGTTGGTTTTTTGTTTTGATTTGGTTTGGTTTTTGGGTGACACACAGCACTGCTCAGGTGTTACTCCTGGCTCTGTGCTCAAAAATTGCTCCTGGCAGGCTCAGGGGACCATATGGAATGCCGGGATTCAAACCACCATACTTCTGCATGCAAGGCAAACACTTTGCCTCCATGCTATCTCTCCGGCCTCCTGTTTTTTTGTTCTTTTTTTTATTGATCGATTGATTGGTTTTTGTGCCACATCCAGTGGTGCTTGGGGGCTACTCCTGGCTCTGCACTCAGAAATGGCCTCTGGCAGGCTGGGGGCCCATATGGGATGCCAGGAATTGAACCAGGTTCTTTCTGGGTTGGCTGCATGCAAGGCTAACACCCTACTGTGCTATCTCTGGCCCCCAAACGATCAGTTTTTGCTTATGTTTTTGATTTGTTTTGTTTCTGGATCTGGTGAGCAGGAGAAAAGAAAGAGCCTATGGTTAGATCCCAATGTTGATGGCTGAATCTCCAAAGATAGAGCTGTTTGAAAGTAATGAATATTATTAACCACAGTATTATTTCTGTTATATATTGTTATTGATGCAGAAAGGCACCACCTCATTAGGGAAGAGGAAAGACTGAACCATAGCTGCAGAACTGGGGCTTCAGAATCACTACCATGAAGCATAGCTCCAGAGGATTTCTAATTATTCTAGGGGTCAGAGAGATAGCATGGAGGTAGGGCATTTGCCTTGCATGCAAAAGGACAGTGGTTCGAATTCTGGCATCCCATATGGTTCCCCAAGCCTGCCAGGAGCGATTTCTGAGTGTAGAGCCAGGAGTAACCCCTGAGTGCTGCCGGGTGTAACCCAAAAACAAAACCAAAAAAAAAAATTAATTCTTCTAATTTATTGAATGCCTCTTCTCTGCTTTCTTTCCTAATGGACTCTCACCTCTAATAGTACCTAATAGTGTAGAGAAGGAATAAATGTGTGGAAAGAAGGAAAGCAAACACATTGTTTTTTCATATTTGTTCTCCCTAGAGGGTTATGTTAAAACAAAACCCTGAATTTCACCCAGTGCTGATCAGGTAAATTGGTAAAACAAAATTACATCAGCGGAATTGCAAGATGGCATTTTTAAAACAAACCTTTATCTTAAATACAAACCTTTAGGAACTGAAGTCAATTTTGCTTCTGCAATTCTAATATGGAACACAGTCAACCCTTCAAATGCCCCTGGTTCGATTCCATTATTTTCAAGAGGGTTTGCACTCATTTCTGGGTGGGGTGTGAGAAATGCAAAAATTAGTATGCATATGTTGTATGTGAAAGAAGCTCTTTATGCAGAGCTACACATCCCAAGAAAATTCTTGTAGGTCTGAGCCTCTTGATTTAGACTTTCCTGCTTATCTTTCCAGTTTGCCTGTTCTCTTTCTGTAAAGACATATTTGTACTTTGTAATCTGGAATTTAGAGTAGGGTCATTATTTTGCTTTGTGATCTCCACTTATCACTTTCCAATTCTGACTCTGATAAAAGTTTTATTAAAGCATATTAAGAACAAAGGTTATCCTTCTATTAACTAAAAATCTTCATAATTTCCGGTATGTATTTATCACCTGAACTTTATAAATAATAGAAATCAGTTTGAAATCATTTGTTTCTACAAACACTTTCAGGTAATGCCATAAATAAAGCTATTAGCCTAGCTCTAGGTTTTTGTTTATTGGGATTTTTTTTTTGGGGGGGTGGCACACCTGGTGATGCTCAGGGGTTACTCTTGGCTATTCGCTAAGAAATCGATCCTGACTTGAGGGACCATATGGGGCACCGGGATAGAATCATGGTCGGCCCTAGGCTAGCGTTTGCAAGGCAGCGCTTTACCTCTAGCACTACTGCTCCGGCGCCCTCCAGGTTCTTGTTTAAATTAAGAAGTGAATAAATGAATGATGGTTGGGAACTTTGAAAAGATACTGTGAGAGGACATATGATATCCATGTCTGGCAGAAGAAACATGAGGTAGGAAATCAAGTATACAACAAAAAATTTTTAGCTCTATAATTTTTTTTTTTTTTTTTTTTTTGGTTTTTGGGCCACACCCGGTAATGCTCAGGGGTTACTCCTGGCTATGTGCTCAGAAGTTGCTCCTGGCTTGGGGGACCATATGGGACACCGGGGGATCGAACCGCGGTCCGTCCAAGGCTAGCGCAGGCAAGGCAGGCACCTTACCTTTAGCGCCACCGCCCGGCCCCTTAGCTCCATAATTTTAAAACAGGTAATGAAAAGGTAGTTTCAAATAGTATCAAATTTGATTTTGTACATTGTATTTGATTAACTTATATATCAAAATGAGACTTTAATTTTAATAAGAATTATTTATTTTATCAATTAGGGTCCATTCAGAAAGCAGAAACTCTACTAAGTGTTTCAGAAGAGAAGAATTCAAAGTGTGTGTCTGTGTATGTTTTGGGGTCTAATGGGGTAGAGGGGCACAGTATGAAGGACTAGGGATCAAAGTACCAAACCTGCCACATGCCAAATATGCACTCTACCCTGTTGAATTATCTCCCTATTCCAGCTCCAAAGTTTTGGATAGAGGGGCTGGTGAGGTGATGCTAGAGGTAATGTGTTTGCCTTGCAAGTGCTAGCCAAGGAAGGACTGCAGTTCGATCCCCCGGCGTCCCTTATGGTCCCCCCAAGCCAGGGGCAATTTCTGAGCTCTTAGCCAGGAGTAACCCCTGAGCATCAAACGGGTGTGGCCCGAAAAACCAAAAAAAAAAAAAGTGTTAGATAGAAAGCTGGGGTGTCTCCTTCTTTCTGACGGAATCTGACAGTGCTCTCTTAGCTGGGAAATGAAAACTAACATCAAAATGTTAGCAAAGCTATGATATCAGGTCAATTACACGTGCCTGTGATTACATGTCCTAGAAAATGGCGTTTTACCTTTGTGGACTTTCTCCCCTGGTTCAGAGTTCCAATGTACTCCCAAGGAAAATACCATATAACCTCAAATTGGGTATACAACATGTAATATCTGACTAGTTTTTCTCAAAACTGTCAAGGTCATCAAAAATACGGCAAATCTGAAAAACTGCCAGAACCATAGAGGAGACTGGGCAGATATGACTAGTAAATGTAATATGTTGTCTTGAATGAACTGAGAAAGAAATTCGGTAAAAATAGTTAATAATCGTGTCCTTGAATAGGTTTTTAAGTGTAATAAAATAATATTCAAATGTCAGCTATTAATGACAGGTAAAACTGGGTGGGGAATATGAGTAATCCTTATAGTGCTTTACAGTTTTTTCTTAAATATTGTTTTTTTCTTTAGATAGTGTATCTAGCCTCAAAGCTTATTAAAGATGAAAAAATAGGAGCCAGAGTAATAGCACAGGTAGGGCCTTTGCCTTGCATAGAGCAGACCCAGGATGGACAAATCCCATTCGAATCCCCCCATATGGATTCCTGAGCCTGCCAGGAGCAATTTCTGAGCACAGAGCCAGGAGTAACCCCTGAGCGCCGCTGGGTGTTACCCAAAACAAAAAAGAAAATAAACAAAATACAAGTTTTAATAATGATGAATAAGATGTCCCTACACACATAACATACTACTTATAATTTCAAAATTTTTTACTCATTTGTAAAAACTTACCCAAAACATGTAAAGCATTCATTCCTTTAAACGTGTCCTTTTGTATTTTCTTTACTTTATTATCATGAATTCTGAGTTCTGCTAAGGATTTGGGTAGATTAAGTGGTATTTCACTTAGTTGATTGTGGGATAAATATAGCCTTCGAAGCTTCTTTGTAGTTAGAAAGGCCTTTGGGTGAATCTTTGTTAGCTTGTTGTTGTTCAGAATCACAGCCTAAACAATGCATAAAAAAATTAAACGCTTTCATGCTAAGAGGATTTGATTTATTGATGATATTCACAATTCATACATGGAGTCCATGTAAATTATGTCATCACATACTTGATTAACCATGTGATAAATTCCCATCCACTTACCAGGGGTCTCAAACTTGGCCCGCGGGCCGTTTCTGGCCCTCCGCACATTTTGTAGCCTGTGGCCGGCCTTCAAATATCACAGTATTCGCGATTATTCGCTTACCGAATCATCGCAATAAAAATCGCATTAGTGTGCTCGATTCAGCAGCACATATACTAAAATTGGAACGATAGAGAAAAGATTAGCATGGCCCTTGCACAAGGATGACACGCAAATTCGTGAAGCGTTCCATATTTAAAAACAATCGCATTAGTAAGAAAAAAATCGCATTAAACATTTGCATACCTCGAGCAGTTCCGTTCGAGGTATGCAAATGTTTAATGCGATTTTTTGCAATATTTTTTCTTATTAATGCGATTTTTTATTGCGAATATTCGGTAAGCGAAGTCCCTTATGCGGCCCTGCCTCACCCCGACTTTGCCTCCTGTGGCCCCCAAGTAAATTGAGTTTGAGACCCCTGACTCAGGCTATGCTTAAAAACAATTCACTACTGAATTGAAACAATGCAAAGCTTTTATGATATGATTCGTGCCTTTGTTATGTAAGCACATGTGTCATGTGGTTAAGATTCCCCTCCTCTTTCCCATTCTTGAAATGACTAATGGTATATTTATCTTCTTTTCAATCCTATACCTTTTGTTAAATGAAACCTGGTACACACTAAATACATTTGTCACATTTGTCATGATTTTATCTACTTCCTCTCTCCCCTGAAACATTCTATCCCCCTCTTTCCTTCCCTTAGTTGTTAAGGTCTTTGCTTTTTCAGTAGCGTGTGGGATTTTTTTGTTTGTTTGTTTTTTGGTTTTTTGTTTGTTTGTTTGTTTGTTTGTTTGTTTTTTGTGGTTTTTGGGTCACACCCGGCAGTTCTCAGGGGTTACTCCTGGCTTCATGCTCAGAAATTGCTCCTGGCAGGCACGGGGGACCATATGGGACGCCGGGATTCGAACCGATGACCTTCTGCATGAAAGGCAAACGCCTTACCTCCATGCTATCTCTCCGGCCCCTGGTTTTTATTTTTTAATCAACATTTTTATAGTTTGCACCTTAAGTATGTTCAAGAAATTATATGCAAATTTGATGTCATAAAATTTTTAATATATACTTTTTATTGCTCAAGTTTTTTGTTTGTTTGTTTGTTTTTGTTTTGGGGTCAAACTTGGCAGCACTCTGGGATTACTCCTGGCTCTATGCTCAGAAATTGTTTCTGGCAGACTCGGGGACCATATGGAATGCCAGGGTTCAAACCACCACCCTTCTGCATGCAAGGCAAACACCTACCTCCATACTATCTCTCCACCCCAATTTTATCTTGTTTGTTTTTGTTTGGGGGATGCTGGGATTCGAACCACTGTCTTTCTGCATGCAAGACAAATGCCCTACCTCCATACTATCTCTTTCTGATTTTATCTATTTTTAAAACCTTCCTTCACTTGTGTTTGCTAGTATTTATCATTTCTAGAAGATAAGTGTGGATTTGGAAGAAATACAACCTCTAAGGTGGAAGGCTTGGAGCAACCCCAACTCTGCATTCTCCAAACCCTCTATGAAACATGACCTTTAGGGAGACAATTGACATTTGTCTGCAGGGCAGTGGTGTTTCCCAAATGGGAAAATTCTGTAGTTTGTCCAGTGCAAAAAAAGACCATAACTTAATCCTCCCACCTTTGTTTTTCCCTCCTTCCCTCCCTCTTCTCCCACTCATCCTTTCTCCTTTCCTTTCTTTGAATTTTGAAGAACTTTTTGTCTATCAAAAATGAGTTTAGAAAGTTTAGTTTTCCATGAACTTTTTTTTTTTTTTTTGGTTTTTGGGTCACACCCGGCAGCGCTCAGGGGTTACTCCTGGCTCCATGCTCAGAAATCACCCCTGGCAGGCACAGGGGACCATATGGGATGCCAGGATTCGAACCACTGTCTTTCTGCATGAAAGGCAAATGCCTTACCTCCATGCTATCTCTCCGGCCCCTCCATGAAATTCTTCTTTATTTTGTTTTGTTTTTTGTTTTTTCGGGCCACACCCGTTTGATGCTCAGGGGTTACTCCTGGCTAAGCGCTCAAAAATTGCCCCTGGTTTGGGCGGACCATATGGGATGCCTGGGGATCGAACCGCGGTCCTTCCTTGGCTAGTGCTTGCAAGGCAGACACCTTACCTCTAGTCTAGCGCCACCTCACCGAAATTCTTGTCTCTCTACTAAACTCTCTTTTTCTTCAAGGAGGAAATCTAGATTTATTCTTTTATTGTTGTTGTTTGTTTTTTGGGGCCACACCCTATACGCTTAGGGGTTACTCCTGGCTATGCGCTCAGAAATTGCTCCTGGCTTGGGGGATCATACGGGACACCAGGGGATCGAACCATGGTCCATCCTAGGTCAGCTGCGTGCAAGGAAAAAATATCCTACTGATGTGCCACATCTCTGGCCCTTAGATTCATTCTTTTTTTTTTAATAATTATTTTGTGACCAAAGTGACTTACAAATCTTTCACAGTAATATTTAAGGTGCATAGTGAAATTTTTCCTACAAGGAAAAGTGCACTGTGAAGAAAGTGACTTGCTTACTGTGAACCCACAAATCAGGTCAGAGTTGACCTTGGCTCTCTCTGCCTTCCATTCTGTATTTTCTTGTGGACTTCCCTGTCATTACCCCAAAATGTATATGAGTTGACATCATGGCCACAAATATGTGCAGAGGTTTATTTTTTCCCATTGATAAGACAAAGCAATTGTTATTGCTATAGAAAGGAAAGACAAGTAATACAAAACAGAATCAGAGTTTTATGGCCAGAGTTTTGTGGTGTTCTCAAATGCTCCCCCAGTACTTGGATTAGTAGTGTCTCTAGTTAAACTATACTTTCATTGTTGGCTTTTCCATGAAATTTCCAAAAGTGGCTGTTAAACCCCATATTTCAGAATTAACAATGTAAGTTATATGTAAGGTCAGAAAATGAGGAAAACATAGTTTTCCTAAATGAGGTCAGTAATTCTTCATGACAAATGTGGCTATAATCACGGACTAGAGTGCACTAGGAATGTGTGTGAGTGGTAAATTCTTGTTTACTAATGCTATGCTGTCTTTTGTGGAAATGACCATTTTCAAATGCCAAAAAACAGCCAAAGGGGGTCGGAGAGAATAGCACAGCGGTAAGGTGTTTGCCTTAGATGCAGAAGGACAGTGGTTCTAATTCCGGCATCCCATATGGTCCCCCGAGCCTGCCAGGAGCGATTTCTGAGCATAGAGCCAAGAGTAACCCCTGGGCGCTGCCGGGTGTGACCCAAAAACCATAAAAAAAAAAAAGTAGCCAAAAATACCATATAATTTGTGGATCACCCCCAAAATGCTACTTGATTTTCATTTAAGACTAATACCATAAAATATGGTTTCATTAAATAGATATTCTGAAATATGTTCACTATGCAGGAATATTTTAAAAAGTGCCTTATGGGGGTTGCACTGGAGCACATGCCCCAACACATGAAGGTTCCGAGTTCAGTCTACAGCATTGCATGGTGCCCTAGCACTACTGGATGTAACCTGGTGTTCCCTGATTACCACCTGTTGTGGCCTTGGTGGTCCCCAGCACTGCTAGGGCTGAGTGAGCATTGAGCCATCTGGTCTAAATAGTTGGCTGAGGATCCCTGGAGTGCCCCACAGGCTCCTTGAGCACTGCTCTAGGAACCTCCCAAATGAGAATAAGAGTGCTTCCAGGACTGGGGATATCTCAATAATAGACCACCCTTCTTGAAGATATAAGTTCAGGGACCTGATCTATGGTGCAGGACATAAGGCAGTCTGCCGTACATGCACGCAATAGCCTAGGATGTTCCGTGGTTCAATCCTCCAGCATTCCATGTGGTCCCCTAAGCCAGAAGCGATTTCTGAGTGCATAGTCAGGAGTAACCCCTGAGCATCACTAGTGTGACCCAAAAACAAACAAACCAAAAAAATTTAAGTGCAATCCCAGCAGCAAATCCAGTGCACAACAAACCAAGTATTTGGGAACATCACAGCTGAAGTATGTCTCCTTGGCATGCATCACACCTTTTGTTACCACACCTGATGGTGTTAGAGGACTACTAGTAGTTCTGCTTGGTGTCACTCTGACATTGCATGACACCCTGAAAGAAACTCATGCTTTCTGAAAGTGAAGCATGCACTCGACCCTCTGAGACATTTCTGGCCTCTACTTCAGTTCTTAAGTAGAGATTTACTTTCACCTGGTTATTACTCAATAGATCAATACCAATTGAATTAGATCTGTAATTTGCGAAGAACTAGAATACTGGCAAATAACACAAATTTTCTCATTCTTTACATAGAAAATGTAAAACATGTACAAACAGTAATTGCTTTTGCATGGTAATTTCACTTAAATATTTAAAGATAATGAAGTTGTTTTCTTACGTAAAGTGAAGTAAGTCCTTTAAAGTCATTTTCTTTGATTTCTTTTATTTTATTGTTTTGAAGGTCAATCATTCGAGTGTCTAATGGGATGTTGTTTGGAATGGAGGGCAAGCCTGAAATAGACAGATCATATACATTTACATGGTGGAAATTATATTGTTAATTAAATATACATTTGTTAAAATCTACAGCCTACAGTTAGCAAATAAAGGACATGATATAACATGTAGGAGATAAAGTTTTTTGAAAGTTCTAAAGACTTCACCAAGTTATTTAAGCACATTAATGCAAGCACATCACAACACCCTATACAGTACCCTGAGTCCTGCCAGGAGTGACCACTATGTGCAGAGTCGGAGCTCTGAGCACCATCAGGTGTGGCCCTAAAACTAATACTAATAATAATGATGAAAACATAGGTTGAAGGGATAGGACTAGGCACCTTATTTTGTCTTCATAGAATTTTACTTGATGGCATGATTTAATGTAAACAAAAATAAGTAAATAGAGATTTAAAAAACAATGTAATTATAGTTGTATTGTTAAGGATGGAGTATTTGGTGTCCTGGGGATTTATCTCTGATAGAGCACTTGTGTTATGGACATGATGCTTAGAGTTGAATCCCCAGAGCTGTCCCTTATTTAAGTGCATCAGTCCTGGCAGCATTGGCCTGGGATTCTCAGCACCACAAGTGTCAATCTCAGGCAAACCACAACTAAGGATATACAAACACTGCAAATAAGTGTGATCCCTAGTGAGCACTGCAATCAGGTATGCAAGCACCACTTAGACTTTGGATTTAACAAAAACAAATGGTCGTGAAAGGAAGAGAAAATAGTAAAATCTCTAAAAATAAATCTTCAAAAGGCAGTGAAATGTTTGTGTAATGAAAACTACAAAGAACTGTTAAAAGATGTAGAATAGGGGCTGGAGAGATAGCACAGCGGTAGGGTATTTTGCCTTGCACGCAACCGATTCAGGATTGATGATAGTTCAAATCTTTTTTTTTTTTTCCCTCCTTCCCTCCCTCCCTCCCTCCCGATAGTTCAAATCTTGGCATCCCATATGGCCCCTCGATCCTGCCAGGAGAAGCCCCTGAGCACTGCTGGGTATGACCCAAAAACCAAAAAAAAAAAAAAAAAAAAGATGTAGAACAAGACACTAATAGCTAAAGAGACAGTGAATATTCATGAATGGGAGAATTAACCTGGCCGAAATTATAACTACCAAAACTAATATGTAGCATCAATATATACTAAAACCACAAGAAACCTGAATAGCTAAAGCAGCTTTGAGAAAAAGAAAAATGGGTGTAGCTAGTTACCCAACTTCAAACTATATTACTAAGTGGCAATAATTAAATCTGTATGATATGCAGTAGACTCATGGAATAGACTCAGGATCCCAGAATAAACCTATATATATATATACATATATATATATATATATATACATATATATTTATATACCAATAATAATCCTTTAACACAGTATCAGTAATCTGTAACAAAGATAACCTGTACAAAGGAAAGGGAAATCAAATCAACAGATGTGATGGGAAAACTGGTCAGTTAGATGGAAAAGAATGACATTGAATCACTTATTAATGTCACACAAAACATAAAGTTCAAAATGGATTAAAAACTGGATATAAGGGCCAGAGAGATAGCATGGAGGTAGGGCATTTGACTTGCATGCAAAGGGATGGTAGTTCGAATCCCGGCATCCCATGTGGTCCCCCCGAGCTTGCCAGGAGCAATTTCTGAGCATAGAGCCAGGAGTAGTCCCTGAGCCTTGCCAGGTATGACCCAAACAAACAAACAAATTGGATATAAGGCCTGAAACTAAAACATATGTAAAAGATAGCTCATGAGCTGTATATTATGGGAGGTACCTTGGAGACTTATTCCTAAGAGCAAGGGAAATTAAAGCAAAAATAAACTAAGACTATGTCAAAATAAAAAGTCACTGAACAGTGAAAGAAAATGTCAAAAAAAATCATAACCTACTTACTGTAAGATGTTTACATACCAGTATCCAAAAAACTTCCAATTTCAAAGTATATAAAACAAAAGACCTCATGCAGCTTAATATGAAAAGCAAACAAACAAAATATCAACAAAGAAGTACTCGGGAATGTGGCTTTAACAGTAGAGCATATGCTTTGCAAGTAAGAGCCTAGGTCCTTATACCTCCTAGCACAGGAAAATGAACAGAACCTCTGAATAGATTTTTCAATGAAGATATACATGTACGCACAGGCACATGAAAAGATGTTCATGCTACTTATTATTAGGGGGATGCACATCAGAACCACAGTGTGCTTATGCCTGTGAGAATGGATTACATCAAGGCGAATAATAACAAATTATATCAAGAAAGTAGTAGAAAAGGAATCCATACTGATGATAAGAATATAAATTGTGGGGGCCCGGAGAGATAGCACAGCGGCGTTTGCCTTGCAAGCAGCCGATCCCGGACCAAAGGTGGTTGGTTCGAATCCCGGTGTCCCATATGGTCCCCCGTGCCTGCCAGGAGCTATTTCTGAGCAGACAGCCAGGAGTAACCCCTGAGCACCGCCGGGTGTGACCCAAAAACCAAAAAAAAAAAAAAGAATATAAATTGTGGGGCCAGAGCAGTGATGCAGCAGTAGGGTATTTGCCTTGCTGACCTACGCCTGACCGCAGTTCGATCCCCCAGCGTCCCATATGGCCCCCCAAGCCAGAGCAATTTCTGAGTGAAGAATCATAAATAACCCCTAAGAGTCATCAAGTGTGGCCCAAAAAGCAAAAAAAAAAAAAAAAAGAATATAAATTGGGCACAAATACAGGCACCATGGTTGCTCTGGGCCAGCTCTACACACACGCTTTTCTTGAACACATATGAACCAAGCCATACATCAGTCATACAGCAGAAAGCTGGTCATCATGAGAGGAGAAGACTGGCCAAGCCCCCACCCTGCCAAAGCCATGCCTGCTGCATCATCAGTTTGCTTATAGCCCTGCCTCACCACCCCTCTATGATTCTTTTTGGGGAGACTACTCTGACCAAGTTTCTGGTTTTTTTAGTTGTTTTGGGGGCTTTTTGGAGTGAGTGTGGGCACCCTCTTCATATACTCTTTTTTTTTTTTCAGGAGATCTGGCAGCTGAGAACATGTCCCTAAAAGCTGCAGAATCAGTAATAATGTATTGAATTTCTGGACAACTTAATTGTTTGATGCTACCATCCCTATAGGAACACACCATTGTAACAGAATGGGCACCTAACAGGAGCTTACTAAACCTTCTGCCATTGTATTAATGACTTCATTGGTGTTACAATAATTTACACAAATGTGCTTGCTATGGTACTCATTTTTTTCTATTTTTAAAAATTTCTTTCTTGGGATAGCATGGAGGTAAGGCATTTGCCTTGCATGCAGAAGGACGGTGGTTCGAATCCAGGCATCCCATATGGTCCCCTGTGCCTGCCAGAGGCGATTTCTGAGTGTAGAGCCAGGAGTAACCCCCGAATGCTGCTGGTTGTGACCAAAAAAACAAACAAAAAATTATTTCTTATCTTTTTTCCTTTCTATTTTTTAATTACTTCATTCTCAGGTATATGGAAACAAATGGTCAACTATGTGATGCAATTTTTTAAAAATAAAGTTTAAAAAGGTATAAATAGGCACAGCCATTTTGTAAAACAGTATGACACTCCCTTAATAAGCTCAAAGTTTGGAGCTAGAATGTTAGCACAGTGGGTAAGACACTTGTCTTGTACACAGGTAACACAGATTTGATCCCTGACATCCCATATTGTCCTCCGAGCACCACCAGCAGTGATTCCTAGTGCAAAGAGTAACCTCTGAAAATTGTTAGGTGTGGCAAAGAAACAACAAAACACAAACCAAAAAAAAAAAAAAAAAAGCTCAAAGTAGAGCCACTATATGATTTAGCCTTCTTACTTTGAGTTCTCTATCTGAATAATATGGGATCAGAGCAATAACACAGTGGGTAGGGTGTTTGCCTTGCATATGGCTGACTGGGTTCAATCTCCAGCATCCCATATGGTCCCCTGAGCCTGCCAGGAATAATTTCTGAGTGTTGAGCGAGGAGCAACCTTGAGCATTGCTGGGTGTGATCCCCCACCAAAAAAGAATCCTTAATTTTAAGAGTTTATGGGTCCCAGTTATTATTGCTATTGCTTATGATAGGTAAAAATGGAAATAACCAAAAATTGGTTATTTTGATGAATGATTTGATAAAGGTCTGTTATTTATGTGGGTGTGAAATTTTACCATTTGCAACAAAAATGAAGCAACTAAAGGGGATACTGTGAAATCGAATTAGGAAAAAAGACTGAAATTGCTCAAGGGTCACAATGGGCAGTAAGAGTGGAGGAGATGCAAAGGATGGTGGTGACCTTATTTGATGGGAGAAAATATATTTATTGCCTATTAGACAAAGGCCAAGATACTTAAAGCATTAACAGAGTTCAACATCAGAAAACAAAATAACAACCAATAACCCTATTCAAAAATGGGGAAGTTGACATCAGAAAGCAAAATAACAACTAATAACCCTATCCAAAAATTGGGAAGTTGATGGATAGCCAATAGGTATATGAAAGTGTTATAATAGAAACAAATAAAAAAGACAATGATATAATCATCTTATTCTGATGAGAATCAATGTTGACAGGGATGCAAAGAAAAATTCACAATTAGTGGGAATTTTGTCTGTTAGAGTTTCTTAGAAAAACAGTATAGTGACTTCACAAAAAAGTAGGATCAGGAGCTTTTATTCAGCAATTCTACTCCTTGACCTCTCTCCCTAAACACAAAATATTCATTTGAAAACTTAAATATGTATCTATATCCTTTGTAGTATTAAGTACAATAGTTAGGATATGTGAACAACTTAATGCTCAAGGACAAATGACTGAGTAAAGAAGTTGTGGTATAGATACACAGTAGAAAACTATGCAAGAAAAGATCAAAGTTTTCAGTTTGCTACAATCTGGATGGAACGGGAGGGAACTATGTAGAGTGAAATAAGTCAGAGGGAAGACAAATACCCAATGATTGCTCTCATTTGTGATATACAAAAAAACAAAAGAGGCAATAGACAAACCCTTGACCTTGGATTACACAACTGAAATTACCAAGCACTGAGGATAATAGGGATGGGGGCTTGTGGGAAGAATAATGGACTAAAAATAACAAAGGATTCTGATAAAGGGTTGTGTGTACTTGGTGGTGGTGATTAAGTAGTATTATACATCAAAGCTAAAAGAATAGACATGGTTGTAACTGTGCTACCTAATAAGAAAAGTAGGAATCGGAGAGCTAGTACAGTGGGTAAAGCACTTGCCTTATACACAGCCTACTCATGACTCAGGTTGTGATATAGTTTCCTGAGCACTTTCAAGTGTGATTTCTGAGCACAGAGCCAGAAGTAAGCCATGAGTGCAGCTGGGTGTGACCCCAAAACCAGAAAATTTAAATTAAAAGTTAAAAATGTGGGCTGGAGCAATAGTACAGTGGGGTAAGGTACTTTCCTTGCATACAGCTGATTTGGATTTGATCCCCAGCATCCCATAGGGTCCCCTCAAGAACCCCCCAGGAGTAGTTCCTGAGTGCAGAGCCCAGTGTAACTCCTGAACATTGCCAGGTATGCCCCCCCCCAAAGTAAATGATGGGGGCCCGGAGAGATAGCACAGCAGCGTTTGTCTTGCAAGCAGCCGATCCAGGACCAAAGGTGGTTGGCTCGAATCCCGGTGTCCCATATGGTTCTCCTGTGCCTGCCAGGAGCTATTTCTGAGCAGACAGCCAGGAGTAATCCCTGAGCACCGCCAGGTGTGACCCAAAAGCAAACAAACAAAAAACAAAACAAAAAAGTAAATGATGGGAGTAGGTGTTTTTTTAGAACCATTTTTAAAAAGAACATGTTCTGAAGATCCGACTCAGAGGAAGAAAGGGAAGATGGAGGGAGTGATGGAGGAGAGAGAAGTCTTTTTTTTTTTTTTTTTTTTTTTGGTTTTTGGGCCACACCCGGTAACACTCAGGGGTTACTCCTGGCTATATGCTCAGAAGTTGCTCCTGGCTTGGGGGACCATATGGGACACCGGGGGATCGAACCGCCGTCCATCCAAGGCTAGCGCAGGCAAGGCAGGCACCTTACCTTTAGCGCCACCGCCCAGCCCCGAGAGAGAAGTCTTAACCTACTAGTATACTAATATTCAGCTATAATAATATTCATTGTCTGGATCAGGGGTCCTCAAACTTTTTAAACAAAGGGCCAGTTCACTGTCCCTCAGACCATTGGAGGGTCTGACTATAGTAAAAACAAAACTTATGAATGAATTCTTATGCACAATTCTTATGCATATATCTTATTTTGCAATGAAGAAACAAAACAGATATAAATACAATATGTGGCCCATGGGCCATAGTTTGAGGACCACTGGATGAACAAAAATGAAAGCATTGTGACTTCAATTTGGGAAAAAAAAAAGAAAACCACCGTACTCATTCTCTGATGGTAGGAATGTTGACTGATCCAGCCTTTAGGTAGATAATATGAACATTTCTCAAAAAAATGGAAATTGAATTTCCATATGACCCAATAATACCGCTTCTGAATTATATACTCAAGGGATCCAAAAACAATGCAGAAAAGAAATCTATAGTTCTGTTTTCATTTCAGCACTATTCACAATAGCCAGTATCTAGAAACAACCAAGTGTCCAAGAACAGATAAGTGGATAATCTGATATATCTATACAATGAAATACTATGCATCTTTAGGAAAAATGAAGTCATAAAATTTTCTTATACATGGATGCATATGGAAAGTATTATTCTGAGAGAATGAGTCAGAGGGAAGAAGAATAGACATAGAATGATTGCACTCAGTTGTGGGATTTTTTTTTTGTTTTGTTTTGGTTTGGTTTGGTTTTTGGGCCACACCCGGCGGTGCTCAGGGGTTACTCCTGGCTGTCTGCTCAGAAATAGCTCCTGGCAGGCACGGGGGACCATATGGGACACCGGGATTCGAACCTTTGGTCCCCTGGATCGGCTGCTTGCAAGGCAAATGCCGCTGTGTTATCTCTCCAGGCCCTGGGATATAATTTTTAAGTATGATAATTGTACCCAAAGACGATAGAGACAAGGACCAGGAAGATTGGTCCATGGTAGGAAGCTTGCCACAAAGAGCTGAGAAATTCGGTTAGGACAGAGAAGAGACCATTATGTCAATGATAGTTGAAAATGATCACACTAAATCAGGGGTCTCAAATTCGCGGCCCACAGTCCGTTTGCGGCCCTCCGTACAACATTTTGTGGCCCGCGGCCAGCCTTCAAATATCGCAGTATTTGCAATTATTCACTTACCGAGTAATCGCAATAAAAATCACATTAGTAAGAAAAAAATCGCATTAAACATTCGCTACCCCGAGCAGTTCGGGGTATGCGAATGTTTAATGCGATTTTTTGCGGGTTTTTTTCTTACTAATGCGATTTTTTATTGCGAATATTTGGCAAGCGAAATCTCTTATGCGGCCCTGCCTCACCCCGACTTTGCCTCCTGCGGCCCCCAAGTAAATTGAGTTTGAGACCCCTGTTTTAAATGATCTCTGGGTGCTGAAAGGAGGTAAAAGGATATACATGGTATACCTTCAGTATCAATGTTACTAATTAAAGTGTCTATAAGGAAGGGGGGAATGTCTGCCATAGAGGTAGGCAGCAGGGAGGGAAAACTGGAGACACTAGTGGCAGGAAATGCACATTGGTGAAGGGATGGGTATTGGACATTGACTGAAACACAAACATGAACCAATTTGTAATTACCTCAAAGTGATTCAATTAAAGGGGGCTGGGCGGTGGCGCTAAAGGTAAGGTGCCTGCCTTGCCTGCGCTAGCCTTGGACAGACCGCGGTTCGATCCCCCGGTGTCCCATATGGTCCCCCAAGCCAGGAGCAACTTCTGAGCACATAGCCAGGAGTAACCCCTGAGCGTTACCGGGTGTGGCCCAAAAACCAAAAAAAAAAAAAATTTATTTTAAAAAAGAAAATAAGAAAGAAAACAAGCCAGAGCAATAGCATAGCAGGTAAGGTGTTTGCCTTGCACATAACTGAAGTAGGTTTGATTCCTGGCATCTCATATGTCTGTCCCCTGAGCACTTCTGGATGTGTTCCCCTCAAAAAGAAGCCATCCTACAGCTTAAATCATTCTGTTTTTTTTTTTTAACACTTTTTTTTGGGGGGGGCCACACCCATTTGACGCTCAGGGGTTACTCCTGGCTATGCACTCAGAAGTCGCTCCTGGCTTGGGAGACCATATGGGACACCGGGGGATCGAACAGAGGTCCGTCCTAGGCTAGCGCAGGCAAGGCAGGCACCTTACCTCTAGCGCCACCGCCTGACCCCTCGTTCTGTTTTTTGTGTTTAAAAAGTTTAAAGGTTTTAGGAGTCCGGAGAGCACAGCAGTAGGGCATTTGCCTTGCATGCAGCCAATCCAGGACAGACCTGAGTTTGATTCTTGGCATCTCATATGGTCCCCTGAGTGTGCCAGGAGCGATATATATATATAAACAATTTCTCAGTGCATAGCCAGGAGTAGACCCTGAGCATCAGCAGGTGTGGCCCAAAAACAAAAAAAAACAAAAAAAAAAAAAAAAAGAAATTGCTTCTGGCTTGGGGGACCATATAGGATGCTGGGGAATCCAACTGAGGTGCAAGGCAAACACCCTACTGCTGCTCTATCACTCAGGCCCCAACAGCGATTTCTGAGCTCAGAGCCAGGAGTAACCCGTGAGTGCTGCCAGGTGTGGGAATAAAAACGTTTAAAGATTTTTTTTTGGGGGGGAGGGGGTCACACCTGGCAGCGCTCAGGGATTACTCCTGGCTCCATGCTCAGAAATCGCTCCTGGCAGGCTTGGGGGACCATATGGGATGCTGGGATTCAAACCAATGACCTTTTGCTTTCAAGGCAAACGCTTTACCTCCGTGCTATCTCTCCCACCCCCCACGTTTAAAGATTTTTAAAATAGTTGATGATCTAGTAAACTTTCAAAATGTTTAAACAAGAAACTTCTTTAAAAATTAACAAGACTCAGGACTGGAGAGATAAGAGAGTAGCTAGGGTGCTTTCTTTGCATCCACCCAACACATGTTTGGTACCAGGTATCCCATATTGTCCCCCAACCATGCCAAGAGTGATTCCTGAGTCCTGAGCCAGGAGTAACCCTTAAGGATCAATGGATATGACCTAAACATTAACAAAAATGTTTTAATTAAAAAACAACAGTAAGGTACTTGAATTTGGGTGAGTACTTCCTTGTTATTTTCATTGGGTCCTAACTAGTCTTTTTTTTTGGGGGGGGGCACACCCAGCGGCACTTGAGTTACTCCTGGCTTTGAGTTCAGAAATCACCTGTCAAGCTCTGGGGACCATATGGGATGCCGGGAATCGAACCCAGGTCTGTCCTGGGTCTGCCGCATGCAAGACAAACACCCTACCACTGTGCTATCTCTCCAGCTCCTAACTACAGTCTTGGCTAAAGTAAATTGACTTGTTCTTACCTAGATCAGAGCAGTGTACAACCCTTGAGTAGCATTGGCATCCAAATGGACATGTTGGAAACAGATCAAATGGGAAGAAAGGGTTGACTGGTTCTTTTGTTGGAAAGAGAGAGTTGTCAGTGTCGCTGTCCTCTGCATCTTCCATGTCCTTCAGCATCATGTCCTTCAGTGTCTTGTAGGAAGAGCGAGAGAAGGGTTTGGCAGAACACAAAGCCAAAAAAGCTAGCAGCACACATCCCTTCATGTTGTCTCATGTAACGAGGCCAGCCTAGGACTGAGGAGACATTAAGGATTGGGTTAATTTCTAAGCCAATAGCTTCTCTGTGTATTCTCAGAACTGGCAGTAGAACCACAAAAGGCCTTTTCTACCCATTTTTAAGGTAAAAGTTAGTTTATTAGAAATCTTTTTGAATACTACAGTATGCTTTGATGCATCAAAGCTTTAAGCTTATATTTTCCAGGGGCTGGAGAGATAGTATAGTAGGTAAGGTGTGCATGGCTGAACTGGGTTCTATCCTCAGCACCCCCTATGGTAGAGTCTGCCAGGAACAATCTCTGAGTGCCAAGCCAATAGTAATTCCTAAGCACAACTAGTTTGATGTGAAAATAAATGTTCAGGGACTGGAGAGATGGTACAGCATGTAAAGTGCTTGCTCTGCATATGTCTAACTTGAGTTCAATCCCCATTATCTTATATTAGGGGTCTCAAACTCTCGGCCCACGGGCCATTTGCGGCCCTCCATACAACATTTTGTGGCATGTGGCCGTCGCAGTACTCACGATTATTTGCTTACTGAATAATCACAATAAAAATCACATTAGTAAGAAAAGAATCGCATTAAACATTCGCATACACCAAGCAGTTCCGTTCGGGGTATGCAAATGTTTAATGGGATTTTTTTTTTGCGATTTTTTCTTACTAATGCGATTTTTTATTGCGAATATTCGGTAAGCGAAATCCCTTATGCAGCCCTGCCTCACCCTGACTTTGCCTCCTGCGGCCCCCAGGTAAATTGAGTTTGAGACCCCTGTCCTATATGATCCCCCAGGCATGCCAGGTGTCATCTCTGAACACTTCTGGATATGTCCTACTACAAAAAATATCTTTGAAATATTTTTTAATGCAGCTAGAAAGGTGCAAGTACAGGAGTTTTAGCACATTCCATATACATGGGCAACTTGAGTTTGATCCTGGGTCCCCTATATATTCCTAAACACAGTACCTGCACTCTGCTAGGTGTGGCCCAACACCTCCCTCAAATAATAACATGAATAAATAATAGTCAATTTTTTTATTCAATAGTTCTCCTTTTTGGAATCTGCTCTCAGGAAAAAATGGGATAAGCAAAGATGTTTATCACAGACATGTTTATAGGATCAAGAAAAATAAAAGAATATTAATGGTAAAGAGAAGTATAAAATAAAAGTATATTTACTCCTTGAAATACTTTGGAACCCACAAAGTATTTGCAAAAGATATTTAAGGTATGAAATATTTTGAAATAAAGATAAATATAAATAAAACATATTTAGCATACTTATCACTCAAATGGCAAACAAAAAATTGGCACAAATGTGGTTTGTTCTCTTAGCTATCCCAAAATTCAATGTTCCTATTTAGAAAGACTTGGTAGTTTTGTAGTTTTTGGTCTGGAAATGTTAAGACCATTAATTTATACAGGAAAGCAAGCATTTCCAAACTGACTCCCCCCACAAACTACTGAATACATTCTACGTTATATAGTAGAGGGAATCTATAAATAGCATGTCTTTGTTTTCTTTCATTTTTATATTGATAAGTAACATTATACTTAGAAAATCAGTAAATATTTTAAAACAAAAAACAGGGATCAATAGTACATTGGGTACTGCATTTGCTTTGCATATGGCCAACCAGGGTTTGATTACTGGTATCCCATATGGTTCAACTAGTACACCAAGTGTAATCTTTGAACACATAATAGGAGTAATCCCTAAGCACTTCTGGAGTAGCCCCTCCCCACCAAAAGAACCAGTATCCTACCTGAGCCTATTTGTCATTTACATAGTAAAACAATGTCCTTTTACCACATCTGGAAGCTTTCTAGAGTTGGCTTCTTTTTTCACTGACCATCACTCATAGAGTTGATCACTTTTTCCACAGTGTCATTGGGATTATCCTTTCTAGTCTGTTTTTTCTAATACCTGATCCAAAGCATCTGATATCCAGACTGTTGTTGTTGTTGTTGTTGTTGTGTTAATACTTTTTTTTTTCATTTTTCCTGTGCTTTCTAGTTTGGGAATTATTTTCAGTTGTATTCTTTTAAAGTCCAGTAAAAATCAGAATGTTCACATTAGATCTTTCTAAGCAAGATTTATCCCCAATACCCTCGTAAGTTTACTTACATATTATGATTGCTTTACCATCACCTGTTGAAACATATTCCTTAAAATTTTAACAGAAAAAAGGGCATTGTTCATTTTTTTTTGTTTTTTTGTTTTTTCGGGCCACACCTGTTTGATGCTCAGGGGTTACTCCTGGCTAAGTGCTCAGAAATCGCCCCTGGCTTGGGGGGACCATATGGGATGCCAGGGGATGGAACCACGGTCCTTCCTTGGCTAACACTTGCAAGGCAGACACCTTACCGGCCCCGTATTGTTCATTTTCAAACAGATTTATGATAGTCTTCCATTTGGGACATATGTTTGACTCTGCACTATTGTCCATTGATGAGACTGTTTATAGCAGGCTGCCCAGATGTCCCTGAGCCTTAGTCACCCCAACTTGCAGCTAAGCTGCCTTGTTTGAATACTAGCTAATAAATAGCACCTGTGATTAAAGGACTGCATAATATTCAATATTGTGCCAACCTTAGCAAGATTTAGTGCTTTAAACCCAATTTTCACAGATCTTGACTAGTGCCAGCTGCTTGCAGTGCCTAAATCAACTTATTGTATCTGGATAGCTGCTCTTCTTTAGACATACTAATCATAAATCATTAGGGGAGAGTTATATATTCCTATTGTCAGCAGTTATTAAATCAATTATTAGTTGGTAATAATTCATCTCATAAATAGCATTTTAGTTTTTGGTTTTTGGGTCACACCCTGCAGCATTCAGGGGTTACTCCTGACTCTACACTCAGAAATCTCTCCTGGCAGGCATGAGGGACTGGATAGGATGCCAGGATTCGAATCACCATCTGTCCTGGATTGGCTGCTTGCAAGGCAAACACGCCTGTGTTATTTCTCCAGCCTCCCCCCCAATTAATTTTTCTTTTTTTCTTTTTTTTTGGGGGGGGGCACACCTGTTTGATGCTCAGGGGGTTACTCCTGGCTATGCTCTCAGAAATCACTCCTGGCTTGGGGGTACCATATGGGATGCCGGGGGGTCGAACCGCAGTGCTTGCAAGGCAGATACCTTACCTCTAGCACCACCTCTCCGGCCCCTTCTTTTTTTTTTTTATTTTTGGGTCATACCGGGCAGCGCTCAGGTCTTATTCCTGACTTGGAACTTCCTCCTGGCAGACTCAGGGGACCATATGGGATGCCAGGATTCTAGCCACCATCCTTCTGCATGCAGGGCAAATGCCCTACCTCCATGCTATCTCTCCGGCCCTTCTTTTTTTTTTTTTGGTCCTAGATCTTGTGCAAGACAAATGCCCTACTGCTGCGTTATCGCTCCGACAACCCCCCCTTTTTTTAAGCATTTCTTAATCTTAGAAACTTAAGTGGCATCATGAACTTTTGCCTACAAGGTATCTGAATGGCTGTCTGTTTCTATAACTCAAACAAAAAACAGATTATGATACACATAAAAGAACAGCAAAACTTGTTGCATTTCAATTGTCCTTTTTGAATCCTTCTTCAGAACAAGCCCAGCTTCCCATATTCACATTACCGTGGGAGATTATTGATGTTTCCCTCTCATTAATCAGGAAAAATGGGATTCACAGAACCTATGTGACTTCACCAAGGTCACGGAACTTCTGTCTGAACATGTGCCCTCTGCTCTTTTCCTGTGCAGTCAGGTAGGATATCTCAACTTTTTTTTTATTTGTTTTTTATTTGGGGCCACACCCAGCAATGCTCAGAGTTACTTCTGGCTCTGCATTTATGAATTATTATTGTTGTTTTTTTTGTTGTTGTTGTTGTTTTTTGTTTTTTGTTTTTTTTTTTGGTTTTTGGGTCACACCCGGCAGTGCTCAGGGGTTACTCCTGGCTGTCTGCTCAGAAATAGCTCCTGGCAGGCACGGGGGACCATATGGGACACCGGGATTCGAACCAACCACCTTTGGTCCTGGATCAGCTGTTTGCAAGGCAAACGCCGCTGTGCTATCTCTCCGGGCCCATGAATTATTATTGACAGTACTCAAGGGACTATAAAGGATGTTGGGATTGAACCCAGGATCAGTGAATGCAAAGAAAACACCCTACTCGTTGTACTATCGCTCCAGTCCCAGATTCAGCATTTTATCTAGACGTCTACTGGCCTTACAGCACACCCTGCACCTCTCCAACACTTTTGCATGCTGTTGTCAGGATATATTTTTGCAAAGAGCTTTGTACAGTTAGAGGGTAGGATTGGAAGTAGTTGTATGGTCACTGAGATCCTGCTGGAGACTCAAGACCTACTGGCTTCTGGAGGTTGGCTTGGGAGAACAGGCAGAATAAGTTTCTGTATTCCAGTTACCCTGGATTCTTGGCATGGGTAGCTGGTGATAGAAAACTGGGGCTCATTTTCAGTAATATTTCATCTCTGACTTGACTGCCTAACTTTGTTCATCATATCTCTTGACCTTTGGCTTCTGTGTAATTCCTAGCTCCTTAAAAGCTTGGTTGTTGCTCAACTTTACCTTGATTACCAAGATTCTAATATCCTTGCTAATTCAACATTTAGTCCTTAGCTAAATTCAAGATTGTCCCTGATTCAGTGCATTTTTATATCATTCTTCCATTGCAACTCTGTCTCCTAAGTCCATAACTCCTTCTATCTAATTTTTTCTGATCTTGACATGAAAACTGCTAAATCCAGTGCCATTTTGCTTTATTCAAGGTTGTAGGTGTTTTTCAATTATCTTGTTATCAAGTGAGCACTATGTACAAGGCACAGTGTTAAATGCTGTGAGTATGGATGTGTCTCACTAGTAAAGTGCATGTCTTGCATGCCTGTGACCTAGCAGTTCCCAGCAACACAAAATAAACAAAAGAAAACAAATACCATATTAGAATCCTGAATCTGTGAAGTGGAATATGTCTCAACAATCTCCAGAACTCGGCTCTCCCTACCCTCTTCTTTTGCACTTCACAGCTCAAAAACCAAAGCCACTATTCCTAATTGACACTCAGATAAGGGAAGAGTTCTGTTGTAAAAGTTAATGAGTGTCAGGTGAAGTAATATAAAAACTAAAAACAAATGTCTGAGTTTGTAAATAGAACTAAGCTATAAGTAGACTGTTGTGTATGTTGTGACTGACAGTTTAAAGAAATCTCCAAATGTGTGGTCCCTGGAACACTGACAGTGACATTCTTTAGCATAAATGATAACTGCTTCTTGTAACTCTCAATTTACTTCCTGGGACCAGCAGAAATAAAGACATTAATAAAAGACACCACACATGTGAAAAGATTGAAGTTGAATATACAAACTTAATAAATAGGATATCATAGGTGAAGGATTTTTCCCCTCGCTCTGAAACATATTTTTAATAACTGTTATGTTTTAAATGTTTTAAATATCAGACTACCAACAAAATATTTGCTTTAGTCCTCTAAATGCTTTTGACTTTTTCACTTTGGTATCATTAGATGGCTTGTGTACAATCAAAGTTTCCCATACACTCCCCCTGTTTCCTCCAACTCAAACAACAGTATCTAATATAAAAACTTTCTGGAATCCTACTTTATTAATTCCACTTCATGGAAGATGAATATTTTGGTAAAGGTAGATTTTGAATTTGCTGGTTATTTCTGTATTTTAATGTGAAAACTTGGGGTGTTTTTTTCTTTTCTTTTTTTTTTTTTTTTTTGTCTTGGTTTTTGGGTCACACCTGGCAGTTCTCAAGGGTTACTCCTGGCTCTATTTTCAGAATCACTCTTGGCAGGCTCGAGGGACCATATGGGATGCTGGGATTTGAACCACCATTCTTCTGCATCTAAGGCAAATGCCCTACCGCTTTGCTATCTCTCTGGCCCCAAAACTTGGGTTTTTATATATAAGTTATATATCTATGACTTTATATATATAACTGATTATATATACATATAAAACTGATAGTTTTCTATAAAGTATAAGTTTCCTGAAAAGTAAACTTAACACTTAATATACTTGAAATATCAACCTAAGAAAATCATAGAACTTAAAAAAACAACAACAAGAAGTATACTGAGGACCAGAGTGGTTGTACGAGTAATGCACTTGCCTTGCACTTGGCCAACCTAGGTTCGAGCCCTGGCATCACATAAGGTTCCATGAACTTTTTTTTTTTTTTTTTTTTTTTGGCCACACTCAGTGGCTTCCAGAGTTTACTCTTGGTTTTGTGCTCAGAAATCCCTCGTGGCAGACTTGGAAAACTGTATGGGATGCTGAGGATTGAACCAGGGTCAGTGCCGGGTCAGTCACATGCAAGCAAATGTCCTACTTCTGTGCTAATCTCTCTGGCCCAAGGTTCCGTGAACCTTGCTAGAAGTGAACCCTGAGTGCAGAGCCAGGAGTAAATATTGAGCATAGCTGGGTGTAGCCCCTAAACTAAAAAAGAAATAAAATTTAGCAAGAGTAAGATGTGTAAGATTTCAAATGGGAATCCAAGAGTACATTTCAGCTTTCCTGTGGCTTGGCAGTCACTTCTCTTTTTGTAAACCTCGGTCTCCTTCATGTCTTTCTGTGACCCTATCAGGGGTCCTTAAACTTTTTAAACAGGGGGCCAGTTCACTGTCCTTCAGACTGTTGGAGGGCCAGATTACAGTAAAAACAAAAATTATGAACAAATTTCTATGCACGCTGCATATATCTTATTTAGAAGTGAAGAAACAAAATGGGAATAAATACAATATGTGGCCCGCGGGCCGTAGTTTGAAGACCCCTGCTAGAGAATCCAGAATGAGGTGGAAAGTAGGTGCTGGTGGTAGAGGGACACTGTGTGGGGAGACCATAACTTCTGGAAAGGGCCAAAAGGTCAGGGCACAGAGTGAGAGAGGAGCTTGGGCACTTTCCCCTCTACAACGCTGTTGACTTCATTGGTGAGAGGTGTCCTCTCTACCTTTGGTGAGAGAGGACAGTGGCCTCTGAGGCTGGACAATGCAGTGTCTGCTGCACTTGGAAGGTTTGTGAGACTTTGGCATAGCCAGTTAGCCTATCTTTTCCTTGTGAAGGAGGACAGACATCTTAAAATCTACAGTTGCTACCTAATTGAAACTCCTTGGTGGAGTTTCTGGACTAGAATGTAAAAGTTCTAGTGAAAGATGGCAGTGAGCACTACCTTCTGAAGGCATCCAGCTTTACTGCTGGCATTCATTGTGGTGATCATAAAGGTTTGATACTGGCATCAGAAATTCCTCCTTCTTGGGGGCCGGAGAGAGAGCCTGAGGTAAGGCGTTTGCCTTACATGCAGAAGGATGGTGGTTCGAATCCCGGCATTCCATATGGTCCCCTGCCAGGGGCGATTTCAGAGCATGGAGCCAGGAGTAACCCCTGAACACTGCCGGGTGTGACCCAAAAACCAAAAAAAAAAAAAAAAAAAAAAAAGAAAAGAAATTCCTCCTTCTATAATCATATAAAATTAGTGTCCTCTTTTACATTTGCTTATAATTATTGCTTGTAAAAACTAATGAACCTTGATTCCATGTGTAGTTTACACTTACACCCTTCAGCTGAGTAATAAAATCTTAAAACAGTATTTGTGAGTGTAAACCCCAGATCTGACCCTATTGTAGCTGAACAGTTTTTCACCTGTAGAAAAAGATTGGAATGTTCAGGGTAGAGCAGCAGTGTTACTCAAAGAGAATATAAAAACTGAAGAAACTGTATAGGGATTAGGATGATTGTCTTGAATGTAGCTGACCCATGCTTGATCTCTGATCTCCAGAGTACCACTAGATTTGATCCCTGATCATAGAGCCAGGAGTAAGCCCTGAACACATAGTCAGATGTAGCTCTGAAATCATAAGAACAAATAACAAACAAAACTCTGAAAGAATATAGAGGAAATTTTATTTCTTTGGTATTGATATGCCTTTTTAGTTGTATTATTTTTAAATTTGGAGTTTACTAGTATTGTTCAAACTCTATTTGATTAGTTTTTGGCCATATATAGTTGTGTTATTTAAAAACCTTGACAAATACTTCTCTTGTCCTCAGGAGCAAGAAAAAAATATTTGTCTTGTTCTCAGCCCAATTTTGCCAGTTTGTTACTCATGGAAAGCTTTGGGTTTGGTTTCAGGTTTCTCTTAATAAGAATAATATTTGGAATATCATTTCAGTGCTACTGCTGATACCAATAAATCATGGCATTTTAGAGCCAGGAGAGAGAAACATGCTTTTGAGCTTTGCTCACAGTACTTTTTTTTTTTACAACAGTGACCACAAGGTTGACCTCTTCTCTTCCTTCATGGTCCTCCCTCTGAAGAGCCTGTTCCAGACAAGTTTCATCTCCCAATGAAATCCAGGCCAGAACCTCTCCTCAGAGATTTAACCAGGTTCTCAGGTCTGGGAATATAGATGAAAAGTGTCTTCCTGGGTTTATATAAAACTCTATCCACTTAAGCATTTCACAAATTTAGAATGGAAAAAGTGTGTAAGTGAAATGGTATTTCCTATTGGACACTGTTAAGAAAATAAATCACTGCACTTTTAAATCCCATGTGTTAAAATTCAATCCTTCCCCCTTGTCTCAGATATCCCTGTTCGTTCGTTAAGTATCCATCCTCATGTTGAGTATCTATAACTTACACTAGCATGCACCAAAATATCTTGCAGAAGAAATACAGAAACAATTCAGATATAAGTTATGGCCTTGTGAGAAAACATCTAACTCACAAGTCCAAACATGAATTTGAGAATTTAAGCAGAATACAGCTTATCATGGAAACTGATACTTTGAAAGAAGACACTTTTCTTTAAAAACAAACAAAAACACCTTAGAATTATGTAAGTAGCATCTGATTAAAGAAATTGCTGGCTGCTTTTCCTTTATCATCACTTAGTCCAATAACTTTGTTGCTCTCTTCAGAATAAAACAATCAAAGAATATCCCTCTTCATATTTTTTCTGATTGCTTTAAGTTGTGCTTGTAAAGTTACTGTCTTTATCATATATCTCAGATCCTGTCTGAAAACCTTGAGGTACAAAGACTGTACTGCCTGTATCTCTGCTCCACACTTGTGTTGCTCAACATTGCTGACAAATTGAAAACATCAGTCTGCTTTATGTATATGTGGAATCAGGGTTTCTTTTTATTCCTTTATACATACATACATACATACATACATACATACATACATACATACATACATATACACAAACACAATCCTCTAAGATATGGGGACCCCATCAGATCTCTTTGTGACTTAATCCTACACCATGTGTCAACTGTTTTGGCTGCCATGCCCTGAATTGATTCATAACAAAAAACTGTTTTGTTCTACTAAAATGACAAGGGATTAAAACGGTTAAGTACATTCCTTAACACATTGTTCAGTCATTTCCATCCAGATTTAATAACACAATGTCCTTTGGAAGGAGACAAAGAAAATCTTTCTGTTAAATTCTGACTAGACTTTGTGAAAATATCTTAACCATCATATTGATAATAAAAACTAATTCTGCTACTACTGATAAGTATTTCCTGGAATTATGCAGGTTCTCTTTTGTTATCTTTCTTCTTTTCTTTTTATTTTTTTGCAGTGCATTAATTGAACCCAGGTCTCAGGCAGGTAAGGTGTGTGTTTTAGCACAGTCAGCTTCTATAGGGATTTCCATTTTAATTGCCCAGTACCCCATGCTATAAGTGTGAGAAAGACTTTAATCAAAAAAAATATGAATATTCAAATGTATAAAGATGATATTTGAGTATGATATATATTAAAAATACACTAGAAAATATCAGTTTTACATTTTGAAAGAAATAATCACTCATTTCCTTTAATGTGTTTATGATATATCCAAGCATCATTATCACTAATACTAAAGTAATAACATTTTCCTAAAAGATAGAATCGCAAGATATTCAAATTCAAATTATTTTTTAGAGTTAAGCAGGTTAAAATTCATAGTAATACACACTGAGAGTTTTCCATTAGCTGTAAAATGACATTGAAAATGAACAAAATCAAACTTTGAAGTTGATAATTAAGTACTAATTTCATGATATTTTGCAGATAAATTTAAGCCCTAGCATATATTTTATAAGCATTTCTATCAACACATTAATGTCTCTTTGTATCCATTATAAAATAATTGTACATGGAAAACAAAGATAACCACATACCTTGTTAGAAAAGAGTAGTCCTTTGAAAATAGAATTTTCCACCATGTACCTGGTAATCTATAATGAACGTGTTCTCAGGCACTTTAGTATTTAAGAAGAGTTGAGAAGGTACATTTGGAGGAAAAGTACTTCAGCAGAGCCTGGTGTGGCTGCACCCTGGGTGACACTGGAGAAGCTGCTTCCAGATTAGTCCATGTTAGTACTGAGGAGAGAGATTAAAGCTTGTTACTGCTCATGTGTTTTCCATCACTTTTTGTATCTGAGCCAAGACTTCTAGCTAAACTCTAGACGTCTACTGGAAGATTCTGAAGAACAAGTTTAATAATGCATGGCAAGTGGCCACTGAAAGTGCAGCCAAAGCCATTCAAGAAATACCTAATTTTTAAAAAATACTTCATGAAATTCTTAATTGAATGAATACTTGTACTTACAAATTTAAAAGAATAGCTCACGTTATAGACTCATAAAACATTTGTCACCCTGCTGAAGTGCTTAGCATTATTGGCATGTAAAACCAGCTGCACCTGAGAAAGGAGTCCAGGCTTTTGTTCTCTTTCAGTGACTGGGGCATGGAGCATTGTCCTTGACAGCAGTTGCCTTGACTGGGGGCTAGTCGGACTCAGCATATGCAGAAAAGCAGGCAGACATAGAGGTACAGAAAATGCACAGATCCACTGGAACCACATGGCATTTAGGAAGATCTTGGGGTCAGGTAGGAGAATAAAGACACTGTTAGCACACTCTTCCCCACCCATCACTCATACCCTGATCAATTGACAAATCCTCTGAAAAATTATGTTTTTGTAGTGTTAGTGAGACTCACTAATGCTGGCTAATTTCTGCCATTCTTCAGATGTGGAAATTTAAGGACCACCCTAATACAGCCACTATCTTTGGTTGGCAGAGCCATTTTCTCTTGCTGCAAATGATCTTATTGTCCATTGTCCTTACTCTCCTGAAAAGTGGCACAGCTTACTAAGTGAGGGAGTGACAGCCTAGAAAGAAAAAAAAAAAAAACTGCCTCTCTTGAAGGGTTGCCCACTCCGTTTAAATAAAAAGACCCCTTGGACCAATCCCAAGTGAGGGAACGTCAGTCCCTGAGAATAGCCATCTCCCCTATATGGCTAGAAAGCTCATGTTCTCATGGAGTCAGTTATTTTGAGCTTGAGCTATGTGTCTGTTTCAGTGCTGAACTGACATATCATAGAAGTTGACCTGGACTTTATTGCCCTGAGTTCTAGGAGAACAGCATTCATAAATGTGTAACTCTGGATTTCAATTCTCTTCTTTCTCTGTATACTGTTCTGTTTTCTAGCTTAACTGGAGTGTCATCACAGCAGAAAGATATACACCTTTGTAGGACTGTGTAGTTTCCACAAGCTGAGCTTGTGATCACAGGATGCCAACTGCCCTCAGAGGATGCCTTGCCTGATGGGACACCAGAACTTCCTCCTGAACTTGATCTAATTACTATTGTGTTTTCTCTTTGAGATCTGGCTTTTTTCACTCAACATTGCTTTTGAGATCCATACAAATTCTTGTGGTTAGCTGCCACTTGTTCATTCTCATTATTTCATAGCATCATAGTATATGGAGAGATTTCAGATGATACATTCTGTGTTCACACTGGTATTTAGCAGGAAAGTTCTTATGTGTTTTATTACAGTGAGAATTCAGATACTTTCATTCTACCCTTTCAGGCTCACCTCTTTGTTTTGGGTATATAGAAATTCCATTTTAAAAACTGAAAAGCTATTAATAAAAAAAATGAAAAGCTTTAGAGCCAGATAAATAGTACAGTTAATAGGACACTTGCCTTGCATGTCATCAACTCAGGTTTAATTCCTGACACCATATTCCTGTTCCCCAACCCCCACTAGGAATGATACCTGAGCTGAGAACCAGGGGTAAATGGGTGTTACCACTAGGTATGCCGCCCCCAATAAAACAAAATAAGAAAAATTATAAATCTTTAACTTATCTTTAAAAAAATTAAGAGTTCCCAATGTATTAGCTCTATTTTTACATGATAGCATCTGACAGGGCTGTGTAGGGACACTCCATCTGTCAGTGAGATGTGTTTCCGCTTACCTCCACCCTCTCCCATTTCCTTTATACAAAAGTCTTCATGCTCTTCTGGGAGAGTTTTGCCCTCTTTGTCTAGAGACTCTAGAGCTATTTACCATGAGGTTCTTGATCCAAAGGTGTCTAAATAAAGATACTTTCTTTCCTACCCATACTTTCTTTCCTACCAAAGGAGAGTGTGCCTTTTATGACTGAAACCCAACTAAACAAATTTTTTTTTTTTTGGTTTTTGGGCCACACCCGGAGGTGCTCAGGGGTTACTCCTGGCTGTCTGTTCAGAAATAGCTCCTGGCAGGCACGGGGGGCCATATGGGACACCGGGATTTGAACCAACCACCTTTGGTCCTGGATCAGCTGCTTGCAAGGCAAACGCCGCATCTCGCCGCTGTGCTATCTCTTCGGGCCCCCTACCCATATTCATTCTGGCTCTTGCATTAGTCCAAGAACCAGGAAAAATAGGCCTGGTATGCAGTACTGGAGTTGGAAATGTATTTATTTGACTTCTTCACCCTATTTGGTACACATTGTGACTCAAGGTAACCAACCAGTGTTCAAACCTTCTTTCATAGTTCTCTGACTGCCAGAAGTTTTGATCAGTTCTGGTCAGCTGCAGAGCTGACTAGCCTTCACTGACAAATATTATGGGAAGGAACTCAACCTTACCTGCTTCTATTCTGTACACAACTCTATAGCTTCTCTTTATAATGTATCTATATCTTATATCTATATGTAGTACATAGATAGATAGATATAATATATAATATAGCTATAAGATACAGATATATATATGGAAAACATCTTATAATTTTGGTTCCTGGTGAAAATACAGGAAACCTAACTCCTTTCTATATGTTTTTTTTTTTTTGATTGTTTGGATTTTGCTTCATCAGCTTTAGACCTAAACTTTGAAGAATTAGCTGTACTCTATCAAACAAGATCTTGAAAAATTGTGAGTAAGCTGCATATAATCACATTGTCAGCAATATAAGATTATTGAACTGATAAAGTACTCAGTACTGAAATTTTATCAACAGAAGCATTAAGTTCCATAAAAGGAACTCAAGACAAATGTTTTTACATGGCTCAGTATATCCTAAGCATGGTGGAAAAAAATCAAGTTGTTAAAGCAATTTTGGACATAATTTCTGAAACCCTTTCCTAACATTCTGATTTAGAACTGTAGTAAAGTGATAGATGGCCATTAACAGATGACCACTTGAGAGGTCTGTAGACAAATGTCACCAGGCACAGTGGGAACCCACTGTTAGTGGATGGAACAACACTTTTCAAAGCACAGATATCACTTAGTAATGGAGTTTTCATGTATTTGGTCAGCTAGTGTATGGGCTCTCTATCTCTCTGTGTCCTCTTTTCTGAGTTAATGTAATGAATAGTGAGTCCTTCCTTTGTTCTGTCACTTGTTGTGGCAACTACATGATAGATGCTATGTAAAGAAGAATGAAGTAGGGGCTGGAGAGATAGCACAGAAAGTCATACTTAAAAATTATTCCTGGTTTGGTTCTTTAGTATCACTACCAGTTGTGCTCAAGGGAACTTTTGGTGCCAAAAATCAAACTCATGGCCTCCCACAAGCAAGTGCTGTACCACTGAGCCATAACCCTGGCCCATAATATATTTTTAAAATCCATTGCATTTTATACCAAAGTCCATATTTACAGCTAAACTAAAAAATTAGATCTGGGGCTGGAGAGCTAGCATGGAGGTAGGGCGTTTGCCTCGCATGCAGAAGGATGGTGGTTCAAATCCCAGCATCCCAGATGGGTCCTTAAGCCTGTCAGGAGCGATTTCTGAGCGTAGAGTGAGGAGTAACCCCTGAGTGCTGCCGGGTGAGACCCAAAAACCAATAGAAAAAAAATAGATCTAGCACTGCTGGCCTTGAAATTCTATGAAATTTTAGCAATTCATAGAAGTAGGGGACAGCCCCCTTTAGACTGTTCCCTGAACCCCAGCTCTGAGTGGCTCCTTCTTACAATGGCTCTTTGTAGTCAGGTCAGCTCAATCATGCAGTGGCACTAGGGATAAATGGTCTGATGCTTGTCCTTGGCACATTTTAAGCCCTGAGCATCAATCATTCAGACACTTTTCTCACTGGATCCCATACTATAAAAGCTATCTGTATCCTCTGTGAGTATATGTGTGAGCAGGTTATCTCCTGGCTTTGAACTCTTGGCCAAGTGTTTGCATCAGCCTAGTGTTTGCTAGACAAATGCTTTAAGCCACTAAACCATCTTCTGAACCATGAAATAGCAAATGTAGCAATGCAGGAGGGAGCAGAGCAAGAGCCAGCATGAATGTGCACTTTGAGCTTCTAAGAAAGAGCAGACTTGACACTAGACTCAACTACATCAGTGACAAATCTTATGATAACTTAATGATAATCAAAGAAAGAGTATCAGAGGTTGAGGGCTCCTAGAGTAGGCCAACTGAACTCAGAAGATCACAGGATTAGAGATTCACCATAAGAAGAAATCACCAGTGTAATAACAAACTGAGACAAAGAACCCAAGGGCATGAAAACTACTACATGAAGTGTTCTTGGATAGCAGAATATTCACCCGGAACAACACCCTGTGGATTACTGAACAGATAATTGACATTCAAGGGGAATCAGTATGTGATATTATAAAATATATGTAGTATCTGGGGCTGGAGTGATGGCACAAGTGGTAGGTGTTTGCACGCGGCTAAGCTAAGACAGACCTCAGTTCAATCTCCCGGCGTCCCATATGGTCCCCTGAACCAGAAACAATTTCTGAGTGCATAGCCACGAGTAACCCCTGAGCATCACAGGGTGTGGTCCAAAAACCAAAACAAAGAAATATATTAGTATGTGAGAATTATGTTCACAATTACCTGTTCTATATGTGAACTGTCTGAGAAGCAAATTTAACTAGTATTGTGATACTTAGAATAAAGCACTATGAATTATAACTATATTTGGGGTAGTAATTATACAATGTGAAGGATGAAGCAAACAATTACTCCTGTTCATAATTACTGTTATGAAATATTAATTAACTAATTAATATTAAAGTGATGTGACACTTTGTGCTTAAGAGGAAATTACATCACCTATATAAGATTCATTTGGGGGCGTTGGATCACACCTGGCAGCGCTCAAGGGCCACTCCTAGCTCTATGCTCAGAAATCACTCCTGGCAGGCTTGGAGGACCGACCATATGGGATGCCAGGATTCAAACCACCATCCTTCTGCATGCAAGGCAAATGCCCTACCTTCATGCTATCTCTTTGGCTCCATATATGGGATTCTTAACAAAAATGTTTCGTTAATGTTAAATGTTTGTTAATCCTGAAGGAGCAATCAAATAAGTGGAGATTCAGAAACATCTACAGGTTACCTGTTGCCTTCAAAAAAAAGAAAGAAGGTAATAGTGCTCAGTAGAGAATGGCTTTTCTAGACAACACATGACTGACGATAGGAGACTCTGAGGTCAGTGTGTGAACTGGATTAAATCCTGAACTTCATGTATGTGCATGCCTACACACCTACACAAGTTCATGTCCAGCATGCCCTTTTAAGGACAGTTGAGTTAGAACAATTGGGGAAATTTTACATGAGTGATATGTCATAGAAACCATGCTAAATTTCTTGGGTTTAGTCATGTGAGAGATATGATTGTTTCATGTTTGTGTAGAAAATGCCCTTGTTATAGGAAATTCACTGAATTTCACGTAACACTCCCTAGTTTTGGGGGTGACATGTGATATCTGGAGCCCTGCCTGTTCTATAAATATATTGATAGAAATTTGGAAAGAGATCAAATGAAAGAGACAATGTGTTAACTGGTTAATATAGCAAGATAATGTAGATCAACATGTAGGTAATGAATTCTTTTCTTGAACCTTGAAAATGTTACTAAATAAATGTGTGCTAAATGCAAAATGTTATACATTTTGGGTTAAGTTAATTTTATCTTTTTGGTTTTTTCGTTTTGGAACCACATCTAGCTGTGCTCAGGGCTTATTCCTGGCTCTGCGCTCATGGATCACTTTTAGTGGTGCTCAGGAGACCACAGGGGTGCTAGGGAGCAAACATGGATTGGACACATGAAAGACAAGTGCCTTACCCACTCTACTATTGCTCCAGTCCCCCTTAACTTTTTAATTTTTTTTTTTTTGTAGTTTTTTTGGGTCACAGCCGGCAGTGCTCAGGGGTTTTTCCTGGCTCCAGGCTTAGAAATTGCTCCTGGCAGGCATGTGGGGGGGGGGGGGGGGCATATGGGACGCCGGGATTCGAACCGATGACCTCCTGCATGAAAGGCAAACGCCTTACCTCCATGCTATCTCTCCGGCCCCGTCTTTTTAATTTTTAATGTTAGTGAAATATTTACATGTAGAAAAGGTTTTTAAGTTAAGGTGTTATCCTCATCTCAAAATGGTAGGTAAATTTTCAGAGGATTTGGAGAATTACATGATTCTTTCCATACTGGAAACGTATGGTTTTTTCCCTACACATTGTGTCTGTTGTGTCCATTGTGTCTTCAATGCTATCTTCAGAGAGCTCCATTTTTTCACATTTTATAGAACTACTGCCCCAAAATATATTTATAATTTATAATATAGTTTATATATTTATAATTCATAATGCTTTATTCTGAGTGTCACAATATTAGTTAAATTTACTTTATACTTCTCAGACAGTCCCATATAAAATAGTTAATTGTGGACAGAATTTTCAATTGTGAAACTTGTATAAAAATACCGAATAGTAAAAATTTATACCAGCTGATAGTTTAATATAAGTTTATTTGACCACAGAGATCCTGTTTCTCAGAAACACACCATGACATTTTAATAACATGATGTATTCCTTTTCTTTTCCAGCCTAATATGTGTTTAGTACAGTCACATGTTATTTTTAATACAATCTGCTTTTCCTTGTGATGATCCACGTTCTTCACATATTTCACAAAGGAAAAATATTCTCACTATGAGATTTGGTTTATCCTTTTTTTCCACATAGAAAGAAAAGCATAAGTTGGAAGAAGAAATCATTGTGCTTAACCATTAATTTTCCTTTTCAGTTATGTAATTTTTAAGATCTATTTATTACAAAGTTAGAAATATTCTTTTGCAAATAGTAATTGGGACAGACCAGATTCAACATGGCTTACTGTTCCAACAGAAATATGGGCTATCGGTTAAACCATTTGAAACGTTGTCTAAGACATACTGGACCAAATTTATATTAACATATAAATTCACTATTTACAGTACATCTCAATTTCTTTGAAAATGTTTTCTAAATGCTGGCTGAGGTTCCATTGGAGCTGATGTTCATAGGACTAGAAAGGTGATACTTGATATTCTTGCCAGGAGAACCATCTGCTTGAGGTCTGTTCATGAGAAGGTACAGCTGAGTACCACTCCCCTCCCAGCCTGCTCACCCATGTAGTTATTGTGGAAAAAGGAATCATTTACAGGAGTGATTTTCATTCTTCTCTGACCATGGCCCACTTCTTTCCCACTGCTTTCCTGCAGTTCCCCTATTCTACCAACTGGCCCTTAGTCTTTTGCCATAGTACTCCTCCCACCACCCATGTGTTTTTGTTTTTAATCTATGGCCCCTTGAAATAAGCCCAGGGGCCGGAGATATAGCATGGAGGTAAGGCATTTGCCCTGCATGCAAAAGGTTGGTTGTTTGAATCCTGGCATCCCATATGGTCCCCTGAGCCTGCCAGGAGCAATTTCTGAGCATAGAGCCAGGAGTAACCCCTGAGCGCTGCAAGTATAACCCAAAACAAAACAAAACAAAACAAAACAAAACAAAAAAAGAGGGGCCGGGCGGTGGCGCTAAAGGTAAGGTGCCTGCCTTGCCTGCGCTAACCTTGGACGGACCACGGTTCGATCCCCCGGTGTCCCATATGGTCCCCCAAGCCAGGAGCAACTTCTGAGCACATAGCCAGGAGTAACCCCTGAGCGTTACTGGGTGTGGCCCAAAAACCAAAAAAAAAAAAAAAAAAAAAAAAAAAAAAAAAAAAAAAAAAAGAAAGGAGGGGGGAGGGGGAGGGAAGGGAAGGGAAGGGAAGGGAAGGGAAGGGAAGGGAAGGGAAAAGGAAAGAATTAAGAAGCCCATATTGTCCCCAATAGGGAAATGCTAATCTTCAGCATGATATAGTTATCACATTCAAGTTTGGCTTGCCTTTTTAATGTATTCTTTTTTACTTTGTGTGTATTGTTATTGTTACTGCTGCTATTGTAAAAGTAGAGTTGGATCACACCTCTTTCAGTGTGCCCAGAGTATATTCCTGACTTTTGAATAATCAAAGATCATTTCTGGCAGGTTTGGGGGACCATATGGGGTGCTGAGGATCAAACCCAGATTGGCTGTGTGCAAGGCAAATGCTCTACCTGCTGTGCTATCACTTTGGCTCCCTTTATGCTATTTTAAGAATTCACGTTTTTATATGTTTAATCAGATTTGCTTTTCTGATCTGCATCTGAGCTACATTGGCCTTGAAAAGTGGCTTTAAACTTCATGAGTCCCACTTTCACTGTACTCTGCCCTGCCATATTTTAACTTGGTCTTACTCTCATGCAATGGATAAGAGAGCTAGTGGTGTCACTGAAAGACCATGATACAACAAGAGCTACTGAGACAACTGCATGGTTCCAGGGACCCAACTCTCCACAAGAGAGTCTTTCTTAGCTCTTTTTGTTGGTTTGTTTTTTGATTTTGGGGGGCCACACCCAGCAGTACGGAAGGGTTACACCTGGCTCTATGCTCAGAAATCGCTCCTGGCATGCTCAGGGGACCATATGGGATGCCAGGATTTGAATCACCGTCCTGCATGCAAGGCAAATGCTCTACCTCTAGCTATCTCTCCTGCCCTCTTTCTTAGCTCTTGTATCTCTCCTGCCCTCTTTCTTAGCTCTTGTTCTAGTGCAGTGGTCGGCAAGCCGCGGCTCTTGAGCCACATGCAGCTCTTTACACTTTTTAATGCGGCTCTTCGGCTCTTCTGTATGCCGGGCGGCTGCTCCAGGAGTCAGGACTCTGCTCCTAGCCTCTGTCAATGTGCACCCTGTGTGGCTCTCAAAATAAATTTCAATAGAGGTTTTGACGAGATTTGGCTCAGTTGAAAAAAAAAAAGGTTGCCCACCACTGTAGTGTAATAGACCCATTCCTTTCCCTGCTGTGTTTCAAAACTAAAGGAATCCAATTTCTCAAATAGTTAATATCTTCTGTTTAAGAAGCCTGCATCTAGTCTGAACCTTGCCTTTTGGTCTCTCGGTGCCTAAGGATAAAAGTTGAACTCAGCATATCTGATGTCTCTGATGTTGCCACTCACACTTATCACCCAAGAGACCTTTTCAGCAGCCATTGGCAGTCAGTATTCTCTCCCCATTTAGTTTTCTACACAAAGAAATTAGGAGTCAAAATCTAAGTAAACTTGGTCATGTCCATAGCTAATTAAATTCCATTCCAGAAGAACAATACTCTATTATTTTTTACGTCTAAGATGGACCTTATGTTCCATAAACTTCTGGGATTTAAGGGCCCTGGAATCATCTGGTATAGCTTAGAGCTGGTCAGAAATCTCTGCCTGTTCTCATGGTACTTCAGTTTGTTTGAATTTTGAGCCGACCAAGAATCTGAGTCCTCTTTCAGTTATGGATAGATGGCTTAACTAGATAGCTGTCAATCTGTAAGACATTTTATAAGGAAACTTTCTAACCCTTTTCTTAACAGGGAAAGAGGTAAAATATGTATTAACAGGGAGTTTGAACCAGTTCATTGGAGTTCCACTTGAATAGCAGAATTTGAGTATATTAATCTCTAGTGTCAGCATCCATGAACATAGAAATTCATGATGCTTTTAGATTAAATGGTGGCTTTAGAAAAAAGTCAGTGTTGCTGTTATGCAGAAAAACAATCAGTTTATTTCTAAATATTAGCAATATCAAAGCATAAATTGCTTTCAAATTAGACTCCTTGCTCTCTGATGGCCATGTCAGGAAATATTCATAAGAGAACGTATCTTTATTTTGTGTGTGTGAGTTTTTGGGTCACTTTGAGCGGCGCTCAGGGATTACTCCTGTCTCTGTGCTCAGAAATCACTCCTGGCAGGCTTGAGGGGCCATATGGGATGCCAGGAATTGAATCGGGGTCTGTCCTGTGCTGGCCGCATGCAAGGTCAACGCCTTACTGCTGTGCTATCGCTCGGCCTAAGAGAAGTATCTTTATTGAATTTTTTTGTTTTGTTTTTGGGTCACACCCAGTGGCACTCGGGTTACTCCTGGCTCTGTGCTCATAAATTGCTCCTAGCAGGCACAGGGGACCATATGGGATGCCGGGATTCAAGCCGTCATCCATCCTGGATCAGCTGCTTGCAAGACAAACGCCTTACCGCTGTGCTATCTCTGGGGCTCCTCTTTATTGATTTCTAATGATCTTATATGAATCTTTCAGTTCAGTTACTCCTTTAAAAATCTTAAACACAACGGAAAACCTGGGGTTTTATCCTTTAGCTGCATGTCTCCATCTGTGGTTTAAATTTCACATATGTGGGACCAGAGCAATAACACAGTGAGTAGGGCATTTTTGTCGCATGCTGCCAACCTGGGTTTGATCCCTAGCATCCTATATGGCACTCTAACCCCTGCCAGGAATTATTCCTGAGTGCAGTCAGGAGTAACTCTGGAACACTGCCAGGTGTGGCCCTGAAACAACAGCAACAACATTTTACTTATATACTAAATCTAGCATTATATTGAAACAAACATTGTCACAGTAAACTTTCCAATGAATGTAAAAATTGGCACTATCTAGTACTGTGCTGTTATTAGAATAACAAGATTCTCTTGCTGTATAAGTGAGAAACTATCCGAACCTTTATTTCTTAAGTGATTTGCGCAGATCAGGGCAGATTTCAACTAGTGTTTTGGATGGTTTGTCATTAATGTGATAACAGTTATTTCTCCCTTCTCATTCCCTTTCTTCTTCTTTTTTTTTTTTTATTTTTCATTTCCTTTTTCCTCTTTTGATGACAAGGGATCACACACGTTGTAGCTGTGTAGGGGATCACAGGCATCAGTCAGCACTACCAGGATCACCCTTAGCTGTGTTTAGAAACTTATTCTCTCCCAGACAAACACTCTGCATCAATAGATCTCAAGTTGGGCTGGAGAGATAGCATGGAGGTAGGGCATTTGCCTTGCATGTAGAAGGACAGTGATTAGAATCCTGGCATCCCATTTGGTCCCCCTAGCCTGCCAGGAGCGATTTCTGAGCGTAGAGCCAAGAGTAACTCCTGAGCTCTGCCGGGTGTGACCAAAAACCAAAATAAATAAATAAACAAACAAATAAATAAATAAATAAATCTCGAGTTCAGAAAGCAGCCATATTTTTTTAAATTTTATTTATTGATTGATTGGTTTTTAGGCCACAACAGGTGGCACTTAGGGGTTACTCCTGACTCTGCACTCAGAAATCCCTCCTGGCAGGCTTGGGGATCATATGGGGTGCCAGGAATCGAACCAACTCCTTCCCAGGTTGGCCACATACAAGGCAAATGCCCTATCACTGTGATATCTCTCTGGCCCACAAAGCAGTCATATTGGGGTGCCATTGACTTTTTCCTTTGGGGTTTATCCCCTACAATATTCAGAAGCATCTTCTATCTTTGCTCTGGGGTCACTCCCTGTGGTCTGACCACACTGGAAACCATACAGTGCCAGGGAGCAATCCTACACCTACTACACCAAATAAGGCACTCTGCCCTTTGAGGTTTCTCTCTCTCTCTCTCTCTCTCTCTCTCTCTCTCTCTCTCTCTCTCTCTCTCTCTCTCTCTCTCTCTCTCTCTCTCTCTCTCTCTCTCTCTTTCTCCCTTCTCTCCCTCCCCCTCCCCCTCCCTCCCCTCTCTGGAGGGTGATGTGTCCCTAAAGCGATATATAATCACTTGTTAATATCACCCTTGTAAGAATTGTAACATATACCTACCTCTGCCATAAGAAGTGATCTTTGCTCCAGAGCTGAAGATACACTATTTCTATTCACACCTTCCTAGGCTTTTCATTTTTCAATGTGAGTCAGAAATGGCAAGTTTAGTTCAGACTCAGGCAGTTATAGGTTTCCTTCACTATCCAAAATTAGAAAATTGATATTAACTAGAATTATTTTCCTCCCTCCCTTCTTCCTTCCTCCTCCTTCCTTCCTCCCTTTTTTCCTTCTCACCTGGAAATTTGTTAAGAATTCCTGTACCTGGGCCCGGAGAGATAGCACAGCGGTGTTTGCCTTGCAAGCAGCCGATCCAGGACCAAAAGTGGTTGGTTCGAATCCCGGTGTCCCATATGGTCCCCCGTGCCTGCCAGGAGCTATTTCTGAGCAGACAGCCAGGAGTAACCCCTGAGCACCGCCAGGTGTGGCCCAAAAACAAAACAAAACAAAAAAAAGAATTCCTGTACCTAAATTAATGTACCAAATAATACAGAATAGGCATCACCACTGAAATATCAGGGAAATCTATGTACTCCCCAAGAGGAGTTGTGTTTTTTTTTTTTAAACTTTTGTTTTTTTTTTTAGTATTTGGGTCACACCCGGCAGCGCTCAGGGGTTACTCCTGGCTATGAACTCAGAAATTGCTCCTGACAAGCTACTGGGACCATATGGGATGCTGGATTTGAACCACTGACCTTCTGCATGCAAATGCTTTACCTCCATGCTATCTCTCCAGCCCCGAGTTGTTATTTTTTAACCCTGGTTCCAACATCTAGCCCCAGTTGCTGCTCCATATAGAATCGTGTGATTTAGTAAAGGCTGTGAATGTAAGTCCAACCACACCATGCAGTACTGTGCTTACAGAAACTAGTTTTCTTCAGAATAATCCATTGGCCATTTAAGAAATTCCAGTCAGATATCAGCAAACTGGTTATTACAAAGCTACTCAGGGCTGATCCTACCCCCAGGGTCTTAAGGCTCCAAAAGAACAAATATATCAACAAGTGCACCATGCAGAAGAAGCTTATATACATCAGAAGTATAGAGAGATCTGAGGAAAGGGTGAGAAATAGACACGGACTATGACCGGAGGCCATTTTGAGTTTTGACACCTAATATATAATTTAGATAGCACTGTAGTCATTCATTAAAAGTAAAGTAGTATATGTGCACCTATATCTCTGTGATAGAATCACAGGTGCTTTCTTTGAGGACACTCTTTCTCTTCAGAGACTCTTCAAGGTCTCTCACCCTTGATGAGGTAGGTATGAAAGCCACTGATCTGTTCCATACTCACCATTTTATAATTGAATCCATTGAATATCAGAAAAGTTAAGAGACTTCATAATCAGACATTAGGGAACAAGATGGATTTGCCACATGCCCTATTATCTGATTCCATTATTCATGATCCCAGGCTACATGTATCTTTGACCAAATCCTATTTAGAGTGTTTTTGAAACATTCTTTTTTACAGTAAGCTAAATATCAAAATTAAAAACACAACTAGCACTGGTTTTTGATTTTGGGGTTTGTTTGTGTTTTTTTTGTTTTTGGTTTTTGGGCCACACCCAGTGATGCTCAGGGGTTACTCCTAGCTTTGTGTTTAGAAATCACTCCTGGCTCAGGGAACCATTGGGATGCCAGGGATCGAACCCAGGTTTGTCCTGGGTCAGCCACGTGCAAAGCAAATGCCCTACCACTGTGCTGTCGCTCTGGCCCCACAACTAGCACTGTTTGTATGTGTATACTAATATGACACACTACTAACAATTTTTTTGTTTTGTTTTGTTTTTGGGCCACACCCAGCGGCGCTCAGAGGTTACTTTTGGCTCTGTCCTCAGAAATAGCTCCTGGCAGGTACGGGGGACCATATGCTGGGATTCGAACCACCATTGGTCCTGGGTCGGATGCTTGCAAGGCAAACACCCTACGTCTGTGCTATCTCTCCAGCCCCTACTACTTACAATTTCTGATCATGACTAGCCAGGAATTTTTGACTGCTCATGTGCATTAGTAATTACAGCATGTTTCTGAAACAAACAAACCAAAAAAACAAAACAAAAAAAAAAAAGACCACATCTGTTTGTTTTTAGTATTATATCATGAAGAATGTTTGCTATAAGGACATTCATCACTTTCTTTTTGTCTGTGAAATCATCATGTTATCCAGAGCCGAATGATGACATTTCAAGGCTGAATAAGTTCAGTGCTAGACATGCCTTTATTTTAAAATGGAAAGTAAATGAAATAATAAGGCATCTTCTAAATTAAAACAAAATTCCAGGGACTGGAACGAGAGTCAGAGTTTCTTGAACTTGCCTTGCATGTGGCCAACCCTATATATTGTTTTGGTCCTGCGATCACACCTGGTGGTGCTCAGAAGTGACCCTGGCAGGCTTGGGGGACCATATGGATGCCAGGATTAAATCTCTTTTGGCTGCCTGCAAGGCAAACATCCTACCCGCTGTGCTATCACTCTGGCCCCAACCAACCCCATTTTGATCCAGGCACTACATATGGGGTCATTCCCCACCCCCAACACTACCATGGGCCACAAAAGCATCAGTCATTGCAATTCTCAGTCTTCCTAGAGCTTCTGCTTCTAGTAGGCTACCTGAATGCACAGCAGGGTCTCATGCCTAAGTTTACTCCAAAGGTAATGAGGATACCCTTATCCTCTGGGATTTATGCTCTTCAGCTCTGAGATCTGGAAGTCCTCCCACCCCTACCCCAGATGTAGGCAAAGTTCCAGGGCCCTAGTATTCTTCTGCTTGCTGATTCCTTCGTGTTTGCCTATAATTTGATTGCATAATTAACTTCCTACTCGATTTCTCTTCCAGACTATATATATTCCAGAGAGCAAAATTACAGTTCCATCTGCTTGTCAAGGTCTCTAGAACAATATTTGGAACACAGCTGAATGTAGTCAGGGTGAAGAATAAATGTAGGGATAGTTCATTCTTTCTTTTGTCCCTAAATGCTAATTTACTTGACTCAATTTATTCAGTGGGCGTGCCCTCTGACACTAGTTTTGTTTACTGGATAGATTGCTGGAAACCATTTGTGTTCATGCATTTTTGTTCATGCCACAAGAATCATTGCACACAGGTTTTTGTTAAATATATTGTTGAACCTTCCTTTTCTTACCTGTTTCTTATATTTAGATATTTTATCTTAGAGTTTTTTTGGCCACACCTAACAGTACTCAGGATTTACTCTTGACTCTACCCTCAGGGATTACTCCTGATGGGCTCATGGGTCTATATAAAATGCCAGGGATTAAATAAACCCTAGTCAGCAGCATGCAAGGCAAAACACCTTACCTATGTACTGCCATTCTGGCCTTTGTTTTTACCACTTTTTTTGGTTATTTTTGTTTTTACCACTTTTAATTAGTAATGCACAAACATTGCTAAACTGGTTATGCGTATACTTTTTGTTTTATGAAATTAGACACTTTCATCTGTTGCCAACTCGTTAATGATGTAATCTCAAAATCCTAGATATGTAAAGAGGGTACTTAGAAAAACTTAATTCAAGTGTGTAAATCATGGAAGTTGCTGAGGAAGTAATCAACTTTGATTGAATATGCCAGTTGCTCTCATAAATGAAACTCTGGTAATAATAATCACTCCTCATGCACTCCAACTTTCCCAGATGCTTTTTATTCTTCTCTGAACCTCATAACAATACCATGAAGTGGGACTGAAAACTTTTGAGAGTGACAAGAGAACTTTGGAAAGATTAATGGAAGTTTGAAAAATTAGGGTGCTTTTTCAAAACAAACAAACAAAAACCCCAAAAATATACTGAGGTAGCAAAGGGCAAAACTGAAGTTCCTTGTGTACAAGACAAATAACAAGAGGTGTTACCATGATCTCCTTCTGTGTCTTTTAAGCATTCTGCTAGATGTAAAGATGAAAAATCATTCACATGATGAAAATTGCAATATATGGTTTTGAAAGGATTAAGTACATAGTAAAACTAATACTTTATATTAGAGCTTAATAAAAGGGTACAATTTAGAAAATCAGGGCAAAGGAGATAGGTAGGAACATTGTCTGATGAGCAAAGTTTTTGTAAACTCATGCATTATGGTTGTGGTTATTTTACAAGGCTTTACTCAAGAATAATTATAGTTTAAGCAAATATTGCTGCTTTCCATGAAATCTTGATCCTGAGTAAAGAACTGAGGTTGACCTTCAAATATCCTACTGTTTTGACTTATAGAAATTTTATAAAACTTCATATGTAATTCACATATCACTTTCTCCTAGCTTCCCCTAACATTAATAACCACATACATAGCTTCAGTGTAGTTCTCAAAACCAGAAAATTAATTTTATGATAGCTTTTTTATTTCACACATGTGATTAATCAAAGCCACACCAATAATTAACTGCATTTATGCCAATAACAACAAGAGTATGGTCTTTAAAAAACTAATAAATTTGGGCCGGAGAGATAGCATGGAGGTAAGGCATTTGCCTTGCATGCAGAAGGACAGTGGTTCAAATCCCAGCATCCCATATGGTCCCCAAGCCTGCCAGGAGTGATATCTGAGTTTAGAGCCAGGAATAACCCCTGGGCGCTGCCCAGTGGGACCCAAAAACCAAAAAAAAAAAAAAAAAAAATTTAATAAATGAAGGCCAGAGAGATAACACACTGGTACGGCATTTGCCTTGCACGAAGCCGATCCAGGACCAATGTTGTTTCAAATCCCAGCATCCTAAATGGTCCCCTGTGCCTGTCAGGAGCAATTTTCGAGTGAAGAGCCAGGAGTAACCCCTGAGCACCACCAGTTGTGACCCAAAAACAAAACAAAAAGAATAAAACAAAAAAAATACCCTAATAAATTATTTTAATAGTAAAATTATAAATAGGACACCATCCATATATACTACATATTTGGCTGGTCCGATGGCAATGGTTTATCAGAACTTATTAACGTTAGTATCACAAAAGTTGGTATATTACTCCCCCCACTGCTCAATTTGACTGGCTTAAAAGAAAAAAAGTACTACATATTTTCTGTCTTGATCTTGAATCATAATATACATAATTTTATTTTTTATTTATTTTTTTTTAATTTTTTTTTTGGTTTTTGGGCCACACCTGGTGATGCTCAGGGATTACTCCTGGCTATGCGCTCAGAAGTCGCTCCTGGCTTGGGGGACCATATGGGACACCGGGGGATCAAACCGCGGTCCATCCAAGGCTAGCGCAGGCAAGGCAGGCACCTTACCTCTAGCGCCACCGCCCGGCCCCAATATACATAATTTTAAAAGGAATTATTTATAACTGAGGTATATTACAAAGGCCTCACTGTTCTACATTTTCCTACCAGTGGTGTGCACCAGTTCTGTTTGTAGGAAGAAATATTTGCAATAAGATTACTTCTTTCTAAGGCCAGAGTGTTAGCACAGCAGGTAAGTTGTTTGTCTTGTACTCGGCCAACCTGGGTTTAATCTTCCATATCCTATATGGTTCCCGAACCGGCCAGGATTGATTTCTGAGTGCAGATCCAGAAGTAAACCCTGAGCGCTACCTGGTGTGCCCCCACCAAAAGAGATTACTTATTTCTAATTATGAAACTGAAGCTGTTATATCTAAAATTGCTGAAAGACGCCTTGTAGATGCTTTTGTTGTTTATTTATGGATTGGTCAACCAACTTGAATGTTATGATAATAGTGAGTATTACATGAGCAATATATCTTACAGATAATAAATGCTACTGCAGCAAATACATGAATAGGTTTTATAAACAATAGGATAACTTGGAATTACTTGATCTTTTGTGGCTTAAGAACAATACTTGAGTATGATCTTATGCATGAAAATGCATAGGGTGAAATTTCTCTTGTTGCAATATAATTGTTTTCAAGATGAAGATGTTCTAGGGTTGAATCGCTGTCCTCTTCATCATTGCAAATCTGTTGTGGGAGAATATTCCTAAGGAAAAATAGACATTCAGTAATAGTAATCCTTCATAATTTAGCATTTAAATTTTGCATTTGTTTTAAAAAGTTCTTTTATTCTTAAAAGTTGTTTTGTTTTTTGTTTGTTTGTTTTTGGGGTCACACTCGGCAGTGCTCAGGGGTCACTCCTGGCTATAAACTCAGAAATTGTTCCTGGCAGTTTGATCCCCCGGCATCCCATATGGTCCCTCAAGCCAGGAGCAACTTCTGAGCACATAGCCATGAGTTATCCCTGAGCGTTACCGGGTATGGTCCAAAAACCAAATAAAAAAAAAGATTTGTATATACAGACACACACAGACACACAACAAAACAAAATCCACAAGACACCAAAAGCTCATTTTAGTTTTTTAGGGGAAAACGGACTGTATGAAAGAGTAACCACAGTAGGGAATTAGCAAAATTGCACATACGTTTTTCCCTTTCTACCTAGAGATCCTATTTAGAGGATTCTGTGAATAATAATAATAAATCTGAAAACATAAAAATGATATTTGAACACCTTTAGCACATGTAATTTATTGTAGTAGAATAAAAGGAAATAATAAAAAAATTATTAGTAAGTAATTGACTGAATATATTCCCCAAAAAATGAACCTCTATTTATTATTAAAGGTATGAGGAAATTATATACAGATTAGGAGTGCTGATATATTTAATTATATTGATAAAAATAATTAATATTGTAGGTTTTTCAGTATTAAGTAAAACGAGCTTAAAACAAAAAGAAAAACTCAAGCACTACATTTGAATCAGGGCTGTGGAGTTGGAGTCGGAGTTGAGGAGTCGAGTCAGAGTCAGAGCATTTATCTCCCGACTCCACAGCCTTGATGCAAAGGGACATGGAGGGAGAAGCAAGGCTGTGGACTCAGAGTCGAAGTCAGAGTCTGAGTAGAGGAGTTGGAGTCGGAGTCGGAAGTACAAAAAACTGAGGAGTTGGAGTAGGAGCAGCCCTGATTTGAATTGAGAAAATCAGTATGAACTCATACTTTTTTTTTTTTTTACAAAGTACATATTTCTTGGCAGATATTACTCTTCAAAACACTGAGGACACATTTGCAAAGAACATGTCTGGGTCCAGATTGGAATCTGTAAACACTGTTTCTTACTGAAGGGAAAATCATCATCAGAGACCTGCCCAAGGACAGGATTGCTGCAAGGGCTGCCTTGAGCCAAAGACAGTGTCAGAACAGTAATTGCAATTGATTGAAACAATAGTGAAAATTTAAAACCATACATTCATATTGCTTCTCAAGAGAAAGGGAGAATGCCAAAAAAAAATAATAAAGCCAAAGTATTTAGGTGCCAGCTTTCTTTTTCCAGAGACAGCCATTAGGAATAATTTAATATACCCTACTATTTCTGGTTTATGTATAGTATATCATTTTTCCAGTTTTATTAAGATATACTTGACATATAACATTTAGTGGTTTAAATTATATAGAAAGATTATCAGTATATTTCCAAATGATCTCATTTTTAATAAGTTCAGTTCAGAAGTTATGTACTGAACATAGAAGGTTTACTACAAATCTATAAAACTAACTTCTTAAAAAAGTTTATACAGTTGGGGCCGGAGGCATAGCATGGAGGTAAGGCATTTATTTGCCTTGCATGCAGAAGGGCAGTGTTTCGAATCCCGGCATCCCATATGGTTCCTTGAGCCTGCCAGGAGTGATTTATGAGCATAGAGCCAGGAATAACCCGAGCGCCACCCGGGGTGACCCAAAAACAAAACAAAACAAAAAATAGGGTTACAATAGTGGTCCAACTTATAATAGTGTTCCAAGTTACTGCACACATAGGGACCGGAGAGATAGTATGGTGAGTAGGTTTTTTGCCTTGCAGGACAATTGACAGGACCTAATTCCTGAATACAGAAACAGAGGTAACCCCTGAGCATTGTTGGATGTAGCACGATAACAAACCAAAGTTACTGCACATGACCCTCCCTCATCTACCCCTATGTCACCTCCAATTCAATATGTCTCCCTATCTCTTCCTGCATTGTCCACCGCCACTCACAACTTTTGGGCCATACCTAGCTGTATTCAGAAGTTAATCTTGACTCTCTACACTCAGGAATCACTCCTGGCAGGCTCGGAGGGACCATGTGGTGTCCAAACCTGGGAGAGCTACATGGAAAGCATATGCACTGTTCACTGTATTAAGGATTTGGTGCATATTATTCCCTCCTATAGCACCACCATATGCTTCAGATCCTCCAACTATATTGCTGTGTTACTTCCAATATACCTCTTTCTTCCCCTTCCCCTTCCCCTTCCCCTTGTCCCCAAATCTGGCACTCTCATGTCTGTATTTCAGTATTCAAGTAAAACTAGCATCTTACTTGATTCTAAATGTGGCAGAAAGAACTGATGAGCAATTTTCCTGCCTTTCAGAATAACAATGTTGCCTCATTGATAATTAACAAAAGTGTGGGGGAGATCACTTTAAAAAAATTTTTTTTTACTTTTTTTTTTAATTTATTTAAAGAAAATGCACTACATAGTTGACATAACTGATAAATAAAACATTTGTTTTAGGAAGACCAAAAGCAACATGATTTAGAAAAAAAATTGAAAGAAAAATTAAAGAGATGGAAGAGAAATGAAAGAATATTTTTGAAAATTATTGAATCACAATCAATTCATTAAAGCAAGTTTAGTTTTTTTTGTTGTTGTTTTTTTTTTTTGTTTTTTTTTTGGTTTTTGGGTCTCACCCGGCAGTGCTCAGGAGTTACTCCTGGCTCCATGCTCAGAAGTCACTCCTGGCAAGCACGGGGGACCATATGGGACGCCGGGATTCGAACCGATGACCTTTTGCATGAGAGGCAAACGCCTTACCTCCATGTTATCTCTCCGGCCCCTAGGTTTTTTGTTTTGTTTTGTTTTTTTAATAAAAAAGAATAAGAGTTAAAAAATACAGTAATGGGGCCTGGAGAGATAGCACAGCGGCGTTTGCCTTGCAAGCTGCCGATCCAGGACCAAAGGTGGTGGTTTGAATCCCGGTGTCCCATATGGTCCCCCGTGCCTGCCAGGAGCTATTTCTGAGCAGACAGCCAGGAGTTTAATCCCTGAGCACCACCGAGTGTGGCCCAAAAACAAAACAAAAAAATACAGTAATAACAGTGTGAGAGTGGCAATTGTTGTTTGCATAGGCCCAGCAAAATATTGGGAAAATGAATTAATAAAAAGGCCTTGGGCTAAATAAAAAGTTTTCTTGCATAAGACTGTCTCTGTAACAATGTGAATGAATCAGGAAAGTAGAAAGCCTGTCTAGAGTACAGGTCTGGGTGGGGTGGGGAGGAAGGAGATTTGGGACATTGATGATGGGAATGTTGCACTGGTGAAGGGGGGTGTTCTTTACATGACTGAAGCCCAACTACAACTGTATTTGTAATCAAGATGTTTAAATAAAGATATTAATTTAAAAAAGAATTTAGACCAAAATATTGTTTTGGTTATTATGTGACTTGAGAATCTTGAAAAATTACTCCCAGTCACTTTTAACCTGGCTGATGTCACCCGGTTAAGTAAAATAATTGGGAGTAAATGATTATATTTGCATTTGACTTTTTTTTTTTTTTTTTGTGGTTTTTGGGTCACACCCGGCAGTGCTCAGGGATTATTCCTGGCTCCAGGCTCAGAAATTGTTCCTGGCAGGCACGGGGGACCATATGGGACGCCGGGATTCGAACCGATGACCTCCTGCATGAAAGGCAAACGCCTTACCTCCATGCTATCTCTCCGGCCCCTGCATTTGACATTTTTAAGGTGTAAAAAAAGCAATGTTTGTAATAGTGATATAAGAGGGCTGATATTGGGGCCAGTTAAACTAATGAATTTAAAGTATCTCATAAATTAAAGTATAAAGAATGTCCACTTGAAAAAAAGGCGGGGGGGAACTGACTCTGGGTTCCAACCCTGGTTGTCCAACTCCTGAGTCATTCTCTGTGGTCCTGGTGAAATTTTTTCATACATTAGCTGTTGTTGGTGTCAGGTTTCTGTAGTTAAAGATTCTGGTTTCTGTGCATTTCCTTCATCGAAGTCAGGATGATGTGGAGCATCCTCTGGTTTCACCTCACCATTAGATGTGAAGTGTCTTATGCAAGCAGGTTGTTGCTATTGCTGAGTCATCTGAGTGTTAAGAGAACACTCTTTGGAGTAAGTCATTGCCAGGGTAGTGGTAGGGTCTTCCCTGGTAGAGGTTTGCTTCCTGGTGATGTTGTAGACAATTGTGGTTGTTTCTATAAACGGTCAATAGTTCAGGGTTGTACGGGCAATGCCTGTACACCTTCTGAGGTCTGAACCAGGTCATTATGCCAATGTTCAGGGTATAAGGCCCAACTGCATTACAAAATTTGTGTTCCTATCTCTATTAGATAAGAACTTGTTTGCATATGTAATATCCCATTTTAATGCACCTATGCAAAAGAGGAACAATGCTACAAGTTATTATTGGTGCCTCTGAAGGCCAAGGGAACAAGTCCAACAATCCCCTTAACTTGAGTCTGATATGAATTCTAAAGTGAAAGACTCTTCTACCAGAATTTCTTATTGAACATATCACAAAAACAAAAAAACAGTGGGCAAAATTGTCACTGTATAAGGGGACATTCAATAAGAGTTATAGCAGTTAAGGGAATACATCTAAGATATTCAAAGGATATATGTGTGTGTGTGTGTGTATATATATATATATATATGTGTGTGTATATATATGTCCCTTTCATGTCATTAGAAACAGTCAGGGGAGGGTGTTGAATTCAGGACACCTCTTTGGTCTGTGATTTGGCCTACTGGAGTCTACAAAATGGCTCCCAGAAGTCCCATCGGGAAATGTCTTTGAGTGGGGACTAATCAGAAACCTAGTGTGGTAGAAACCGCAGTTACACAGTGAAGGTAGGTAGAGGACAGTAGGCCACTGAAAATAGATAAATAGGAACAGAGTACTGGTTTCTTCTCAGCCTGAAAGTCTAATTTTTGACTTTGATAGCTGTTTGGCAGCTGGCTTGAGTGGGGATAAAGATATGCTTCGTGGGGAGCCAAGAACTGAGGATAAAAATGGTTAAATGTAGGGTAGAGGGAGTAAAGGATTAAAAATGAGCTTCTGGGTGGTAGCCAAGGGGGGAAGGAAAGTATACAACATAGACATTCTGTATATGACAAACAGATTAAACCCAATGATATCGTAATTAATTGTCTACTTTCCGCCCCCACTTTCCTATACTGGTAGGAAGGAAAGTTGCCTGAGACTTTCCAAAGCCAAGCCCCTCTTGTGTTCTGTGGGGGTTGGGAAAGTCTGGGGTCCCCTTTAACTCCTCCCCTGCACCCACGTCACTGGCCCCCATAGCCCTGGAGTCCAGGAAAAAGGAGATGGAAGGCTCTTGGGTGGCCCAAGCCCCGCATTTTCCCTAGGCTTGGTAGAAAGGCGTTTGGCATGGAGGCCTGCCATTTCCCATGCTGGCAAAAGTTCCCAGTTCCCAGAAAGGAAAGAGATCCTTCAAGAGCTTGGAAATTTAGCAATTTAGCAAGAGCCTGGAAGTTCACCACCCCCACCCAGACCCTCCCTCTTGAGCATCCTGTAAAGACTAGAACTTATAATATTATACATGAAGAAAAAGATGCACTTACCTTGAAATTTCATCTGCTCATGTATCTAGACCCTGAGTTTTATGTTCTAGCATCTATTTTTTAAATGTTTTATAATAGCAATTTGCCAACATATTTACAAATAATTTAGAAACTATAGTGTGGGCCAGAGAGAGGAAACTTGATGGATTAAACCCATGCTTTGCATACAAGAGGCCTGAGTTTGTCCTCACCATTGTATGATTTCCTGAGCAACACAAAGGGCTGACTCTGATTACTGTACTACAGTGCTTCTCAATTATTTTCTGTCATGCCCCCCTAGGACGAAGAAAACAATTTTCGTGCCCTCCCACGCGACTGTAAATAGTACCTTTATTTAAAAAAAACTTTAACCTGCAAAACAAAAATATATAAAATAATTTGAGCTGATGTTTTAATCAGAGGTGATGTCTGGATTAATGGCTACAATGAGCACGTTTCGCAATGCATAGCTTTTCATAGTGAGGTTTGAAGCAGGACACAGCAACTCTCAGCTCCAGAGACATACAGAGACATAAACACGGGGCTTAGTTTGTTATGACAGTGTTTGCTGAGGTCAAACGTGCCCCCCCTTTTTTTGCCTTTGGTTTTTGATCACACCCAGCAGTGTTCAAGAGTTACTCCTGGCTCCACCTCAGAAATCGCTACTGGCAGGCTCGGGAACCATATGGGATGCCAGGATTCGAACCAGTGACCTTCTGCATGAAAAGCAAATGCCTTACTTCCATGCTATCTCTCCGGCCCCCAAACGTGCCCCCCCTTTACAGAGCCCACTATTTGAGAAGCCCTGCTGTACTAGTAGTTTCTGAGCATCACTGGTGTGGCCTCCAAACCTGAGGTAGATTAATTGATAATAATGTAATTACTCCCTAAATACCTGTTATCTTTGATATTTATTAACACTTGCCAATCTTGCCATCTCTCACCACTTGTTTTTGGCTTCACCATAGTGTTCAGGTGGTCCAGAAGCCCAACTGGTAATTCTCAGCTTACCAGATCATTGGCTCATTGGTTTTACGCAAGGGTTCAGGGATTTCCAGGGCACTCTAGCAATGTTTAGGGACTCTAGGGCTACAACCAACATGTTCAGTTGACTTTATGGTCCTGGGAATCAAACCTGGCATGCGTTTTAACCACTATAAAACCCAGCCTCACCACTTTTTTTTCCATAAAGCAAATACCAGATATTGGATCCTAGTTATTTAGTGACCTGTTTTGCCAACCACAACAATTTAAATTAATACTTGAAAAAAAGGAGAATTTACCGTATCTTGTTGTTGTTCAACCTCAGGAAATGTAGTGCTTTCATTTCTTGGATCCCACTTGGTATAGATTTTAAGTGATTGTGGTCCAGAAATAGTTCTCTCAGAGAATGGTATGCCCCATAGAATGAGACCTGGTCCAAGCCATCATCAGCAAGCTTGTTAAATGACAGGTACAGATATTCCAGGCCTGGCTCCATGTGGCCCAACACAAAGCCAGGGATACGCTCTATCTGATTTCCAATGAGCACAAGATGTAGCAGTGACTTGGGTAGATAAGAGGGGACATGGTAGAGCTTATTGTAGGACATATCAATTGATTCTAGGTTTCTGTAACAAAGAAAGAAAATCAAGACAGTGACCATAAACCTACAGGCTTTCTTGCCAGTATTCATGTGACCATGAGCTGAGATGATCTGACAGGCTCTTAACATCCTTCACATCCCCATTTCCATGCCATGTCTAATGCCAACAAAAAGAAGAGATGGTTGAAATTATTTAAATTGGTGCATATACTTACTCCTGATTTATCCAGGCTAATGGAGCAATTCTATTTTCCTCAATTTTATTATAACGTAGTACAATGACATTGATCTTCCTAGTGTGATTGAAACAAATTTCAGTTATTTCCTCAATCTGATTATTTTCCAGGTATAATTCCTATAATTAAGAGAAAAGAATTTGCTTTGTATTAGCCAATAAACATTCAGGTTCACAGTAAAATAGTATGTTAGGCTGTGTTCAGTGGTATTATCTATTGTATGTTTCACTAGTCTTTCAGTGAGTGCTGTTTTTGGAGGGTTGTTCTTTTTTTTGTTTTGTTTTTATTTTTTTGTTTTGCTTTGGGACACATCCAGCGGCTCTCAGGGGAAACTCCTGGCTCTTCGCTCAGAAGTTGCTCTGGCAGCTTCAAGGGATGAAATGGGATGGTGGTATTCAAACCAAGGATGGTTCTGGGTTGGCCACTTGCAAGGCAAATGCCCTATCGCTATGCTATCACTCTGGCCCCTGTTTTTATTTTTTGTTATTTGTTGTTGTTGCTGTTGAGATAAAAGAAACTGCCTCTAACAGTATACAAGGCTCACTGTTGGCTCTGTGCTCAGGGATCAGTTCTGGTGTGTATGGTGGGGGGGGGGGGGGAACCAAATAGTATTGAGGAACAAAGTGGGACCAGCTGTATGCCAAGCAAATATCTTTTTTTTTTTTTTTTTTTTTTTTTTTTTTTTTTTTTTTTTTTTTGGTTTTTTGCTCAGGGGTTACTCCTGGCTATGCGCTCAGAAGTTGCTCCTGGCTTGGGGGGACCATGGGACACCGGGGGATCGAACCGCGGTCCATCCAAGGATAGCGCAGGCAAGGCAGGCACCTTACCTTTAGCGCCACCGCCCGGCCCCTTCAAGCAAATATCTTAACCCCTTTATTATCTGTCTAGCCCTGAAGTGTATTTTTTTTTGTTTTCAACTTTTCTAATTATTAAAGTAAAATTTACAATCTATCATAGTTATGATTGTCTTATTTTTTTTCTTTTTTGGTTTTTGGGCAACCAACAGGATTTAGACATCACTTTTAACAAAGCTCAGGGGTCCATATGGAGTGCTGAGAATCAAATACTACTTGCAGCCATGTACAAGGCAAGCACTCTGCCCAATGTACTATTGCTCTGGCCCCAAAACATACTGAATTTGGTTTTTTTTTTTTAGTTTTGGGTCATACCCAGCGGCACTCAGGAGTTACTCCTGGCTCTGTACTCAGAAATCATTTCTGGCAGATTCAGGGAACCATATGGGATTTGAACCACCACCATAAATCCTTTCCAATGTACTGAGCGTGCTCACAGAATTATCTTATATGGGGTTTCAGAACTAGAAAAGAGCAGTGGAGAGACGAAGAAGCATGCCACGACCAATATCCATCTCTTCATCAGTGTGCATTTCCCGCCACCAAAGTTCCTATTTCCCTCCTGCCTACATCCCTGCCTGTCTCTATGGCAGACATACTTCTCTCTCTCTCTTTTTCCCTCTTCCTCTCTTTCCCTCTTCCTGTCTTTCTTTCTTTCATTCTTTCTTTTATTCTTTCTTTTCTTTTCTTTTCTTTCTATCTCTGTCTCTCTTTTTCTTAATTATTTTCCTTTTATATCTGTGATTTTTGTTTTTATTTTATTTTTTTGTTTTGGGGCCACATCTGGCAGCCCTGTGCTCAAAAATCACTCCTAGCAGACTTGGGGCACCATATGGGATGCCAGGGATTAAACCCAGGTTCGTCCCGGATTGGCCACATGCAAGACAAATACCTTACCTACTATGCTATCACTCCACACACACACACACACACACACACACACACACACACACACACACACACACATACACACACCCCAACCTGTGTTCTTAATGAAGCTGGAGTACTGAACTCAGTAGCAAAGAAAGCTGGTAGAATATTCCTCTGATTAAATGTGTTTCTTGCTACAGCAAGGGAGAACTCACAGCCAGGGAGAGACAGAATAGCACTTAGGCTCATGTTGTGTATGTAAATATTTTAGGGGATTATTATGTTACTGACCCTACCCTGATCCGTGATTGTGCCCTACCCTAGGGTGTGACCTGGCATTCTGCCCCCACCCTAGGGTGGTACCTGATTCTGCTTCCACCATTGGGTGGTATCTGATCTCACCATTGGGTGGTACCTGATTCTGGGGGATAAAAACAAGGGTCTGTGGAAGGCGAAGGGCTTTTTGCTGGAACTTATGCTGAATCTTTGCACTTCAGTCTTGTCCACTGAATAAAGCTAGTATTTCCACAAGCCTGACTGTCTGCGAGCTGTTTACCCACTATTTCACCTCAGAACCGTCAGCTAGACAGGGTGGCAGACGCATGCTCCGAGCTGGAGGGGAAAGACCTAATCTTCCATCCCTCCATCAGTCAATCTCTTCAGGGGCTGACTTGCAGCAGGCCCAGAATCCAGGGGACTTGGATAGGAACTAGTTAGAACTGACAAGATACGAAATCCTGGAGCCCCAGTAATAGGACAACAGGTAAGGCATTTGCCTTACATGTAGCCAACGTAAATTTGATTCCCAGCAATGCATGTGTCATCCCCCTATCAGAAGTGATCCTCAACAGAATATGAATAGATCCTGAACAGTAAATACTGAGCACCTCCAGATGTGACCTCTCAAACCCCAAAAAAGACAAAATATGAGAATTCCTGTGAGTTTCTGTCCAAGCATGCTTGACCCTATTAGTCCATATGGATAGTTAAGTGATTGCCACAGCTCCAGTTTGGGACATTTTAAACTGTAGTGCAAGTTAGAATGTTTTGTAAAAGTTATGCCTTCTTTTAAAATCCTCAGCAGGATCAATGCTTTGTGAAGAGTCTCTATGAGTAATTATTGGTTTGGCTTATAATTTTGTGTTCTTTTTGTTTTGTTGTTTTTGGGTCATACTCAGCAGCACTCAGGAGTTACTCCTGGCTCTACGCTCAGAAATCGCTCCTGTCAGGCTTGAGGGACCATATGGGATGCTGGGATTTGAACCACCGTCCTTCTGCATGCAAGGCAAACACCCTACCTTCATGCTATCTCTCTGGCCCCATAATTTTGTGTTCTTGGGGGAAAAAGAGTTTTATATGCAATACCAAAATAACTCAGTTTAATATATTGCATTGTAATTTTTTTAAATGCATTGTTTTGCTGTGATGTGCTGTCTTTTATTGGGGGGCATGTCACCCGGCAGTGCTCAGAGGTTACTCCTGGCTCTGTGCTCAGAAATCACACCTGGTAGGCTTGGGGGACTGTATGGGACACTGGGGATCGAACCCGAGTCTGTCCTGGGTCGTCTGTATGCAAGGCAAATGCCCTAAACTGAGTAGATGGCTCAGAGGACTAGAGTATAGGCTTTGCTTAAGGGAGGCGCAGCTTTCATCCTTGGTACCACATTTGTCACACTGCTACATGAAGCTCCCAAACAAACAAGACACAATCACTGTGTACCTCAATAGAAGCAGGAAGACCCTGTGGTATGATTCTGAATTTGTTTCTTCCCAGACGAAGATAGGATAGGCTCATCAAAGGTTTGAAAGTTAAAGGACTGACATTGGCTTCACTGAGATTGTTCCCTTCCATTTCTAAGGTGACCAATCGATTTAAACCTTGAACACAATAAAATGGTTGATTTGTTAGGAGCATTAAACATCTTTGTTGTCAAAGGAACATTACAAACATTGAAGTTTCTTTCTTTGTAAACTCCTACCCTGCAAGCCTTTCACTCCAAGTACTTTACATAATCAAATGCTCAGTTCAGCCAAGACCTAATGCTGAGTTCATGATCCAAAGGAGAGGCCAGCGTATAAACAAATCCTTGAAATACTTGCTAATGAAAATATGAAAATACTTGCAAGAAACAGAAGTCAGAGTAGAAGGATGAGGGGGTGGAACAGGGAGGAAATTCAGCTGCAGAGAAGGAAGGGGACTGTTACAAGAGTTGGGGAGCCCCAGAAAAGCAGTGGTGCCAAGCAGGGACCTGGAATACTGGATAGAAAGGCAAAAGGTATCAGGTTGTGCAAGGTCATTGATAGCTTTTGCCAAGACAGCTGCTGAGCAGTGACAGGATGACTGGGGACAGATGGAAGTATCATGCAAGGAGGGGTTCCTTTTCCAGGACACAGTCAAAGAGCATTCTGCCTGGCACACCCTCAGCCTCTAACAAGGGAGTTAGAGTGGTAGGGCTGAGCACAAATTCCCATCGTAGTTATTCATTTGCTGGCAGAGGATGTAGCCAAGTGGATATATCAAAGAATGATCAAACATTCTCTACACATTCAGTTTGGGCTACCAAGGAATGCCTTTATACAAACAAGTTTTTCCTAAATTATTTATCCTGGCCTGGGGACTGGTATGATATAAATCAATTGGAAGCTGAAAGGAGAATGGACAGCTCAATGATGATGTGACCAGAGGCATTTGAGTTAGACATTTAGGGTGTAACATTGGAGTCTGTTGAGTGGCCAGGATTTCCAGAATAGGGAATGGGATGTTTTTATATTTGACTCAAAACATAGGCATTGCCTGAATGCTCTGTGTCCAATTTCCTGTGCTTAGATGTAGCAGAGACACAAGACCTAGTGTAAGCAAGAGCTAAAGATGGTCCCATGAAGACAGCCAGATACTAAACAATGACAAAGAAAAGGCAGTTTAGATGTAAGTGGTAATGGTATGGAGGTGTGATGGGGCCGAGCTCTCAAGAATGGAAAAAAGCAGATAGAAATGGGCTAAGTTCTTTCAACATGTACATAGTGAAAGCCCACCATGCATCCAAAAGTAGACTTCAGCATCCAAAGGCTGACAAGGGAGATTCTCAGAGGATTATGACAGATTGATCTGATGAGGCATTTAGGATTAGTGTAAGGGTAAGATAAGAAGTAGGAAGGTCAACCAGTAAATAAAGATCTTTGATTTTATGCCTCTATTTCTCTAATTCTCCCAATTGAAAATACTGGGGGAAGCTTTTGACAGTGTAGTGGGTATGTAGTACAACATGCCTGGTAGACTGGCTCCTTTTCTGGGACAAGTAACACTTTGCCTGAAAAATCCTTATCCTCTGAACAGAGAGTTTAGTTATCTAGAATCTTTAGTGTATTTCAATATATTCCAAAGTTGAATAGTCTAATATATTCCAACATTGAAGCTTTGAAATATGTAGAAGTTTGCCAGAAATACAAAAGTAGAAGTAGACCAACAGTCATTATGTGGTCTCACAAGCAAGTGAGAAACATTATGCCTGTCTTTGGGTGGGGGGAGGAATGGAATGTGGCAACTCATTGAAGCACATCCTTTGACCAGAATTCTGTGGTACCCATGCATTATCCACTAGATCTTCTGGGCACATGTATCTCATAGACACAGAAAGGCAAGGAGGTCAGAGCCACCCTCTGGAACAAGATGACCACTGACATTCATGCATACTGGGAAAGTATGAAAAACACATGAAAAACTAAAACTGTATGAAGGGAGCATGAGTTGTGGATGAGAGTATTGAACACCTAGAAATAGTGAGGGACACCCAGACTAGGATGCAGCACTATCTCCTCCTGTCTCTACACTCAGGAGGATCTCCTTGGCCCTAGGAACTAAACTGAGCTGTGTAGTATTTCATTCTGTATAAGTACCAACTACACCCACATGACATCCCAGTACGTATGAGATCTGATTGTTCCCCACATCTATGCACCGAACTCATCTCTATTTGTGATCTAACTGGATATCAGCAGCAACCACCAAAACATCAGCATGACAGAGAGGCAGGTCATATAGCAGTAGTATCATGGATTTTTAGTGGACATGTCAATGGTGAGCATTGAGACAAGGTTTTATTTCTATACTTCTCTTTATCAATGATGTCTTTGTCAATGACAGACCACATATAATATATGATATTGGTATGACCTATGACCCATATAAGCCCTATAGATAGAAAACTACCATCCAGAGCCCATAAATAGACTATACCATCCAGCTTTGTGACATTCATACAGTGACTAGACTAATGAAAGATGTGTTCCTCAGCACATGTCTGAGTGTGCTGTCATGGTGATGCATGGCTTTGTTAAAAATACTTGAAGACAAAAAAAAATACTTGAAGACATAGGTATTTGAAAAGATACTTTTAAAGTTTTGACAGAGATTAAAGTTTCATCAATGTAAATAGTGAAGTAACCTTAAAAGCATTATCAATTGCTCATTTGACAATACTGCCAAAGAAATGTCCGCACACTGTAAAAGAATGGTTTTAAGAACATATGTCATAAAACTAAATGTGAAATACCAAATAAGCTTTCTTCATCTAGAGCCTGAAGGTTGTTCTCATTGACTTTAAGCTCTTCTAATGTAGGTGGTAATCCTGATGGAATCTCTACTAAATTGTTCCCATCCAAATTCAGGCGTGTCAACTTCTTCAGAAGCTTTTAAAAAAAAAAGCAGATTTCAAAGTTACTTTTTTAGAAGTTACATTTTTAACTGTTCACAGATGCATAGTTGAGTATCTTATTGGAGGGCCCATTTGAAGCAGTTATTAGTCTCATTAACCTGTCCTTACTTGATCTTTTTCAGTAATTCCCATATTCTCATTCCCAGATTGATGGGAATACTTAAATAGATATTTACAGCAAACTAGAAAGATTGGTGAGGAGGGAATTCTCACAGCAGTGCTTGGGACTGCTTCTGGTTCTGTTCGTAGAGACAAACAACTCTTGGCTATATTCTCTGGACCCTTTGGAACCAGTAGTAACCTACGACTCTTGCATGTAAAGCATACACTCCAGCCCTTTGAGCTATCTGCTCAGTTCACACTTTCAATAAACTATAAAAATAATGGTTTTGAGGGGCCAGAGAGATAGCATGGAGGTCGGGTGTTTGCCTTGCATGTAGAAGGATGGTGGTTCAAATCCCGGCATCCCATATGGTCCCCTGAGCCTGCCAGGAGTGATTTCTGAGTGTAAAGCCAGGAGTAATCCCTGAGCACTGCCGGGTGTGACCCAAAAAACCAAAACAAAAAAAAAAATGGTTTTGAATTTGACTCACTCATATCATGACTTTGGTAAGCTCCTGACATCACTGGATTAATCTTTTTTGCTAGATCTTAAGGGTTCATCCTAGCAGTAGACACAAAGTTAGTAAAATCATTCAATAATCTGAATCATTTTATTCTAACAGTCAAGACAACAGTTTGAATTATTTTATTTTAGGATCACACTCAGCTGTACTCAGGGCTTACTCACTGCTCAGTACATAGGGACTACTCCTGGTATGTTGGGGGACCATACATGGTGGTAATCAGGATCAACTCAGGGCTGGCTATAAGCAAGGCAAGCACTTTACTTTTCTACCTCCTCTCCGGCCCTTGAATCTGGGTAAGGCTCAGTTTTCTATCCACTGTAAGTAGAGTCCTAGCGTATCAATTATTATAGAAATTCTTCAAAGCTAAATTTTTAAGTATCACAAGCCATATGATTCTGTTTTAGCTATCTGGAAAGTGCTTTGCCACATTTGTTGCATGCTCATTGACCAAAACTGGAAGGGTTTTAGTGAAGTGTAGGACAGTTTAGGGTTTTGTTTGTTTGTTTGGTTGGTTTTTGGGTGGCACCAGCAGCGCTCAGGAGTTACTCTTGGCTCTGCTCTCAGAAATCACTCTTCGCAGGCTTGGGGGGACCAGATAGGATGCTGGGAATCAGACCAGGGTCTGTCTTGTGTTGGCCACGTGCAAGGCAAATACCCTACCGCTATGCTATCGCTCTGGCCCCAATAGAACAGTTTAGTTAATCAGCACTCACAATCAGGTGCTTACAGTGTCTTCGTTTCTGATACAAAAATTCAGGAGTCCTTACTGATCTATAAATGTCAGCAGCATGAAACATGGGACTCCAGGTGTCTTATCAAAGTAAGACACAAGGTCTTTGGCCATCCCAGAATTCAAATATTGATTTGAATCTCAAATAGGATTTGAGATTAGAAGAGGTTTGAAATTTGTCCAAGGAGTTTGCAGGGGGCATTGTTTGACCTAAAGAGAGACAGTGAATCTTCCTTAGGGAGTCTTACAGACGCACAGATCTGTAAATGTGTGTTTACATTCAGAATCCTTTCTTCGTATTGCCTTGATTTCTCTAACTCTTTGCTTCCTCTCTTCTTTTTAGAAAATCTTGTTATTCAACCCTGAGTTTTCTTTTTTGTTTGTTTGGTTTTTTTTTTTTGGGGGGGGGGTCACACCCGGCAGCGCTAAGGGTTTACTCCTGGCTCTATGCTCAGAAATCGCACTTGGCAGGCTCAGGGGGACCATATGGGATGCCGGGTTCGAACCACCGTCCTTCTGCATGCAAGGCAAAGGCCTTACCTCCATGCTATCTCTCCGGCCCCAATCCTGAGTTTTCTAAGTTTTATTCTATGTTCTTTATCATCTTCTTTCTTTTCTTTTTTTCTCAACTAATGTTCCCCATGCAAATTTTCATCTTAGTCCTTCTTTTTCCCCAGAACCTTCTCATAAAGTTTCCTTTATCAAATTTTGTCCACCACTAGCCTCAAAATGTTACTAGTTTTTGGTAAGTTTTCTTTTTTCCCAAGAGTACCTCATGTACTAAGAGCTCATATGTTAACATGGTTTTAGCTCCTTGAGGAGAAACATCATCATAAATTCACATGTTAGTTTTTTATTGATGCTGTTAGTTCTCCACAAATGAAGCATAGCCAGCTGGAAAATATAAAGCACAGACTGTTTTCAGGAAGCCTTGAATAATAGTTATGAACATCAGAAAGGAAAGTTTCTTCATTTGGAAGAAAATTACCAGTTAAAACACTTTACTTTCCTCCCTTTTCTATCTCTATCTACTAGCAGTACAAATCAAAAGCCAGTTTACTCACAAGCAAGCATGTTTGTTTACCTTAAATGCTTTAGGACCAATGCTTGAAGAAGTGATACTATTTTTGCTCAGATCAAGCCTTTCCAAATTTGGTAATCCATTAAATGCTTCATCAGGAATGGAAGTGATGGAGTTGCCTGGACACAACAGCAAGTGTTTTAGGTATATGTTTATAAACTTGCTCATGTGTACATTTATGTACATGTACAAATACATTGATAGCCAAAGAGAACATTTTCTACAGAAGAAAGCAATACTCTAACAAAGACAGAAAAAATACTGTATGTGTAAATGCATGCTTAGAAAAATAACAAGACTGTTACTAGCCATCATGACGTTTTCACTCTGGAGACTTGTCGTGTACTGTACATCATAGTTTAGTGGAAGTGTTTTAAAACAGCGAGGATGGGGACCGGGAGAGATAGCACAGTGGCGTTTGCCTTGCAAGCAGCCGATCAGGACCAAAGGTGGTTGGTTCGAATCCCGGTGTCCCATATGGTCCCCCGTGCCTGCCAGGAGCTATTTCTGAGCAGACAGCCAGGAGTAACCCTGAGCATCGCCGGGTGTGGCCCAAAAAAACCAAAAAAAAAAAAAAAAAACAGCGAGGATGGTTTTCTATACACTCTGCAACGAAGATGTTTATCTGGGAAGTTATATAGAAACTGATGGGGGAGGGCTCCAATGCAGTGCTCAAAGGGCTTGTGGCTGCTCTTAGTGATTCTTGGCCAACCAGTTTATAGCTAATCTCAGCAGTGTAGAACTGTTCAGGCCAGGGATCAAACTCACATACCTGCACATACACTGATCCCTGAGCTATCTCCTTGGCCCTACGAACTGATTTTTATAGTTTTTATTTTCCCATTGACTTTTCCTTGACCCCTAGAAATGTGCTACTAATTTTATCCAAAAAATGTTGGGCCAATGACTAACTTTCCCTTAACATCACTGTTTGTTTTATTTTCTTTGCTTTGGGGCTATACCCAGTGGTGTTCGGGGGTTACTGCCAGATCAGGGCTTTCTCCCAGTCATTCAGATCCTGCAGTACTCAAGGTTGAACCTTTTCCTATGTACACTCAGCCCATTCACCTATCTCTCCAACCCAGTCATCTTTAAGTTAAATTCCTAAAATATTTCATTTCCTCCCTTATCTGCTGGTGTACTTTTATAGCTTCTTTCTATAAACATTCCTACACACTAGTAATTTGTAGGGCTTTGTTTTGACATTTAAGTACAGAAAATATTACATCCAGAAAATGAGTCTACCATAAATAAAGTAAGGTAAAAACCATATGTGACTGTCCTGTAGAACCATGAGAGTATTTCTGAGTAGGCTATTAATCTCATACAACTCAAGACTTCTTTTTTTTTTTTTTTTTGGTTTTTGGTTTTTGGGCCACACCCAGTGATGCTCAGGGGTTACTCCTGGCTATGCGCTCAGAAGTCGCTCCTGGCTTGGGGGACCATATGGGACACCGGGGGATCGAACCGCGGTCCGTCCAAGGCTAGCGCTGGCAAGGCAGGCACCTTACCTCTAGCGCCACCGCCGGGCCCCAACTCAAGACTTCTTATGACCAAATTTGTATGGCCCCAGGCTGCAGAACAGGAGAAGAATTTCTCAGGAGCTCATACAAATGAAGGAATGAAGATTACTGTCGGGAGGGCAATGAATACTGGTAATGGCAGTTGACTGGCTCTACTGAACAAGCATCAGACCTTATATACCGAGTATTTATTTATATGATTGTTCATTTCTGTGATTTTACCTGAGATTGGTCTAAAACTGCATTCTGATTCTCACCTTAGAATCTTTCAGATATTTCCAATATGAGCTTTGTCGACCAGACAAACATCACTCTTCTTCATTCTCCCTGCGAGACAAATTTATTCTCTCTCTCTCTCTCTCTCTCTCTCTCTCTCTCTCTCTCTCTCTCTCTCTCTCTCTCTCTCTCTCTCACACACACACACACACACACACACACACACACACCACTCAGAAGCAAAATGACTAAAATGAGGAGCAATGAAGTGATGGGAACTTGACACTGCTGACAGAAACATAAAATCACTTAGGAAACTGCTTGGTACATTTTTTTTTACAAAGTTAAATAGGTTCTTATTGTATCTCTCAGTACTGTAGGAAATATAAAATGTGGATCCATACAAATAACATTATATGGGTATTTTAAAAAAAATGTGTGTATAATCATTCTGAACTGGACATTACAGATTCCTTCAAGGGATAACTACTTAGCCTGATGGCTTCACAAACATCTTTGAGTAAAAGAAACCTAGCTAAAAAGTTTAGACAACATCCTACAACTTCTGGAAATGCCAAAACTGTAGAGACAGAAAATCTTAGTGACATTGGGTATAATAAAAGGAGGGGCAAGAAGGGATCTGCGGAGAGGGAAACTGATTAGGATGGGATAGTAGTCTCATGACTATGCATTTGTCAGCCTAAAGAGTAGCATGCTAGGGCCCGGAGAGATAGCACAACGGTGTTTGCCTTGCAAGCAGCCGATCCAGGACCAAAGGTGGTTGGTTTGAATCCCGGTGTCCCATATGGTCCCCCGTGCCTGCCAGGAGCTATTTCTGAGCAGACAGCCAGGAGTAAGCCCTGAGCACCGCCGGGTGTGGCCCAAAAACCAAAAAAAAAAAAAAGAGTAGCATGCTAGGGGCAGAGAGATAGCATGGAGGTAAAGCATTTGCCTTGCATGTAGAAGGTGGGTGGTTCAAATCCTGGCATCCCATATGGTCCCCTGAGCCTTCTAGGAGTGATTTCTAAGCATAGAGCCAGGAATAACCCCTTAGCACTGCCAGGTGTGACTCCCCACCAAAAAAAAAAAAAAAAAAGAATAGCATGCTAAAAGGGAAAACAGAAAACAAACAAACAAACAAACAAAAAGAATAGCATGCTAACTGTTGATTTTACTTATTTTATTTTTATTTTTTGGAGTCACACCTGAAGATGCTCAGGGGTTACTCCTGGCAGGCATGGGTACCATGTGGGATGCCAGGATTCAAACCACCATCAGTCCTGGCTCAGCTGCGTGCAAGGCAAACACACTACTGCTGTGTTATCTCTCCAGCCCCATGATTTTACTCTTTATGGAAAATTGTCTTGTTTTTGTTTTTTATTTTGGGCCACACCTAATGACACCCAGGGGTTACTCCTGACTATGCACTCAGAAATTGCTCCTGGCTTGAGGGTCCATATGGGACACCGGAGAATCTAACCACGGTTCATCCTAGACTAGCAGATGCCTTACTGCTTGTACTACCATTCCGGCCCCAAGAAAACTACCTTTTAAGAAGAAAGTCAATGAGAAATTGTGACTTGGTTTGGAGGAGTTTGTTTTATACCTAACTATTATATAGTAAACTATTTTCTGCAAAGTATTTTGATTGTGGAACTCGTCTGTTTGGGATCAGTTTATATCAGCATTTGAAAAGCAATAAGACTTACTAAAGGGCCAGAGAGATAGCATGGAGGTAAGGCGTTTGCCTTTCATGCAGGAGGTCATCAGTTCGAATCCCGGAGTCCCATATGGTCCCCCGTGCTTGCCAGGAGCAATTTCTGAGCCTGGAGCCAGGAATAACCCCTGAGCACTGCCGGGTGTGACCCAAAAACCACAAAAAAAAAAAAAAAAAAGACTTACTAAAAAGGGGCCGGGCGGTGGCTCTAAAGGTAAGGTGCCTGCCTTGCCTGCGCTAGCCTTGGACGGACCGCGGTTCGATCCCCCGGTGTCCCATATGGTCCCCCGAGCCAGGAGCAACTTCTGAGCACATAGCCAGGAGTAAACCCTGAGCGTTACCGGGGTGTGGCCCAAAAACCAAAAAAAAAAAAAAAAGACTTACTAAAAAGAGATAAAATAGGGGCTGGATAGCACAGCAGATAGGGTGTTTGCCTTGCATGTGGCTGATCTGGATTTGATATCCAGCATTTCTTATGGTCCCTGAGCCCACCAGGAGTAATTTCTGAGTGCAGTTAGGAGTAACCCCTGAGGGCCCGGAGAGATAGCACAGGTGTTTGCCTTGCAAGCAGCCGACCCAGGACCTAAGGTGGTTGGTTTGAATCCCCATGACCCATATGGTCCCTCATGCCTGCCAGGAGCTAGTTCTGAGCAGATAGCCAGGAGTAACCCCTGAGCACCTCCAGGTGTGGCCCAAAAAACAAAAAAAAAGGGGGGGGGAGTAACCCCTGAGCACCTAACTCAGGTGTTAGGTGTGGCCCAAGAAAACAAAAGATAAAGCAGATTTAACATCTCTTACCAATGAGTTCCAAGCTTGTTATCTCTGGTGCTGTCAGCGGTGGTATCCCTGTGAGGTCTACACTGATACAGCTGATGGTCTTGTAAGACAATGCACACTTGCTAGGCACAGGTGGTGAGCCTCTGGGATGAGCAGGGGTGGGGAGCCTTGAGGGCATCCTGAAGACATCACCTCTAATAACCTCCTCATCTTCAGGCTCCTCTACCTCTTCTTCCTCCTCTACCTCATCTTCAAACTCATCATCCTCCGTGGCTGAGTCACTGTGCTGATCGACTTGGTGCCCCTCTCCTCCAGGCCTCTGTATGCTTCCTTCTCTGCTCTGTGCCACATTGGAAAGTATCCCTTCAGCATCAAGTTCAAGAGTGTTCTTCTTTTCCTCCCCATCTTCTTTTATTTCTTTTTCATCCACCTCAGATTGAAGTTTCTCTTTTCTCAATCCTTGGTCCATTTTTACCCGAGGAGATAGTAGATGCTTATGAAGTAAATGGGTAGGTTGTCTTTGTTCTGAAGAATCACCAGAAAATTCAGTTCTATCATTGAATGCTATGTCATTCGAATAGCAAATAGAAGATGAATAGCCATGCACAGATGAAACAGAGGAGGGGATAAGTTATGTTATTAATGAAAGGAAAAATCATAGTGAAATTTTGATTGGTTAATATTATTCTCTCCAAGTTTTTTATTGTAACTTAAACATGAAATGCATCTTGAAACTCTTATTTGAATAATTTTAATAGTTTGGTCTTACCCCCACACACACACACACACACACGCACACACACATACACACATAGTGCTGAGGGGTCTGGGGACCACCCCTTGCAGTACTTGACTAGCAGGATGAGCAGTTCAGTGCTCAGACTCTGGTGCTTCGGTCACCAGGAGCAACCCAGTGGTGCTCAGGGGCTTCCAGGGTACACTGGGAAAGGCCTCGTAGGTTATGTGATGCCAGGGATCTAACCTAGCCTGGGCACCTCACATGTGCTTTTACCACTCTACAATCTCCTGGCCCCTATCATTTTTTTTGTGACTGTTTTTATGCAATTTTTGTTTTGACTGTGGGTTTGTTATTTATTTTTACTTACTGTCTATACTCAAGAAAGGCCAACTTGATCTATATTATGAAATTCTGCTTTAATAGTTAGAAGAGCTAGAATTAAATATGTTGGCTCATTCTTGCCCTCTGAGAAGGGAAAAGAGGGCTGGCTCTCCATGAAATGTAGGGAATCACTTGACAGATTTGTTGGAGTAACTGGTTCTTACTTAATTCAGGATACTGTATATACTCTAGTATAAGCCTAGTTTTTCCCGGCACAAAATTTGCAACATGATACAAAATGACAAGTAGCCCTGTGTGAGGCTGGTATAATCTGATGCAGAACCTTTACAGTAGATAATTAATTTGTTTGGTTGGTTGTGGGTTTTTTGGTTTGTTTGTTTGTTTTGCTTTTTGGGCCACACCTCGTGATGTTCAGGGGTTACTCCTGGCTATGCACTCAGAAATCACTCCTGGCTTGGGGGACCATATGGGACACCAGGAATTGAACCCCGGTCCATCCTGGATCAGCCGTGTGCAAGGCAAATGCCCTACCACTGTGCTATCACTCTGGTTCCAGTTAATTTATTATTAATAATACAAGAATTGGTAGAATTAGGACATAAAATAAGGTGAAACAGGCATAATTTTGTTTGTTTGTTTTGTTTTGGTTTTGGGGCCACACCCGGCGTTGCTCAGGAGTTACTCCTGGCTGTCTGCTCAGAAACAGCTCCTGGCAGGCACGGGGGACCATATGGGACACCAGGATTTGAACCAACCACCTTTGGTCTTGGATCAGCTGCTTGCAAGGCAAACGCCGCTGTGCTATCTCTCCAGGCCCAGGCATAAATATTTTATGGTGGTGATTTTATTATTAGCATCAAAAATATATTTTTTAGTTCTGTTGGCCTGAGAGCATCCTCTGGAATTCTGAATTATAAGACTTTTTTTTTTTGGAGGAAAGGAGCACCCTTGGCACTGCTCAGGGATTACTTCTGGGTCTACATTCAGAATTACTCCTGACAGGCTTGGGATCATATGGGATGCTGAGGATCAAAACTGGGTCAGCCATATGCAAGGAAAGCCCCCTATTTACTGTGCTATTGCTCTGACCCCAATAAAACTTCTTTATTCCCCTCTTGAATTCTCTACTTAAGGGGCTGGAGAGATAACATGGAGGTAAGGCATTTGCCTTGCATGCAGAAGGACAGTGGCTCGAATCCCGGCATCCCACATGGTTCCCAAGCCTGCCAGGAGCAATTTCTGAGCATAAAGCCAGGAGTGACCCCTGAGCGCTGCTGGGTGGGACCCAAAAAACAAAAACAAAACAAAACAAAATTCTCTACTTAAATTGTTCTATGACACGAGATTTACTCCAGGAGATATCTTGGACTGCTTTATAGAAGTTTGAACATAGACTTTTGTGCAAGAGTATTTTTTAATGATTTCATGGCAATGAAAACATTATGAGATAGGAGAAAGTCCATCTGCATTTGTATTTAGCTGTTACTGTGTTTGGCAGAACTTGAGAAAGATGTGACAAGGACATACAGGCCTGAGTGCACCTCTGAGCTTTCAGCGCACAGATTTCTTTTCATTAAAATTCACCATTTTATTTATTTAAAACTGTACATAAATAAGCACCCAAAAAGAACTTGATAAATAAAATTATTTGAGGGAATTACTTGATTTTTAAAAATCAGTATGTATCATACAGTCTGAGTTTGTTTTGAGGGGTGTTTTTTCTTTAATATCTGGAAGAACGTGCAAAAGTAGTATAGGAAAAAATTAGTAAAAGGAAACAGACTATCATATTGAAACATTTAAAACCCTGCCTGTATATCAATGTTTGTTTTTCCAAAATAACCACAGCATTCCAAGGCCATTCCCCAAGTCCCTTGAAAAACATCTGAGAAAGTCTGGATCTTAGTGTTTTTCTCTCAAGGAGTCAGTTTTAAGAAACACTTCTATTCTCTAATGTCTTTAAAAGGCTGGTCATAACATAAACAAAAATACAGTACCTAATTCTGAACTTCTCCCTGCTGGAAGGAAGATTTTGTATATTTTGTGTTCATTCTCCTACCTGAGACCCTTTGCTATATGGGGTTTGGGGATAGGTGAGGGACCAGTGAGCAGCCACTGAACCCATTAACAACCCTCCAGTGTACCCCATGTTTCACAGAAAAACAGACTTTGAAGTAATGGCCAGATACAGTGAGAGAGGGCTGTGCTCTACTGAAATGAAAACATTTCCTTCTTCAATTACCAAATGGTCTTCATCTTTGTTTGGAACGATGATGGTGCCTGCACTAAGCTGGACTGAGGAAACTGGTACACAACAGAAGTTCAGCAGAACTCATGATGCCAACACAAGTTGTTTGGGCCTGTTCTGCCTTAAGAGATGGGAATTAGATATCGAAGGTGACCTGACCTATCTCACTGATAATAAATGCTAAACTATGGCCTTCCGTTTCTGACTCCTGTCATATACGTGGCCACATAATTTATATGTTTACCAGCACTGTGTCATTGTTTTAATTTCCCCGGTCACCTGCTTACCACCACTGAAAGCTAAGGTAGTATCACATAAAACAGATACTTGTTCAGTGTAAACATCACATAATGTTTTGGCAAATCCACATACCAGTATGAGAGCAGACAGGGCAACATTCTCCTTCAGGGGTGTCTGTCTGGAGGCATCTGAGAGAGGGGCATGTGATTTCATCACAAAGCACCTTTCCATTTGAGCAGAGGCAGGTGATGCAGGGCTCAGGGGACCAGACAGCCCTATTGTACATGATCATGCCTTTCACCGCACAGTGCCCTTGTTTGCCTGCAAGAGAACATTCATACATTGACAGTTCTTAGGTGGTAATGAGAAATTGTCAATGGCAGTAAAACCTGACATTAATGAACAAAAATACACAAGAACTTTGTTCTAGAGGCAGGACGATAAGTCAGAGGATAGGGGCATGCCTTGCATGTAGCTAGCCTGGATCTGATCAATCACCAGCACCTCATATGGTCTCCTGAATTCACCAGGATTAATCCCTAAGTGCAAAACCAGTAGTAAGCCCACACTGCTGAATGTGACCCCAAAGAAAGCAACAGCAATAAAAATAAGAATGGCATTCTACATTCAAATGTAGAACTGTCCTGTAGCTATAAGCCCCAGAGCACACTCTCAGCCCACACTTGGACCTTCTAGTATCTTGACTCTGGAATTGCTCTTTCTTCCTCTCTCTGTTTGGGCTAATCATGTTCACAGCAAGTGACCCCTAGATCTGTAGTTTCTTGATCAAATTGTGGATCCAGCACAAGTACACTGGGACTCTGCTCTGCAGTTACTCAGTGACTGTAAATGAGGTTTGTAAGATCAGATCCCAAGATGTAGATGTCACTGATGAGGTCAGAGGGCTGGATGTAGAAGTCACTGGTGAAGTTGAATCTCAGTGAGTAAAGCACTCACAAAGAAGCATCCCCCAGTCATTTTGGTGGGAAATGTGGGTATTGTAGATGGGAAATGAATATTAATATTAGGGAAGAGTAAGGTGTGGACTGTCAGCCAAATGGTAGGATGTGAGAAGGGATTAAAACAGGGTGTGTGTTTCTGTGTTTAGAGAAGACTGGATAAGGGGATTAGGGAAAGTAGGCAGCACAGACTTTGAATTTTTATGTTATTGAAATGGAGTCACGTCACGGGGCCAGAGAGATAGCATGGAGGTAAGGTGTTTGCCTTGCATGCAGGTCAGTGGGTTGCATCCCGGCATCCCATATGGTCCCCCAAGCCTGCCAGGAGCGATTTCTGAGCTTAGAGCCAAGAGTAATCCCGGAGCACTGTCGGGTGTAACCCAAAAACCAAAAAATAAATAAAAAAGAAGTGGATTCACATCCACAATATTCACTCGTGTGTGTGTGTGTGTGTGTGTGTGTGTGTGTGTGTGTGTGTGTGTGTGTGTTGGTTTTGGGGCCACACCTGGTGGACCTGGGGTTACTCCTGTTCTTCATTCAGGAATCAAATCCTGGTGAGCTCAAGGGACCTCTGGAGTTCCAGGGATTAAGCCCAGATCAGCCATGTGTAAGGCCAATTCTCTATCTACTTAGTGTTGCTCTGCCCCCCCCCCCCAATAGTCACTCTTTTAAAGAACACAGTGCAGTAGTGTTAGTCTATATGGGTATTTTGTTTCTGTCTTGTTTGGCATAGTTGATGCAGTATGTCTGTGCTTTGAGCCACCCCTGGTGCTCAAGAGGCTATAAATTGGTGCCAGGAATTTAAACCAGAATCACTGTAGCTGCAACCCCTCTATACTCATTTATCCTTATACGGGGTATTAGCTATATAGCTGAGTATATCAGTTAAGTAGGCTATTAGACAACAGATCTGATTATAGAAAGAGATATTTCCTTAAAATCCTGGTGTCGTTTCCTATCTCTTCTCTAGCTAATGAGTCAGTCCCCATACCCATTTGACCACCCTCAAACAAACTCTCTCATGTTTATCCCTTTCCTACTATCTCAGCCCAGTTCAGGCTCCACATATCTCTCTTCTAGCTAGCTGTTCAGGACAATAAGCCCTCCACCCAATTTCCCTGGGGGGGAAATGAACAGTACAGCAGGTGAGGCTTGACTTGCATGGAGCTAACCTTGGGTGTCAATCCCCAGCAATATATAGTTCAATCCTAGGCAGTACCATAAACTAGCCTTCAGTACTGCCAGTGTGGCCCCAAAACAAACAGACAAAAAGACAAAATGAGTTCTTTCTTGATTCCTTTCTCTTAACAAAATTCCAATGGTGGAGCTGAAAAGATAGCACAGCAAATAGGGTGTTTGCCTTGCACACAGCTGACCTAGGTTCAGTCCCTGGTATTCCATATGATTCTCCAAGCCTGCCAGAAATAATTTCTGAGTGCAGAACCAGGAATAATCTCTGAGCACTGTCAGGTGTAGCCCCCAAACAAAAAAATTTCAATGGCAATTTTTTTTGGTGGAACCAGAAAGATTGATCCTCAATTTTATTTGGAATTATGGCTGAACAGTATAGAGAAAATAAAACTTTTGCCTTACACATGGCCAACCCAGGTTTGATCCATGTCATTCCTCTGTAGTTCCCCAAGCAGAACCAGGAATAAGCCCTAACTAATCATTGCCTCAACCCAAATAATTTCATTTGGAATTGTACATTACTCAAAATAGCTCCAAAACAGTCTCTGGAGGACAGACACACACACACACACACACACACACACACACACACACACACCATTTCAAAACTTATTACAGAACTATAATAATTGGCTTATGCCAGTGTGATACTAGCATAAGAGTAAAGATATAGACCAAGAGAATAATGACAGTCCAGAAATAAATACATGTAATAATAACCATTTGATTTTTTTAAAAGGCACCAAGATGATTAAAAGGGTTAAAAATCTCTCCTACGTAAGGTGCCTGCCTTGCCTGCGCTATCCTTGGACGGACCGCGGTTCGATCCCCCGGCGTCCCATATGGTCCCCCAAGCCAGGAGCGACTTCTGAGCGCATAGCCAGGAGTAACCCCTGAGCATCACCGGGTGTGGCCCAAAAACAAAAACAAACAAACAAACAAAAAAAATCTCTCCTACAGGGGCCAGAGAGATAGCATGGAGGTAGAGTGTTTGCCTTGCATGCAGAAGGACAGTGGTTCAATCCCTGCATCCCATATGGTCCCCGAGCCTGCCAGAGGTGATTTCTGAGTGTAGAGCAGGAGTAACCCCTGAGCGCTGCTGGATGTGACCCAAAAGCCAAAAAGAAAAAAAATGTCTCCTACAGTTGACATTAGGATAACTAATATCTACATTAGATATTAGTAGTATCTCATACTAAATATAAAACTTTATTTCAAAGGCTGAAATGATAGCACAGTGGGTAGGGTGTTTGACATCTATGTAGTCAACCCAGGTTTGATCCCCTGTATTCCATATATATTGTCCCCAGAGCCTGCCAAAAGTAATTTCTGAGTGCAGATCCAGGAATAACCACTGAGCACTGTCAAGTGTGCCCCCCCCAAAAAAAAAAAAAAACAAAAAAAAAAAGTTTCAAATGGGCAGAAATATCCATAACTTTGTATTAGTAATGTGTTGTTTAATATGATTTTAGAAATAAAGGTAACAAACAAAAATACACATTAAATAGGGCTTAATCAGAATTAAAAATTTGCTTTATCAAAGGGCCAGGAGACAATAGAATGGTATAGACTTATGTGTAGCTTGGTCCCTTAAGCATCAATAGGTACAGTTCTGAAGTCCCCTGACCACCACCAGCCATTATCTAGGAATCCTCCAGCACCGCCGGGTTGGTTCTGGTGGTCCAGCCCCACAGGGCCTCTACAACAACACATCCTAAGGCCCTTGCAAAGAACTGCCAGCTATGTTGACCAGGAATCACCTGAGCACCATTTGGGAGCCCACCCAAAATAAAGGACATTGCCAAGAAAGTGAAAGGACAACATAGACAATGGAAGAAAATATTTATAATTCATAGCTGATAAGAATCTATGGTCTCATATATGGATTTTAAGAAAAATGAAAGACATTCTTGCAATAATAATTTTCAGACACAAAAGAGAGAAGGGCTGGAAGTTACAGCTTACCACAAACAGGGATGAGTTTAGTTAGAGAAATAACTACATTGTGAACTAATCTAACAATGAGAATGCATGAGGGAAATAGAAAGCCTGTCTAGAGTATAGGCAGGGGTTGGGTGGGGAGGAGGGAGATTTAGGACATTGGTGATGGGAATGCTGTACTGGTGATGGGTGGTCTTTACATGACTGAAACCCAAACACAATCATATATGTAATCAAGGTGTTTAAATAAAATATATATATTAAAAAAAATGGAGCCGGAGAGATAGCACAACGGTGTTTGCCTTGCAAGCAGCTGATCCAGGACCTAAGGTGGTTGGTTCAAATCCCGGTGTCTCAAATGATCCCCCGTGCCTGCCAGGAGCTATTTCTGAACAGATAGCCAGGAGTAACCCCTGAGCACCGCCAGGTGTGGCCCAAAAACCAAGAAAAAAAAATGTTATTCTGTTAACTAACTTTGTAACCATAGCTCCAGCCCTCTAATTTATATATACCTACATTTCAAAAAATTATGTGAATTGTGTATCACATTTCAAATATTTAATCAGATAATAACAAATAAAGAATTACCATAGTAGATGTGAATATGGTATGATATAATATGATACTGTTATATAATAAAATATTTTCATTCCACTTAAAAAAAAAAAGAATCTATTTTCCAGAACATGCATCAAGAACTAAAACTCAACAAGAGGGCTGGAGTGATCATTCAATGGACTGTGAGCTTGCCTTGCAAGCAGCTGATCTGGGTTCAATCCTCATATGTTCCCCTGAATCAACTAGGAATAATTTCTGAGCCTAGAGCTAGGAGTAACCCATGAGCACTCAGAGTGTAACCCAAAAAACAAACTAAAAAAAAAAACAAAAAACAGTTCAACAAACAAACAAAGAAAGCCCTCAACAAACCAACTTAAAAATGAAATGAATGGGGGCCAGAGCAGTGATGCAAGCGGTAGGCCATTTGCCTTGCATACGCTAACCTAGGACGGACTGCAGTTTGATGCCCTGGCATCCCATATGGTCCCCCAAGCCAGGAGCAATTTCTGAGCGCATAGCTAGGAGTAACCGCTGAACGTCACCGGGTGTAGCCCAAAAAACAAAAAGGAAGGAAGGAAGGAAAGGAAGGAGGGAGGGTATTTGAGATAGTTTTCTCTAAAGATGCTTATAAGAACTAGGGAAATACTACAGATGGCAAGGTATTTGCCTTGCATATGGCTAACTGTGTTTGACTCCCTGGCACCCTTATTGGTCCTCCAACCCCACCAAGTGTGATCCCTTAGTGTGGAGCCAGGACTAAGCCCCAAATATCACCTGATGTTAATACAACAAAAAAAGATAATTGACATCATTAGTTACTAGAGAAATACCTTTTTTATTTTATTTATTTATTTATTTTTGGGTTTTGGGTCACACCCAGCAGTGCTCAGGGGTTACTCCTGGCTCTATGCTCAGAAATCGCTCCTGGCAGGCTCAGGGGACCATATGGGATTTTGGGATTCGAACCACCGACCTTCTGCATGAAAGGCAAACACTTTCCCTCCATGCTATCTCTCCAGCCCCGAGAAATACCATTTTAGGGGCCGGGTAGGTTGCTGCTGGAGGTAAGGTGTCTGCCTTGCAAGCACTAGCCAAGGAAGGACCGTGGTTCGATCCCCCGGCGTCCTATATGGTCCCCCCAAGCCAGGGGCGATTTCTGAGCACATAGCCAGGAGTAACCCCTGAGCGTCAAACGGGTGTGGCCCAAAAATCAAAAAAAAAAAAGAAATACCATTTTAAACAATTTATCAACATGTACTGTCAGTGACTCACACTTAAATGTCTTCATTAACACAAATTTTAATACCTGTGTCAGTGTGTTAATATACTGAAATATCACTGTACATCTACAAATATGGCTATAATTTTGTTTTTGATTTTCAGTGTTTTTTATTTGGGGGCCATATCTGGTATTGCTTGGAGGTTCTTCTGGTTCTCCATGCAGGAGTTAAATCTGAATTAGCCATGTGCAAGTGATGTCAGAGATTGAACCTGGTTGTCCATATGCAAAAGCAAAAGCCCTAGCTACTGTATTATCACTCTGGCCCCAGTGGCTATAATTTTTTTTTTTTTTTTTTTTTTGGTTTTTGGGCCACACCCGGGAATGCTCAGGGGTTACTCCTGGCTATGTGCTCAGAAGTTGCTCCTGGCTTGGGGGACCATATGGGACACCGGGGGATCGAACCGCAGTCCGTCCAAGGTTAGCGCAGGCAAGGCAGGCACCTTACCTTTAGCGCCACCGCCCGGCCCCATGGCTATAATTTTTTAATGTAAACCACTGCAATGGTATATAGATTTGGAAGATGGAGCCCTTATATGTTGCTATAGGCTAGAAGAGATGATTTAGCCACTTTGGAAAATATGTGGCTCAACAAATTAAATAGAATTATCAAGTGTCTCTTCTCCCAGATAGTCCCTATTCTACTTCTAGGTATATACCCAAGAGAATTGAGAACATCCATTCAAACATACACTTGCATAGCTGTACCATTTTGTATGAAACCAAAAAAGTTTGAACACAGGGGCCGGGCGGTGGCGCTGGAGGTAAGGTGCCTGCCTTGCCTGCGCTAGCCTAGGACGGACCGCGGTTCGATCCCCCAGCGTCCCATATGGTCCCCCAAGAAGCCAGGAGCAACTTCTGAGCGCATAGCCAGGAGTAACCCCTGAGCGTTACAGGGTGTGGCCCAAAAACCAAAAAAAAAAAAAAAGTTTGAACACAAACCACATTTATTAAGGCATATATAGAGAAAATGTGTTCCCTCTAAAGGTGGTTTATTATAGTCATAATAAGGAGTGAAGTGCTGATATAATTTGAATCAATCGTGAAAACATTGTGTTAGGTAAAAGAAACAGGACATCTAAGATCACATTTTTATATGATTCCTTTTATATGAAACACATAGAACAGGATAGTTGACAGAAACAATAATGTCATGGAAAAGAAGAGTGGAAAGTGGAACATTGGTTACATTTTATATATAGTTTCCTTATTGAGTAGAGAGAGTGTCAGCTGGATAGCAGTGATGTTTGTATAGTATTGGGAATATTCTTAATGCCATTGAGTTGTGCATTTTAAAATGATTAACATCTTATATTTTATTTATTACCACCACAAAACTATAATATAAATCCACTAAAACATTCTTTTAGATAATTGAAAAGTATTCAGCATACATATCCTGTAATTTTTAATACATACTAAATAAAAACTATATCAGATATTTTATTATAATTTGAAATAACATTTTGCATACTACTTTCTAACCTTTTGATTTTCTGTTATTATAAAGTCTTTCCCTAACTGAGTAAATAGACTTCATCATTCTTTGGCAGTTCTGAGTACACTGTTATTATTGTATCTAATTTCTCTGCCTCCAGATACTTTCTTCTTTTAATTTTTCTGTAAATGTGATCTAAGTTGTATCCTTTCTTGGTAATTGTATGTTATTTCTGCTAGCTTCATGGAAATAAAAGAATTTTGTTTTCTTGAGATAATGTCTGAAATATATTGGCCACAGAGTATTATGTGGTGAAACTTTCTTTGTCTTATATAATTATTTTTCTTTAAAACTTTTAATCATTCAATGCTGGTTTTCAGAAATGCTTCTTTAAATCTTTGGCAAAATTATCAATATTTTCTGCCTTTAAAAGTAGTAGCTTTAGGAGCCAGAGCAATAGTACATTTGCCTTGCACGAGGCCAACCCAAGTTTGATCCCCAATTTCCATGTGGTCCCCTAAGCCTGACAGGAGTGATTTCTCAGTGCAGAGCCAGAAGTAACATCTGAGTACTGTTGTGTGTGGCCCCAACAACAACAACAACAAAGTAACTTTGTTGAAGATAGAGTACAAAAGGTAGGGCACTTGCCTTGAATGCAGCCAACTGAGGTTCAATACCCAGGTATCCTATTTGGCATACCACGCACTATCAGGAGTAATTCCTGAGTACAGAGCCATGAGCATGTCCAGGTGTGGCCCAAAGCCAAAAAAAGAATAGTAGCTTTAACTCCTTTGGGGTTTAAAAGTTTTGACTATATATGTTTCTTAGCCATATAAATATAGGAGTTTGGTTTAGGGATTTTACTCCTACCTCTATGCACAGCGATCACTCCTGGTAGGTTTAGGGGACCGACCATATGTGGTTCTGGAGATTAAACTTGTCTCTGCCATGTGTAAGGCAATCACCTTACTTACTGATCTTTCCACATCAAATTAGAGTTATTGTTTGTCCTGGCCTGCAGGACAGGTTATTTCGCTGGTATAGAGGGGTCCTAGCCTGGAAAGAGAATGGGAAGAAAGAAGGGGGCCAAGCAAAACGAGGCTTGTCAAGGCTCCAGTTTATTGATAGGTACAGGCTCTTTTTAAGCACGATTTTACAGGGGGGTGTAGCAAAGGCAGCATGGAACAGCCTGTATCACAGAGGTAATCTTTAGATGCCATCTTTACTTAAGGAGCACAGGAACACCTCAGGGTTAGTGAAGTTTCATGGATGTTACAAGCTTCCTGGAATGTATGCCTGATAGGAAACTGTGATATTTCTTTGGGCTCTGGACCTAGCCAATGCCTTAGGTTGGCCACACAAGACTGGTTTGTCCTGCTGAATTCCATATTAGGGTTTGGTCTCTGACAGTTGTTGTTTTTGAGGGGTGCTCAGGATACCTGGGTGTCCATTAGTGTTTTGTTGTTTTTTTTTAAATATGGAACGCTTCACGAATTTGCGTGTCATCCTTGCACTGGGGCCATGCTAATCTTCTCTGTATCGTTTCAATTTTAGTATGTGTGCTGCTGAAGCGAGCACCCATTAGTGTTTCTTGACCAACTGATTTGATAGTTGAGTGTAAGGGTTTGAGTATGTGAGGCTATTTGGATCCTATGGTGCAGAGGTTCACTGGGGCCATGTTGATGATATTTAAGGGACTCCAGGGCTGCATCCTGTGATGATCAGGAAGCATGTGGTGCACGGTATCAAATCCAGGAGAGTACATGCAAGGCCTGCACCCTAACCACTGCACTATCTCCTACCCCAAAAGAATAGTATTTTTAAATAATTAATTTTTTCTAGCAATTCTTAATTATGATTACATTCCAGGAATGTAATTTTGTTTGTTTGTTTTGAGCTACACCCAGTGGTGCTCAGAGATTACTCCTGGCTCTGTGCTCAGAAGTTACTCATGGCAGGCTCGGGGGATCATATAGGATGCTGAGGATAAAATCTGGCTCAGCTGCATGCAAGGCAAATGCCTATCTGCTGTGCTATTGCTCCTGCCCTCCATGAATGATTTTTTAAAATAATTTGAGTTTATCTTTGTAGAGCAAAACAAAAGATAATTTGTATATTCAAATGAATATACATAAATGAACTTTTTTTTTTCTTTTTGGTTTTTGGGCCACACCTGGTGATGCTCAGGGGTTACTCTTGGCTATGCGCTCAGAAGTCGCTCCTGGCTTGGGGGACCATATGGGATGCCAGGGGATCGAACCACAGTCCGTCCTAGGCTAGCACTGGCAAGGCAGACACCTTACCTCTAGCGCCACCACGCCGACCCCCATAAATGAAATTTTATATTTTTATATTTGTCTTACCTGGCAATACATGATAGCTTGATTCTGTACCAAGAGAACTTAAGGATTCAAATTTTTCCTCTGTGCTGTAATCCAAGTTAACCATGGGAAGTATTGGTGATGGCTTGACCCTGGTCTTCTGCTGAATTCCAAGCTGTTTCCTTGGTTCATGGCTGGGTAAGGAACTTTTCTTCAATCTCCTATAGCTCATCTTCCTCCTTTGCTTCCTAGGAATTTCTTCATTTTGCCCAAGGTTGGTTTGACAAATGATAAACATAAGAAAACAAAACAAACCTTCCAACTTCATACTTGCTTTTCACCATCCAGTTCCTGGAATGACAATTAAATGTTTCACAGTAAATTCTGACTAAGTTTTACCTGTGGAAATTGAGCTGTAGTTTATCTGTGTGCCACCTCCATAATGTCTTTGCAAAATGACAATGTCTGGGCTGGATGCTCAAGTGCTGCTGCAAGGCAGAGGTTGGAGTTTTTCCATCAGAGTCAGAGAACTTTTAGTATCTTAACTTTCCTTCTACATCAGACCTGAGCAGGCCTTTTCCCTAATGATAGATAGTGCCTAGTTACAAGCCACGCAGTTTTTGTTCTGCTCCAACATTTTCACAACAAAGCAGCTTTGGAGGCTGTATACAGATGGGTATGACTATGTGACACTACAGGTCTTTTTTCCAAAGACAGGTAGAAAGTGGGACACCTGTTCCCCACTTCCAGCTCACCTCTGATTTGTCAACTCTCAGCACACTGTTTTTAGAGGTTACTCAGGAGATAACTCTTCCCTGGTCCCCCAGGTTATTCTATGAATAACCCACTACACAGCTTTTATTGATATATTAATAACATCTCTGTGTTGTTCAGTAATGTTCTAAATTAATCATTTTCTTTGTCAGGGTGAGGAGACATGATTGTATCATATGAAATAATTGGCATCAGTTATTTAGAGAGAATATAGATGAAGGTAATTTATAGTAAGATGGATTAGGGATTGCACTTGATAATGCTGAAAAATGTATTTGAGATATGAAATCCTTAAGACATCAAACACTAAGGACCACATGTGGTCATGTGTTCTGGTAATGCAGACTTGTTTTGGCCCTGTAAAGGCAGGTAGTTGGGACAGGTAGAGATCCTCCACGCAGTAAACTCAAGACTGGTTGAAGGGTTTTATCTGATATGCTTTCTGGCCCACAGGTAGTGCTGACAAGGAAAGTAATCTCTGTTGTTTACTAAGCTGAGTGCCTAGTGTCCTGCCCCAGTTCTGGCAGCTTCTCATTTGCTGCTATTGTGTAGGTTTTTTTTTTTCCTGTCAGTGCACTCTGAGAGGTAGAACCCTCTCCACTCAGTTCAAGTGTATAGAGAAGAATCTCCAGGAATCCTGAATCAAATCTCATTCCTTAAAGCCTAATTCTGATCACCTCTGAAGGAGCCAAACAAAAGTGTTATTTTAGGAAATATCAAGCTGACTGGTGATAAAAAGAAATGGACAGTTCAAGGTGAGATTTTATGTAGAGATTAGAACTCAAAACTGCAAAGAGGTAACTTTGAAGGACCAACGGCCCAACAGGAAGCTACAAAATCTACTATAAAGTAGTTTATCAACTCTGCCATCTTTTTTAGGACTCACAGAATAGGCAGGAGACCCTCGGATCATTTGATGCAACCTTTCAGTATTAAATAAAGTAATCTTACAGGTCTGCTGCAAAACCTGCAGGCAAGTGGTAGGAAATCCCAATGGCATATGATTAGAAAACTCTTAACTAAAACAAGCATCTGTCTTCAGGCCACAGAACCATCCACCCAAATGTTAGTGGGATGGTCAATTAAAGTCACATACTATGATTTTTCTCAGTGGAAACTCAGACTGGTTGTAGCTGGGTCAATAAGAACAGACTTTGTTGAGTAGACAGACCATTTTGCATCAAGGATTGCAAATAGCTGATATTTGGTATTTGACTTAGTCTCAAACTGCTATGAGCACTAGGAGTATCTTTCACTCAAATGAAATGATTCTGGGGAAGCTCCTCAATGCGGCCTAGTCATACTATAAAAACCCTAAGTCATGGTTAGAAATTAGGAATTTTCAAAAAAAAAAAAAAAAAGAATTAAAGGGGCCAGGAAGGTGGCGCTAGAGGTAAGGTGTCTGCCTTGCAAGCACTAGCGTAGGACGGACCGCAGTTCGATCCCCCGGTGTCCCATGTGGTCCCCCCAAGCCAGGGGCGATTTCTGAGCGCATAGCGAGGAGTAACCCCTGAGCGTCAAATGGGTGTGGCCCAAAAACAAAAAAATAAAAAATAAATTAGGAATTTTCAGCTCAATCTCCCATTCTCCAGAGAAGATAGAGGAATAGAATAAGGATAAGGAATAAGGATAAGGAATGGAATTAATCCTCAAACATGATTCACCTTCCTTAATACCCCAATAGTATGTGATTTGGGGATCTTCCAGTTTGGCAGATTATGCATATACTAGAAGAGTGACATACAGTACATACACACACCGACAATTCCTCAGGGTTTTTGATCTTTGGACTCTCTCAGGCTTCTTACAGTATGTATTTCTTCATCTGTCTACTCATCTGTATAATTTGTTAAATCTTTTAATTTTCTGTTAAATGTCAATAAATGTTATTTGTGAGCTGTTCTAGCAAATTAATCAAATGTAGAATCTATGATTTGTAGACAAACTAGACAGGAATTGTAAGTAAGCTGAGGACCAACTGCTGTTTGAAATTTAGTACTCTGCAGTGGGGCAGGATCGAAGAGTAGACTCCCAGGAATAAAATTTTAATCAATAGGGCCGGGCGGTGGCGCTGGAGGTAAGGTGCCTGCCTTGCCTGCGCTAGCCTAGGACGGACCGCGGTTCGATCCCCCGGCGTCCCATATGGTCCCCCAAGAAGCCAGGAGCAACTTCTGAGCGCATAGCCAGGAGTAACCCCTGAGCGTCACAGGCTGTGGCCCAAAAAAAACCAAAAAAAAAAAAAAATTTTTAATCAATAGAAAACACACTATCGGGGCCGGGCGGTGGCGCTGGAGGTAAGGTGCCTGCCTTACCTGCGCTAGCCTTGGATGGACTGCGGTTCGATCCCCCGGCGTCCCATATGGTCCCCCAAGCCAGGAGCGACTAGGAGCGACTTCTGAGCGTATAGCCAGAAGTAACCTCTGAGCGTCAAAGGTTGTGGCCCAAAAAACCAAAAAAAAAAAAAAAGAAAACACACTATCGGGCCTGGAGAGATAGCACAGTGGCGTTTGCCTTGCAAGTAGCCCATCCAGGACCAAAGGTGGTTGGTTCGAATCCCGGTGTCCCATATGGTCCCCCATGCCTGCCAGGAGCTATTTCTGAGCAGACAGCCAGGAGTAACCCCTGAGCACAATGGGTGTGGCCCAAAAACCAAAAAAATTTAAAAAAAAAAAAAAGAAAACACACTATCTCCATGTAGATAATGTCCAAATTGAGTCAAATTGTAGGACATTTAGGGTTGTCTACCAACAATTGTTTGGTGTGAGGAAGTCACCACACATCTAATTACTTGAGGTGTCAAATCTAATTACTTGAGTTATCAAATGATAAGAGGAAGGACTGGTTTTCTCAGCATTTACACACGACAATCTACACATAGAAGTTAATGTAGGTTTCTTTCTCACTGCCAACAAGCAAAAGCAAATAAGATATCTTTCAATAGGTAAATAAGAAGATAAAGTTGGTAATCCAGGAAAGGGAATACTATTTAGGGATTTAAAAAAAATGAGCTTTCGGGCCCGGAGAGATAGCACAGCGGCATTTGCCTTGCAAGCAGCTGGTCCAGCACCAAAGGTGGTTGGTTCGAATCCCGGTGTCCCATATGGTCCCCCGTGCCTGCCAGGAGCTATTTCAGAGCAGATACCCCTGAGCACCGCCGGATGTGGCCCAAAAACCAAAAAAAAAAAAAAAATGAGCTTTCAGTTTATAAGGTGACATTAGTAAGTGGTAGAAGCCGAACTGAAAACGTTCTATACTATATGATTCTAATTACATGGTTTCCAGAAAAGACTCTGGAGTGGAATAAGGAAATTTTAGGGCAACAAAACTGATACTATGATAGTCATATGTCGTTATATGTGCAAGTCCATAAAATATGTATATCAAGAGTTAATGTAGGGACCAGAGTGGTGGCGAAAGTGGTAGAGCATGTGCTATCCTAGGACAGACCACGGTTCGATCCCCCACTGTCCATATGGTCCCCCAAGCTAGGAGCGATTTCTGAGCATTTATTTCTGAGAGTTTAGTCGGAACTAACCCCTGAGCATCACTGGGTGTGGCCCAAAAAAAGAGTTAACTAATATAAACTGTGAACTCTGAATGATGATAATGTCTTGTAGGTTCATCAGTACAACAAATACCATTGTGGGAGAGGCCAGGCATATAAGAGACTAAGGAGGGGCCAGAGAGATAGCACAGCGGTAGGGCCTTTACCTTGCATGCTGCTGACCCAGGAGGGATGGTGGTTCGAATCCCAGCATCCCATATGGTCCCCTGAGCCTGTTAGGGGCAATTTCTGAACACAGAGCCAGAAATAACCCCTGAATGCCTTTAGGTGTGACCCAAAAACCAAGAGACAGACAGGCAGACTAAGGAGTAGATGGGGAAGTGGTACTTTCTCACCATGTTTAAAGGTACAAGACACAATTGCAAATGCAGGATATATTCAGTGTCATCAAGCAACATTAGATGCATTGTTAAAGATCCATAGCACAGGATCGGGGAGATGATTTAGACAGCTAGAATATGAACACCACAGGGGAAATGGAACAACTACCAAGCACCAAGCTAAGAGTAGCCCTGAAGCAGTGGTGCAAGCAGTAGGGCGTTTGCCTTGCCTCACCAAGTGTAGCCCAAAAAGGGAAAAAAAAAAAAAAAGTAGCCCTTGAGTGGTAGGTGTGGCCAAAAAAAATTTCCAACACACTTCACAGTGGAATTAAATGATAATAATAGGATATTGAGAAAATACCCAAATATTTAGAAAAAATAACATGGGGTCAAAGTAAAAAAAATTCACAATGGAAATTTAGAAAATACTTTGATAATATATCAAAATTTGTCATTAACACATACATTGCTTGGAATAGAATAGCACTTAACACTTAAACTTATTAGTGACCTCAGACTTCCAGCTTAAAAATACTAGGAAAATAAGGATAAACCAATCCCAAATGGTTAAAAGGAAGGAAGCAATGGATTTAACGATGAAAATCAATGAAATAGAAAACCTGAATACCGATGAAAACAAGTTTGTTTCCTTCAAAAAATTAACCAGTTAAAATCATGCCGTGATCTTTAACCAATTGCATAAGTCTACAGATATTAAAAATGGTCAGAAAAGGATACAATGAACCTTTTTGTCAATAAATCCAGCAACTTACGGCAAATGCCCTACCTCCATGCTAATTTCTCCTGCCCCTTCCATTCTTTCTTTCTTTTTTTTTTTTTTTTTTTTTGGGGGGGGGTCACACCTGGCGGTGCTCAGGGGTTACTCCTGGCTGTCTGTTCAGAAATAGCTCCTGGCAGGCACGGAGGACCATATGGGACACTGGAATTCGAACCAATCACCTTTGGTCCTGGATCGGCTGCTTGCAAGGCAAATGCCGCTGTGCTATCTCTCCGGGCCCCCCATTTATTCTTTCTATCAACATTGCCCTGACAACAAAAGGAGACAAATGCAAGAAAAATAAAGACTAGTGTGCCTCTTTAAAAATAGAATGTTTTGGGGGCCGGAGGGGTAGCATAAAGGAAAGGCATTTGCCTTGCATGCAGAAGGACAGTTCGAATCCCGGCATCCCATATGGTCCCTGAGCCTGTTGGGAGCTATTTCTGAGCACAGAGCCCCAGGAGTAACCCCTGAGTGCTGCCGAGTGTGACCCAAAAACCAAAAAAAAAAGAATGTTTTTATTAGTATCACAAAAGTTGGTATATAACTCACCCCCCCCACTGCTCAATTTGACTGGCTTTTAAAAAATAGAATGTTTTCACAGATAACTCCCTCACTCCCAATGGTATATAAAAAATAATAAATCATGAGGCTGGAGAGATAGTATGGAGGTAGGGTGTTTGCCTTGCATGCAGAAGGACAGTGGTTCAAATCCCATATTGTTCCTGAGTGATTTCTGAGCATAGAGCCAGGAGTAACCCCTGAGTGCTGCTGGGTATGACCCAAAAACAAACAAATAAAAAATCATGACCAAAAATATATTGAAGCATTTGTTTAAATTAGAAAACCCATCTTATAATAGGGATGAGGGCGAGAAGGACCAGACATAATGGGAAGCGTGCCACAAATGGCAGGGGAGTGCAATTAGGGCAGAAAATGGACTACTGTGACAATACTGGTTGGAAATGATCACTCTGGACAAGAACTTAGAAGAGTGCTTAAAAGAGAAAGTAATATGCATAATTACCCCACAGTGAGAGAGACAGAGACAGAGAGAGAATGTCTTCCCCAGAGGCAGGCAAAGGGAGGGGACAGGAGGGAAATTGGACATTGGAAGTGGGAAATGTGCACTGATGGACATTGTATAACAACTCAATCATGAACAACTTTGTAACAGTATAAAAAAGAAAATCTAGCTGTATTATGAACAACATTGTAACCATGCTATTTAAATAAAAATAATAAATCATTTTTAATAATACCCTTATTGAAGTATCATAGTTACAAACATGCTTGTAGTTGGGGAAGATTGCACTGGTGAGGTGAAGGAGAGTGTGCCTTTTATGACTGAAACCCAACTAAACAAAATTTTTTTTGTTTGTTTTTGGTTTTGGTTTTGGGGCCACACCTGGTGGTGCTCAGGGGTTACTCCTGGCTGTCTGTTCAGAAATAGCTCCTGGCAGGCACGGGGGACCATATGGGACACCGGGATTCGAACCAACCACCTTGGGTCCTGGATCAGCTGCTTGCAAGGCAAATGCCGCTGTGCTATCTCTCCAGACCCTAAACAAATAAATTTTAAAAGAAAAGGAAAATCAGTCTCTGTAATATGCCCTGGTAGTAGATATTGATAGATACAGAAAAATGATTTGACAAGATCCACAGCCATTCTTGATCATTCAGGGGTGGAATGTAGCATGCTATTCAAGACATGTGATGCATGAAAAAGCATGTTGTTGGGACCGGAGAGATAGCATGGAAGAAAGGCGTTCGCCTTGCATGCAGAAGGTCGATGGTTCAAATCCCAGCATGCCATATGGTTCCCCAAGCCTGCCAGGAGCGATTTCTGAGCATAGAGCCAGGAGTAACTGAGTAACCCAGCGCTGCTGGGTGTGCACCCCCCCAAATAAAAAATATGTTGTTTTCATATATATATATATATTTTGGTTTTTGGGCCACACCCTGAGTTTGACACTCAGGGGTTACTCCTGGCTATGCGCTCAGAAATCGCCCCTGGCTTGGGGGCACCATATGGGATGCCGGGGGATCAAACCGCAGTCCTACGCTAGTGCTTGCAAGGCAGACACCTTACCTCTAGCGCCACCTTCCCGGCCCCTGTTGTTATATTTTTTAATGAGTTTGGGACACTCCTAAGTGGTTCTCAGGGCTTTTCTTGGCAGGACTCAGGGAAATACATGGGTGCACAATCAAACCTGGGTTGGCCATGTACAAGGCAGGTGCCCTACCTGCTATACTGAAAAAGCACATTCTGTTCTCCACCTACCCACCCACTGCTCCTAGGTAATTAGCTGTCACTCCTTTCCTAACACTGTCCCTTTAAAGCCTTCTTAGCCTTTGTTCTGGGAGCCAGTCAAGTTGTGTTTTCCTCTACTTGGGCAGAAGACTCCAATAAATGCCACCTGAATCTCTCCTTGACCTCCTGTTAACTTCTGCTTATGCTGAAGGCCAGAGAACCTTGTGGCTCAGAATAGTCTAGCCAGTATAGCAAAGAAATAAAAGGCATCTTGATTAGAAAGGAAGGTCTCATCCATATATTAAATGTTTTGGTATCAGATCCAGAGAGATAGTACTTGCCTTGCACATAACTAACCCAGATCAGTCTCAAGCACCAAATGTGGTCCCCACAGCACCACCAAGAATAATCCCTGATGCCTATTTGGGGAGTGGACAGGTGAACACAGGAGTACTCAAGAACACAGTGCTGAAGATCGAACGCAGGCCTCCTGCATGCAAAGCAAAATCTCCAGCCTTCTGAATCTTTTGAATCAGCCCTAAAAAAAGATACACAAAGCTGCTTCTCTGAAAACTAAAGTATTGCTATGACAAATGAAAGAAAATTGTTATCAATGGAAATGTTTGTGTAATTGGATGGGAACTTGATGTTTTAAGTTCTAATTAATATTCTGAATGGATTTACAGTTTTGTCACAAAGGCCATCAAAATTAGGGGCCAGAGCCTCCCTAGCAGGGAGGATGATTGCCTTGCATGCAACTAACCTCAGTTTGATACCCAGCATCCCATAGGGTCCCCTAAGCATTGCCAGGAACGACCCCTTAGCCTAGAGCCAGGAGTAACCCCTGAGCATTGTAAGATGTGCCCCCCCAAAAGGGGGCAATCAAACTTGGTTATTGTTTGTTTTAGTGGACAGTATTATTCTAATATTTAGATTCATATATCAAGTAATATGTAATAGTCACAGAAGTTTGATAAGAACAGATTTGAAGGACTAACACCACCTGATTTCTTTTAATTCCCCACACTCTATTGTGCTGGCACCTTAGTGTTCAAAGTGTTTCAAAGCCACCCTGTTTGAAATCAGACATCTAAGTCACCTAATAAAATCCATAGCCCCAGCCGGTCTGAGAAACGAGCATTGTATTGTGCAATCTACAGACTGTCCTTGGGCAGAGGTGAATCATGTTGTGAGGAACCTCGGGGACTTGCCTCTGGGTCAATAGTAGTTTAGATCAGGGGTCAGGAAATAAGGACCAGATGTCAAATTGGGCTTGCTACTTGTTTTTCCAGCCTTTAACCTAATTTTGTAGGATGTTTTTAAGTTTAAAAGAATAATATTTCAGGGCAGATAGAAATCTGAATTTGAAATATCCACGCAAAATGTAAGCTTGCCAACCCATAGTTCAGTGTGGTGCTTCTCAATTGACTTGGAGGCAAGATAGTAAAGGAAAATCTTTGCTGTAGAGCACTGACAATGTTGGTCATTTGGTGGTGAGAGCTGAGACTGGTGTAAGCTCCCACGCTATAGAGCCTACCAATTTGCTTTGCTAGGTTAACCCCCAGCACAGAAAACTCATAGCTGAAAATGTCAGTAGTGCAGATTAAAAAAGAAAACCACCTCATTTAATTCGCATAGCATAATGGTCACTGGTGAAGGAATTCATGTGGGAGCATCATATGCCCGAAATGTCATCATAAATATCTTTGTAACTCAAGATGATTAATAAAGATAGAAAGAAAGAAAAACCCTTGTTTGGAGAATTAACTTTACTAAAGTTAGTTAGGATGATCGATCATGTGCTGCTTATAGAAAAGATCTAATGAGGGCCCAGAGAGATAGCACAGCAGCGTTTGCCTTGCAAGCAGCCAATCCAGGACCAAAGGTGGTTGGTTTGAATCCCGGTGTCCCATATGGTCCTCCGGGCCTGCAGGGAGCTATTTCTGAGCAGACAGCCAGGAGTAACCCCTGAGCAACGTCGGGTGTGGCCCAAAAACCAAAAACAAACAAACAGGTGCTCGCTTCGGCAGCACATATACTAAAATTGGAACGATACAGAGAAGATTAGCATGGCCCCTGCGCAAGGATGACACGCAAATTCGTGAAGCGTTCCATATTTAAAAAAAAAAAAAAACAGAAAAGATGTAATGAATTATTAATGATATTTTTTCCAGAGGGAGTTATAAGAGAATTTATTGAGATCCATTTCACAGGATTTTTCCTAACTCCAAGACATTGACATTCTATTCTTTTGATCCTTGTCCAGATGATACCTAAGACTAAAAACTGGGGTTCCTATCATCCAAAATGTCTCTTCCTAGATTTATAGCCCTACTTTCATGGTTTCTATTGTGCTTAGATGCTGTGGTTGCTGTTTTCTCACAATCTGCATCATATATAATCATGTTTTACTGAATATAATCTATTTTGTGTGAGTCTTTTTTTTTTTTTTTTTTTTGGTTTTTGGGTCACACCCGGCAGTGCTCAGGGGTTATTCCTGGCTCCAGGCTCAGAAATTGCTCCTGGCAGGCACGGGGGACCATATGGGACGCCGGGATTCGAACCGATGACCGCCTGCATGAAAGGCAAACGCTTTACCTCCATGCTATCTCTCCAGCCCCTTGTGTGAGTCTTTGAACTCACCTATTTTTCCATTAATAGCAAATTCGTTATTGAGGTGGCAAACACAGCAATACTCAAGGGTTATTCCTGTCTCTGCACTCAGAAATCATACTGGTAGTGCTCAGGGAACCCTATGGGATGCCAGAGATTGGACCCAGGTCAGCCATATGCAAGGCAAGCACCCTACCTACTGTACTTTGCTCCGGCCCCACTAACAATAAATTCTTAATCTCATATTCCGTGTTCATACTGCTTGACAGGAAGTTTTTCCTTAGAGTAAGTTACAAATTATCGTCACATGTTAATTCCAAAGAGGTTTTAAGATTAAAGAGGTGATTGGTGGACCCGGATAGATAGCACAGCAGCATTTGCCTTGCAAGCAGCTGATCCAGGACCAAAGGTGGTTGGTTTGAATCCCGGTGTCCCATATGGTCCCCCGAACCTGCCAGGAGCGATTTCTTTTTTTTTTTTTCTTTCTTCTTTTTTTTTTTGTTTTTGTTTTTGTTTTTGGGTCACACCAGTAGTGCTCAGGGGTTACTCCTGGCTCTATGCTCAGAAATCGTTCCTGGCAGGCTTGGGGGACCATATGGGATGCCAGGATTCGAACCACCGTCCTTCCGCATCTAAGGCAAATGCCTTACCTCTGTGCTATCTCTAGTCCCCAGGAGTGATTTCTGAGCATAAAGCCAGGAATAACACCTGAGCGCTGCTGCCAGGTGTAACCCAAAAACCAAAAATAAATAAATAAATGAATTTCTAAAGTGATGCATGAGTGTTAGTTATAAAGTAAAAAAGACAAGTGTTGGGGCTGGCGAGGTGGCACTAGAGGTTAAGATGTCTGCCTTGCAAGTGCTAGCCAAGGGGGGACCGCGGTTCTATCCCCCAGTGTCTCATATGGTCCCCCCAAGCCAGGGGCAATTTCTGAGCACTTAGCCAGGAGTAACCCCTGAGCATCAAATGGGTGTGGCCAAAAAAAAAAAAAAGACAAGTGTTTAAGCATCATTTATAGTTTAGTGCAAGAATAAGCACACTTTTATTTCAAAGTCCAGAGAGTAAATGTTTTAGGTTTTTCAGACCAATAGTCTCAGGCCCCAAAATAGAGTTAGATGATAACTAAAATGACGAACTTAACTGTTCCAGTTGTACTTTTTTTAAAAAATAAAAATGATTTATTGGGGCCGGAGAGATAGCATGGAGGTAGGGCATTTGCCTTGCATGCAGAAAGACAGTGGCTCAAATCCTGCAGCCTGCCAGGAGAGATTTCTGAGCATAGAGCCAGGAGGAACCCCTGAGTGTTGCCGAGTGTGACCCAAAAAACCAATATATATGTATATATGATTTATTCTGTGAGTTAGAGTTTCCAGCTTCTAGTTTGTTGTGTCTTTCATGACCCGTTTAACATATAAAGGCATATATATTTAAATAAAAAGAGAATTGTTTGTGCCTATTGTTCTGAAATCTGTTTTCCTATTTAGTAATAAATTGTGGACATATGAACATCAATGAGCATACTTATATAAATGAACATATATACATCAATGTGAATAAGTCTGTTCTGTATATTTTATTTTCCGTCCATAAGCTATTTAGCAATATGATCATGAATATCATTTTCCAATACTATTACAAACATTGATTCTCAGATCTTCAAGAATGTCGTTGCTCCTTTTATTTTATTTTATTTTTTGAGGGGGTCACACCTGGTAGCGCTCAGGGGTTACTCTTAGTTCTACACTCAGAAATAGCTCCTGGCAGGCTCATGGGACCATATGGGATGCTAGGATTCGAACCACTGACCTTCTGCATGCAAGGCAAACGCCTTACCTCCATGCTATCTCTCCAGTCCCCTATTTTATTTTATTTTATTTGCAGTTGTTCTCTTTTGGCTGGTACCCGATTTATATTTTTCTTTTTTTTTCCAGCCACACCCATTTGATGCTCAGGGGTTACTCCTGGCTAAGTGCTCAGAAATCACCCCTGGCTTGGGGGGATCATATGGGACACAGGGGGATCGAACCGTGGTCCTTCTTTGGCTAGCACTTGCAAGGCAGACACTTTACCTCTAGCGCCACCTCGCCGGCCCCATGACTTATATTTTTCATCATTTCACTTTTTTTTTTTTTTTTTTTTGGTTTTTGGTTTTTGGGCCACACCCTGTGACGCTCAGGGGTTACTCCTGGCTATGCACTCAGAAGTTGCTCCTGGCTTCTTGGGGGACCATATGGGACGCCGGGGGATCGAACCGCGGTCCGTCCTAGGCTAGCGCAGGCAAAGCAGGCACCTTACCTCCAGCGCCACCGCCCGGCCCCTCATCATTTCACTTTTAGCTTTTTGTTTTGGTTTGTTTTGAGGCCATACCTGGTTGTGCTCAGGGTTTACTCCTGGTAAAATTCAGGAAAGAATCTAGGGTTCCAGGGATTAAATCTAGATAACAGAGAGATAGCACAGTGGCGTTTGCCTTGAAAGCAGCTGATCCAGGACCCAAGGTGGTTGGTTCGAATCCCGGTGTCCCATATGGTCCCCCGTGCCTGCCAGGAGCTATTTCTGAGCAGATAGCCAGGAGTAACCCCTGAGCACCGCCGGGTGTGGCCCAAAAACCAAAAACCAAAAAAAAAAAAAATATATCTAGATAGGGCACATGCAAGGCAAGCACTCTGCCTGCTTTACTATCTCTCCAGCCCCCTGTAGTTCTATATTTTAAAATACATTGGATTAGCATCATAGGATTTTTTTTAATGCAGTCTGACAGTCTTTGCTTTAATTGATACTTGTCTTCAGTTTATATTTTACATAGTACTTGATTATGTGGTTTTAAGTATATTTTCTTTTTCTTTAAATATATTTTCTAACTCTACCCAGGATATGCTCCTCCGTTTATTCCATCTATCAGAAATGTCATGCAATGCTACCATATGTATTCTTGGGGGAAAGAGGGAATCATTTTGTTCTAGTTGAGAACCAGTTGTTTAATTTATCCTTTTTGTTTATCTTTGTTCCTTCCTGCACCTCTGGCCATTTGTAAAGGATGAATATCCTTCTGAATGCAGAATACCTTTTAACGGTTCCTTTAGTGCAAAACAACTGATGACCAATTTGGGGGTTTTATCTGAAAATGTTTTTTTGTTTTTTGGGGGTTTTTTGGTTTTTGATTTTTGGTTTTTGGGCCACACCCAGCGGTGCTCAGGGGTTACTCCTGGCTGTCTGCTCAGAAATAGCTCCTGGCAGGCACGGGGGACCATATGGGACACCGGGATTTGAACCAACCACCTTGGGTTCTGGATCGGCTGCTTGCAAGGCAAACACCGCTGTGCTATCTTTCCGGGCCCTGAAAATGTTTATTTTATAGCATACTAAAAGGGTATATTTGCTAGATATGGAACATTAGGATGACATTTTATCCTAGCATCTTGATATCCATTCAACATCTTATTTTCATCATTTCTATTGAGTCCATGTAAATCACTTCTTTTGTTTTGTTTTGTTTTTTTGGTTTTTGGGCCACACCCAGCGGTGCTCAGGAGTCACTCCTGGCTGTCTGCTCAGAAATAGCTCCTGGCAGGCACAGGGGACCATATGGGACACTGGGATTCAAACCAACCACCTTTGGTCCTGGATTGGCTGCTTGCAAGGCAAACACCGGTGTGCTATCTCTCCGGGCCCATGTAAATTACTTCTACCTTGGAAATCTTTTAACAGCAGTATTCTCTTTGACTTTGGTTTTAAACTGTTTTGTTTTTTCAACTGTTTTGTTTTTTTTTGCATTGTACACAATGTATTTTTCTTGTTTTTATCCAATTTATGGTTAATAGTTATTTGATTCTATGACATAATAGTTATATTTAGAAACTTCTTATTCCTTATCTCCTAAAATAATACATTTTTTCTTCTCTTTCTTTTTAGAACTATGATTAGCCTCTTCTCATATTGACCTTTATCATATTTAGTGATTCTCTATCTTTTACATTTTTTACATTAAGGAAAGTGGAGGGATAGTATATAGCAGGTATGGCACTTGCCTTACATGCAATCAACCCAAGTTCTATTCCTTTTTTTTCTCGTGGTTTCTCAAGCCACACAGAGTGATCCCTGAGTGCGGAGTCAGGAGTAAGCCCTAAGAACAGCCAGGTGTGGCTCAAAAATCAAAACAAAAAATTTATTTTGGGAGAAATTGGGGTGCTGGGCCATATTCAGCATGATCAGGGCTTATTCCTGGCTCTGTTCTCAGGGATTACTCCTGGTGGTGCACAGTGGACCATCTATGATACCAGTGATTGAATGTAGTTGGCCCAAGTACAAGACAAGTGCTTTACCATTGTTCTTCTCTCCAGCTTCATCTTTCACATTAAAAAAAATATTAATCACAGGGCCAGAGAGATAGCATGGAGGTAAGGCGTTTGCCTTTCATGCAGAAGGTCATTGGTTCGAATCCCGGCATCCCATATGGTCCCCCGAGCCTGCCAGGAGTGATTTCTGAGTGTGGAGCCAGCAATAACCCCTGAGCACCCCCCCAAAAAAATATTAACCACAATTATTTTAAAATCAGTTTCTGAGTATTTCTTTTATGAACCATCTGTATGTTTCTATTTGCTTATTATAGTTTCTGTCTTACCAGGAATCATCTCCTTGTTTTCTCTTACAATTGTCTGTAAACTATCTTCTATCCTTTCTAGGATTTCAGTGAGAAAGAACAAAGTATGCAGTCTACTCAGTTTTCCCTCTTGAATCTTGGGAGTTCTGCTTTACCCACCACTCTCCCTCCTATTACCAGGTTGTACGAGGATCATGTTCCAATGTTTCCCCCACTTCATTTTAGGTCAGTCAACAAGGGACAGCCCCTGTGAGGTCTTTACCGCAACCAAGCTCAGAGTGCAAAATTTTGCTTACTACGAACAATGATAATTGCCATCATTTCAAAACCTTTGCCTCAGTTCATCAAAGCCAAATCCTATTAGAACAACTTATTATAGTACAGTTCCATTTTTGAAAAGTTAGCAGGCCAAATGTAAGGAAGAAAGTTATAAATGAATTTGCTGATTGGTGGCTGAAATTCTAAAAGTCAATTCAGAGCATAAACTCTTAGGTCAGAAATAAATGGCATTGGTGGCAGGAAAAAGCTTATGGAAAGGAAAACCATGAGACAAGATGGAAGCAGAATTTGCCATTAAAGTCACAGATACCATAGTTGCATAAGACATGTTCAGAAATACATGTGCCCTCTCATGCTCCTAAATGCAGACTCTCCATCCTATAGTGGCCATACCTTAAGGAGACAGGCCCAAGGCTATGAGATAAACTCTGAGTGGACACCTCACCATCCCAACTATGGGAGCATTCACTTTTCTGGGGTTTTGGTTTTGGTTTGGCTTTTTTTTTTTTTTTTTTTTTGATTTCTTCCTGGCTCTGTGGCTCTATGCTCAGGGATCACTCTTGGAGGGACTTGGGGCACAATTAGGGTTGTTAGTGATCAAACCTGGGTCAACCATGTGCAAGGCTAGTGCCTTATCCAGTGTACTATCACTCCAGCTCCTTCACTTTTCAGGCAACATCTGTACTCACTCCTTTCTTCATCTAGCTCTGTGTTTCTGCAAGTGGACAATACTGCCCTCCAGGGGGCCCAGAGGAGGCTCAGCTACAGAGGGGTGAAGGCTGCTGCACAGAGCCTTCTAATTTGCCAGTTGTAGATTTCCAGGGGTAACTAAGTAACCTCTTTTCTGAAAGAGGGCTTGAAGGCCACCTAAATTTGGGAACCTCTGTCCTAGATCATTGTCCTAAGTGTTTTTCTTCCCCACCCTATACTGGTTTCTTTTTACTAATCTAGAAATCTAAAAAGATATGTATAGAACTGAGTTTACAGAACTATCTTAATTTCATGAAAGAAAACTAATAGTTTCATTGAAGTTTCAAAATAACTTTAAGGAAATAACATGCTAATTTTATAATTTATTTAGTCCTCTATTATTTTCAGTAATCACAGCATTTCACATTGCCTTTAATAGTTATTCTGATAATATCTTTGTATTCTGTATGTGTTCCTTGGGTGAAATCAAATCAGAGGTATTATTTTAATCTAATAATTCCTTCTGTTATATACTATGTTTATTCCATCATCCCAATACCATCTGCAAATCGTAAATTCGAATTCCTCTATTTAAAAGTCCAAGTGTCTTAAGGAAGATTTAAAAATAGTAATTTAAAATTATAAGCAAAGCTGATGTCTTTATCCCTTTTAACTGTAAAATAGGAAACAATTATTTTATGTCCTTTTCAAACTTAAAGTAGAGAAAAAAACAAATTTTCAAACCAATTTATACTTCTGTCGAGTGTACAATTAATTCTATTTGAATATTTAATTATTGAATTTTAATTTCACACAGTTTTAAATACATGGGAAGTAGTCATCTGAAAAAAACAAGTAAGCAGAGCAATCCGAACTTAAACTTAAATTCTATTCATCAGAACTAATACCCTCAAACTTTAAACATTTTTGCAGCATAATACACCCAAATATTAAAACCATTCCACATGCTTTAGTAGAAACTTAAAATTGAAAACATTTTTACCTGGAAATCTAAACTAAGTAGACTTTTCTTGGTGTCATTTAAGTCTCCAGCTGAAAATGAAACAAAACCAGAACTTTCTTTAAAAGAAAAAAAAAAAGAACAGAAGAGAATGTTGAAAAATGTTAACTGACTGCTTAGTGAAATCTAAAATAACCGCTTCCCTGGGGAATAAGTGCCTTTCAGTTCTTCGTGTGAAATATCAGCCAACGGAGTAATGAGGGAAATTCTTACCAAGAGAAATATTTTTTTCTAAGTACCAGGAAACATGGGAAGCAGCAAGGGGGAAAAAGCATTAGTCTGTAGTCAGAGAAGGCGGAATTGGAAGGGCAAAAAATGGAGGTCAGCTAAGAAGCCTTCGGTTTCAGAAACTATTTGCAAAATACGTAAATGTTCCTACTACCTGGGAGCTCTCATATGAGCTTTGTCAGGCCGCAAAGTTGCATTTGCTAAGCTGGATGATTGGGGTGCCTCATATTGGTTCCGTCCTCCCTTTGTTCACCACCCCCCTCGCCCCCCCACCCCCCCACCCCCGTCTCCCACTCAATAATGTTAACAATACGAAAAGCTGTGCCGTGTCTGTTATGTAGAGTTTCGCAATTTTTCATCTGAAAGTAAGCACAGCATGTAAGGCCTGTGAAGCTTCCATTAACTATTTTATGGTGATCAGGTGTCTGGTTTTGCTTCAGTTTCTTCCTGTGCAAATGTGTGGTCTGGGTTCACCCACATTACTGCTTACAGAGGATCAGTGCCCACTATTTCTAACTTCTTTGCAACTGCATTTGTCAGATCATCTTTTCCATTTCTGCTATAGAAACAATGATTAACATCCCAGCTTGTACCTGTCATAGATAAGGTAAATCCCACTTTAAGATTCTTTTGTTTTGTTTTGTTTTTTGTTTTTTGTTTTTGTTTTTGAGTCACACCCAGCAGTGCTCAGGGGTTACTTCTGGCTCTACGCTCAGATCGCTCCTGGCAGGCTCGGGGGACCATGTGGGATGCTGGGATTTGAACCACTGTCCTTCTGCATGCAAGGCAAACGCCCTACCTCCGTGCTATCTCTCCGGTTCTCCACTTTAAGATGCTTATGCTTTTCCTCAGGAGTCGCTCCATAGCGACAGATAGAGCTTCATTTTTGTATGCTCAAAATTTTTAAATTACCAAGAAATATAAAATTAAGTTGATGGACTGAACATACAAGCCACCCAAATCCCTAAAAACAACAAAAAGTTTTCTTTTTTGGGGGGCAGGGGTTGTTAGGACTCGTACCTCACTATGCTCCTGGAGATGCTCCCAGTGTTCAGAGGTTGTTCCTCATGATGCTCAGGAACCATGTGCAGTGGATCTACTCTAGGCTTCCCACATGTAAAGCATGTGCTCCAGCCTGTTGTGCACTCTCTGGCCCCTTTGGGGGCTGACATACCTACCTGTGTTCAGGCGTTACTCCTGAATCACACCTACTGAGCTTGGGGGATCTTATGGGATGTGATAATCGAACTGGGTCAGACACATGCAAGCAAGAGTCTTTCCTGCTGTACTGTTGCTCTAGCCCCATCTGGCCCTCTATTTGCTTGGGGAGACTTTTGTTGTTCTGGGGCCATATTGAGTGTTGGTTAGGGATTACTCCAGATTCTGTGCTCAGGAATTATTTCTGGTGGTGCTCAAAGGACCATATATGGCAATGGTCCTCAAACTACAGCCCACAGGCCACATATTGTATTTATTCCCATTTTGTTTCTTCACTTCTAAATAAGATATATGCAGTGTGCATAGAAATTTGTTCATAATTTTTGTTTTTGCTATAATCTGGCCCTCCAACAGTCTGAAGGACAGTGAACTGGCCCCCTGTTTAAAAAGTTTGAGGACCCCTGATATATGGTATCAGGGATTGAACTCCATCAGCTGTGTATAAGGCAGGTGCATTAACCTCTGTACTCCTCTCTGGACCTAGCTAACTTTTCGAAGATAAGAAACTTTTAGACGGAGAGATAGCACAGCTGTGTTTGGTCCATATGGTCCCCCCCCCGTGCCTGCCAGGAGCTATTTCTGAGCAGACAGCCAGGAGTAACCCCTGAGCAACACCAGGTGTGGCCCAAAAACCAAAAAAAAAAAAAAATTTGGTGATGTTCTGTATGATATTTTTGTTTTTTAGAAATTCCTTAGTCTGAAGGTACAATAAATTCTATAGGTATTTGGGGTTAGAAAATATAGACCCAACAGTAGTAGAATTTGTAAGGAAACCTCACTCAAAAGTAGCAGGGCCTATGAGCCCAAAACTCATGTATCCAGGACATATTCTGATTTTTTTTACGCTTTTACTCCCAATTTAACTCTTGTTCATACCTACTTGATGTCTGATAAAGTTCTTATCACTTGATGTCTGATGAAGATGGATTATCTCCATCCTCAGAACACTAAGTATTAATCTTGCTCAGTTGTAACAACAAAGAAAAAAATATTTGTAATTAATCAACATTATGCATATATTAAAATAACAAAGCCTAAAATGCTGATAGTGCTTTTGTGGGTTTTTTTCTTTGAGCCACAGTTGGCAGAGTTCAGGGATTGTTCTTAGCTTTGTGCTCAGAGGTCATTTCTGGGAGGATTTAGGGGACCATATGGGATGCTGGGGATCGAATTTAAGTCAGCCACATGCAAAGCAAGTGCACTATCTCCTGTAATACAGCTGGAGCCCTGACAATACTATTTACTATCAAAAATGTAAAATAGGGATGGAAATAGCTCCAGTAATAGAGTACCAAGGGGCTGAAGCAATACAAAAGGATTGCCTTGCATGTGGCCAACCTGGGTTCAATCTCCAGCATCCCTTACGGTTTCCTCAAACCCTCCCTGAGCATAGAGCCAGGAGTATTACAGGTGTGTCCCAAGAACAAACAAACAAAAAAGATAATAATAATAATAATAATAATGTAGAGCACATGTGTGAGGTCCTGGACTCAAGCCTTGGCACCTAATACCCCCACCCCAAAACCATCAGATGTAGCCCTGGTGGCCCTTGAGAACTGTCACAGTGGCTCTTATAGCTCCCAAATAGCTTTGCTGCTCGAGTGCCCTGAACTCCAAACCCTCACACTTACGTTAAGGAGTAGCTCAGCATTTCCTTACCCCTTCCACTACTGGGAACAGCCCCTATTGAAAAATAAATGGATAAAAATGCCCTCTGGACTCTTATGTTCATTGCAGCATTATTTACAATAGCCAGAATCTGGAAATAACCCAAGTGCTTGACAACAGATTAGTGTCTGAAGGAACTGTGGTACATCTACACAATGGAATACTATGCAGCCATTAGGGGGAAAATGAAGCTTGCTTATATATGAACGAACATGGAGATTATTGAGCTGAATGAAATGAGTGAGAGGGAGAGGGATGGACATAGAATAATTTCACTTATCTGTGGGGTATAAAGGACAGCAATGGTACTAATATCCAAAGACAATAGAGAATGAGACATTAACATGACAATGTTAATGAGTAGGAGAAGTAGAATGCCTGTCTCAAATACAGGCAGGGGGTGGGGAAGGAGGAGATAGGGGGCATTGGTGTGGGAATGTTGCACTGGTAAGGGGGGTGTTCTTTGTATGAGTGAAACCAAACTACAATCATGTTTGTAATCATGGTGTTTATAAAAAAAAAGAGATTGGGGCCGGAGAGATAGCATGGAGGTAAGGTGTTTGCCTTGCATGCAGAAAATGGTGGTTCGAATCCCGGTATCCCATATGGTTCCCCAAGCCTGCTTGGTGTGATTTCTGAGCATAGAGCCAGGAATAACCCCTGAGCACTGCCGGGTGTGACCCAAAAACAAACAAACAATAAAAGAAAAAAAAAAGGCTGGTCTGATGGCAGTGGTTTATCAGAACTTATTAACGTTAGTATTACAAAAGTTGGTATATAGACCCCCCCCATTGCTCAATTTGACTGGCTAGGGAAAAAAAGAAAAAAATTAAAAAGAACTAATAAACATCTAAATATTCGGAGTATCTATAAAATAAGTTGAGTTGCCAGAAATTATTAAATCAAAAGTATACTGATAGCGGGGCTGGAGTAGTGGCTCAAGCGGTAGGGTGTTTGCCTTGCATGTGCTAACCTAGGATGGACTGTGGTTTGATCCCCAGTGTCCCATATGGTCCCCCAAGCCAGGAGCGATTTCTGAACACATAACCAGGAGTAACCCCTGAACATTAATGGGTGGGGCCCAAAATCAAAAACAAAACAAGACAATTTTTATAAAGAGTAAAATCATGTAACACTGTGATTATATTAGTACTTTACTTTCCTTAAATAGTATTTAAGTATGCATTAAAAATATATATGGGGGCGGCGAGATAGCATGGAGGTAAGGCACTTGCCTTTCATGCAGAAGGACGGTGGTTTGAATCCCGGCATCCCATATGGTCCCCCGTGCTTCCAGGGGCGATTTCAGGAGTAACCTCTGAGCGCTAACGGGTGTGACCCCAACCCCCCCCCAATAAAATAAAAAAAATATATGCTAGGGCCCGGAGCGGTGGTACAAGCCTTAGGGTATTTGCCTTGCATGTGCTAGCCTAGGAAGGACCGAGGTTCGATCCTCCAGCGTCCCATAACCCTGGTCCCCCAAGACAGGAGCGATTGCATAGCCAGAAGTAACCCCTGAGCATCACCGGGTGTGGCCCCAAAACCAAAATAAAATAAAATATATATATGCCAGGGGCCAGAGAGATAGCATGGAGGTAAGGCATTTGCCTTTCACTCAGAAGGTCATTCGTTCAAATCCTGGCATTCCATATGGTCCCCTGAGCCTGCCAGGGATGATTTCTGAACATAAAGCCAGGAGTAACCCCTGAACGCTGCCGGGTGTGACCCAAGAACCAAATATATGCTGGGGCCAAAGCAGTGGCGCAAATGGTAAGGTGTCTGCCTTGCACACGCTAACCTAGGATTGCGGTTTGATTCCTGGGCATCTCATATGGTTCCCCAAGCCAGGGGCAATTCTGAGCACATAGCCAGGAGTAACCCCTGATTGTCACCAGTGTGGTCCAAAAACCAATATATATATATATACACATTTAAGAAATGTACCTCATTAAAGTCCTTGGTAAACATAAAAAAGAAAAGTGCAACATGCAAATTTAGCAATGCACTTGGTGCTCACTTTAAAAGAATTTAAGTCCTTGTGTGTGGTAGTCTGCTAACCTAATATGATCCAAATTGCAATTGCTATAGTTTAGGAATCAACTAGTGAAAACTAAAGAATGCAATATTAAATCAGTTATGAGGTAGAAGAAAAAAGAACAAAAGGAAAAAAAAGAAGCAATTATCAGTAGAGAAAGGATAGATGAAAGGGGAGCCAAGGAAGTTTTAAGACAGTGAAAGTGAGTATTGACTTGTTCTCATACAGTGGGTGTCATTATACACTTTTCCAAATCCACAAAAACCCCAATAGACAAGTATAAGCCCTATTGTAAACTAGATTTTAGGTACTGAATACATGTACAGTCATCAGTTGTAACAAATTACTAGTATTTAAATATGTATATATAGTAAAAAATTGTGACAAAAAGCTCTAATATAAACTATAGATTTTAGGTACTGAAGACATGTAGTGTTAACAGTGGTGCTAAGGGGATATTGATGTGGGATGTGCTTATATCGGATGGGATGTTATTTGAGGAGGCTTTCCTACCAATAGTGTTTCTCCTGGGATATAGAACCTCATCCATCTCTGAAAGAATGTCTCAAGTAAAGCACTTTCAAGCTAACCATGAAAACTGACAGGAGGGTAAAAATTAACCCTTGTGGGCCCGGAGAGATAGCACAGCGGCGTTTGCCTTGCAAGCAGCCGATCCAGGACCAAAGGTGGTTGGTTCGAATCCCGGTGTCCCATATGGTCCCCCGTGCCTGCCAGGAGCTATTTCTAAGCAGACAGCCAGGAGTAACCCCTGAGCATCGCCGGGTGTGGCCCAAAAACCAAAAAAAAAAAAAAAAAAAAAAGAAAAAGAAATTAATCCTTGTATATTACTAGACAACAGTGGGAAATAAAGTATGCAGAATTGTCCACAATATAAGCAAAGGTAAAGTGAAATTTCTCGCTGGAGAGTACAGGGGTTAAGGAACTTGCCTTGTTGTAGTTGTCCCCAGCTCAATCCCTGCTCCCCCAAGCATCACTAGAAATGATCCCTGAGGACAGAGCCAGGAGTAGTTAGAAAACATAGATATAATCTTCCCCCAGAGACTAGAATGATGGAGTTTTATGAGATAAAATACAGGTTCTGCTTATAGTGCTCTTGGATTTGATCTCCAGCAGCAAATGATCCTTGAGCACTGCCAGAAGCAACTCCTGAGCACCACGCCAGGAGTAGTTGATGTGGATCCAAAAAAAAAAAAAAATCAAAATTTCCAAACAGTACATGGAAAAGCTTCCTTCCTTCCTTTCTTCCTTCTTTCCTTCCTTCCTTCCTTCCTTCCTTCCTTCCTTCCTTCCTTCCTTCCTTCCTTCCGGCAGCAGCTTTCCTTCCTTCCTTCCTTCCTTCCTTCCTTCCTTCCTTCCTTCCTTCCTTCCTTCCTTCCTTCCTTCCTTCTTCCCTCCCTCCCCCTCCCTCCCTCCCTCTTTCCTTCTTTCCTTCCTTTCTTCCTTCCTTTTCTCTAAACATAAAATGAATCAGAAAGAAAGCCAAGAGAGATAACTCCTAAAGCTAAGTGCATGCAGAAGACCCAGATAGGATCCCTGACACCATGAAGTGTCCCCCAACTACTGCAGGGAGAAACCCGAGTACCACCAGGTGTAGCCCCACTCCAAAAAAAAAAAAAAAAAAATAACTCCCAAACACAAATATAATGAATTAATCACTAGTATTTGACTAGAAAACAGATTGTTAGGGACAAACTAAGTGATGACATCTAATCCTGTATTTTATAATGTGTTGAACTGTTACTAACCAGATGAGGTTGGGAAGGGTGTCCTTTAACTTGTTGGTGTTGGCACTATAATATGTGTGAGTTAAGCTACATTTAGGTGTGAACCACCAGTGGTATTGCTAGTTGATATAGGTATTTTGTTTTGTTGTTTATGGTGGAGGAGCTACACCCAGTGGTTCTCAGGACTTACTCCTGGCTGAGTGCTCAGGGATCACTCGTGGTGGGCTCAGGAAATGCTGGGGAGCAAACACATGTTGGCTGCATGCAAAGAAAGCACCCTACCCACTGCACTACCACTCCAGCCCCAGGTGTCACTGTATTAAAGAAGACTTAAACAGTCATAGAAAGAAGTAATGGGGTAACAGCACAGAAAAGTAGTAATAATGAACATGTCAAAACTGGCAGGCTGCTGGAACTGAAGCACTAGCACATTGGGTAGGGCATTTGTCTTGCTTATGGTCCATCAATTGGGTTTGATCCTCAGCATCCAATATGATGCCCCAAGCCTGCTAAGAGTGATTTCTGAGCAGAGCCAGGAGTAATCTCCGAGCACTGCCAGTTGTAACCCAGAAAATGGCAAAAGGAAAAAAAGACTGCAGGTTGCAGAAAACCAAACTACAGTTTTTGAGGTCTCTGCTCTAAAATTTTGTGGTTCCATGGGTTGTACATGAGTCAACTGAAGAAACTGTTATAATCACACTAGTACATGGAAAATGCTTGTTGTGGAATTTCCTTCCTTTTATTATTGTAGCCACATCTATATCATGAAATTTGTCTCTGACAACTTGCAGGTTTGGGGTAATGGCCATTAGACCAGTTATGAACAGGCCCTTCAGTAAGAAAGAACTTCCGGGGCCGGAGAGATAGCATGGAGGTAAGGCGTTTGCCTTTCATACAGAAGGTCATCTGTTCGAATCCCGGCGTCCCATATGGTCCTCCGTGCCTGCCAGGAGCGATTTCTGAGCTTGGAGCCAGGAGTAACCTGAGCACTGCCGGTGTGATCCAAAAACCACACACACAAAAAATAACAAAAATAAACAACCCAAAGAAAGAACTTCCATAGTTTGACATAGTTCTTATTAAAACACATAAACACAACAACAACAACAACAACAACAAAGCACTAATGTGCCAGGAAACTAGCTCAAAAGACACACATTACCTTGTGGGTGTTAGTTTCTGAGTCTTATCCTCTGTACATTTTTTCCCTCGAGAAGCTTTGGATTTAGTTTTGGTGTCCCCAGCATTACTGGGTACCCTGAATGCTGCTTGGAATGCCAACCCCTCCCCCCCAATTCACTCCTCATTATATCTCCAAGAAAATTGGAAGTAGGGCCTAATATAGTTCAATAAGTAGATCATTTTCCTAACACATGGCTGACCAGGTTTGTTCTTTAGCAATCCTATGGGTCTCCCCACCCCCTGCGCGCGCACACACACACACACACACATGCACACACACACACACACACACACTCACACACACACACAAGTGGAAGCATATATCCATATTAATACAAATTTTCCTCTGTGTGCTGCTATATATTTAAGAACCAAACTATTCAAACAACCCAAATACTCATCCACTAATGAATGAACTGACATGTTATTTATATCAAGGAATTTTCATGACACTGAAATGGAGCCCTTATAGACTCCATTGTACATGAACCTCAAAAAAACATGATAGGGGAGACTCAGGGCTCAACATTATCTTCCTTGTGGCTATGAGGCCATAATCTGGAAGACCAGACCTATGGTTCCTTCAGCTCATCTGTCTGGGCTCCCCAGCTCTGCCACAGAACCTGCACTCTATCCTCCAGCAAGTCCATAACTATTTGTAGGATTCATGATAGGATTGCAACCCCCAAAATGTGAGTGCCACAGCAGGCAGGGGTAAAAATGTACCAAAGATTAGTAATGAGGTTTATCCCCACTGTGAATACAATGAAATTTCTGACCCTGGAAAAGATTTTAATGCACCCTATATATTAAAATAGTTGCTACCCAATATAGAAATTCTGAACTCACACAACTCAACAATAAAAGCAAGGAATTCATTCAAAATAAAAATAAGCAGTAGCTGGAGAAATAGTACAGGAGGTAAGATGCTTTTCTTGCATGTAGCTAACCCCTTTTTTATCCCCATCACCAAATATGGTCCAGTATCCCCCAACACTGCAATTCAGGACTCAATCCTGAGCATAGAAAATGGTAGAGAAATGTCATGAGAAGTGATTTTTTTTTCCCCTCTGGTGATGAAGAGTGGGGTTGAGGAGCCTACAGAATTCTGCTGCATGTTCTCTCCTGACAGTTCCGCCTGACTTGGGGCCATATCAGTGCAAAAGTGCTCATAGTTCTGCTTTGGTTCAAGTAGACCCAAAAGAATGCAATGGAACAGCTTCTTTCTGAAAAAGGCTGCCACACCCTGTGAACTAAAAACATCAGGGAAATCTGTTTAGCTTTTTTCTAACCCAGAGACGCCTTCTAAATTGGGTTGGGGTGGGGGATGGGGTAAAGACAAAAAAACAAGTTGGAAAAATTTTAATAATAAAAATCAAATTTTATATAAAAATTATTATGAAGTCACCTCCTGGCTTCAAGCTTCTCCTCAGCCTCATCTGTTTATTTGTTTGTGGCCATTCCTGACATTGCTTAGACCTTACTTCTGGCTCCTAAGTCAGGGATCACTCCTGGCAGAATCAGGGGATCATATGAGGTTCAAGGGATCAAGCACAGGTTGGCCACATGCAAGGAAAATGCCCTTCCTGCTATTCTATCACTCTGGCCCCTCAGCCACATCTAAGCAACCTCTTTGGGCCTCTGGTATGCTCTCAGATGAACAGAATAGAGGTTTGCACACAGCCTGGAAAAGGGGCCAGGAACTCTGTTCCAAGTTCCATGGCTTGGAACTCTGGGGATTTGGCCAGGTACCCAGAACAGCCCAGAGAGCATGTGGTTGCCTGGTTTAGTGGGTGTGTAAACTAAGGAGGGTGAGCACAGAATTGCATTTTGGGAGGTGACCCCTTCTTGCCCAGAATGCCTAGAATTAGAAACCAAGAAGACTCATAATTATAATTGTAGTTTCAGAGAATAAAATATTCTGGGTTGAGAACTGTAGAAATATGGTCAATCTTTGAAGAGATCCCCCTCTCATGTAGTGATTCCTGAAAGTGATGTTCTGTATGATATTTCTGTTTTTTAGTGGTCTTTTCTCCTGAAATATGGAAAAGTATATCCTAAGGGTAACCCACATCAAGAAATCCATGTAGAAATCACCTCATTTAAAGAATACACATCAAGTAATAAGAGATAAATAGAAGGTAGATTCTCAGTGCATTATGATAAAGAATGTCTTCATGATTGGCTCATGCCACAGGGGCAGCATCTAGCAAAGAGGTCAAGGGACTCAGCATGAGTCCTCAGGATGGAGCAGGAGGAGGCCGCTATGATCCAGATATTAATTCTTTTCTTTTTGGTGGTGCAATGTAGTCACCTGGCATTACTCAAGGCTCACTGGTGGCTCTGACTCAGGGATCACTCCTGGTGGGATTCAGAGGATCATAAGTGGCTATATGAATTCTTACTTCCCAGGTATCCACTCTTTGGACTCATGATCTAAATTCACTTTGAGAGGTACCATATTGAAGGAAATGACTGTGTATCTGCGGTTGTAGGTGCTATCCTTGGAACCTTGAACGCGAATTTGGCAATTTACTTCATTTTAGTTTTATCTTTTTTAGCTTATAATTAATAAACTTTACTGAACTAGAAAGAATCTTCTTTTTCTCTACTCATGGAAAAGCAATTACAGGAAATGGCTCCAGATGTTCACTTCTCATTTGTTCCTGTCAAGTACAATTCCGCTGCCCCCAGCAATTCAACATTCTCCTTTTTTGTTTTTATTTCCATATTGAATTGTCCTGGCTCCCTTTTTATTCTGATTGTTTTGTTCTTTGATTTGGGGCCATGGCCAGCAAGGGCTATTCCTAGCTCTGTGTTCATGAGTGACCCACTGTAAGTTCGTCTTAAAGTTTGTCAGCCTTGTTTATTCCTTTTAAAAACTGTCTGGTTTCATTTACTGTAACTTTTTGTTATTTTCTTGATTTCTATCTCCTGATATCTGCTCTTATTATTTCTTTCCTTTTGCTTACTTTGAGATTCAGTAGTTGTTCTTTATCTAGTTTCTCAAGATGTAATATTAGGTTATTGACTTCAGGTTTAGCCTGTTTCCTGATGTATACCCATATTGTTGTGAATTTCCTCCTTGATACTACTTTTTCTGTGTTCCATAGATTCTGATAGTTTGTGTCTTCATTCTCATTCATTTCAAGGAATTTTTTTCTTTTTGCTTAATTTATTTTGTTTTGGGGAGTCATAGCCAGTGATGCTCAGGGGTTACTCCTGGCTCTACACTCAAGAATCACTCCTGGCAGTACTCGAGACCATATGGTATGTCAGGTATTGAAGCTGGGTTGGCTGTGGTACAAGGCAAATGCCCTACGTGCTGTACTATTGTTCTGGCCCCTATTGCAAGAAATTTTCCTTCCGGGGCCGGAGAGATAGCATGGAGGTAAGGTGTTTGCCTTTCATGCAGAAGGATGGTGGTTTGAATCCCGGTATCCCATATGGTCCCCTGTGCCTTCCAGGGGCAATTTCTGAGCACAGAGCCAGGAGTAACCTCTTGAGCACTGCCGGCTGTGACCCCCCAAAATTTTTTTCTTCCACTGGAAAAAACTTATTGTGCATCTTTATAAAATCTTTTTCTTTTTGAAAGAGAGTAGTGGAGAGAACAAGCAAAAGAGGGAAAAGAGCAAGAGAAAAGAGCAAGCATAAAAGGAGGGAGAGGAGAAAGCAATATTGAGAGAGAGGGACGGAGGGAGGAGAGATCTTGATCAATAAGAGAACAAGAGAAGATAGTGAGCAAGTGTGAGTGAGGAAAGAGCTAAAATCTTTTTTTTTTCTATTTTTTATTATAACACTGTGATTTACTGAGTTGTTTATAACACAGTCATTTTAGGCATTCAGTGTTCAAATATCAATCCCACCACCAGTGTAAGCTTATCTTCATCAGTGTCCCCAAAACACCATAGCCTTTGTGTAGGTACAAATTAACTTCATATTGTTTGTTACAACACAAATGGAATTATCAAAACTTAGATCAAGGGCCAAGAGATAGCACAGTGGTAGGTCATTTGCCTTGCACGCAGCTGTAGGATAGATGGTGGTTCGAATTCCAGTAGCCCATATGGCCCTCCTGGCCTGCCAGGGGTGATTTCTGAGCACAGAGCCAGGATTAACCCTCCCCACACCCAGCTCTGCCAGTGTGACCCAAAAACAAACAAATAAAAACTTAGATCAACAAGGATCAATTCGTTTTTTTCTGTTTCCCACAAATTCTGATAATTTATGTCTTCGGTCTTATTTGTTTCTAGGAGTCTTTTGATTTCATCTCTGATCTGTTGTCATAAAATTATAGACACCTGTAAAATCACTTTACTTTCACCTTTTCTGAGTTAAGAGGACCTACTGCCAATCCTTTTCAGGCTCTTCCAGGAAACTTGAAACAGAAGTAGTTTTTTTTTTTGTGTGTGTGTGATTTTTGGGTCACACCCGGCAGTGCTCAGGGGTTACTCCTGGCTCCATGCTCAGAAATTGCTCCTGGCAGGCACGGGGGACCATATGGGATGCCGGGATTCGAACCGATGATCTTCTGCATGAAAGGCAAACGCCTTACCTCCATGCTATCTCTCCGGCCCCAGAAGTAGTTTTTATAACGTTAACATTACCCCGATACCAAAAGAAGACAGATACCACAAGAAAAGATAACTACAGACTACTATAGTTATCCTTGATGAACATAGATACAAAGATCCTCAACAAAATCCTGGCAAATAAGATCGATCCAATGTCTCATCAAGATCATACAGAGATGCAAGGATGTTATAACATAAGCAAGTCGATCAACATGATACATCATATCAACAAAAGGAAAAATAAAAACTATATGATCTATCAATAGATGCATAGAAATCATTTTATAAAGTCTAACACCAATTCATGATAAAAACTCAACAAGATGGGAATGGAAGAAACTTTTCTCAATATAGTCAAGGTCATTTATCACAAGACCATGGCAAATATTATATTCAATGGGGAAAAATTGAAAGCTCTTTCTCTAAAATCTGGCACAAGATAAGGTTGCCCTTCTTGCACTACTCCTATTCAACATAGTACTGGAAGTACTTGCCATAGCAGTCAGGCAAGAAAAAAGATATCTAGGACATTCATATAGGAAAGGAAGAAGTCAAGCTCTTACTGTTTGCAGAAGATGCTATATTTATAAAATCTAGAATACCAAAATTCTGCTAGAAACAATAGATTTGTATAGCAAAGTGCTAGTTACAAAATTATCACACAAAAATCAATGGCCTTAAATATACAAATAATGATAGAGAAGAAATTGGCATTAAAATAACAATCCCATTCACAATAGTACCAAACGGGCCCGGAGAGATAGCTCAGCGGCGTTTGCCTTGCAAGCAGCCGATCCAGGACCAAAGGTGGTTGGTTCGAATCCCAGTGTCCCATATGGTCCCCCGTGCCTCCAGGAGCTATTTCTGAGCAGACAGCCAGGAGTAACCCCTGAGCACTGCCGGGTGTGGCCCAAAAACAAAACAAACAAAAAAAAAAAACACAATAGTACCAAAAAAACTCAAATACCTTGACATCAACTATAGATGTGAAGGAGCTATACAAAGACAACAACAAGTGGCCAGAGAGATAGCAGGGCAGTAGGGTGTTCGCCTTGTACACAGCCGATCTAGGACAGATGGTGATTCCAATCCCAGCATCCCATATGGTTCTTTCTCTCCATTCCACATATATTTGATCTTTCCTCTAATCTCTTTTGGAGCCAAAGAAATAGTTAATGGGGTAGGGTGCTTACCTTGCATCCAGTCACCAGATAGTCTCCCTGCCAGAAGTTATATCTGAGCACAAACCCAGGAGTCAGCTCTTAGCATAGCCAGGTTTGACCCCCCCAAAAATAAAGCTCTCACATATAATACTAATGAATACCGTAATACTGTGTGCCTTGTCTTCAAGGTCACTAACCCCATTTTCACTTTATTCTAGCCAGCTGTTGAGTCTACATGTATTCTTAGCTCCTCATTTCTTTTTTTTTTAGATGAGTTCCTTAATTTTTTCCATTGGTCTTTCTTTGATTTTACTGAATCTCTCTTCCCAGGATTTTCTCAGCTCAGTAAATATCAAGAAGATTGTTCCTTTGAAATCATTGTTGGGCTGTGTCAAAAGTTCTAAAGTAGGGCCCGGAGAGAGCATAGCGGCGTTTGTCTTGCAAGCAGCCGATCCAAGAACCAAAGGTGGTTGGTTCGAATCCCGGTGTCCCATATGGTCCCCCCTGCCTGCCAGGAGCTATTTCTGAGCAGACAGCCAGGAGTAACCCCTGAGCACCGCCGGGTGTGGCCCAAAAACCAAAAAAAAAAAAAAAAAAAAAAGGTTCTAAAGTACTAGAGGAACTTCCTGGGCTTCTGTTCCCATCCATTGATGTGACTAAATTCCTTCACTGCTGCTGCTAGCTTTTGGTCCGGTTGTGTTAGAGAACTAACTTCTTTGAGTTCTCTGGAGGAGAGTGGATGTGCAGGTTGCGAAATATGAAGAAATGAGAGACCATACAATGTATGTGGGAGAACAGCATGTTCTAAAATTTTGATGTCAGAACCAGGGGTATATTGCTAGCCACAGGTATGAAGAATGCTCATGTCTGTAAAGCGCACATGTCATCTAGTAAGCAGAAACATTATCAGTATCTGTTGTTTGATTTACAAAACAATTTACCTGGCTAGGGTGGTACTCAGACCTGATGATTAGATCTATGGTATATTAAGTAAGAATCCTGAGTTAAAAAGGAGAAGGTTAATTTTAACATATCAAAGCAGTTCCTGTCCAGCTAACCTCAGATGTAAATTAGGGGAGTAGCAAGGAGCTGAATTTCTCTATCATACTTCCTATTTTTTTTTTTTTTTTGGTTTTTGGGCCACACCCGGTGACGCTCAGGGGTTACTCCTGGCTATGTGCTCAGAAGTCGCTCCTGGCTTGGGGGACCATATGGGACGCCGGGGGATCGAACCGCGGTCCGTCCGAGGCTAGCGCAGTCAAGGCAGGCACCTTACCTTTAGCGACACCGCCCGGCCCCTTCTCTTTTTTTTTTTTTTTTTCATACTTCCTATTTCTTTTTTTTTTTTTTTTTTTTTTTGGTTTTTGGGCCACACCCGTTTGATGCTCAGGGGTTACTCCTGGCTATGTGCTCAGAAATCGCCCCTGGCTTGGGGGGACCATATGGGACGCCGGGGGATCGAACCGCGGTCCTTCCTTGGCTAGCGCTTGCAAGGCAGACACCTTACCTCCAGCGCCACCTACCCGGCCCCAATACTTCCTATTTCTAAGGGGAGAGTTTATTGTTTAAGGGGCAAATTGTGGGAGACAGACTATGTCAAAAAAAGGATTCTTGGGGCCAGAGAGATACCTTGGAGGTAAGGCATTTGCCTTGCTTGCAGAAGGACAGTGGTTCGAATCCCGGCATCCCATATGGTCCCCAAGCCTGCCAGGAACGATTTCTGAGTGTAGAGCCAGGGGGAACCCCTGAGTGCTGCCGGGTGTGACCCCCCCTCCCCCCCAAAAAAAGGGATTCTTTTGCAATTCTTTTCCTGGTAAAAGTTCAACAGCCCAAAGCTACATTCTGACCAAACTTTTTTTGATGTTAATTCTGAGGTAAAAGTTAGTCAACAAGTACTCAAAGTCCTTTAGAGATGTCTCAAAAAGCAGGAACTGCAAGGGCATTTTTTTAAAATTTATTTTGCAAGGGCATTTTAAAGACAGGAAAGAAGTTGTTTTAAGTGTCTTTTTTGGCACTGAGTTTTCCAGATAAAGAGAAATTTAATCAAGGCTATATTTGCCTGTAAAAATCCTTATGTTAGGAAATAAAAGGTTTTACTATATACACACAAAATACAGCAGAAGAGAGATTCATATTTAAACCAATTAAATGTTCGTTATAAAGCATATGGAGTGTCAGTTTCATTAACAGATGTCTTGTCCAGTCATCCATATTGAAAGGGAAACTTCTCAGTGGGCCTACTAGTGAGATACTTCTCAGGAATTTTTGCCCAGCCATCCACAGTTGAGGGAAAAACTCAATGGGCCTTCTGACGAAATATTCCTTTAGAAATCTTGAGATTCCTCCTATGTAATGGGTGTGACACTTCACTTTTCTGTTATTCTTGGTGCTTCATGGGAGCTAAATGTGTAATGTGGTCTGACCATCATTTCACTTTTCCCATTCACAATCAGATTAGTGCTTCTTATCTACTGATTCCTGTAGCCACAGATGCCTTGTGAGGATTTCCTAATTGTTTGCAAGATCTAGCCACTGTCTGTGGTTCTAATTGGTGTGCATCTGAATAACAAACGGGATTTGTGGCATCTGTAACTACTATCGAGCAAAGGTCTAGCTGACCTGGGCTCACAGTTGCTGGCATCTGCCAGTTCATGTGGTATCACCTCACTTGGCCACTGACCTTACCAATCACAATGATTCAGAAGCCAATTTACAGAGATTTTTACATTTGTTGACACCAATTTGGGGGGTGAGTGCCTTGAATCATGGCTTTCTGGGTGGCTCTACCATAGCTAGGGTATCTATTACTTGCTCTAGTCTGGAATGAAAGCCCCTAGTCACATTTTCAGCAACAGCTGCTGACATTTGGTTTGTTGTTGGTTTTTTTTGTTTGTTTGTTTATATTTTGGGGTCAGAAGTTACTCCTGGCTCTGCACTCAGAAGTCGCTACTGGCAGGCTCCAGGGACCATATGGGATGCTGGGAATCGAACCTGGGTCCATCCCGGGTCAGCTGTATGCAAGGCAAATGCCCTACCACTATGCTATCACTCTGGGCCCTGTTGGGGACATTTGGACCATGTCTGTGCTGGGTGTTGTGTATGTAAATATTTTAGGGGATTATGTTACTGACCCTAACCTGATTGGTGATTGTGCCCTACCCTAGGGTGTGACCTGGCATTCTGCCCCCACCCAAGGGTAGTACCTGATTCTGCTTCCACCATTGGTTGGTATCTGATCCCACCATTGGGTGGTACCTGATTCTGGGGGATAAAAACAAGGGTCTGTGGAAGGTGAGAGGCTTTTTGCTGGAACTGAGGCTGAGTCTTTGGACTTCAGTCTTGTCCACCGAATAAAGCTAATATTTCCACAAGCCTGACTGTCTTCGAGCTGTTTACCCGCTGTTTCACCTCAGAACCTTCGGCTAGACAGGGTGGCAGACTCGTGCTCTGAGCTGAAGGGGAAAGACCTCATCTTCCATCCCTCCATCAGTCAATCTCTTCGGGGGCTGACATCAACACATGGGTACTGCTTGTTTCCTGCCTCTATTGCTATAGTGGATATGGGCACAAGACAAAGCCTTTTAGGAAACTTTGCACTCAGCATTCTCTGGTTTTGTTTGGAGATTAAGTCTATTGACCCCACTTCAGTGGAGCCCTGTATGGCGCTGGTGTTTACAGAAGATTCTATGGCTGCTTGAATCTCAAGGATGGGGCAGAGACATTGTTGGTGTTGGGCCATGACTGTGACTCATGGGGATGCTAAGCTTGGGGCCCTGCTTGGGAGGACTTACCTTGACAATGACTACCTTCAGTCTAGGTCAGGCATGGTCTCTCTCTCACCTACTGTTAGCTGAACAAATCCAGAGACTCTACAACTCCTGATTCCAGCACAGAATTGAATTCCTGAGAAGTCTGAGCTCTTAGCAGTACCTCAACAGAAAATGCCCCTTAAGAGAGAGCTGAGGGTCCCACTGGGTATGGCTTAGCTTGGTGATGGACCTTTCCTATTTGTGGTGGTAGCACACAGTCCCCCAATCTGTTTCTACTTATGCAGCACAGGAATAAAACTGACTTCATAAATTCTTTATGTCTGACCCCTTTCACTCTACCTAGCTGTTTCCTGTCCAGTCGCACCTTATCACGTTGCCTATCTCTTTTCTCTTCCAGACTCTGCTTTTCTTCTTCACCCAGGAGGGGGCACTCTTTATCTCTGCACTTTCTCCCATTTGTTTGTCCTGCAGAGTTGAATCTCCCTGCAGTGCTGGCTGTATTTCCATTGAGTTTTCTCAGTTCCTTTGTAGATACTGTGTTCTGTTCAGTTGCTGTTAATTGAGGGAGGTCAAACCCAACTGTACTTAGGACTTACTCCTAGCTTTGTGTTTAGGGATCACTCCTGGCAGTGTTCATCATAGGAATCAAGTAGGGGTGAACCATGTGCAAGGTCAGCCACTCCTTTACTATTGCTCTGGTCTGTTTGTTTTAGTGTGTTCCTTTTTTGTTTTGTTTTTGCTTTTTGTGGGGCTCACTAGGTAGAGCTCAGGGGTTACTACTGACTCTACACTCAGGAATAACTTCTGTTGTTGCTCAGGTGACCATTTGAGATGCTCAGAACTGAACCCACCAGGTTGGTTGCATGCAAAGAAAAGAGCCGTACATACTCCACTATCTCTCCAGCACCAATTTTGGTGTGTTCTTTGTGTTGAAATCCCAGGAATGGGAAATCACAGAATGATTCCTTTTTGGCCATATCTTGGCTATAGCCTCCTCTCCTTTTTCTTTTTCCCATCTCATTCATTCCTGTTGTAAACGCCATCCCTCTGGCTTTCCTTCTACCTTGAGCATGCCCTGCCAGACAGTCTAATCCTTGTTTACTCATTAAGTAAACAAGAATGAGCCCCTCTGGTAACTGCAATGCTTTTATACATGCCAATAAGTTGCAGGTCTATTTTAAGTTCTAAGTTGTTTCTTGAGCTTTATGTTCAAATTGCCAAATTCCATCTAGTCATCTGGCTTTTCTCTCTCAGACAGTGCCTCAGCATATTCAGAAAAACAAAATGTACATTGTCCTGTACTCAATATTCTTGGTAGAGAAGGGGTCTTAAATCTTTATTTCATCTCTGCTTTTTTTGGTTTGTTTTTTTGGATCACACCCGGCAGCGTTCAGGAGTTACTCCTGGCTCTACGCTCAGAAATCGCTCCTGGCAGGCTCGTGGGACCACATGGGATGCCGGGACTCAAACCACCATCCTTCTGCATGCAAAGCAAATGCCTTACCTCCATGCTATCTCTCCGGCCCTACTTTTTTTTTTTTTTTTTTTTTTTAGTATAGCTTTTTAAGTATATATGGATGTGGATTAAGATTGAGTTTAGAGGGGCCGGTGAGGTGGCGCTAGAGGTAAGGTGTCTGTCTTGCAAGCGCTAGCCAAGGATCAGGACCGCGGTTCAATCCCCCGTCGTCCCATATGGTCCCCCCAAGCCAGGGGCAATTTCTGAGCAAGCCAGGAGTAACCCCTGAGCATCAAATGGGTGTACCCCATAAAACCAAAAAAAAAAAAAAAAAAAAGATTGAGTTTAGAATGACTCTAGGAGGCCAGAGCGATAACACAGCAATAGAGCACTTGTCTTGCACGCAGCTGATCCAGGATTAACCTGGTTCGATCCCTGGCATCCCATATGTCCCCCAAGCCTGCTGGAGCAATTTCTAAGTACAGAGCCAAAAACTCAAAAATAAATTCAAAAATAAATAAATAGGGCCCGGAGAGATAGCACAGCAGCAGAGAGATAGCACAGCGGCGTTTGCCTTGCAAGCAGCCGATCCAGGACCAAAGGTGGTTGGTTCGAATCCCGGAGTCCCATATGGTCCCCCGTGCCTGCCAGGAGCTATTTCTGAGCAGACAGCCAGGAGTAACCCTTGAGCACCGCCAGGTGTGACCCAAAAAACCAAAATAAATAAATAAATAAATAAAACTTGGATCATGACTCTACAGCCAGGATATTATTTTCCTTACCAAACCAACCTGTTTTAAAACTTGTGATGGTCTGACAAAAGCTCAAAGTTAGATTACAGGAGAAATTTTGCACATAGAAAACTGCATTTGATACTTATAGTTTAATTTTCATTCTTAAAAATTTCAGAATAAGAGATAGCACAGCGGCGTTTGACTTGCAAGCAGCCGATCCAGGACCAAAGGTGGTTGGTTCGAATCCCGGAGTCCCATATGGTCCCCCGTGCCTGCCAGGAGCTATTTCTGAGCAGACAGCCAGGAGTAACCCCTGAGCACTGCCGGGTGTGGCCCAAAAACCAAAAAAAAAAAAAAAAATTTCAGAATAAGGAATATAAAGTAAAAGCTATAATTCATATTTGCCTGCACTTAGTTTTTTGGGGTTTTGGGGGGGTTGGGGTTTTTTGGTTGTTTTTTTTTTTTTTTTTTTTTTTTGGAGGGGTGGGCACAACCAGCGATGCTCAGGGGTCACTTCTGGCTGTGTGCTCAGAAATCACTCTGGCTTGGGCACCATTAGGGACGCCAGGAGATCAAACAACTGTTCGTCCTAGGTCAGCTGCATGCAAGGCAAATGCCCCACCACTGTGCTACCGCTCCGGCCCCTGCACTTAGTATTTTAAAATCACTTAGTCATTTTTTTTTTTTTTTTTGGTTTTTGGGCCACACCCGATAACGCTCAGGGGATACTCCTGGCTATGCGCTCAGAAGTTGCTCCTGGCTTGGGGGACCATATGGGACACGGGGGGATCGAACCGCGGTCCGTCCAAGGCTAGCGCAGGCAAGGCAGGCGCACCTTACCTTTAGCGCCACCGCCCGGCCCCATCACTTAGTCATTTAAAAATAACCACTAAACAAGCTACAACTCTGACTTTGAGTACTGGAAGCCTAAATTCCATCTGCACTGCCATGCAATATTCCCACCACTGCCTGTAATGATCCCCAAACACAGCTCCTAAGCCCTGCAAAGTGTGACTCCCAAACAAGAAACAAAATAACCTTGGAATATACTGTCTTGTATGTTCATCAGCAGAGCATGGCAGATCTCAGAGAAATAAAGATGCGGCACTAGCATGTCCCTACTATGTGCTGTAGAGGGCTCTCCACAAGGTTCCATGCACTATGGTTTTATCTGGTGCTCCTCACACTACGACCACATATTGTATTTATTATTGTTTTGTTTCTTCACTTCAAAATAAAATATATGCGGTGTGCATGGAATTTGTTCACAGTTTTTGTTTTTATTATAGTCCAACCCTCCAATGGTCTGAGGGACAGTGAACTGGTCCCGTTTAAAAAGTTTGAGGACCACTGTAATAATACCTTCCTGCCAAAACTACTTTATCAGCTTCCAATATCCAAAGGAGAAACATGGAATCTGTGTGAGGCTAAATGAGGACACGAAGCTTCATGGAGTCAAATAATTTGTCCGACTCAAAGACACAAGGAATGCTCACAGGGCTTCCAAGTTAATCTGGTTTTTTTGCTCCAGTAATCACCCAAATCACTAGTCACTGGCCTTTACTGAGCTCCTGGTCCTGCTGATTTGGAAGGACCTTAGAACTATATTCTGTAGCCACATCCACATCAGCAAAACCAACTCCTCACCATTATGGCTCCACAGCCCACAAAGCCTCGAGCTCAGATGCTTCTAATGAAAACCAGATTGTCCAAGAGCAATGACAGTGGCTGCAAAGAAGCTGAGCTGGAACTCCTCTGGGGCTGCTGGCCTACAGATGGGAATGAGTCATACCTTCCCCATGGACTCTGTTGCTGTCCTGACAAAAAGACCTGGTGTCCTGTGGCGTTTCTCCCACGTTCTGGATGTACTTCCCACCGAGAGGCACCACTTGTGGTCCCAGACACATCTTTCTTAGACTTTCCTATGGCAGAGCCTGGGGCCCAGGCGTAGCTGAGGCTTGTGAAAAGATTTCACATATGTTGGTTTTCACATTTGCTGGATGTGGGGATTCTTTTCCACTGATACACTGTCTGAAGGAAATGGCAGGAAACCAGCACAGCCACAATATTTATAAAGGTATTTAGTGAGAGACTTTGGCTGCCAGTGTAACCCATCACTCATGAGAGCTAAAATGAAGTGCGCTTGAGGTTTAATAAATCAAAGCATAGTGTTTGTCCACAGCCTCATTTTTTTCCCATTACTGGAGGGTTGATATCATCGTTTTCATCCCCTTTATAATCTTTGTGCATCCAGCAGCAGGAAAAATGGATGTTAACCATATTATGCTCTGTTTCCATTTTCAAAGAGAAAATTTTAATTTAACAGACCTCTGATTGTGGTTTTCAGACTGTTCTGAAGGAGCCAGGGAATTTTTGTATAGCAGTATTATAGAAATAGGTCCGGAGAGATAGTACAGCAAATAAGGCATTTGCCTTTTAAGCAGCCAAGCTTCATTGGGTCCCAGGCGCCATATGGTCTCCAAGCTTTGCCAAATGTAATCCCTGAGGACAGAGCCAGGAGTAAGTCCTGAGCAGTTCTGGATGTGGAAAAAAAAAAATTAAACATATACACACACAACACAAAACCAAAAGCTGGTATTTTGGAAATGACTGACTTGTATGTATGCAATGATATATTTTTTAAAATTTAGTTCTTTTAGGGGCCGGAGTGATAGCATAGCAGTAAGGCATTTGCCTTGCAAGCAACCAACACAGGATGGACCCCATTTCGAATTCTGGCATCTCATATGGTCCCCCGAACCTGCCAGGAGCAACTTCTGAGTACAGAGCCAGGAGTAAACCCTGAGCAATGCTGGATGTGACCCCCACCCCCAAAACAAAACAAAAAAAAAATTAAGTTCTTTTCTCTTTTTTCCCCCAAATAAAACAGTCTGAAAAAGAATAAAGCTCAAATATTATTCTTTATTCCCCAAATAAAAAATTGGTCTGGAAAAGAATAATTTTCAAACTTTATACGCAAAAAGTGTAGCAGAGTAGGTTATTTGGAAATTGGCATACAATGTGAGGCTAGACAGATAGTACAGCAGCAAGTGTGTTTGTTTTGTGTGCGGCCCACCTGGATTCAACTGCTGTCATCTCAAATGGTCCCCTCAGCACCACCAGGAATAATCCTCAGTGCAGAACCAGGAGTAAGCCCTGAGGACCGCTGGGTATGGCCCCAAAAGAAGAAAATAAATAAGAAATTTATACACAATCGAAGAAAGAAAATAAATCTTAATCCCAAGCCTGTTGAAAGTAACAACAGTACTTAATTTTTTTTTCTGTCACAACTATTCTGTGAGTCATATGCTATTTTTTTTGGTGGGGGGGCCACATCCGGTAACGCTCAGGGGTTACTCCTGGCTATGCTATGTGCTCATAAGTTGCTCCTGGCTTGGGGGACCATATGGGATGCCGGGGGATCGAACCGAGGTCCGTCCAAGGCTAGGGCAGGCAAGGCAGGCACCTTATCTCTAGCGCCACCGGCCCGGCCCCGAGTCATATGCTATTTATCGTAAATGAATGCAGTATTATGTACCGATTATATCAAACTGGAAAAATGAGAGTGAAAGTTAAACAACAGTCTCTAAAGTAGAAACAGAATTTATTCTAATGTATGTTCAAACGGTTATTGTTCAGGCAAAGGGAAATGATCCCAAAGGAAAGGTTTGAGATACAAAAAGGATGTAGGGCCAGCGCAATTGCATAGCAGGTAGGGTGTTTGTCTTACACAAAGCCTACTCAGGCTTGATCCCCAGCATCCCATATGATCTAGCCTGCCAGGAGTGATTCCTTTATTTGTTTGTTTTTGGTTTGGGGTTTCTGGCTCTACGCTCAGCTCCTGGCAGGCTTGGGAAATCATATGGGATGCCGGGAATCGAGCCGAGGTCCATCCAATGTTGGCCACATTGCAAGACAAATGCCCTACTGCTGTGCTATCGCTCCAGCCTCCAGGAGTGATTCCTGAGTGCAGAGCCATGAGTAAGGCTAGAGCACAACCGGGTGTGGCTCAATAAAATGTATAAAAGGCTGGGGCTGGAGAAATAGCATGGAGTTAAGGCATTTGCCTTTCATGCAGAAGGTCAGTGGTTTGAATCCCATATGGTCCTCTGAGCCTGCCAGGAGCAATTTCTGAGTGTGGAGCCAGGAGGAACCCCTGAGCGCTGCCAGGTATGACCCAAAAACAAAAAAACAAACAAACAAAAAAAAGTCAATATCACACAGTGCTCACTTCGGCAGCACATATACTAAAATTGGAACGATACAGAGAAGATTAGCATGGCCCCTGCGCAAGGATGACAAGCAAATTTGTGAAGTGTTCCATATTTTAAAACAATAATATCAAAAAAATTTATTTTGGAAAGATTTATAAATATAAAAGACAAGGGTGACTAAAATTAAATTATTCTAAAGTTGTGTTCATGAGAAAGACTGAGATAGATTAATTTAGAATTTGATGAGTATCATGCTAACATAAAGTGAACATTTTGAAAACAGAAATATAACATCTATCTTCTCAAGAAGTATAGGGAAAAAGAAAAAAGTTTTAAAACAATTTTAGTCCTATACTAAGTTTCTTCCTAGCTGGGACTTTCTTCCTTTTCAATAAACTTTTTCATCTTTTTTTTTTGGGGGGGGGGCCACACCCGGTGACGCTCAGGGGTTACTCCTGGCTATGCGCTCAGAAGTCGCTCCTGGCTTGGGGGACCATATGGGACGCCGGGGATCGAACCACGGTCCGTCCAAGGCTAGCGCAGGCAAGGCAAGCACCTTACCTCTAGCGCCACCGCCCGGCCCCAAATTTTTTCATCTTTTAAAAAAAATTTTTTGGTTTTGGTTTTGGTTTTGATTTTTGGATCACACCCAGCAGCGCTCAGGGGTTACTCCTGGCTCTACACTCAGAAATCGCTCCTGGCAGGCTCGGGGGACCATCTGGGATGCCGGGATTCGAACCACTGACCTTTTGCATGAAAGGCAAATGCCTTACCTCCATGCCATCTCTCCGCCCCCCCCCCCCCCAAAATTTTAAGCTAATTTTAGAAAGGAAAGAGGAGAAAAAGATTTAGACAGTAGTGGTAGGACTTCCAACTTTAGCAATGCCTGTTCTCTGGGGAAAAAAAGTATAAATTTGAAAAATTGTTAGAAAAAGAAAGCTTTTAGTTAGAGATAGTGTAGGGATTCAGAGACTGTCTTGCACGTAGCCAACCTTGGTTCAGTCCCTAGCATTGCATATTGTCCCGAGCCACACTAGGAGTGAGCCACAGAGGGAGGTAAACGCTGAACACCATCAAGTATGGCTCAAAATCCAAAGCAAGTGCCCTACTGTTGTTCCAGCCCCATTAGTTCGATTTAATTACAATATTTATAAGCAGTTGGAGAACGCTTATATATCTTATAGCTCTATCTCATGAGAATTATCCCCGTGTACAAGATGCAGCTTATGTTCCTTTCTTTATTTTACACGTGACATTTTTTACCTAAATTATTGAGATTATTATTTTTTCCTTTGGGGGGAAGATAGCTTAAATCATTTGTTGTAACGTATAAAGAGCCAAGTCCCTACTGGATGAGGATTATTTTGCTTTTACACTAATTTCAAGCAGGCTTTAGTGACACAAACAATATTTTCACTCTGAAATCACCAGCACAATAGCAGGAGGCACCCTGCCATTGTCTGTTTGTGACAAATGATGTGGCATTTGGTGTCTGTCTCTCAGAGAATCACCAGTGAGTTGCACATGTTTTCAGACTGGAAATATCTTCTTAAAATATCTTCTTTACATCTTTAGCAGGAAATATTAGCAGGAACCAGACTTTCGAAGATTTGATGGCTCATTCTCAGTTTCTTTAGCCGTGCCCAAGCCCTGAGCAAGAGCCATGTTCTAGTCAAACATTAATCACAGGCTAAATCAAATCCCCAGGTCCACCTCGCTTCCTCATGTGTTCTTCCAGCATGTTCCCTACCCATTCTGCTGCCAGCCCTAAGCTCTGCCATTTTATTGCTCCCATTACATGCTGCTCTAGACACACTTCTTTCCAGCAGCCCTCTGGCAAGGGCTCCGGTGTCTGCTTTGTTTCAGTCAAAATTCCCTTTGCCAAGTCACATGACGGTCTTGCCTCTACATTTTCCATACTTTTGGCCCAGTAGTTGTACACTTTCATTTCTATTTTCCTACGTAGTAATCTAGTTGTGCTGTTTTATCATTAGGCACACGACATCTCAGACATGACCATACTTCTGTCTTGGCCAGATATCTTCCCTACCATTCTAGAAATTTAGGATTAATACATCTATTATTAAAAGCATCTGTATTTTTCTGTTTTTTACTTAAACCTTTATTTTTCATCCTCCCGTACTTCCCAGTTTCCACCAATCTTGGCTTATTCAATTAATAAGGGGAATAGGCGTTTAGCTTTCCTTCTTTTTTCTTTATTTCTTTTTTTTTTTTTTTTTGCATTTTGAAAATTACTTTTATTTAGCATTATATACACATAAAAAAGAAATCATCCTTTGATTCCACCCTGCAGAAAACATGCACAAACCTCAGGTAGTTGCTGAGGAAATGAGCCTGGGGCTCAAATTATTGGTTGGGATGGTGCAATCCTTTAAGTTCCAAAGCCCTAGTCAGGAGAAGGGCTGGACTGATACATTGGTACATTTTAGCTTTTTCATTTGTAGATTGTGAACATCCCTGATGTCTTTCAGGTATGTACAATGGGTGTCTTTTTTTTTTGTTTTTGGGCCACACCTGGCGGTGCTCAGGGGTTACTCCTGGCTGTCTGCTCAGAAACAATTCCTGGCAGGCACGGGGACCATATGGAACACCGGGATTCGAAACAACGACCTTTGGTCCTGGATCAGCTGCTTGCAAGGCAAACGCCACTGTGCTATCTCTCCGGGCCCACAATGGGTGTCTTGAGTCTGTGCTAACAATCCACAGAGAAGGAGATGCTTCATGTTAGAGTGAGCCTGCTGGACTATTGGTGAAAGTGTGCAAATTTTTCTTTTGGTTTTAGAAGCTACACCCAGTAGTGCATTGCTCTAGGGACCATGTGTTCTGGGGATTGAACCCTGAAACAAATGTGATGCAGCACTTTGTGCTGTCCCACACAAACACACACCCAGTGAGACAAAACTACTGTTTTATCAATGTACCATAATGTCTCCCCACAGCAGTCTTTTGGGTCCCACCTTCTACCTCCTGTTTGGTGTTCCACAGAGAATTATAATATGGCATTGGATGTTCAGGAGGGAGAGAAGAGTTGGGGTTATGCCAAATGGGAATTTAACTGTAGCTTTAAATTCTTTCAATTTTGTTTAACTGTTTTGTATTTATAAAATACATTTTTTACTTATTTCTGTCATTAAATGGAGACAAATGAAAATGTGCTGTTTCTCACCAAAAAGAGAGGCGAGAATGCCAAGGAATGGGAATGGGTGTGGGAACTCTATATTACATTTCAGAGAGTCGCAAGAGCCCAGACCCTCTGGAATAATCTCACTCAGAACAGGGGCTTGGGACCAGAGCTGGAGAGCTGCCTGGCCTGAACTAGATGAAGATTGTGGAGGGGTAAAAGGAGAGACTTAGGCATCTATCACAAGGAGGGAACATCTCCAGAGAGACTCTGTGAGGAGTAGGTGGGACATAGAAGACCCAGGTTGCTAGGATTTTTTCCCTCCTTCCGTCTTCCTCCCTTTCCCTTACTTCCATGCCTACCTCCTTCCTCCTTCCCTACTTCTTTCCCTTCCTCCCTTCTCTCTCTCCTTCCCTCCCCCCTCCTTCCGTCATTTCTTCCTCAGAGCTTTCCCCACCGAATGTAGGTGCCGTACTCTTGAGCTATAATCGCTGGGTCTGGAACCAAGATGTTTAAAGAAACAATTGCGATTTGACTCAATACATTAATATATCATTTCAAAATTTATAAAGTGCAGAGAAAGAGGCAGTTTGAGTGTCAGGGTAATATAGTACAGTAGATATGGAGCTTGTCTGTCTTGTTTGAGTGGATGTAAGTGATTCTATAGGTCTATAAGGAAGAGTTAAAACTAAGCATCCTGGGGCCAGAAATATAGCACAGCGGTGTTTGCCCTGCAAGCAGCCGATGCAGGACCTAAGGTGGTTGGTTCGAATCCCGGTGTCCCATATGGTCCCCCGTGCCTGTCAGGAGCTATTTCTGAGCAGATAGCCAGGAGCAACCCCTGAGCACTGCTGGGTGTGGCCCAAAAACCAAAAACACACACACACACAAACACACACACACACACACACACAAAACTAAGCATCCTGGAGCCTAGAGCACTAGCACAGCTGGTAGGGCATTTGCCTTGCATGTGCTGACTGGTTTTGATCCCCTGCATCCCATATGGTCCCCAAACACCACCAGAAATGACCCCTGAGCAAAGAGCCAGGAGTAACCCCTGACCACCACCAGGCATGGTACCCAAAAGAAAAACAATAAGCATCCTAAAAATCTATCTTACAACATGAAACTATTTTATTTCACAATTCTGATGAGACAAAATTATTGCAGAATACCTTTCTAAACCATATGATCTTGCAAGGCCTTGTCATGCTTTCAGTTCCTGACTTTAATCAGTTTTTATGTACCCTTTAAAGTGCTTAATGTATTTGTTGATAGAAACAGTAGTATTTGTCCTCCTTTCGGGCATTATTTTTTTATTTTTTATTTTTTTTGTTCTTGGGTCACACCCGGTGGTGCTCAGGGGTTACTCCTGGCTGTGTGCTCAGAAATAGCTCCTGGCAGGCACGGGGTACCATATGGGACACCGGGATTCGAACCAACCACCTTTGCTCCTGGATCGGCTGCTTGCAAGACAACACCGCTGTGCTATCTCTCTGGGCCCTCGGGCATTATTTTTTACCCCAAAAACTTAACTGCTTGTTCAGCAGAGGCATGTGTGAGAGACTGGCCTTCCAGTAGAAATTAGCTGAGTGCCCATGTCGGTATCTGCATGAGTCAGGTTCTCACACCATTATTTGGAGAATCTCATTCTCATACTCAGAAGATATTAGTGCCAGAGGCACTGTGAGTCTGTGCAAATAAATTTGGGGTGAGGCTTTGGACCCAATTGAGCAGAATGTCAACTCCTCCAGGGCAATTAATGCAACACACTATTAATGGCTTGCCCAAAGGGTTTGTGTCTTGTTTTGTTTTTTCAAATTCAAACTCTGGTTTCTTTTTTTTTTTGTTTTTTTGTTTTTTCGGGCCACACCCGTTAGATGCTCAGGGGTTACTCCTGGCTACGCACTCAGAAATTGCCCCTGGCTTGGGGGGACCATATGGGACGCCTGGGGATCGAACTGTGGTCCTTTCCTTGGCTAGCGCTTGCAAGGCAGACACCTTACCTTTAGCGCCACCTCGCCGGCCCCAAACTCTGGTTTCTTGCCAGTGCTTTTTCTTATATTCTAAGGTGTTTATAAATAAAGTTGGATCCAGTGCTATGGCACCAATTAAAAGTTGTTCCTTCCTACAAACATGTTGATGTTCTGCATACCATACTTTGGTTTAAAGAACAGCATGGAATTTTTATTTACCCGAGATTAAAATATGACTTTTAGGAAATCTGAAATCTGTCCTTGGCTATGTTGCCTTCTGAAAAAAAGAGAGCAAGAGCTAACAGCCAGCTTGCTTCTCTTGGCCCCATGCTGTCCTCCCATCTCCTGGTGTCAATTGGTAGAATGAATTCCTGGTGTTGGTGGAATTAATTCCCTCAATGATCCCTCTTCCTGTTCCCAAATCACAGTCTGTTTTTATTTCTTCAATAAGCTTTAGCCCTGGAAATTAGTATGTTTATTCCTTCTTAGTGAGAAGAGATTATGAAAGTTGTCACAAACATTCAGACTAATGTCTTAAGGACCAAACCTTTCATGTAGCAAAGACCTGCTAATCTGTACCTTTGGTCATGTTCATCCATATGTATTTCAAACATGGTCTAACTAAATTTGGTCAGTAAAATAATGTGGGCCTTAGTTCAGACTAAGAAGTACTAAGCAAATGGGTTAGAAAGAGTTCAATGGACCAAGCACAGAGCTAAGGTTCAAGCATTGGTCTACAAGGCACTGCCAAGTGCCAACTCTCAAATACAGAGCTGGTTTGAGCCCCCCCAAAAAAACACTTCAAGTGCAGCCCCCAAAACAAAATGATAATTATCATAAAAAGGAAAAGTTCCCGGGTTTTTTTCCCCATTTTGGGGACACACCCAGTGATGCTCAGGGGTTACTCCTGGCTATGCACTCAGAAATTGCTCCTGGCTTGAGGGACCATATGGGATGCTGGGAGATCAAACTGCAGTCCGTCCTGAGTCAGCTGCATTCAGTAGTGTCTATTAACTCTCATGGAAGGTTGGAGTCACCAGTCACATGGAGAAATTTTATTTCCTCACTGGGTGCCCACTGTTTTTCTGTGTCCACTTACCAGACGAGCTAGTCCCTGTGTGAGGGGTGGCAGCACTGGGATCATCTGAGCTGAATCTGGGAGCTGGAGCAGGTTTGTGGCCAGAGGAGGGAAAGGAAAGAACAGAAAATAGCATTACACTGTATACTGGCAGGCCTCAGGACACTCAGTGGTCAGTGTGAGGGAACAGATGCATCAGCCTAAATTTTCTGTGTAGAGTCCATGGAGGGAAGTTCTTGGACGGAGGCAGACCCAGGAGAGAGAAGGAAATGTGTCTACTAATTTGAGAGATCTTACTAAGAAAACAAGAGCTTGAGGACCAGAGTGAAAATACACTGGGTTAATTAATCCTTGGCATCCCATATGGTACCCAAACCTGCCAGAAGGAATTGCTGAGTGCAGTTAGGAGTAAACCCAACCTCCTGCATGCAGAAAATGTGTTCCAGTAGCCACCAGGTGTGGCCCAAAAACAAATATGAAAGAAAAGAAGAGTGTGGCCAAATGGCAGATGGTCTGGGAAGAAATAACTAAAGATTTCCTACACTCTCTGGGTGCCTAGGTTGAAGCAGGATTGTTCTTCCTCCCAACACTGGTACTGCTGAGCTGGAGGGAAGAAGTACTTTGAAGCTGGGTTGTGGCCAGAGGACATGGTGGGTCTTATTCTAGGACCCAACAAAAATCTGTTGACTTTTCTCTTTGGAGTTTTATAACACCTGAATCACCAGTTGTCTGGTTGCCACCTGCCAACCCCTCAACCTGTTATACCCCACCCCACTATCCAGCTGACCCCATACAGAGTCTAAGGGTTGGTTCATTGATTCACTTTGATTTGATTCCTTTGTCTATTTTCCACAGTTAGTGAAATTATACAGTACTTGTCTTTCTTCATCTGACCTATTTGACTTAGTAGAACCCCCCTCAACTATATTGGTTGTGTCATCTTTAAAATATATATATATATATTTGTGGGGCCAGAGAGATAGGACAGTAATAGGGCATTTGCCTTGCAAGCAGCTGATCCTTAACACAGTGGTTCAAATCCCAGCATCCCATATGGTCCCCCAAGCCTGCCAGGAGCGATTTCTGAGCCCAGAGCCTGAGTAATCCCTGAGCATCGCTGGGTGTGGTCCAAAAACAAAACAAAAAATGCCCATGTCCCTAGGCATCTGGGGCAGCTCCCCAGCAACATCCCCCACCACCATCCCTGGGTGGGCAGGGCAGTGCTGAGATTGAGCATTTTTCATTTGTGTCACAGGAACTAAATATAGTTTGCTCTTCCTACACTACCACATGGTGTACACAGTTTGTTTCATCCAAATGTTCACGACCCCAACAAACTTTATTTTCTAAACTAAACAAAGAAACAAAACAAAAATATTTATGAGTAGTATTCCATTGTATATATATATCCATTATCTTTTGTTTGTTTTGTTTTGTGACCACACTGGGTAGTGCTCAGGAGTCACTCCTGGTTCTGCTCAGGAAGCCATATGGAATGCCAGGGATCAAACCCCAATTGAACACATGCAGAACAAGCACCCTACTTACCATACTACCTCCCTGGTCCCTGGTCCATCATATCTTTATTCATTCATCTATTTGTGGACACTCAGTTGTATCCATGCCTGATTTATTGTGAAGTGTTGTGATGAGGATGGTACGTACAGCTTTTGGAATTCATGTTTTCTTATTTTTTGTAGCCATTCAGAAGTAAAATAGTTGGATCGTTTTTTAAGAAACCTCTACATCATTTTCCAGAATACCTATACCAGTGTAGATCCCCACCAACACTGTACAAATTTTCTTTCTTTCCATATCCATGTCAGAACTCATCTATTGTGGGATTTTTTAGGGGGTAGTATTAATCATTATAATGTTTGTGAAATGACATCCCGTTGTGCCTTTAATTTTCATTTTTAATGATAAAAGATAGCATTTACCATCTGTGTGTGTTTAGTGAATGCTTAGACATTTTGCCCATTTTTTAAATCAGGAATTTTTGTTGTTAAATAATGTTGGTATATTTTGATTAATCCCTTGTCTGATATGGGGTTTTCAAATATTCTCAGATTCTATAGGTGCCTTTTCACTTTAACTGTAGTTCTTTGATGTAATCTCATATTGTTTTTGTTTTGTTTTGTTTTGTGGGGAACATATCCAGTGATGCTGAGGGGTTATTCCTGGCTCTGAGCTCAGGAGTTACTCTTAGCTATACTTGGAGAACCTTATAGGATGCTGGGGATCAAACTCTGGTCAACCACATGCCCACTTTACTATCTCTCCAGCCCCCAATCCTTTTTTTTTTTTTTCTTCTGTGTTCTTTGCTATTGGGTTAGTATTGAGGAGTATACTGCACTTTTTTCTTCTGTGGTTTTTGGTTTCAGATTGTTCACTTAGAGCTCATCTCCTGGTGGGTCTTGGGGTACCATATAATATAGGATGCCGGGGATTGAATCCAGGTTAGCTACATGCAAAGTAAGCACCTTACCACTGTGCTAACACTCTGACCCCTAACCTCAGATCTTAATGCTTGGTTTCAGGAGTTCTTTAAGTATATTCTCAGGTTGACTGTGGGGGTGGTATATGTCTCCTGGCTGTTAAGACTGACTTTACTCCCTCTTTTCTCCTGCCCATTCTAAAATGGGGATCTACTTATATAAAGGAGAATCATATTTCTATGCTTTCACCATGCTTAATATTTCCTAATACCTGTTTTGTCTTTCAACCCATTTTCTAGACTAGGGGAATTGTTTTCTAGCCATATTTTTGCGGTTCTCTCTCATATCAGCAACTCTTCGATTCCTAAAAGCTGTCACTTGGCAAGGTGGTGGTCCTTCCCCCAGGTCACTGCAGGATTTTCAGGACTGTGGGTGGTTCTGTCTGTCCAGTCTGAGCTGATTCTCTCCCAGGGGTCTTCTATCCCCACCCCTAGGGGAAAAGTAGTTGTCCTGATGTGTAAATCTACCCTCAGCCCCAGTCTGCCTCTGGTGCCATTTACCCAAGACTTAGACTTTTCAGGGGCACATCACTTATTGAGGAGTGGTCCCTCAGAAGGAGAAACACATGGAGAGTTGTGCTGACCTGGGAGAGAGATGAGCTTTTGGAAGAATAGAGATATGGCCAAGGGGAATGGAAGTTGCTGTGGGTGCCACAAGTCAGACACATTACAGTTGAAGCATATGAATAAGTAGTCATTTCATTAAGGGGCTTGCCTTGCCCACATTAGATCCAATAAAACAGTAAACACAGTAAAAATTGTAAGAAAATAGAAAGGGAGATAGTTGGAAATTATGTGATTTTGGTTGGAAATGGTTTCCTTAGAAGCTTAAGAATCTTGTTTGGATTTGGGACCATATCCAGCTGTGTTTAGATCTTATTCTGGCTCTAAGCTCAGAAATCACTCCTGGTGGGGCTCAGGAGACCATATGAGATGCTGGGAATTTAACCTGGGTGGGCTGTGTGCATTGTAAACACCCTTCCCACTGTACTATTACTCCTGCCCTTGAGAATCTTCTGGGACTTACCCAGAGAAAGAAAGAGCTGTTGAGCTGGGCCAGAAGGCCTTGAAACCTGAATGCCTTTGAGGTCCGGAAAATAGAATGAAGCAGAAAACAAAGAAAGTATGTTTTGATCTTGGAGGCCCATGGGGACACGGGTTGGTGAAATAGTGCTTGCCTAAGCAAACAGTCACTGTTGTATTCACAAATACATAGGGCAGAGGCCCTGCCAGCTCATCCCTGGGCAGTCCAGGAATGGCTTGGGCAGCAAGTTTTCTGTCATCTGCTGTCCAGCTGTCTTGCCTAAGTTTAACAGGTCTGCAGGATGCTTCTTTCTAGACTTATGTGTGCTGGGCCTGCTGTGGCCTCCCTCTCTTGCTTGGGTCCCCATCTGGCCCATTCTTGGGTGTTTTTTTCCAAGATTCTGGGAACACCCAAGTTGCTGGAGCTCCCAGGGGCCCCATTCTGCCACAGCGGAGGCGGCTGGCAGCAGACAGGAACGCTAGGCCTTATGCCAGGCGGCCTCGGAGTCCTTCCCCAAAGTTGTACTGACTGCTCTGTGGGCAGCCGTGCCTGGATCCTGAAGCTCAAATTTCCTATCATTTTCCCGTGGCACAAAGTTCTTCTTTTGATTTTTTTCCCAGCCATTTACAAATGTAAAAACCATTGTAGCTCATGGGTTCTACACACTACAGTGCCTCACTTTGTGGTGCTGCTTGCTGCATGCGTTGCTGTTTTTTTCAGGTGGAACTGCCTGCAGACTTCATTTTTAAAATGCTGTTTAGGTAAATAATCCCATTAAGATGGTCCCAGTTTTCACAAGCAAGGGAAGGGATGGAGGAGGGACAAGTAGGCCTGGTTTGCCAGAGATGTTCGACACAGCCCCTGGAGCAACTGTGTATTTATGAGAGGAGAGGATGGAGGTAAAGGGAGGGTGGAGGGGAAAGAGAAAGAATCATGACCCACTGTGGTCTCAGAACAGTTGTATGGCTTTTTGACTAAGCAACTTGAGAATGCGTATTACCTTCCTCCAGACCAGCAATGCTTTCTCAGAGCTGCTCAGCATTTCCTAATGATTCTTTTGGATGGCTTTTGTGGTACAGGGTCCTCAAAGGCCTTTTATGTGACAAACCAGGAGCACTACTACCCAGTTCCCTGTAGTAGGAGTCAAGTAGCCTGAGCAGTTCCACAGTCTCCATCACTTCCTTCTTGCCCACCAGATACCTTTTGTATATGGCCAGGGAAGCAGGTCTGTTTAGTCTCATCCACAGGAGCGTGTTCTGGAAAGTTATAAGGGCCATACAGCTTTCACATCATTTCACAGGATGTTTTCTGTGAAAACCACAGAAATAGTCCTGTGTTCACACAACTGGGCTTGGAAATCTAGCCTTTCCACTGTGCGATGAAAATATTTACCAACAAGGTAGCGCTAATGTGGCCGTGAGTTTGAGACCCCTGCTCTAAAGGATATAGAAGTGCTCAGGCTCAGTGCCCCAAGTTCATGCTCACTTTGCCAGCCCCAATTCACTGCTGAAGGGGTCTTTCCCCCAACAAGAGAGAATCAGAATGGGCATTTCTCCAAAGAAAATGCAAAAATGGGACCGGAAAAAAAAACAACAACAACAACAGAAGAGTGAGTATTTTGCAGAGGACCAGCTTGATCCCTGTGGTGCTCCCAAGCACTGCTAGGTATCCCCACCCCTCCCACCCCCAAAAATCCAAAGTGTATGTGATGATGTTTTATACTAATTTGTCATCAGGTAGGGTACTGGAGTAAGTACAGCAGGCAGAGCACTTGCTGGGTTCAATCCCTCAGACCCCATATGGTCCTGAGTCCACCAGGAGAGATCTCTGAGCTCAGTGCAGGAGTAAGCCAAAACATAAAGCAAAAAAAGAGGCACAAGTCAGGGTTAGGTGCTTGCCTTGTACACAACTCACCCAGGTTCAATCCTCAATCCCCATAAGGTCCCCTGAGCTCCACCTAAACTCAGAGGCAGGAGTAAGCCTGAAGCATCAGTGGGTGTGGCTCCCAAAAAAGACACAGGGCAACATTAACATTCACTAGGATGGCTAGAACTGAAAGAAAGATAAAATGCCAAGTGTTGACAAGGAGATGGAGCAATCAGAATCCTCATGCACATGATGAGATCAACGTCTTCAGCCACTGTGGAAGTTTGGCTGTTTCTCAAATTATGTAATTCATCAATTCCATTCCTGTGCTTATAACCAGTAGAAACACAGATATGTCCATGAAAAACTTGCTTCCATTCTTTTCTTCAAAGCTTCTGTCCCTGAGGGCACCCTCTCTCATGGCCCACATACCCAGCTCTGCCTTGTCAACCCTTCAGGCCACCCTCAGCCTCCGGTTGCTTTCTTCCTCTGTGCACATGTATACAGTCCCAATGTCAACATTCCTATTTTATTCTTATTCCGATCTGAAAACTAAAGAGACAGCACTAGTGTCTTAAGGAACAAAGCTGCTCTGCACCCTCCTTTTGCTTCTGGAGAGGCTCAGCTTTGGAGCTTGCCTGGGGCTGAGCCTGCAGACAGACTGCTGCCCTCAGGCCCCAAGTTGGAGCTGGCCCAGGCCACATGCTGAGAGAGCTGAGTCTTTACATTCCTCATACAGTTGTTCTTCATTTAGAAGCACTTAAGGCTTCGAGACCAACCAGCATTTTCCATTTGAAACACGTATACATTTTCCCGTAGATCAAAAATCATCTGTAAGCTTGAACCAGGCCCATTCCAGCACTTGGGAAGAATGATCTGCTGTCTGGATGTGTTCTTGCTCTGTCAGCATCTTTCACGCTTGGGTCGGAAGCACAGATAGCCCACTCGGGCAACCAGTGCACTGCTCCTTGGCTTGGTCCTTTATAGGCCATGGCAAATTGTTGTCCCCACGATACCTCATTTGATGGAACTGGTTTAGATCAATCCAAGAACTTGCAGCCTCCGGAAGGCCTTATGTCTTGGAGCTATCTAGCTAGGCAGTTCTCGTGACATGGAACTTCTCCAGAAAAACTCCAGGCTTGCATCTTACGCAGCATCAGCCCCAAAGTATGTACCTATATCAAGTACTAAGAAATGAGAAAATCTAGGCAGACATCTCACTGTGGTCTACTCTTTTGCTTTTGTGTCACACCTGACTCTGCACAGGGCTCTTTCCTGGCAAGGGCTATATAGGGTCCTGGGGATCAAACCTGGGTGGCTGCCAGTGAGGTGGCGCTAGAGGTAAGGTGTCTGCCTTGCAAGCGCTAGCCAAGGAAAGGACCACGGTTCAATTCCCCCCCCCCCCCCGCATCCCATATGGTCCCCCCAAGCCAGGGGCAATTTCTGAGTGTGTTGCCAGGAATAACCCCTGAGCATCAAATGGGTGTGGCCAAAAAAAAAAAAACTGGGTGGCTTTGTGTAAAGCAAGTGCCCTATCTGCTTGTACCATTCATTGCTCTGGCCCCACTGTGGTATTTTCTCAAATAATCCCAGATAATCATCCTGGCTTCTTGTTCTCAGGAGAGGATCAACAGATAGTTTCTAAGAATCACAAAGGTGGGGCTGTTCATTACTCTACCTGTATGAACCGCCCATTTTGTTGGGATGACAGTTAAGCTTTGCTATTACTGACACCTTCAAAATTGTGCCTATAGGGCTCAAGCAATAGCACAGCAGGTAGTGTTTGTCTTGCATGCAGTTGGCCTAATTTCAATCCCTGGCATCCCATATGGTCCCCCAAGCCTGCAAGGAGTAATTTCTGAGCACAGAGCCAGAACTAACCTCTGAGCCACCACTGGGTGTTCAAACATACACACTCCCCAAATTATGTCTATATTAAGGGACAGTTGGGCTAAAATTACCAACTCTGTCTATTTGCAAGCCAAAATATTTGTGAGTTGTTGGAGGTGTATTAAAAAAATGTAGCCAGAGGCAGAGTAGTTGTACAGCAGTTACGGAGCTTGCTTTGCAACTTTTTGCCAACTTTTGATCCCTGGCATCCCATAACGGTCTCCCAGCACTACCAGAATATAGAGCCAGGAGTGACCCCTGAGTACTACCAACTCTAATTGTGAAGTCCCACCTGACTTTGCTTTTACGTATTTTATGATTGTCATATCCCTCAGCCCCCTGAGCTGCTTTGTGATGGTTTCTTATCTCCGCAGGAAAAGTACCCAGAGACTGTGCATCTCCCTGAAGGGGCCTCCTCCACCTACATGGTGTTCCGTAGCTCCTGCCAGCCTGGGTAAGCATCCACACTGCTGCCTGGTAAAATGGGGATGGGGGCTTTATAGAGCACAAGGAGCAGCTGGGCCAGAGCAAGAGCACAGTGGGGAGGGGTTTTGCCTCCATCCCCGGCATCCCATATGGTCCCCCAAGCCTACCAGGAGTGATTCCTAAGTGCAGAGCTAGGAATAAGCCTTGAGCACCGTTGGGTGTGCCTCCCCCACAAATATCCAGAACAGGGAGCACCTGCCAGAGATCTTAGCTGAAGCGAGTGTGCAGAATTCCCCATCAGACCATTCTCATTGCTGCAGTTCGGAAGGACAGTGCAGAGCTGGGAGAAGATTCCTGTGGGTTTCCCATCTACACCTGAGTGTAGATGTTTTGGGGCGGTTCTCAGGGCTACTCCTAGCTGTGCACTCAGGAATCTCCTGGCGATGTTCAGGGAACTATATGGGATGCCAGAGATGGGACTGGGGTTGACTGTGTGGAAAGCAAGTAACCTACCTGCTGTACTATGGCTCCAGCTACTACACTTTTCTGAGTTCGGGACTTCAATGTCTGATTTTTTTAGCCTCGCAGTATGCAATTGACACTCAAGCGTCCTGGGACTTGCTTTTGTTCTTCAACATTACTTCTAACACTATGCTCTTCTGGTGGTTATGTGGAGTTGTAGTTCATTTTCTTCCACCACTGATGCTCCATGTGATGAATTTATATCTTTCCACATTTTTTTGGGTCACACCCGGCAGCACTCAGGGGTTACTCCTGGCTCTACGCTCAGAAGTCACCCCTGGCAGGCACGGGGGACCATATGGGATGACGGGGTTCGAACCAATGACCTTCTGCATGGAAGGCAAACGCCTTACCTCCATGCTATCTCGCCGGCCCCATCCTTCTGCATTTTTTAAGTCTTTTACTGTTTTTAGGAGGGGGTTTGCTTTGGGGTCACACCGCTGGTGTCCGTGCAAGGCTAGCGCCTCCACTCTGTGCTGTCTCTGGCCCTATGCATTCTTCAGTGTGGGTACTTATGGGGAGTTTTGTTCCCCACTATTGTTCTATTGTTGACATTTCTACTCATAGCTGAACATTTTGACTTCTTGTGGCCTAGAAGTAAGGTTTTTGGGTGATGAGTTGGGCTCAGCTTTCTGTCCCTGCCAAACTGCTCACAGTTGGTTTCTCTTGACATCTCCACTTGGTAATGTGGGTTCTGCAGTGCTGCATCATGACATGGCAGCACCAAGCAGGGTCTAAGGCACAATGTCCTGCTCCTGTTCACACTGATGTGGCCACAGTGGTGGGGATGGGAGTGCAGCCCTGCTGTGCAAGAAAAGAGGGGTGCCACCCTGTGCTCTTCTAATCAAATTCAAAAAATACTGACATCTCTTGCCTTGGTTAGGTTTGAATTCTTCGTTGTCTGGACAATACAAATAAATAAAGATGGGAAAGTATGGCCAAAGCTGGATCTTCTCACCAAAGTACCAAAGCAAGGTAGGGGTCCCCAGGATATCCTATTCCCTGCACAGTGTATCCACATACTACATCTCCTCACACAGCAGCAAAGGAAAAGCCCAAAGTCTCATGAATGGCTGTCTGATATCAGATTTTAAAATATCCTTATCAGAGACCACATTCAGTGGAGCTGAAGGCCAGGAGCAGTCAGAAACATCTTTGTGCACCTCAGCCTCTAGCTTGTAGCAGAAAAGCTTGTTCACAGCTATGGCCTAGCACTATTGCACACTTGGAGCAGCTGAGGAGGAAATGCTAAACCAAGATGTAATCATGATTCTTCTTTTAAAAACCATTTTATTATCTTTACAGCCCTGCAGCTAGACAAGAAGAGAATCATAGAATTGGCTCCTCTCAGCTTCCGGAGCTTGCTGGGCATGCTGGGCATCGAGGCTGCGCTGGAGTGCCTGGTCACAGCACTCAGCCCCTTGGGGGATGCTTAGGAACCCAGCCCACTCCAAAGCATGTGCCTTTATTAAACATGAACTTGTGCTGTTTCCCACCTGTCCTGGCTTCAAAAAACATGGCCTCTGCAGTTATCCAACATTAATACATCTACTGTGACATGTAAAATAAATAAAGCTCTTTAAGTACAAAATGCCAGAAAAGTAAGAAGTAAAGTGAGTTTTGTAAAATTAGATGGAACATTGTAGAAAGCACATGGGAGTGGCTCATCCCCACCCTGTCCTTCACACCATATCTGAGTCAGCCTGTGCAGGCACTTCCCAGCCACTTGGGGCTCCTAGAGGTGACAGTTTTCTTGAACTTTTCTCAAATGCCCACCCCATCTGGAAAGCAGCACTAAGAGGCTTTCCCATTCGCCTATCCCGCCGTCCTACACACTTTTTTTTTTGGGGGGGGGGGGTGATTTCTGGGCAAGACCTGGTGGTGCTTATTCCTGGCTCTCCACTCAAGGGTCATTTCTAATGGTACATGGGGACCATATTGGATGCCAGTGTCACATAATAAATGGGAGGCGCTGGTACTTAAAAAATTACATGAAGTAGCAAAGATCACACTGGCCCTCCAAAGGGCCCCAGTGACTCTGGTTCATGCCAGAGCACCACAACTAAGAAACTGTCTTAGGGCCATAGTGATAGCACAGCAGGAAGGGCACTTTTCTTGCATGCAGCTGATCTGGGTTCAATCCCCAGCATCCCATATGGTCCCCCAACCACTGCCAGGAGTCATTTCTGAGCACAGAGCCAAAAGTGACCCCTAAGTTGCTGGGTGTAGCCCAAAAAACAAAAAACACAAACAACAAAATAAGTGTGCCCCATGCTGAAGTCCCCCCACTGGCTAAGAGAAGCACTGACTTCTGGAACCCATTCCCAAACAGTGAGAATTGGTGAACAGTTTGGGTTGGATGGACACCAGGATGAAGGGACAAGTAGTATGGGTTCTGGATTGGGCCATCAGCAGGAGTGCCCTCCTACCTTCAGTCCTGCAAATATTTTCAGACTGCCCAGCTGGGGCAGCAGCCACAGAGAATTGCCCCCTGCTCCTCACAGAGACATGGGGTCCTCACAACGGACCATTACTCCTACTTACAGTGATGTAGCTCACCCCCAAGATGTTTCCCAAAAAGCACTACAGGGAGGGACCCTCCCACCCCCACAAACCCCAAAAGCCTCACAGGCTGAGCACTGTTAGACACCTCTGTGTCTTAGGACAAAGTCACCTTAAGAGAGAAGAATAAATTCTAGAAAAGCTGGTTTGATTCAAACTAGTGTAATTCAAGGTATCACAAAAAATTTCCCACAAAAATTTACAATCAGCAAAATAGTCTTTTTGTGGCTTTTTTTTCCATATAATTCCACAGTTTTACTTATATAATATTTCATTACAGTAAGCCTTCATTAACCCCTCAAAACAATGATATAAATAATCAATCTGTACAAGCTACCCTAGAATAAAAAAAGCTAAAGCCAAGAATCCCAACAGTTCTCATAGCAGCTGGGCACACATGGTGACCCCAACAAGACCCTCTTGGTGCCAGCCAGGAGTTGCTCGTCTGTGGAGCATGGTCTTGGCAGCCCTGCTGGCAGTGTGGCCCAGCATCACACTAGGCCACAGATACTGAATGTGTCTGTTAGACAAAGGGAGGAAAAAGGCCAGAGAGAAGGAAATTAGTCAACTCAGACAGGTTCCCTCACCACCATCGACACACACACACACACACACACACACACACACACACACACACACAACTCCCTTACATACACATACTCAGACACAAGCCAGGAAACAGAGCTGCCAGAAATGGCCACCCCCGTGACACCCACCATGGCCACAGCTCTGCTTCTAGATCCACAGCAGCAATTCCAGGGGGTAAAGAATCGTCATCTCCCCACATGTTAAAGACAGAAATCATTGGGGTGGGGAATCATGGCTCCCATGAGTGGTGTCACTCCCTGACCTGAGAGCCACTTCCCTTCCAACCCAGGCAAAGCAGCAGGTAGGGGCCTGCTCAGGAAAGATCCACCCACGCTGCCCAGAACCAAATGTGCTCCAGTGACTCAACTCCTAGCCTGTACCAACCAAGAAACACCTGCCTTGCATGGCCCAAGGCCTACATTGGGAGAGTGACCAAGTGATTCAATTCATCTGGGAAAGTTCCAGTAGTCCAGTAGTAGCCATTCTTGCTCACACACTCAAGCTTTAAGGTGTATGTGACGATTCAAGTTTTCTATTATTAGGAGCCTGGTGGTGGGAGATCCAAACCTTGGGTCTTATCATAAGGCCTTTTTTTTTTTTTTTTCATTAGAGAATTAGACATGAGCCCTGGCTGGGAAGAACTTCCCAGAATATTTTATAGGGTTTGACAGAAAACCTGATTTTAGGAAAAAGAGAGGCTGCCGGGGACACAGCTTCACATTCCTGAGGTCATGACCCACAGCCCTTGTCCTGCATGGTGTCTCTAGTGCTCATTCTTCTGTGTCCCCAAGGCATTCCTCTGAAGAGTTAAAAACATTCAGAGCCAAAAGTCACCCATCACAACAGCAAACAGCTCTATCACTCAACCTTCACATTCTATGTTCAAGTTTCCAAGACACTACAGGGACCATTAGACCTTATGGAGAACCAACGTGCAATCCTCGCTGTCCTTGAACCGCGTTGACATCACGGCACTGTCTTTGGCATGTACAGTCTTTGAGTAGTAGTTGACTATCTTGCCATCCAGGATGTACTGATGAGGGATGCTCTCATAGGGCTTGAGGTCGAGGTCCAAGACAGACACGGAGAAGGCAAACCGTGATCTGGACGAAGGGACAATGGGCCTCTGATCGGGGCTGCAAGGGAAAAGGCAGGTTCAGAAGGCACCGACACCTAGCTGTGTCCCCACTGTCTCTGGGCCATGACAGGCCACCCTGCCAGGCAAGACAGGGTTAAAATTCAGGAAGATGGTAAAGCAATTCTGTAAAATACACAGTTGATACTCCCAGTGGTAAAAACAAATGTTGGGAAAATCAATCACAAGCCAAGTATTGCAAAACCTAAGAGAAGGGAGAAAGGATATCTGGCTGCTCAACAGCTCGAACAGATGAGTTGTGAGAACAGACACTTCATGTACTTTAACCTGTCTGAGGAAAAACTGCTTTCTGATTGTCCCATTTGGAAAGAGACTGGTATCATCTTTTATTCCTACATCTTATCTGCAGTATTTTGTATTTATAGGTCTGTCTGCTTGTTCTCTTTTTTTGTTGTTTCTGGTTTTGGGGCCACAACCAGTGATGCTCAGGAATTACTCCTGGCTATGCACTCAGAAATAGCTCCTGGCTTGGGGGACCATATGGGATGCCAGGGGATCGAACTGTGGTCCGTCCTAGGTCAGCATATGCAAGGCAAATACCCTACCGCCTATACCAGCGCACTGGCTCATTTGCTTGTTCTTTAATATTGGAATGAATATATAAGATGCTTATGATCAAATGCAAATTTGATGTTTTATACTCAAAAATATTTTCATATTAGACATTCTGTATTCAGAACACTGCATCGTCCAACTTGCCCCTCACAGTTCTTGGCCTGTTGCTGAGTTCATGGCATTGGTGGATGGTATATGCAAAGTTGGGTGGTTGTTGGTGGAGCCTCATGGAAATAGAGAGGAGGAGAATTTTCGTTACTGTATAAAGAAATGTTTGATTACATTACTACACATGTCACGGTTAAATTAATCACTGTGAACTCCAGTTAGCCTGAGAAGCATTCAGGGTCCTGGTTTCCCCAAGCTTGCTACTCTTCTAGATTTAGAAAATATTTCCTTAACAAACCATCCATTCCCAAAGTGTAGGAGAGAAGGCAAATAAGCACAATCCTGCTTTAAGGAAATTCGCCCAGACCTGGATACTGACTTCAACTGCTAAGCCAAAACTCTGTTTGTAGGACCTGGATGCCTGGCTCAGCTGCTGAGGTCTCTGCTGCCTCTCCATGTTTACACAATCCCTACATCTCCTTCCTCTGGGCCTAACCCCAGGAACCCCACCGCTGGGCCGAGAAAGATGTGTCATTGTGCAGAGGAGGTAACCGTAAAGGATCCTCCATCTTTTTAGTCAGTATCAGCCCGAGAGTGTGAGTATAACTGTGAGGATCTGGTAAATAGACAGAGGGAAGACAAAGGAGCAGGCTGCATGTAAAAAATAAGGTCACCCACTGCATGGGACTGGCTCTTGGAGAATATGTGCTCCAAGTCCAGAGCCATCAGTCTTTGGTTGGTTTTTGGTTTGGGGCCACACCCAGGTGTTACTACTTGTTCTGCACTAAAGATTTCTCTCCTGGGGCTGAAGTGGTGGCAACAGAGGTAAGGCATCTGCCTTGCAAGCACTAGCCTAGGACGGACCATGTTCAATCCCCCAGCATCCCATATGCCCCCCTCCAAGCCAGGAGCGATTTCTGAGTGCATAGCCAGGAATAACCCGAGCGTCACCGGGTGTGCCCCCCCCCCCCAAAAAAAAAAGAATTCACTCCTGGCAGACTCAATGGGCCATATTGGATGCCAGGGATTGAACCTAGATTGGCTGCATGCAAGGTGAATGCCCTGCCTACTATAATATTACTTCAGCCCCAAGAGAGCCATCATGAATGGTGGCCAGCCACCAAAGAAGCATTCCCTTCCCCATGCTGAGACAACTCATGAGGTGCCTGGGCCTTCTGCAAAGGATACTGTCACTTTAGTCATGTGCCTGGCTCTTTCGAGGCACTTCAAAGAGGAGCAGGATATGCTATAGACACCATCTAGGGGGTAGCTGCTGCCAGTGGCTACAGTCCCAGCACCATGGAGTCCCATGCACTGCATCAGGTGTGGCCCAATAAACAAGAAATAGAGTTGGACTGGGAGAGCCTGAGCCCAGCAGACCCGTTTTTCCTCTTCAGAAGCCCCCAAAAGTTCTGGAAAGCCAAAATTTGAGTTCTCATCCCTCCTAAACTCAGTCATGGAACTGTCCATTTCAGGGTTGATTAACTTTCCCAACATGTAAAATTCCTGTCACACTGGAGAAGGATTTCAGAGACAAAACTTGCATAACCACATATTAAATATCTTATTTTTTGTTTTGGGGCCACACCAATGGTGATCAGGGCTTATTTCTGGCTCTGCACTTCTGGCAGGCTCAGGGGACCCTATGGTGTGCTAGGGATCAAACCCAGGTCAGATGTGCAAGGGAAATGCCCTGCCCACTGTACTTTCTCTCAAGTCTTAAGACATCGTAAGATCAGAAGGCTTTAGTACTTGTGAGACACTTTCTCAGCCCCACCTTTTATCCTTCACCTGTATTGTCTTTCAAATAAATGCATGGTTGTCAGCCATCGAATGTGCTCCATCAAATTAAGCCATGGTAGCACTGTAACTTGACCATTAGACATTTTATTCAGGAGGACCCACAGGACATTAAGAATGTTTCCTGGGGCCAGAGAGATAGCACAGCAGTAGGGCATTTGCCTGCGTGCAGCCGATCCAGGATGGAAGGTGGTTCGAATCCCGGCATCCCATATGGTCCCCCAAGCCAGCCAAATTTCTATCTCCTGAACCTGCCAAACGGAGCCTCCCTGCATCTGTCCCTAGTGCTACAATCCCTGTCATTTTGGTACTTTCTTTTTTTTTTTTTCCTTCCAGAAAGGTCTCTCACTTATAGGGAAAGAAGGCTTGGGAAATTTTGAAGCCTAAAGGAGATGAGTTATTGTAAGCCTTATTTACATAAAGGATAGTAATTTAAATATCCACTCTGATCAAAGTGGACAAACAGAAATGTGATACATCCATGCAATTAGGTAATATTACCTAAAATAGATCAAAGTGGAGTACAATGAATACAACATGAATAAAAAAAGATCACAGCCAGAGCGATAGCACAGCCTGCAGGGCATTTGCTTTGCATGTGCCTGACTGGGGTTCAATCCCCAGCATCTCATATGGTTCCCCCAAACCTGCCAGGATTTCTTTTTTTTTCTTTTTCTTTTTTTTGGGGGGCCACACCCGTTTGATGCTCAGGGGTTACTCCTGGCTAAGCACTCAGAAATTGCCCCTGGCTTGGGTGGACCATATGGGATGCTGGGGGTCCTTCCTTGGCTAGCACTTGCAAGGCAGACACCTTAACTTTAGCACCACCTCACCGCCCCCTCCCTTTTTTTTTTAACCTGCCAGGATTTCTAAGCATAGAGCCAGGAGTAACCTGAGTGTCACTGGGTGTGGCCCAAAATAAAAAAAATCACAAACGTCAATCCATACTCTATGTGTCCATTTATATGAAATATCCTAAAGAGGCAAATTCAAAGAAAGATGCATGATTTTCAGAGGTTTAGAATAGGGAATGGGATTATTGGGGAATGGCTATTAGTGGAAATAAGCTTTCTTGGGAGAAGATAAAGAACTCTGATTTAGTGTTGAGGTTGAAGTATTTTAGGAATATACCCCACACTACTGAATTTTGAACAGCATTGAGTATAGCTGTGATTTAAAGAAAGGTTACTGCAAAGGGGAAATCAGCAGTTCAGATGAAAGAAGCAGAACATAGGCAGTAGTGATCCATGGAGCTAATGAGTTTCTGGTCAGGGTCACTCAAGCAGAGCCTCAAAGTAGGGAGCTTCTGGGAGAAGTGGGGTATTTTCTGGATGGGAGCCGAGGGTAGGGGGAATGAATCTACAGATCAGTGTATATAGATTCTGGCAAATCACCAGAGGCCAGAGATAGTACAGCAAGTAGGGTACTTGCCTTACATGCAGCAGACCTGGGTTCAGTCCCTGGCACCCAGAGGGTCTCCTGAGATGGCCAGGACTCATTTTGCTGCCTTTTAAGTATAAATTGGGTGATCTCCTTTGTCCTTCTAGAAGGATGGGGTGAGTTCTCTGTGGATCTCAGCCCTCTGCTCCAGTCTCAGTATCCTTAACTCAGTCTGGACCTGTCCTGCCCTGTTCCTGGCATGTCAGGACTCAGCCCTTAGTCAGCCTGTGCAGCATCTTCACCATTTAGGATATGGGAGGCAGTGTTCCAATCATTGCTCAGAGGCCTGGAGGACCATCCCAGTGACCCTCAATTCCCTGGCCATGACTCAGTGCAAGGATCTGAGCAAAGGTGACAGGTACTCCAGGCCACCCTGGCAGTGCTCAAAGTCCTCCAGAGTTCCCTGGAGGTCGTGCACATATAAAGCAAGAGGAATAAATGCTCATCTGCCCCTTCTGGCCCGTCCCCAAAGCCTCTGGCTCAGCTACTCTGGAGACCAACACTCAAGCCACCCTCGTTCCCTACACTCAATCCGCACACTTTCCCCACACTCACACACAGGCACATATCCCCAAATTCACACCCATGTACATTCCTGTCTCCTAGCTGTGTATGCACTGCAGGAGAGTGGCCCAGGACCTGTGTGTGGTTTTTCTCACCTGCCATCACCAGCCCATCAACAAGAGTGAAGACTGCAGAGCTAAGAGCAGGGAATGTGTTTGAAATGGATCATGGGACTCTTAGGCTACACAGTCTTTTTAAAAAGAACCTTTGTATTCAGTTATGCTCTACCAAGGACCTCAGTACTATCAGAAAGTGGACACTTCCATGCTGCCGGAGATGGGAAGCACTTCACCAGTAGGGAGGAGCACCCTTAAAGAAGCTAATGAGAAGACTCGGATTCATCTTGAATTCTAGGCAAGAATCGACACTGTGGAACTACAGGCCTCTGTACAGATGGGACTGAACAGGGGCACAGGAGGGGGATGGAGGGGACAGGATGTGTGGAGACCGGCTATTCAGCCTGGGGATTGACACGAATCCTGGGCCAAACTGCTTCAAAGTAAGTATTCTCATATAAAATGAGAGTAGGGACCTCTGATTCCCTGCAGGGATTCCAATCTGACCATACTTCAGGTACACTGGTTGTTAGGCTGATATCACTGCAGTTTGTTTAGTTTTGTTTGTTTTTGGATCACATCTGGCTGCGCTCAGTGGTTATTCTGGCTCTGCACACAGAAACTGCCCCAGCAGGCTCGACCATATGGGGTGCCAGGATTCAAACCACCATCTCCTGGGTTGGTTGCATGCAAGGCAAATGCCCTACAGCTGTGCTATCTCTCCAGCCCATCACCACAACTTTTTATGGAGAGAGTGTGGGCACTCTCCCCTATATCTTCCTTCTTCCATTAAAGTCTGGAGTTGTAACCATACCCACAAATGCAGTTGCCATGTCTGAACCAGGCCAGCTCCATAAACTCACTTTTTTCTCGAATGAGATGTAAAATGAGCTGTGAAAGATCGTGGCTATACCAGCCAATCAGCACACATCTAGCCATCTCAGGAGGAGAGAGCGAGCCAAGCCCCTATTCTGAAGCCATGCTTGCTGTCTCCATCACTCTGAATCACCGCTTCCCCAATAGTCTACCTCACTGCTGACCCTCTACAATTCCTGCCAGGACACCAATCTGACAACACTTCAGGTATGCCTAATGTTGGGCTGATATCACCAGGGCATTTTTTTTGACTAAGTTCGGCACCTTCCGCCATCTCTTCCTTCTTCCAGTTGAGCCTGGCAGCTGGAGCCACACCCACATTCTAAAGAAAACCCCTTTGAAACACTCCAATTTAACAGATTCCAATATAACAGCAAGAGCTCACTAAATCTTCTGTCATTGTATTAAAGGCTTCACTGATGATAAAATAATTTTCACAGAGGTTGCTACTGTTTTTTTTGGGGGGGGGGGCACACCCAGCGTTGCTCAGGGGTTACTCCTGGCTGTCTGCTCAGAAATTGCTCCTGGCAGGCACAGGGGACCATATGGGACTCCGGGATTCGAACCAATCACCTTTGGTCCTGGATTGGCTGCTTGCAAGGTAAACGCCACTGCACTATCTCTATTTTTTCTTTTTTTTTTTTTTTTCTCTTCTTTTCTTGGAGCTGGAGAGATAGCATGGACATAAGGCATTTGCCTTTCATGCAGAAGGTCATTGGTTCGAATCCCGGCATCCCATATGGTCCCCCGACAGGAGGTATTTCTGAGCATAGAGCCAGGAGTAACCCCTGAGCACTGCCGGGTGTGACCCAAAAAAAAGAAATATATAAATTTTATTTATTTTTTCTTTTCAATAATTTGTTTTACTTACCTGGAAACAAATGTATTGTGATCAACTATGTCAACTATATGATTCATGTTAAATAAATAAAATTTAAAAAATTGTTAAAAGGTAAAAGAAATAATGGGGCCGAAGAGATAGCATGGACGTAAGGCATTTGCCTTGCATGCAGAAGGATGGTGGTTCGAATCCCAGCATCCCATGTGGTCCCCGAGCCTGCCAGGAGCAATTTCTGAGCATGAACCAAGAGTAACCCCTGAGCGCTACAGGGTGTGACCCCCTCCCCCCAAAAAAAAGATAAAAGAAATAAGAGTAAGGAACAGAGCAATAGCACAATGGCAGAGCACTAACCTTGCACATGTCCAACCTGGGTTCAATCCCAGGCAGATGGTTCCCTGAGCACCACCAGGAGTGCCACCTAAGTAGACCACCTGAGAGTGACCTGAGCACTTTTTTTCTTTCACAAAAAATAAGAAATTAGAGGAATCGTAGATGTAACTGAATGTTTTTGAAAAGAACTCCCAATAAATACATTTCTTGCTGAATAATAAACTCCCTGCACTGGATGTACACCACAACCAGCCCCTCACCATCAAGCATGCCTCAGAGCCAAGCCTATGTGCTCATATGCCTGCCGGAACCTTGCACACAGGAGGCAGACACTGGAGTCAGAGCACTTGCTTGTAGGTGAAGGCCCCAGGACAAAAGCAGCTGCCTCACCTGGCATCCTGCAGGCAGGGAGAGAGCACGATCATGATGGAGCAATCCTTCGCAGTCATAGCGACCCGGTACTGCTGAACCTGCAGGGAATGAGAGATCAGTGCCAGGCTTGCCACTATCCCATACTCTCCTTTATAATATCTACTGCAAGCTCTGGGCCAACAGGCCAGCTGTGCTCTTGGCCCTATCCAGAAAGCGCCCATGGATCCCACATCCCACAGGGAATGTGGGAATCACCTCCATGAACAGCTTATGCTGAAGAGAGCATCTGAGCTGACCACCATACAGACAAGGCCACAGGCAAACTAGGAGTCTGAGCAGTGGTCGCATAGGCCCATGCAGTCTACAGACTGAGGGGCATTGTAAAGGGGGTGGCTCCCGGATGCATTTAGAGCCGTACCTCATGAATACGGGCACAGATGCAACCCTCTGGCTGCCTGCATCACTCAAATTTAGCAGACTGGACTCAGATCCACTCTCCTAGGTCTGACCTGTGTTTTTCTACACCCTATTACAAGCAGGTATAGATCTGTAGGTGCTGACGGGAATGATGTTCACCAGGGCCACCAAGTCATAAAGCAAAGTGTGGTCATGTACAAGTCAGAAAGAAATGCAAATAGCTCCTCTCATGCCTAGCCATGGGAGGCATGTCTCTTTCCTCCTTAAACTTTGCATATGAAGTTTTTTAACTTTGAATAGCTCTGACTTTGAGGAACCCCAGAAATTCTTGGCCAACTGTCCTGGTGGTTTGATGTGAAGTCCAAAAATACAGGTTTCTCAAGCACAGATCACTGCCAGGGGTGATCGTGGAATAGAGTCAGGAATAAGTCCTCTGCATCTCCAAAGGTATCCCCCTAAATGAAGCATTTGGGGGACCAAGGATGTAATGCAGTAAGAGACAATATGTCTTGCACATGTCAGGCCCTAGGTCCAATGGGTTTAATTTGTTGCAGGGCCAGCACAACAAAAAAATGTAAAACATCACTTAGAACACCTAGAACTTAAATATACAAAAATCATTATCAATTGATTCAGCAACTTTAAATTTGTTTGTTTGGGGCCATGCCAGCAATGCTCAGAAGTTACTCTTAACACTCAGGAATTACTCCTGGTGCTCAGGGGACCATATGGGATGCTGAGAACTGAACCTAGGTTGGCCTCATGCACAGCAAGTGCCCTACCCACTGGACCATGCTCCAGCCCCCAAAGAACCCATTTTTTTTCTTCAATTGAAGAGACAAGCTAAATTGGAAGGTAGGCCAACATGTGTCCAGACAAGGCATTGAAAGAAAAATAATTGAAGAAGGAAAGCAAGAGAAGGACATGAACTATGGATGATTCAAGAGATGTGCCCTGGAGTCTAGGGGAAGGACATGGACAGAAGCCAAATTTAAAAAATTAAGGCCTAAAGGTTTCCAAAGCTACACAAAGACACTAAGCTACTAATTCAAAAAAGACTCCAAAGTTCATTTAAGTCACTAAAGCGTCAATGAGAATGAATCACCACCAGACATTCACTCAAGGGAGCTTTAAAGGATGTTCTCCTAACAAAAACACGATCCCAGCTAGGCCAAATTTGGACATGCGGAACACAAGAAAAGGCAGTGCCTTTTCTACTAACTACATGAAATAGCTTTTCTTAGTTGAAAACAATCAATAATAGTTAAGTAAAGGAGCCATAGCAAAATGTTCTCTCAGAAAGTTGCATTATATAAAAATGGTAAATATAAAACAGCATTAGAATTCATAGGTCAATTGCTTGCTATTGTCAAGAAAAAAAAATAAATAAATAAATACCTAATTTCCCAGTTAAAAGTGTAGAAGAGGGCCGGGAGAGATAGCACAGCGGTGTTTGCCTTGCAAGCAGCCAATCCAGAACCAAAGGTGGTTGGTTCGAATCCCGGTGTCCCATATGGTCCCCCATGCCTGCCAGGAGCCTTATCTGAGCAGACAGCCAGGAGTAACCCCTGAGCACCGCCGAGTGTGGCCCAAAAAACAAACAAACAAAAAAAAAAAAGTGTAGAAGAAAAGAAAAGAAAGTGTAGGAAATGGATTTTGTTTTGTTTTGTTTTGTTTTGTTTGGGGGGGGGCCACACCCGGTGATGCTCAGGGGTTACTCCTGGCTGTCTGCTCAGAAATAGCTCCTGGCAGGCACAGGGGACCATATGGGACACCGGGATTCAAACCAACCACCTTAGGTCCTGGATCGGCTACTTGCAAGGCAAACACCACTGTGCTATCTCTCCAGGCCCAGGAAATAGAATTTTTAAGTCATCCCACAAAACAGCACTAGAGAAAAAGAAACTTAAGTTGGAAAATTTTTGAAGGTTTAAAGCTGTAAGTATAACCCCAATTAAATAACAAAAATAAAATATCATGAAGAGAAAAGAAAGCCAAAATTTAAATGCAAAGATAAGGGAAAATTTTTTAAAAGAACTACCTAAAATAATACTCATAACAACTATTCATCAAAAGGACCTAGAAATTAATATTAGGCAGTGGAAATGTACTTGTTTATTTGTTTTGGGGTCTCACCTGGTGGTGTTCAGGGATTACTCCTGGCTTTGCCCTCAGGCCATTTCTGGCAGAGGTTGGGGGACCATATGGAATGCTGGGGACCAAATCCACATTAGCAATATGCAGGACAAATATCGCTTTGGCCCCACAATTTTCATTTTCAAGTGTTCATTGTGGATCTGTGGGTATGCACTGATATTTCTCTCGATGTTTTCTCAGCCTTACTAAAGTAACTTACTCTTGGGGCCAGAATGATAGCACAGCGGTAGGGCATTTGCTTTGCACACTGTAGCCCTGAGATGGACCAAGGTTTATATCTCCGACATCCCATATAGTCTCCCAAGCCTGCTAGGAGCGATATTTGAATGCAGAGCCAGGAGTAACCTGAGTGCCACCAGGTGTGGCCCAAAAAAACAAAAACAATAATAATAAGGTAACTTAATTTTATTTTGTTTTGGTTTGCATTTGGTTTGAGGGCTACATCATGCAGTGTTCAGGGTTTACTCCTGACTGTGCTCAAGGATCACTCCCTAGATAATTCTAGGAACTATATAAATAATTTACTCTTTGTATGTATAAATAAAATTTTTTTTTTTTTTTGGTTTTTGGGCCACACCCGGCGGTGCTCAGGGGTTACTCCTGGCTGTCTGCTCAGAAATAGCTCTGGCAGGCACGGGGGACCATATGGGACACCGGGATTCGAACCAGCCACCTTTGGTCCTGGATCGGGATTCAAACCAGCCACCTTTGGTCCTGGATCGGCTGCTTGCAAGGCAAACGCCGCTGTGCTATCTCTCCGGGCCCAAATAAAAATAATCTAATCTTTGTTTCTTCTTTTTCTTTTTTGGGGGGCTACACCCAGCAGCACTCTGGAGTTACTCCTGGCTCTACACTCAGAAATCGCTCCTGGCAGGCCAGGGGACCATCTGGGATATCAAGGATCAAACCTGGGTCCCTTCCAGGTCAGCAGCGTGCAAGGCAAACGCCCTACCACTGAACTATCTCTCCTGCCCCCATGTTTCTTCTTTTAAGCTTTATCACACAGTTACTTTGTAACAGTGGGGCTTCTCCTATTTTCAAATCCAAAGAGAAAGCATTTTGCTACTAAGTAAATTATTTACCTTTGGTTCTATTTTCCTTATTAGAGTAAGTATCATCAATAATGTCTTTAATTTTTCTTTAAACCCATAGATGAGTGAGACTATTCTGTATCTATCTCTCTTCCTTTGACTTATTTCACTCAGCATAATAGATTCCATGTACATCCCCATGTATAGAAAAATGTCATGACTTCATCTCTCCTGACAGCTGCATAATATTCCATTGTATATGTACCATGTTTCTTTAGTCATTCATCTGTTGAAGGGCATCTTGGTTGTTTCCAGAGTCTGGCTATTACAGGTAGCGTTGCAATGAAGATGGGTGTGAGGAAGGCATTTTTGTATTGTGTGTTTGTGTTCCTTGTAACAATGCCCACAGACCATAGAGATGAGGGCTGGAAGGACCAGCTCACGATATGAAGCTCACCACCAAGAGTGGTGAGTGCAGTTAGAGAAATAACTACACTGACAACTATCATAACAATGTTAATGAGAGAATTAGAATGCCTGTCTTGAATACAGGCCAGGGTGGGGTGGGGAGGGAAATGGAGGACATTGGTGGCGGAAAGGTTGCTGTGGTGAAGGGAAGTGTTCTTTTTATGACTGAACACAATCATGTCTGTAAGCTAGGTGTTTAAATAAAAAAAATAAAATAAAATAAGTATCATCAGATTAGAGACATTCCCTTTTATTTTTTATTCATCATAATTTTGGGAAGCAATTCTCGACCCTATTATTTCACCTGGATACCTCTTCTGGGTGGAACCAGGATTGGTCTGTATAATAGTACTTTAATCCCTAATACTATCTCTCTGGACCCAGAAAGTCCGATATTATTCCTGATTTGTTATGACTTTTTATCAAGAGAATGCTGAATTTCTTTTCTTTTTTTTTTTTTTTTTGACATGAAAAGTTTTGTGAGAGCTTTAATGGCACAAAATGTTTATAGCTACAAGTTATACATGTATTGTAAACTGTATATGATACAAAGTGCTAACTAAATAAATGAAGAATGCATAATCACTTTGGCTCAGTTAGTTCAACAACTGATTCACCTAAAATTCATCTGACTGGCTGAGTTGTCAATTTTCATTTTTTAGAAGAGTACACTTTTTTACTGAAAAATAAATTGCTGCACCTTTTAATGTGCAAGTTTATGCAGTTTCAGTATTGATTCTATTTACAAATATTTTAAGCCAGTTTTAATTAAGCATAAGAAAAATTGGGCCGGGAAGGTGGTGCTAGAGATAAGGTGTCTGCCTTGTAAGCGCTAGCCAAGGAACGGACCGCGGTTCGATCCCCCGGCGTCCCATATGGTCCCCCCAAGCCAGGGGCAATTTCTGAGCACTTAGCCAGGAGTAACCCCTGAGCATCAAACGGGTGTGGCCCAAAAAACAAAAAAAAAAAAAAGCATAAGAAAAATTAAGCCTGCTTTTTAACTCCAAATTGTAAACAGATATAAAGCTTTTTTAACATTAATCATAAATGTCAACTGTTAATTGTTGAACCCTCTGTTCTTATCACACAATCTGTTTATATTCAACACAACTCTGGATAAGAATATTACATTTATTTTATATGTTACTGCTATCAATAAATACTGTGTGATTTCATCTTATAATTTCTATGGTGATCATGTATTCATATTTTAAGTTATGGTTCAAAATTTCACAGCTATTTTAAGAAAAAAGGCAAAACTGAATTTTCTTTTTTTTTTTAAACTGAATTTTCAATGTTGAAAAAAAATTAACACATACCCAAGCTCAATCACACTAGGAAGGGAATCACTACTGAATCAAGAGGTTTAAAGTGTCCCAATTAAAAAAAGTTGCTCTTATTTTAAGACTAATTATATTTTCCCTGCCAAAATACCAATTATAATATAAACTGTAGTTTATACAGTTTAGTTCTTTAGTGCCCTTAACTTTTTTTACCAGTCTTTCTCATTTTATTTATTTTTCAAAATCAAAAGAGAATGCTGAATTTCTTACTAACTACCAAACACATAGGCATTGTCCTTACTTTTTTTCAAATTAAAGTTAAAGCCCACATGCTTCCAACGGTGTTTGTAACATTGATGATACTGGGATACGCAGTGACCAGACCTCACTGCCACCAAAGTGCTCAAACCCCCTGCCAAGGACTTCATTACTTCTAGTCGACCTCATCATCCCTCTAGCTTGCTTTCCTCAGTTTTGTAATCCAGGGCCAAGGACTGATCAGCTGACAGGATCTGTTTTCTTGTTTGGCTTCTCTATACACCAAAGATGAGTGAGACCATCTGGGATTTGTCCTTTTCCCTCTGAATTATTTTACTTAACATGACACCCTCCACTTCCACCCAAGTCTTAGAAACTGTGAGATTCTATCTTTGCTTACAGCTGCAAAGGATTTCCCTGTGAATATACCATGACCTCTTTACCCACCATCTGTTACCAGATACTGGGTTGTCTCCAAAATCCTGGCTAAAGTATGGTCGTTTGCTTTTATGATCCATTAGGATCGAAGTTCCATTGTGACCACAGAACTCCTCTGCGGTCCTTTGGGATTTATTGGAATTGCCTTTAGATTCTTCGAAAGTTGTTGTAAGTGAAAGTTGTTGTAAATTGCTCTATCAATATTTTTCGTGTGTGGGGTAATAATGACTACTTTTTTCGTGTGTGTGTGTGTGGGGGGGGTCCTGTGAAACATGCAAGCCCTGCAGTGACAGGACTCTAACTCTGGAGGGCACAGGGACATGAACACAATGTGGTGTGTGAACCCTTCTGGGCACCATCAACCATACATTATTGTGTTGACAAACCCCAGTCACTGTCACAAAGCAACAAAAAAAGATAACAAAGGGAGGAAGAGGGAGAGGAAATTAAAAGAGAACTCCAGGGACCAGAGTGATAGCACAGTGGGTAGGAATTTACCTTGCACCCAACCGACTACAGACCCCATTTGATCCCTAGCATCCCATATGGTCCCCCAGGCCTGCCAGGAATAATTTCTGAGTGCCTCTAGATGTAGCTTAAAATCAAAATCAAAAACAAACAAAAAAAACCCTCCATTTAGTTTCAAAATCTTTTTTTTTTTTTTTGCCACACCTGGTGCTCAGGGCTTACTTGCCCTGGGGCTCAGAGGAGATGTGGGGTGCTGGAGTATGGGGTTGCTTGGTATCTTCTTTCCTGTATTCTCCAGTCCCCTACTCTAACTTTGAAGTGGACCTAGAACCAACAGTAGCCAAAGAAAAAGCAGTCCAGCCTTAGCCAGACATGAGTACAAGTTCGCCACATGGGGGTAGAAGAAGATGAGGGCTGGGACAGGAGAAAGCACCTGGACATCTGGAGGTCACTGTTTGGGTTCCACTTTGGTCACTGTGATCACAGTAGAACACACTTCCTTAATCATTCTTAGCATCTATTGAAAACCTCTGACAACCCAGGGAAGCATATGGTTCCCTATCAGAATAAAACTTCTGAACACATAAAATAAGACAGAGGGCAGCTGTGCCAGAGCCTGAACCCAGGGCATCACACATGTGAAATACATATTTTACAACAGAGTCACATCCCGGGCAAATGCTTAAGGAGTTTTACAAATGCCTAAGACAGGGCTATATAAGGAGTCCTTGGGATAATAAACATAGTATGCTGCCATGCCCACAGCAACAACAGCATAAATGCAAATGTCCGTTTTCCCTGAGAGCTGATATAGAAAGGTCCCTAATGACCTCAGACAGTTGTTGCTCTACTTCTAAAGAGAAGGTAAATTTCAGCTGAAGGGTAGTAAAACTAATGATATAACCTTTGGGGTTAGAGAGATAGCACAGCACCTTGCAAGCAGCTGATCCAGGCAGGCTCAACCCCCAGCAACCCATATAATTTCCCTGAGCTCTGCCAAAAGTGATTCCTGAGCGCAGAGCCAAGAATAAGCCCTGAGCACCACAGGGTGTGTCCAAAAAAAATTTAAAAAAAAAAAAAAAAAAAAAAGGCTGGTCCAATGGCAGTGGTTTACCAGAAATTATTAACGTTAGTATCACAAAAGTTGGCATATAACCACCTCCCCCATTGCTCAATTTGACTGATTTTAAAAAAAGAAAGAAAGAAAGCTGCAACTTCTTCCTACCGAAGTTTATGAAGTCTCTGAACTCCCTGATTTCCAAATAGCAAAGGAAAGAACAAGACTGGGGTTTTTCCCTATGAGATTTTCCCAGGCAGCCCTTTGGCCTGAGCTCTGGGAAAAGGAAGCCGCCCACATAAGATTCTTTCCAAGGCAACAGAAGGCCCAATGCAGGGCGAAGGGCTGAGCCTGAGTGGACAAGCAACTAAGGGAATCAAGGGAATCCAGTCTACAAGCTGAGGTCACACACCATAGCTTGCTCCAGCCAGCTGGAAAACTGAGCCACTGTTTTGTTTATTTTTCTTAAATCCCAGAGTTTCTGTTTTAGCCATCAAAGGCACATAGTTGAGCACAAGCCCAAGTCAGAGTTAAGAACCTATGGACACTTTGTGAGTTTCCAGATGGGTCTGCCCACCTTTGTCAAAGCGAAGGCCAACGTCCCATCATCCTCAGTGGAAAGATCGAGCAGCTTCTGGTAAAATGCTTCATTATAAGGCCCATCTATTTGCAACGCTTCTCTGCACAAGAGAAACATGTGGAAAACAATGACAAGCATGCCTGGGAAGTGTTTCCAAAAGGCTGACAATAACAAACACACATCTGGTTTCAGGTCACCTCCAGCCCCACTGTCTCCCAGCTAAACCTCCTTCCAAAGAAGTCAGAGTTTCCATCAGGCCCGACCAGAACCCAGATCAGAGATGCAAAGGGCAGGGCAAGGTGGGGAAGACATGCAGACCCTGGCTACGTGGCCTGTGCATGGAAGCCAGTGACTCCTAGTTCAGAATAGGCAGAATGGAGGAAGCTGCTAGGCAGGCTGCCAGGTGCTGCACAGAACTCAGGCCTGGAAGAGCTAGCTCAGTAGCCCATGGAACACCACTGCCCCCTGCAGGCCTTGATGACTCAGGACATGGAACTGACAGCCTCAGGGGATGGTTGAGGGCTGGGAGCCTGGATCCTCCAGAAGACCTCTGCTATTGGTCACTGGGCACAGCCCTTCCCCATCCTCAGCTCACTTTCAGGACTGATAAAGGCATTGCTCAAGGTCATTTCCACTATGTGAGTGCAGGGGCAGAGGCCGGGAGGGCCTGGGCTTACCTCTCCTCGGGAAACTCCTCCAGGTACCGCTCCACTCGCCTGTAGAGAGGGTAGAGGCCTTCGATGTCCAGCAAGTCCAGCATCTGCACTTGCAGGGTTTTGTATAGAAGACAGCCCTTAGGTAGCCCTGACTGCTCCAGGGGGCGTTTTCCTATGAGGGGAAAGGAGAGGTCTATTATCCCTGTGGGGCCACCCCTGCCTCCAAAACTGACTTGACAGCACAGAGCAAGGAGCCAGGGGCACTCTTTCCTGCTTTGTGCCTTTTCACCCTCTAACACAGTCTTCAATTTCCATCGGCCCAGTCCCAGGCTAAGACTCGACAAAGCTCTCTAGGCAAGGTGCACACATGGCTGGTGTGTATACACACACCAGTGACCAAGCTCCCTGAAATCACAGAACCCAGAGTCAAGGTCCGCCTGGAGAAGTGGACTTGGGGTTGCCACACACATGTCCCAAAGCTCTGGGAACTGGCAGATAACTGTTATACAAGGATTGTGCAGGGACCAAGCCCTGCCACCCGCCTCCAATCAGGGCCAGACTCAAGGTGCCTTACAGGCTGGGATGTCAGCACTGACCATCTCCCGTGCTTCAGACAAGAGCAGCTAGGATGGACAGAGTGCTTGTCCTGACCATGCCTTCACACCTGGCTAAGCACTCAACCAGTGGAAAGCAGAAATGCCAGATGACAGACCCCACGGCCTTCAAAGTTAAGGAACTACTTCATTCCTGGGGCCAGAGAAATAGCACAGCAAATAAGACATTTGCTTTGCACATGGCTGACCTGGGTTAATCCCCAAACTCCCAAATGATTCCCCAAATACTGCCAGGAGTGATTTCTTTCTTGGGGGTGGAGGTTGGGGTTTTTGGGTCACACCCGGCAGCGTTCAGGGGTTACTCCTGGATCTATGCTCAGAAATCACTCCTGACAGGCTCAGGGACCATATGGGATGCCAGGATTCGAACCACTGTCCTTCTGCATGCAAGGCAAATGTCCTACCTCCACGCTATCTCTCCGACCCTCAGGGGTGTTTTCTGAGCAAGAACTAGGAATAACCTCTGAGTACCACTCAGTGTGGTCCCAAAACAAAAAAAAAGTTAAGGAAATAAACGATGAGACAGTGTGAGGTCAAGTGAGCAAAAGATCTGGGACAAACAGCACATAAAGTAAACATGTGTTTATACAACCAGGGAAGGTAGAAAAGCCATCCTGACAAAAATGCACCCCCACTCCCCATCTTTATCCCATGTCCTTCCAAATACCTTCTCTCTACTTGTAAGTAGTTTGAAGTCCAAAAAGGGGATATAATTTGATCCAAATTGTTCTAGGTTTTGTTTGTTTGATCACACCCAGCAATACTCCTGGGTTACTCCTGGCTGTTCATGCAGGAATCACTATTGGCAGTGCTTGGGTACTCTATGAGGTACCAGGGATTGAACCCAAGTTAACCACATGCATCACTCCAGATCCTGATCCAAAGTTTTAGGAATGATCATGTCTCACTTTGGGATCAAGGAAATTCCACAAAAATTCACTTAGGCTAAGAAAAACTCAGCCTAGGGCAGAGGGGCAAAAGGTCACTTGGTTGTGCCTAGGCAGCCCAGCAAAGGAAAGTGGCACTTAAGAGTAGCCAAAGAGAGGGCCACAGCTCCCAAGCTATGCCGAGGACTGAGAGTGCATCAAAGTGGGGGTCAGTTCTCCCCACTGCTAGCTGGGGGTTCACAGCACAGCCAGGATGAATCCAGTGGCAGGAAGACACAAGGAAGATTCTGCACAATGCCTAGGAGGCCAGCAAATTACAGCCAGAACTATGTAGGCCAGACCCTGCCCACATCTGTGTCCATACAGCTAAACAAAGCAGGCAACAGTGGGCTCGCCCTGTGGGTCTCTCGGTCCTTCTGGGTCTGCAATCACAGGTCATAGTGCACATGGAGTGCACATGGACATGATAGTACGGAGAAAACACTCAGAGGACATGGACACAGAAGTCAGTATTTAGACTGAAGATGGGAGATGTTGCTCTAAGGCACAGTGCTTGCCGTGCATGTGTGAGGCCCTGGGTTTGATTCCTGGCATTGAAGGGGTGGAAGAGGCACAAACTCTCTAAGACCTACAGTGCTTCAAATGAGAAGCCCAGAGAGATAAGATATGCCAAGGCCTGGTTTGGGAGTCCTAATGAGGCCCAAATTACATCCACAGAAGCGCCTCCAAACCTGGAACAATGGCCCAGACCCTTATCTCCATCCCAAACCCACGCTTACCTTGGTGGCGCAGGCTCCTGCCAAAAGGACTGGCTTCACACACACTCGGGCCCTGGAGCCCAGGCCCCGGCCAAACAGGGCCACGCCGGCCCTTGTCCGAGCCACTCAGCAGCACTCGAGTAATGACACGCACAAGCTCCCGGATTACAGCCCTTGTGCAGTGTGGCCCACCTGCCAGTCCATTGGATGGGAAAAAGAAGGGCTTTAGGTGGTGGGCCAGCTCACTCCAGTCGGTCACGGGGCTGCGGGAATCTCTGCAGCCATAAATCAACTCACCGTTCTGTAGGAGGGGAGAGGCGGGCAATGTCAGCCCTCACAGGCTGGGAGGCAACTCTTCACCCCAACCTGCCTGGCAAAGGAGCCCCAGGACATTGGCCCGCTGGGAAACCAACCCTCAAAGCATACTTCTAAAATCTCCCTGGAAAGTAAAAAGGAGGGAAAATTCTCACATAGTTAGAATAGCCCTGGCTGGTGCGCAGACACTGGGGCAGGGAGGACGTCTGCTGCCTAAAACAGCCCCAGCTAGAGGGTCCACAAGGACACCCCCACCCTAAGGTCACAGAACACCATAGCCACTGATGGGTACATAGTGTTGGCTGGGCCCTAAGCTGAGTAGACAAAACTTTTGGCAAGTGAGGATGTCTGCAGGCCAGCAACACTTCAAAGAGTCAACAGGGTGGCTTGTGGAGCTGGCCACTTGGGGTTGTTAAGTCACTGCTGGGCCAGTCTTGGTCTTGAGTAAGCTCAGGGCTTATTCCTGTCTGTGCTCAGGGATCATTCCTAATGGAGCTCGGGGGACTAGATGGAGGTGCCACTGAACCTGGATTGGCCACATGCAAGGCAAGTGTCCTACCCACTCTACCATCTTTCCAGCCCAGTCTTGGTCTTTAAACAAGCCTTCCTGCCTTCTAAAACCAAGGCTAACAAGCAAACTCAAATTCTCTCATGCATCTCAGTTAATGAGGATGATCAGGAAAGGAGGGTAAAGGGGTAGAGAAAAGGGAACAGGGGGACTCCTGGTCACACATTTCCAACACAAGCCCCAGCCTGCTCCGCACTTTCCTTAGCCTCTCTCCTGAGACCTGCTGTTTGCAGAAGGCCAGGTGACCACAGGACCACCATGGGGCCAAATCAGGGTCCCAAGAGGGAGTGACAGGCACCTGAGACAAACATCAAGTCTGTCTGATAGAGCCCCATCTCCGAGGTGGCTGGAACATGGCACGACTCTCTCTGACCAGGAGACCCCAACAAAGCTTCCATGGGCACAATGGGAGGCTGCAGGCACAGGGCTACCACCCCTGAGTCACGGCTCTGTTCTAGCATCAAACATGCTGAGACCTGAGTGAGGCCCACCCTGCCTAAGGTTGCAGTACTGTCACTGTCCCATACCCCAGGGCTCAGGGGATGTGACCCTAGAGAACAGGGCTCAGGACTAGGACCCTGATAGCCGTGGGTAGCCTCAGCCCAGACACACCACATCTGCAAACGACTAGCAACCCCTAAGAGCCACCAGCATGAATCCACACAAGTCAATCTCCCCGTCCCAGAGGTCACATGCAAGAAGCTGTTCTTACCTTAAATATCTTTAAGTTGTTCTGTGCCTCTTGTAACAAGCTTTTCAAGGCAAAGTGCATTCTCTGTTTATTTCTGTAAGTAGAAAACACCATGGGGTATGCAGAGAATGGAAGCTTGTGGCTCCTCCACAACCCACTGGAACATGTCCACATGGTGCTTAAGCATCATGTCAGAGCCGACCCAGACCTCGGAGGCAGAGCACACAGCAGGCCCAGCAAGAAGTGCAGCCATGGGCCTGGTGGACTCCACAGGCCAAGGTAGACAGGAGGTCCCAATATTGCAGGAGCCCAGCATGGGTACTGGGGGCTCTTCTGCTCCACCTCTAATTTCTCATGGCTAGAGCAGGAGGTTCCCCTGCTAGTTCTTTTATCAGCCAACAATGGTGGAGCCTCCCTGCCAGCTCAGTGTCTGTGCACCCCAAGCATCAACATGGACCCCGCCCATAGGGGGTCTCTTCCATCCTACAGGTGGATTCTCTCCCGTGGGGGGGGGGTGGTCTCTGCCCCACAGGATGGGGGTTCTGTCCCACAGAGGATGTTCACCCCTACTCTTGGCCCTTTCCTTAGGCAAGAATATCTCCACCTTAATAAATAACCCCCACTTCACAGAACCTCTCAGGGAGCCCCTATATCCTCCACCTCAGAGATCCACCAGGTCCCTCAGCCCATGTCTCTTACCCTGAGTAGAGGTCAAGGGGGCAGTATTTACTGATCTGCTTCCACTTCCCATTTGCCACCTATAAGAAAGCATCAGATGTCAGTGACTGTACCGGCAAGCCTAACTCAAAAGGCACAACAGCGGGGAAGGATAGCACAGCGGTAGGGCGTTTGCCTTGCATGCAGCTGACCCAGGACGGACTTGGGTTCGATCCCCAGCATCCCATATGGTTCCCCCAAGCCAGGAGCAATTTCTGAGTGCATAGCCAGGAGTAACCTTGAGTGTAACAGGGTGTGGCCCAAGAACCAAAAAAATGGGGGGGGGGCACAACAGCCAGGGAGGCTGAGGTCACAGAACCCCACTACCACTAGGAACCCCCAACCCATGCCTCCAGGAAGCAGTGGAAATAACATCAGAATAGGGGCAAAGAATAGCTCACAGGGCTGGGCACATTTGTAGGCTGGAGCCCCCAGTGCCAGAGCATTGTGGCATCAAAACAAAATAAAAACCAAACAACTCCCCCAACCCCCAGACACATACTCACTCACTCACTCACTCACTCACTCACTCACTCACTCACTCACTCACTCTCTCTCTCCTCTCTCTCTCCCCCACCTAAACAAAATGACATGGCCAAACTTAGAATATCAGATGAACAATCTTAACATTCATTGCAACATTTATTACTAACAGGAGTCAAATGGTAGAGACCACAAAGTGTTTATCAGGAGATGGACTTGGAGCGACAAGTAGAATTGTACTATACACACAAAGATGTCATTATACTCAGCTTAACAAGGAAGGAAACTTGAACCCATGCTCCAAAAAGAAGAGGCCATAAGGACACAGAGCTACAGAAACAAATCAGTGCCAGGAAAACAAATACTATGGAATTCTATGAAATCCCAATCATAAGAGCAACAGTCGGGTTTGACTGTCAGAGACTGGGAGGTAGGTGACAATGTGAAGTTGTTGGATGGGGCACAAGAGTTTCTTTTTGTTTTGTATTGCTTTGTTTTGGGGCCACATCTGGCTCCATATTCAGGAATTACTCCTGGTGGTGTTAGAGGAAAGATACAGGATGCTGGGGATTAAACCTAGGCAGGCCTCATACAAGGTAAGCGCACTATCTGCTGTGCTATTACTCCAGCACCAAGATACAAGAATTTCAGTGCTACAAGATAAAAATGGGGGGGGGGGGGCAGAGCAGTGGCGCAAGCAGTAGGGCGTTTGCCTTGCAAGCGCTAACCTAGGACGGAATGCGATTTGATTCCCCAGCATCCCTTATGATCCCCCAAGCCAAGGACAATTTCTGAGTGCATAGCCAGGAGTAACCCCTGAGCATCACCAAGTGAGGCTCAAAAAAGAAAAATCAAAAAAAAAAAAAAAAAAAAAAAAAACCCAAAAAATGAAAATGGGTGATGATGGCCAGAGCAACAGTACAGCGGTATGGCACTGGCCTTGCACATGGTCGACATTGGTTGAATCCCCAGCATCCCATGCTGTTTCTCCAAGACCACCAGGAGTAATTCCTGAAAAGACCAGAGTAATCCCTGATATTGTCAGGTGTGGCCCCAGTGCAAAACAAACTGAGGAAAAGAAGGAGGGTGCTAAGCAAAGATGGTAAAATATAAACATCCTAATATCATGGGCATACTGGCTAAAATGGCAAATTTTATGTCATGCATCTTTCACAATTATATATCTGGGGGCTGTAGCACAGACTTGGTTCGCATGAAACCCTGGTTTAATCCCTGTATACACATACCACATACACACGCATACAAGAGGGTTTATCCCTAGGAGCTCTGGCCCTGCTGATCCAGCAAGCAGGCACCAGACAGCAGCAGCCTGCAATTCCACATCACCAAGTGTGGCCCCAGGTACATGAGCATTGCTTAGGAACTCCACCTCTATCCCAGTGTAAAAATTTTAAAAAGGAGTAAATCATAAATCTCCACATTTTCTCTTACTCTTCTGAAAAATGGACTGTCACCTTCATCCAACCCCAACATTTGACTTTGCAGAAAAGACCCTGAATCAAGGGTTCTCCTTACCTTGAGGTGCTGGTGCATGCAATATCGGCACACTCTGTGCTTCAGCTCATGTGTGACATCGCTGGAGAAAGGAATAAACCCACATTTGGGCTGCAAGAGACATGGGAGAAAGCATGTTTAGGGGGAAATCATGAACCTATAAAGAGATATCACATCACCCATCGAGGCACAGAGGTAATGGTTTCTCATCACATCCCACAAATAACCTTTGCAAAGAAGACAGCCCCATGGTGAGACCCTTCAATGTGAGAAAAAAAAATCAATGGTGCCAATATTGCTGGCTTGACAAAGATACCCAAGAGTCTTCGTATCTAGCCATCTCTGTCTTCATTAGACAGCCAAAGGAACTGTGCCTATATGATTTATGTTACTACTGCAGCCAGGCCACATACAAGGAATGCAGATTGCCCTGATTACTGTCTTCATAGAGCAGAGCCCTCTTTACTCTAACTAGAACTAGGGAACTAGAAACGGTTCAATGGCTGGACATAAGACCCCACAAAGCCAAGGGACTGTGGCCTTGTGAAAGTCATATTTCTAGACACTTAGAAAACATAGAATGTGTGCTTAGCTGGGGACCATGCTGTCCATCATCTGTGAGCTAAGACATTACCTCTCGATGGGCTTGTGCACTTTGGGACAAGAGTGACACACAAGTCCTATCACAGAGGCTTTGGATAAAGACACGACTGACAACAGCGAGGACAAATAGCTGTGTGGAGCCCAGTGTGGGAGACAAAACGAGCACAAGAAACTGGCTCTCAGGAACTGTCTGGCCCCTCAAATATAGCAAAAGTCTTTATTGCCTCTGCCCTGGGTAAAGAAGAAACACTGAGTCACAGTCTCCATGAGAAGCCAGGGGATAGGGGACCACCCTAGTCTAGACAAGTGAACCTAGACAAGTGAACCAAGTTCCTAGAATACAAAACAGTGTGTGGTGTGTGAGTCTGTTTGGGTATTTGGGTATCTGTGTGTCTGGGTATGTGTATGCCAGGGTATGTGTGTCTAAGTATTGTGTTTGTGTGTATACATGTGTGTCTGAGGGTCAAAGTAGTGTGTATGTGTGTTTGTCTGGGAGGCAGAAGTGGGAGTGGATATCTGGAAGACAAAGGGGCATATGTGTGTCTCTGGCATGCACACATGTGTCTGTCTGTCTGTCTGTCTGTCTGTCTGTCTCTCCAAACAGTCCCAGTGTGGAAAGAATCAGGAACCACACAAATACACCCAGAAGTGGTTCACAAACTCCCCAACCTGCCTCAGCCTCCCACCCTGCCCTCCCTGGACTCACCTTGATCTCCACACACAGAATGGGCCGGTGCTCTGCAAAATGATAGGTCTGGAGTCGAGCTAAATTGGGCAGGCACAGGGCATAGCCACTAAGGGTGTCCAAGTCCTTATCACAGCGTGATTCTGAGAAGCAGAGCAAGGACAGCAGCTGAGCAGGGCAGAAAATAGGGGAGCTCATAAGGGGCAACAACATCAGCCTGGCCTAGGAGAAGCTCAATTTTGGCATCTGGCATCCAGGAAGTCACATGTTTTGCCTGAGAAGTGTAAGCTATCACCCAGGACCCTGAGGCACACAGGATTGTGTCATGGTAGGGATTTGGGTCTCTGGGGGGACAGGGATTGAGCCAGCATGTGGGTGAACAGAAGGGTCCACATGCCCAAGCCACAACCCTGTTCACTCCAACAAAGGGGCCCTTCAAGAGTTCCCCATACACTGTCACATCTGATAAAAGGGGGAGGCTCCACTTGACCCCATGGACTAGATCCCTGGGAGCTTGTCTAGGAACACTGGGCCTACTGCCTGATCTCTCAGTGGCATCAGTCTCTGCCTTAGAGAGTGACGGGCCACAGACCCACTAGACCTCCCAGCAATCCCCAAACATGAGGTGCATCTTGCCCACCCTCTGTGTTAATATCTTCAGAAGTGAGGGTGTCCTTAGGGCCTGCCACCATGTGGCACTCATGTAGAACTCAGAGAAGGACAGCAGCCCCCATCTACCCTTCACCAGCCACCCAGATTCCACACCTGTCCATCACTGCATGGTCACTCAGTCCCTGGAGCAACCAGCAGCAGAAACCAGAAAAAGAGCTGGGAGCAGTTCCCCAAAACCATGGGGTATAGCCGAAACAAAACAATCACCACCCAAAGTCAGGCACTTTCCCCCTAAGAAGCAGACAGGGGCCACCATCCTGCTGGCCCTAGAACAAGTTCCATTTGTCTTTGTCCAGCTGAGAACACAAAGCCACATGTAACCGTGAGCTGTGCCCCTACTTCCTGAGCCTGGACACTGGAGTCCTGCACCCACTGCTATGCTCACCAGAGATACCGAGAAACTGAGCAGCACCCTTACCCCATGCTGGCAGTGCCTCCAGGAGCCCTGTCTATCCTCACCATCATTTGACCCATGTTTGTGTTCTGACTAGGAGAAGGAAGGCTATGAGTTGCTAAGGTCACAGAACGGGGTCCAAGAGGAAGGGCAGGCACAATGGGAAGGAAGGGAACGCAATCAGCTCTCTTACCTGGCCGTTCAGACTGCACCTTTAGACAAAGCTGCTTCACAAAATCTAAAGGTAGTTGAACAACTTCCTGTAACAACAAACAAGAAATTGTCACTATGGAAAGCTACAGAACTATATATTGAAAAATGGCTAAAATGGAGGCAGATTTTGTTTGCTCACATCTAAGAAAATCTTCAGAAAGTGTGTTTCAGGAACGAAATAACTGCCCAGATTAAATGGAGACATGTTTTCCTGCACTGAGAGGTCTCAGCACAGCTAGTGAGGCTCCTACTCACAGATTCCTCCTATCCTCTTGTGAGTTTGCACATAAGTGGCCCATAGCAGTGGACACCTGCAGATATATCTTTACCAGGCATTTCCTTGTAATACCTCTGGACCTGCTCATTCGGGATAAATCTCGAGTGAAATGTCTTGAGAAGGGCCCGGAGAGATAGCACAGTGGCATTTGCCTTGCAAGCAGCCGATCCAGGACCAAAGGTGGTTGGTTCGAATCCCGGTGTCCCATATGGTCCCCCGTGCCTGCCAGGAGCTATTTCTGAGCAGACAGCCAGGAGTAACCCCTGAGCACCGCCGGGTGTGGCCCAAAACCAAAAAAAAGAAATGTCCTGAGAAACATGAACTCAAGGGCCAATACTGAGTGCATCTAAAAGCAAACAAAGGAGGGTTTTTTACCTCTTTCTTCTTTTGGGACCACACACACATTGCTTAGGGCTGTGCTCAGGGATCACGACTAGAGGATGCGAGAGGGGGTCCAAGTCTGTCATGTGTAAGGCAAACAAATGTCCTCCCCACTATACTGTCTCTCAGGACCATAATTATTTTTTAGAAGTAAGTGGGGTGTGTAGTACCAGGGACTGAGTCCCCAGTCTCACACACAAGGCAGAAGTTCTCTACAGGGGCCAGAGAGATAGCACAGCAGCGTTTGCCTTACAAGCAGCCAATTCAGGACCTAAGGTGGTTGGTTCAAATCCCGGCATCCCATATGGCCCCCGGTGCCTGCCAGGAGCTATTTCTGAGCAGATAGCCAGATATAGATATATCTATATCTGGGTGCGGCCCCAAAACCAAAAAAAAAAAACCAAAAAACAAAAAACCAAAAAAAAGAAACAAACAAACAAAAAAAGTTCTCTACCACTGGCCTGCGAGGAAAATCAAAGAACAATTTTACTTCATTCTTTCTCTGCATGTTCCCAAAAATACTAAGTAAACTAATGAAAGATGAAATACTGAAAAGACAATTCTGAATTAGTATGGTGAAACAATAAAAAAGAGGAAGAACTATAAAAATTCAAAAAGCTCGGGGCCGGCAAGGTGGCACTAGAGGTAAGGTGTCTGCCTTGCAAGCGCTAGCCAAGGATGGACCGGGCATCCCATATAGTCCCCCCAAGCCAGGGAGTAACCCCTGAGCAAACGGGTGTGGCCCGAAAAACCAAAAAAAAAAAAAAAAATTCAAAAAGCTCAACTGGGATCACTCAATGAAAGAAAAGAAAAGACCCTCTCTTGAAGAGGTGCCTGATGTAGCACAGCGCCATGCTGGGCTGCATAGAAAGCCACAACTGGAGTCCATGGACAGAGGCAGCATAGGCAAAACTAAGGGGGCCATGGTGCAGTCATTAGCACCAGGTGACACTGGAGAGCTGCAGAGCAAGTCTAGGCCAAAGGTGGGGGGGACTCCTGACTCTGACACTCCTGCTAACTGCTTGGTAAAGCCTGTCACCAACAACAACATTTGACATTCTTTTTAGTATTTAATTTTTTTGTTTTTTTTGTTTTTTGTTTTTGGGTCACACCCGGCAGCACTCGGGGGTTCCTTCTGGCTCTACACTCAGAAATCACTCCTGGCAGTCTTGAGGGACCATATGGGATGCTGGGTTTCGAACCACCATTCTTCTGCATAAAAGGCAAATGCCTTACCTCCATGCTATCTCTCTGGTCCCATTAATATTTGATTTTTGAGTCACACCCAGTAGTGCTCAGAGTTTACTCCTGGCCCTGCACTAAGGAATCACTCCTGATGAGATTCAGGTGATCCCAGGGGGTTCCAGGATAGAACTCAAGTTGGTAGCGCACAAAGCAAGTGCCTTACCTATTGCACTGTCTCTCCAGCCCCAACTCTACATTCTTGATTTTTAGACTATTTTGGTAGTATTCCAAACCCATACCAAAAGTCTACAGGAGGGCCGGAGATATAGCACAGCAGTGGGGCGTTTGCCTTGCATAAGGCTGACCCAGGACAGACCTGGGTTCGATTCCCATATATCCCCTAGCCTGCCAGGATCAATTTCTGAGCGAGGAGCCATGAGTAAACCGAGTGCAGCTGGGTGTGGTCCAACAAACAAAACAAAACAAAAAGTCTACAGCAGAAATTCTTTTTTGCGGGGAGATGGGAGAACACAATATTGGATACGACATCCAAAAGGTGCTCGGGAGGTCCAGGGTGTGCCCCAGTGATTCTCAGTTATCACTGCTGAGTGCTGGGATGAACTGAGCCAACCATGGGCTGTACCCTGTGATATTAAATGGGCCACATGCTGCTCAGGCCCTATGATGTTCAGATGACCTTGGCCAATGTGAGCTGCACCTGGTGATACTTGGGGGTGAGGGGGGATCAGGTAGTGCCAGGAATTGAAACCAGGTCATGCACCCTAACTGATGGAACTACTCTAGGCCCATACAATAAAAACTATTAATGGGGGCCCGGAGAGATAGCACAGCGGCATTTGCCTTGCAAGCAGCCGATCCAGGACCAAAGGTGGTTGGTTCCAATCCCGGTGTCCCATATGGTCCCCCGTGCCTGCCAGGAGCTATTTCTGAGCAGACAGCCAGGAGTAATCCCTGAGCACCGCCGGGTGTGGCCCAAAAACAAAAAAAATAAAAGAAAAGAAAAGAAAAGAAAAGAAAAAAAAAAACTATTAATGGGAGTGGTGGAGAGTGCTGGGGCTGTTTAGGCCACACCAGATAGTACTCCACAGCTACTCCTAACTCTGTGCTCAGGAGTGACTCCTGGTGGTACTTGGGGGGACTCTGGAACCAGGGACTGGATTCTGGGTCAAAGGATCTGGGTTAGCACCTTAATTAAGCCCTGTTCTCTCTCTCCAGCCCCCTACAGTAAGCATTCTTACTGTATGGTACACCCAGAAATTCCTGCTCCAGACTCGTGACCAACTTGAACCCCACCATCTATCGCCCTAAAAGAGACACAGCTACAGAACCCGGGGTCAACCTCAGTACCGTATAAATGCTCCAATAAAACCTTAGTACCGTATAAAATGCTGAGAGCCATGAGACCTGAGGACAGGGGAGGCAGGTGGCCCACACATAGCCAGGTCACTTTGCTGCTGTGGGTATCGACCCTCCCAGGGGTACTCCTCTTGAGTACAGAGAGGGGTGAATACTGTGAGAGCCTGGAGGGCCCACAGTGAGAAGCACAGTCATGCAGCCCTACCTCACATATGCCACACGTTGGGGGGGGGGGGTCAAGTTCAAATGGAAGCCAAGGCCATCCAGGACATCTAACCTCAGAGGGGGCAGGATACTAGCACACCCATCTCAGGGACCTCAGGATCAAGGCAGCCAACTCTAGAACAAGAACAGCCTCTTCCTGGGTCATAACCCTCTAACTCCTACACAGGACAGGCCCAGACCAGTCCTGAGCAAGCCAGGCGGGGCCAAGCGTACTGGGGGGGTGGGGGAGGTTGCCAGGCTCCCCATGGGGCTGGCAGTGTCTGGTTCCAGAGCACAAAGGCAACCATGCTCTCCAGGGCCCTGCTGTGCTCTGAGTCGTGTTGTGAGCAAAGAAAACAGGATCTTACTCATTCTGGTTTTATCTGAATATGGTCTTATATGGACACAATGAGAGATACCTTATGTTCCTAAGGCCACTGCAGTAGGGACAAGCGGTGAGCCCTCTCCCAGACCTCCAACTAGACTGGGTCTCACTGTGGTGGGTACATTAGCATGAAGGAGAAGTCAGTGGACGAGCCACCCTCAGATGAGTACCCAGCATCACACCCACACTGGCCAGACCAAAACCTAGGCAGCTCAGAGGCGTGGGGTTCCCATAGCCGGGAGTTCCAAGTCTGCTCAATTCAAACGCCACCAAGGGTCTGTCTCATCTCTGTCTCTCTCTCTCCCTGGGGCTGCTGAGTAAATCTCAATCTCTCTCACTCTGTCCCCTCCCTCCCATCTCCTCCCCCCCCACACTTTCTTTCTCTCCACCTTTTCTCTCCTCCTCTTCTCTCCCCTTTCCTTTGTTTTTTCTTTTTGTTTTTTTTTTCTGGGGGGAGGGGCACCCGAGAGTGTACAGGGGTTACTCCTGGCTCTGCACCAGAAATCGTTCCTGGCTCGGGGGACCATATGGAATGCCGGGGATCAAACCAGCATTCGTCCTAGGTCAGCCACATGCAAGAAAAATGCCCTACACTTTGCTACCTCTCCGGCCCTCTCCCCTCTCTTCCTTCTCTCTTAGTAACAAGCACTTCCCTCTTACTCTCCCTCTCCTGTTAAGGCACTTGCCTTGTACATGGCCAATGATACAGGGTCTCATGGGCTCCAACAGAAATGCAGAGCAAGGATTAAGATCCAAGCACCACTGGGTGTGATCCCTCTCACCCCCAAAATAACAAAGCCAAGACAGAGAGCAGTCCTCCCAGGCAAGCCTTTTGTCACCTGCTTGAAGGGGGACCAAGACAATAGGATCTCCATAGCTTTCTACTCCATCACTTTCCTGTACATTCACACAACTGACCTTGCTTAGACAGGCCATTCCTCTCAGTTCTCAAAAATGCAGTCAGTCGGGCCCAGAGAGATAGCACAGCAGCGTTTGCCTTGCAAGCAGCTGATCCAGGACCAAAGGTGATTGGTTCGAATCCCAGTGTCCCATATGGTCCCCCGTGCCTGCCAGGAGCTATTTCTATTTCTGAGCAGACAGCCAGGAATGACCCCTGAGCACTGCCGGGTATGGCCCAAAAACCAAAAAAAAAAAAAAAAAAAATGCAGTCAGTCTGACTGCCACACACACCTTGGAATAGGCAGGCATCAACCTGGATAGCCAAAGTATAACATAACCTGTGCCCTGCTCAGCAGGGAGATGGAGTATGATGGAGAATGTCTTCTGCACTACCATGCCGGGGCAGCAGAGGAGGAGCTACCAGTAAGTACAAAGTCCCAAACCAGAATTGAGAAGTGCTACAAACAGAACAGACCCATGATGAGACTGTCTGAACCAAAAAAATATAGAAAAAAAAAAAAAATCACTCACCCCACAATGGACAGAATTCTCCCCCAAAAACTCTTTCATAACATTTTTGCTGAAGTCCACTATGTTCTGCAGGTGCCGAAACGTTTCCTCTGATGTCTGCAAAAAACAAATAAACAAAACCTGAAGTCAGAATCTCCAAGGGGACATCCCTGCCAGCAGGAGTCATTCAGTGCAGGGTGCTCTGAGGCCATAAGAGAAGTGGGGGACTGGAAAGAGGAGAATCCCTTTCCAGAGAATGCCCAGCATCAGTCTGGGAATGGTGGGGCTCCACCAGTGCCCCCAGGCCCCACAAGACACTGAAAACATCCATTTGAGAGCCTGCAGCTGATTCTGTTGCCCTCTTCATCCCAGGAAAACTCAACCCAGTGCATTGAATTCTGAGGAATTCAGCTCTGAAAAGTCCTTAGATCTGAGAACCAGTCTTTAGTAATGTGTCTCTTACTCTTTGCCTCTCACCTAAATTACCCATCTCCCTAGTCAAAAGACCTTCATGAGCAGATAAACCTTGAGATCCAGGAGGCAAGAAGTTAAACTGACCATCTGATCCAAGGGAAGGAGACCCTGAGCTAGGTAACTGGCATTACTCAAGGGAAAGGGTCCTCTTTGTCAGGCAGCTGGAAATATCTGCATCGCATGGGGTAGCAAGGATAGACATGGATACACACACATATAGTGTGACATTAGCAAAGAAAGTCACAGACACACCTAGTGATGAGAAATTCCTTTTGGTGACAGTCACTGTGATATTTCCCAGTAACAATGTGGCTGGTGTCATACCATGCCACCTCTGTAACAAATAAAGGCAAACTTGCTCTTTGGAAGATGGAAATTTAAACAAGAGGAGCTGAGGGGCAGAAGCAAGTGCTAGGCCTCACCAGGCCACACCTCTGTGGCAAGTTGAGGTGCCACATGACTTCTCATCTCCATGTAGAGGCAAAGCAGGAATAGAACCACTGCTCTTGTCCACTCCACATTCATTTCTCCTCTACACTGACCACAATAGCCTCACTCTCCTCCTATGACAGCACTCATGTACATGCCTCACTCCCTCAGTGAGTGCCCCACCTTCCTCCGGCTATCTCCCTAATTTGAACTTGAGAGTGACTCATCTCTCCTACACCCAGCTCTTGCATCCAATTTCTACCCCACCCACTGCCCACTCTTCCTCTAAGTCTTTTTAAGGTAAGAGAGGCACCTATCTGTCCCTCCCTCCCCTTAGGCTAAGGACAGAGCCCCTATCTCCCAGACCATAACAGCAACACCCACCTCAGGCCACCAGTTGGTGGAAGGAAGGTGTACTATGGGCATCCATGACTTTACTTGGATGATTCAACAAACAAAAGCCAATGTCCATCTAAGGGGCCTGTTAGGGCTGATGGCCACTTTATATCCACTAGCATCCCCAGACTTCACTGCCACAGGCACAATCCCAGTGCCCAGAGAAACTGAGGCAGCAATGTAGTGCAGAAAAGTTGCCGTGGTAAAGCCAAGCTGAACCTGGATGTCCTGGACATAAGCAGAACACCTAGAACTAGAGAGCAGCCCTGAGCTCAAGTGAGCACCACAGTGACCTCTGTGGAGCCCACCAGATCAAAGTACAGGGGTTAGCAGAAATAACAGCTCTATTACAAAATACAGTAAGTTTCTAACCAAGGAGATCTCTGTGCCCAATTCCTTAAATATGTTTGAAGGACTGGGTGGCAAATGCCCCATCTTACCTTTTTTCTTTTTTTTTTTTAATCTTACCTTTTTTCTGTTTGGAGAAAACTTCAGAAAACGCAGCACCACGCAACGCTATGGGGAAGAAAAGAGACGATTAGCACCTATCCAAAGCACAGGACAAGAGAGAGTACCTATGGAACAGGGGCCAGCTGAGACCCTCAGGAAGAGGAGATCTGGGCACATGACCCAAAGAGGTCATAAAGCGAACCACAGCCATGTACATGTACCACAGCATACATATGAGAGCCAAGTACGTATGATTCAATTTACACCATGTCCAAAAACAGGTGATGGCCACCCATCAGGCAGGTATGCATCCCTGAAGGTCCTTGAGGAAGGTTCTAAAAAAGGCTAGTGGTGGACTGTGGGATACTCTGTGATAATAAATCTGCACTCTTATGGTCTGGTCAAATTGCAGAGCTTGTGACACCAAGAGCCTAACCGGTTTTCACCAGCACCCCTGGGACCACATTCTCCAGGGCTGATGTGCAGTCTCTCTGGGCAGTGATGACTCTTTGGTTTTGGTTTTGTTTTTTTTGAGCTTTTCTGTATTTTAAATGTTCCTATAATACTCATTATGAGAATGTGAAAAGAAAACAACCTTGAATCAAATTAGGCTTTCACATACAAAATGCAATTTTCTTTTTATTTTACACAGAAATAGTTTAGGGTATGGTGTAGACCAGGTAATGGAGATGATAGTATTTACTTCAAAATCCACTGTCAAGGAAGAGGAAGCTGCAAGCAGAAGGAACCAGGGATCACAGGGTGAGGGGCCTGATACAGGCACGAGCTAGAAGCTGACAGGAAACTGAAGTAATAGTACAACAGGGAAGGCACTAACTACATACATTACGTACTACATACATAGTTTTATCCCAGGCATCAGATGATACCACATATGGTCACCCAAACCCTGCCAGGAATGATCCCTGAGTACAGAATGATGACTAAGGCCTGAGTACCACCAGGTAAAACCCAAAAGCAAACAAACACGCGCGCACACACACACACACACACACACACACACACACACACACACACACACACACACAAAAGTGCAGCTTTCTTTCTTAAGAACCTGATTTTTCCAAGCTTAATTGATATATAATTAAGGTCTAAATTCGTGTCAAAGGCATGAATATATATGTATGGAATAAAATTATCATATCAATAAAGTGCATCTTCCCAAGCCAGAAGACGCCTCCAGAGAAAGAAGGCCCCCTACAAAGCAGATCACAAAAAAAAAAAAAAAAGAAAGAAAGAAAAAGGGCCTGGAGAGATAGCACAGCCGTGCTAGCCTTGCAGGCAGTCGATCCAGGACCTAAGGTGGTTGGTTTGAATCCCGGTGTCCCATATGGTCCCCTGTGCCTGCCAGGAGCTATTTCTGAGCAGACAGCCAGGAGTAACCCCTGAGCAACGCCAGGTGTGGCCCAAAAACCAAAAAAAAAAAAAGCAGATCAGCTTCCCCTTCAGACTTAAGAGACAATACAGTCTCAAAACTGAGACAGACATCGCCTCCTGACCAGACATGGGGATCCCAATCAGTGGCAGCCCCAATTTCTCTAAGTCTAAGCAGATAGCAACACCATGTAATCAGGATCCTTCTCACAAACACAGTGATGTCACTGTGTACCTCCAGTGGCTCACACTTAAGTGAGACTCAATGAACAAAAGTTGCGATACCGCATCAACATTAATCCTGGGATTCCATCAAAATAAGCTCCATGGGAGAGTGATATAGTACGGTGGAGAGGATGTTTGCCTTACATAGCCAAGCCGGGCTCAACCTCTGGCATCCCATATGGTTCCCTGAGCACTCCAGGAGTTATTCCTGAGCACCCTGGTGTGGCCCTAAAACAAAAACAAAAAACTGCAAATGAAGAGAGCCTTATCCTAGATCATATCTCAAAGCACACACACTCTGGGTTGTGGTGCTATTGTTCCCTGCGGAATACCACATGGTCTGCATCAAGGAAAACTGTCGACTACTGGTGAATCATCCTCCAACAACACGAAGCAGAAGTCTCAGGAACACTGGCCTGTGTTCACAGAGAATGCACACTGCCTATTCTAGAAGCCAGCCTCAGGGCAAGAAACACAGGTGAAAAATCAACCAGCCCAGCCCCTCCTGAACCAAGGGAAAACAAAAATAGATTGAGGCTGCTCCAGCAAAGAGCCAGAGTGAATACTCAACCTTGTAAGTGCCAGGGTCCTGACATCACCAAGGACATTTGCTGCGAAGAAAGTAGCACCTTTTCTCTTAGAATATGTAGGCTGGAGGGAAAGGACAGTGAGGAGGCCACTAGCCTTGCATGCAGCCAACCCAGGCTCAATCCCCAGCATCCCATATGGTTCCCTGTGTCCCCAGGAGTGATCTATGAGCACAGAGCCAGGAGTAAGCCCAGAGTACTGCCAGGTGTGGCTGAGAAGCCAACAAAAAGGATAGTGTAAAGTCACAGATGCCTTAAAAGAAGCCTTCTTTTTTTTTTTTTTTTTTTTTTGTGGTTTTTGGGTCACACCCGGCAGTGCTCAGGGATTATTCCTGGCTCCAGGCTCAGAAACTGCTCCTGGCAGGCACGGGGGACCATATGGGGCGACGGGATTCGAACCGATGACCTCTTGCATGAAGGGCAAACGCCTTACCTCCATGCTAACTCTCCGGCCCCAAAAGAAGCCTTCTTAATGTCTCAGATCAAATGTGAATAAAATGAATGAAAGGAACTGAGGAGAGAGGAACTGAATAATGATTCTGTACAGTTCAGGGCCAAGATCACCTTTTCTGTCCTTGACAAAAGAAATGAAAAGCTGTTAACCCTAGATAAAAATCAGTAATTCCTACAAACTGAGAAAGCCCATGAGCAGAGGCATGACACATACAAGCATATCAAATACAAGCATATCAAATCACTTCAAGAAAACTGGGGCCCAGTAACAGTTCAGTCTCAAAGAGGTCACTTACAAGTACAAGGCTAAGAGTTCCATCCCTGCCATCACCACGTATGTGGCGAGTAGGATCCCACAAGCTACCATGAGACAACAGGCAACAGGCAAGCAACACAAACAGCATGGGCAGTTCTAAGAGCCTTCCAGGGTTCCAACACAACAGTTCAGGGCAGGCAAGTGACCAGCATCTCTCTCTGTAGCAAACACAGAAGCTTGCTGAGTTACCATGGGCACATCTCTCAGCAGACTTGGAAGCAGTCCTAGGACCACTACTGTTCTAACAGGGAGGAAAACTGGGTCAGAAAAAAGTGTGAAGTTCTAACCTACAGCTGCAATCCAACTACTGATGATTCCAGAACTCAGCCAGGGCTCTCACTGAGGAGCACTCAGTGCCATTGCTTGTTTGAGACCCACACACATGCCTGTGCTCAGAGATCACTCCTGGCAGGGCTCTCAGACCATATAGAATGTCAGGGATCAAATGTGAGTCAGCCGTGTGCAAGGCAAGTGTCTCCCCCACAGTGCTATTTCAATGTAATTGATTTCTGGTGTTGTTTTTTGAGCTATACTGGCAACACTCAGGGGTCACTCCTAGATCTGCACTCAGAAATCACTCCTGGCAGCTCAGGGACCATATGGGATGCCGTGGATCAATCCCAGGTTGGCAGTGTGCAAGGCAAATGACCTACAGCTGTGCTATCACTCCGGCCCCCTATTTCGTGTAATTAAAAGTACACTCTTTATTTTTGATATATATAGTGTTAGCAAGTCTTCGGCAACACTTTTTTCTGGAAGAAAAATGTCATAGCCGTGTGCTAATGAAAATAAGAAAGAGAGTGGCAAGTTGGCCGCACACCCAGTCCAGGGCAACCCAGAGAGAAGACAAATGTCCAGGGAGGGCACCCTGCCATGATGGCCTCAGCCACTCCTACCTATCACAGAAGGCACTTAAGAGATCCAATGATAAACCAGACTTGGAATGACCTTCAGGGGGCAGGAGCTGAACTGGATGGAGCCAACCAGAAAAGATGAGAGGATAGCACACAAAAAAGAAAACTCAGCACAGCACCAAAGAAACAGGAGGGACAGCTAATGTCCTCACCAGCCAAGACTCAGCCCCAACTAAAATGCAATGTCTCCACTGGAAGAAATCAAAGTGCCACTGCCAGCATAAACAAGATCTGCATCACTAAGGGAACTGTTCTTGTCCAAGTCAGTCAAAGAATCAATGCAGGCAGGGAGCAGGCTGGGTGCCATCTTGGGAACCCCAGAGGGCTGACACTTGGGGCTAAGGATAAATACATGCAAGCAATGCCCAAGTGCTTGAAACCTGACTGAAGAAAAAAAGACCAAAAGCTGCCTCTGGGGGCCACAGCGGGAGGGCATTTGCCTTGCATGTAGCCAACCCAGGATGAACCTGAGTTTGATTCCTGGTATCCCATATGGTCCCCCAAGCTTGCCTGCCAGAAGCGATTTCTAAGCCCAGAGCCAGAAGTAACCCAAGCACCGCCAGGTTTGGCCCAAAAACAAAACAAACAAAAACAAAAATAAAACCTGCCTCTGTGTAAAAGGGCATTTGTGCACAGCCTCCCTTGATGTCTCACTGTCCTCTCTTCTGCCCCACAAGAGCCTGGCCTGGCTCCTACATCTCTAAGCCCCAGCAGCCCAGAAGGGTGGTGGTCTCCATCTTTCTTCCCTGTAATTCTCCAGTAAGAATAGATGCCAGACTTGGGTTTCTGTCTCTGGAAAGGAGAAAGGATAGACCTTTCAACTCTAACACAAATGGTGACATCTCCAAAAACCAAGTCCTCAAAGAAAGGCCTTCTACTGGCACAGTGGGTGTGGGAACAGGCATGTGCTATCCTGTGCCTAGAGTACCAGAGAGCACATAAACATGGTTCTCACATGCCTGCTTTTGTCCCCGTCATGTACATCATGTCTGTGGGGGCAATGAAGCCCGGTAAGTCAGCTGCCAGGATCTGCCCCTCCCAGCTCAGCAGGAAGCTGGGAAAACAAAGGATTCTCTCAGCATCTTCATGCTCAGGCACAAGAACACCTGCAGGGACTCAACTCCAAGGAAGTGCCAATAATCGCCAAAGCAAGAAAGCAGTCTAGAGCGAATCTTGATTGGAAATGAACCATGAACACAAGTCCGGTGCAGCTTGTGGAGTTTGCGAAGGAAAAGCTCCACAAATTGGTAATGTGCAGAAGGGAGAACAGGAGATCCTGTGAAGGTGGGTGGTGAAGAAGTCAGCCAAGGGCATCAAGCCCCTGGTCTGAGTATTTTTTGATCTGGAGTCTGCAGTTCCACTTCCTCTATGCCCTGGTTTGCCATACCCTGCAGCTACACCAGCCAATCTCCCAGTCTTCCATAGGCAAAGAAAGTTGAGATTTGGAGGGGGGGGGCACTCATTCAAATAACTCACCAAAGGTGACTCATGCTGTAATATCTGAGCCTCATCTGACTGAAACATAAGGGAGTGCAGGACTGCTTAAGCCTTGCCTATGATTAATTCGACAGAAGATTTGGAGCAAAGCCTGCAGTGGCCATTCTTTAGTTTCCCTTAGTAGGCTAGTCGGGTGACAAAAAGCAGGAGCTTACAACTTATTCCATGGCTGACCTACTGGCCGATTAGAAAAACAAAGCAGGGCCCCACCCATGGACACAGTGCCCAAGTGGTATGAGTCGCTGGGCTGGCTGAAGCATTGGCACTGAATCCCTGAGACTGCCTGGTACGTAGGTCCCAGAAGGATGACAACACCCCTTGGTCGGGCATAACCGATCCAGCTCCTCCACCTCATATTTCTACCATCCACACATTCTGTTTCTAGTCCCACGTGGAAAAGACAGAGAGAAGTCTCAGCCAGCAGCGGTAGAAGGGGGACTTGCCAGATTCTCTGCTCCCAGACTCCAGCTCCCCAGCACTCAGTTCTCTGGCCACAGACCACTGGGACCACCCTCCTCAGCTCTGGGCCTACCTTGATCCTGACACACACACACACACACACACACACACACACACACACACACACACACACACACACACACACACACACACCTTGACCTACCTTGCTCCTGCCACACACACACACACACACACACACACACACCTTGATCCTGCCTGCCACACACACACAACCCTTGATCCTGCACACACTCACCGCCTACCTTGATCCTGCCCACACACACACACACACAAACACCGGGGCCACCCTCCTCAGCTCCCTGCCTACCTTGATCCTGCCACAAACACACACCTTGATCCTGCCTGCCACACACAGACACAAACACACCCTCCTCAGCTCCCAGACTACCTTGATCCTGCCACACCGCCCCCACCCTAGGCAATCTTGATGCACTTTTCTGAGACTGAGCGAGGGCATCGGACTGGAGAAAGTAGAAGCTGAGGCCGACCCAGTGACCCAGTGATTCATTCGCGAGAGGAGCGAGCCGGGAAGGGGCCAGCCCGGCGCCCCTGCAGCACGCGCCTGGAGGGCACGGTCGTTGCAAGGTCCCGGCCACCCCAGGGCCCTCGTCCGGCGCCGGTCAGCTCCGATGTGTCCGATCACGCCGCCTGGGGCCCCGCAGCCTAGCAGCCGGAGGAGCCCTGCCTTCGGGGCACCCCGCGAGGCCGGCCCACGAGGCTCTCTGTGGCCGTGCCGAAGGGCGGCCCGGGTGGGGGCGACGGAGGCTGCGCGGCTGCGGGTCCGAGCCCGGGGGAAAGAGGCGGAGCCAGGCCGGGCCGGTGGAGGTGGACGCGGGACGTTCGAGGGCCGCTCACCTGCGCGTGGGCCACCACCAGGCTCTTGTTGCCCTCGCCGTGGTACCTCCATTCATTCTCGTCCATCTTCGCCCGGTCCATCCCCCGGCACGGCCCTGGCACCCTGGCACCTTGTGCGGTCGCGAGCTGGGGGCCCACCGGCTGGTCGCTCCCGGGCACCGGCCGCCGCCGTCGGGGGAGGAGCGCGCCCGCCTGTCAGCCGCCGCCTCCGCTGCGCCCCGGCGCCCGGACGACTACCCGGCGCGCGCCGCCGGAAGCCACGCCCCCTTCGGCCTGGACCCGGGCAGAACCGGGCAACTTCCGGGTTGCGGCCGTCCCGTGCCATCAGAACGGCCAGGCCGAGGGGCCGGCGGCCATCTTAAGTGCTGGCAAAGTGACTCACTTCCGAAGCGCACGCTTCCGGAAGCCGCCGGAAACGAAGCTTCCGGCCTCGGCGCCGGAAGTGAGGTCTGCGGGAGGGTCCGGCGGCTGGTCGGCGCCCGGGATCTCCGAGTTCGGAACCTGTTTAAGGATCAGCATCGACTTCCATCCAGCCAAGCCGGGGTGTGGGGAAATCCGGGGAGTGGTGGTGTTGTCTAAGGCGGGACAGAGAGAAAGGAAGGGCTGCCTGAGACCTTGTGATCTTGGAATCCCAGAGATCACTTTCCTCTCCATAGACATGAGAGGACAAACACTCACTTAGCTAAAAATTACTCAGAAAATCACCTCAGGAGTACAAATCTGGCTCCATTCGACAGAGGGAGAAATTACTCAGGCTCAGAGGTGAATGGGCTACTAGAAGGCTCTTTTTGCCCCAAGAGTGGTTTTCATGGAGCCTGGAAGAACGTGTTATCCTAGGGCTCTCCACACCCCCTTCCTTCCTACTCAAGATTCCTGGAGCAGGGGTCCAGATCCCTTCTACTGACCTTCACTTATGAGGTGGGAATGATGATGGTGCCACCTCCTCGTCAGCCGCTCTGAGGACTAAATTTGAAGGCCCACTGAAAAGCTTTCAAAAATGATCAACACTAAGAAATTGTACAGCCTATAGGTGCTTGCTTTTGCACGCGGCTGACCCAGGTTCCATCCCTAGAACCTCCAATTGTCCTCCAAGCCCCACAAGAGTGATGATACCTGAGGGCAGAGCCACGAGTAAATCCTACATCACCAGTTGTGGACCAAGAACAAACAAACAAAAAACACAAGTTCTTAAGCACCATGGCATGTGGCCCCCAAACAAAAATTGAGGACCCAAAAAGTGTATTAAGAGCTTGTTACAGTAGTATTTACCATAATGTAGAATACTATAAATGACATTTTTGCAAAAGGAATATACTGGTTAGGGGTGATAATTCCTGGAGGGTCCTTGGTGGTTCTCAGCATCTCTGGGCCATCGTTTCTATCACTGATCTGACCACTGACAAGCCTTCAGCTAAGTGGAGTGCCAGGAATGGCCCTTGAGTAGCCTGTCACAGCCTGGGAGACCTCTATTTTTTGTTTTTGTTTGATTTTGGAGCCACATCTCTCAGTGCTCAGGGTTTATTTCAAGTTCTGCATTCAGGGAAAAATCCTGGCCAGTTCAGATGACCATATGGGGTCATTGACAAGGTGGATCCAAGGCAAATCAAGTGTCCTACCCACTCTACCTCTCAACCCTCCCTCATATTTTAATAGTTTTTTTTTTTAAGATAACCACTTCCACCAAGAAAAATTAATAGAATTCATGATTCTTTTACATTTTTGCAAATCTAGAGTCTGGCTTCTTAAACTATAGCTGAATTCCACATCTGCTCTTCCACTCACTATACTGCAGTATATTGAAGGGTAGAATAATAATCCAGTCTCAAGGAGATGTGGAATTTATCAAGGAAAGCCTTACTGAGAAATACAGGAGAGCAACCTGGCCTCCTGGCAAAGTCTTGGGAATGCCAAGGGTTTGAAGCTGTTGTTGGGAAAATGGACCACAGCTGACGGTCTTTGCCTGCTAGATCCCCCCAAATGATAGAAAATTGCTAAGTGTGCTCCCCAGAAATGGTTGAGAAACAAACCATGCCTGGAAGTGAATCTCAAAGAACACCAAGAATGGTGATTTAAGATGTCCAGAATGTGCAGATCTTTATGGCCAGGGAACTGAAACTTGTCTGATGGAATTTCTCAGCAATAAAGGGAGGCCTGGAATTAGCTCATAAAGTATTTAAACACAGGAAGTCTCAGTGGTGCTGGAATTGTTCTATGCCTTGGGTTTTTTCCAAGGAGTGTTTTATCTCTGGTACTGTTTAGAATTACTGAGGTATGCTAAGGATAAAAAAAAGATTAAATTTTGTTCAGTAATTTTTTGTTTGGTTTGGGGCCACACCCAACAGTGCTAAGGGCTTACTCATGACTCTATACTCAGGAACCACTCTTGGCTCTGTGCTCAGGGGTTACTCTTGAAGGGCTCAGTGATACCGGGGAGCAAACTGGTGTGGGCCATATGCATGGCAAATACCTTCCCCACTGCACTATCTACTGACCCACTCCATGATTATCTTTAAATTGCACCCAAGACTGCCTATGTCCATTCTACTCCCAACTTATTGCCCACAGACTTCAGGTATAGGATCAGGTACTTTAAAGTATGGGAGGTAATCGAAGAGAGTGTAGTGTGTCCATAGGGCTCAAAGAGAGGAAGGTGCTAGAAATGGAAGGCCTGAGAAAAAGTGTTGCAGAAGGATGATTTATATAAATATCTTTAATTTGGGGAGATGTTGGGTGCACATTCCAGTAGTTCTCAGGAGAGGTCAAGGAGCCATGCCCAGTGTTACTTGGCCAACCAGATAATGGTTCAATGGAACCAAGATGGTTCAGTGCTCAAACCCAATGGATCAGGAACCACCAGGTCTACCTGGCAGTACTCAGAGGGCCTCCAGGGTGATACTCAGCAGTACTGGGGTTAGGGGCATACAGTGCTAGGGATCAAAAGGGGTTGGTGTAGGGGCTTGATACATATAGTCCAGCTCCCTGCTTCCAATACCAAAATCTATTAAAGGAACTAACTATTCAGTTGTCCTTGCTTAAACTATTTATTTCTTAGGGCTTGGGGAGTTTTAGGGGTTTATTTTGTTTGGATGACAATTCCCCCCTCAGCAATGCTCAGGAGATACTCCTGGCTTGCTCAGAAATCACTCCTGCCGATGTTTGGAGGACCATATGGGATACTGGGCATTGAACCAGGTTAGCTGCATGCAAAGAAAGTGTCTTACCCACTGTACTATCTCTACAGCCCTCATTTCTTAGTCTTAGAATTGTTATGACCCCAGCCTGGTCCATGAGATATTACATACTTTTAGAATATTGTTAATCTAGTCACTGGATCAAGTAATGTGGGGAATGATCTACATTCATCTGATAAAGTTCACTCTTTTCTTACACATTGAAATACTTGAGGAGTGAATTACCCTCAATTGGGCAACTTAGTTTTTCTGTTTGATTTTTGTTTTGGAACCACACCCTGTGGTGCTCAAGGCTTCCTTCTGGCTCTACCCCACAGTAATCACTCCTGATAGGACTTGCAGGACCATTTAGAGTGCCAGGATTGGGCCAGAGAAATAGCACAAGGGTAGGGCATTTGCTTTGCATGTGGCCGACTCGGGACGGACCCAGGCCAATTCCCAAAATCCCATATGGTTCCCTGAGCCTGCCAGGAGCAATTTCTGAGTGCAGAGCCAGGAGTAACCCTGAGCCAGGAGTGCTGCGGGTGTGGCCCACCCCCAAAAAAAGAAGATAGAATGCCAGGATCAACCCTAGATCGACCAATGCTAGGCAAACACCTTAATCTTTACACTCTCTCTCCAGACTAGACCAGACCATCGAGGCAACAGAGAAACCAGGAGGGCCCCAGCAGTCAATAAAGACTCAGGCATCTCATATGGTAGCCAGTGAGCGAGACAGTTTCCCAGACATCTAGAAACAGGAACAAAATAGAAGTAAGTAAGGCATTGACTCCTACTTGGTAACTTTTTATTTTGTGTCCCAATGAATCCCATCTATCACTTATGTCACTTGTTTTGTTTGGATGGTTAGTTGGTTTGGTTTTGGAATCCCACCCAGTAGTGTTCAGGTTGCTCCTATAGTACTTGCAAGATCCTCTGTAGTGCCAGGGATAAAAGTCATCTACTGCATGCAAAGTCTGCCCCTAGTCTTTGAGATATCTCTTCAGACCCTCACTGAAGGTACTTGTATTGCTTTTGTGCATAACTGAGAGTTCAAAGAAATAGTTGAGAGACCTGGGACAGACTTCAAGAGTAATGGAAGTTCAGGAACAAAGACCAAGACCATCATTGAAGGGAACTCCTGCAGTGGCTAGTTTGATTAGAACATTTCTGCTCCTCCAGATGTTGAGTTTCCAGTTAGATTTTGACATTTCTTATCAGTGCCTAATATTGTTTTTAACAGAAGGAAAATGTAAATGTGTCTTCTAATTACATTAAAAAAACCTCTGGATAATGGAACAAAACATTCATAACTGGGTCCCCCATGATGAGTGGTCCACTCTCATTTATTATGTTTGGGATTTAGCACCTCACTCAGATACTAGTTTATATAAGGAATTAAAGATGGAAAGTATCGGGCCCGGAGAGATAGCACAGCGGCGTTTGCCTTGCAAGCAGCCGATCCAGGACCTAAGGTGGTTGGTTCGAATCCCGGTGTCCCATATGGTCCCCCGTGCCTGCCAGGAGCTATTTCTGAGCAGACAGCCAGGAGTAACCCCTGAGCACCACCAGGTGTGGTCCAAAAAAACAAAACAAGACAGAACAAAACAAAAAAGATGGAAAGTATCACCTCTCTCTCTATTTAAATATATACACATGGTGCTGAAGAGATAGCACAACGGTAGGGTGCTTGCCCTGCACGTAGCAGATTCAGGATGGACAGTGGTTCAAATCCAGGCATCCCATATGGTCCACCTTGCCTACCAGGAGCAATTTCTGAGAGCAGAGCTAGGAGTAACCCCTGAACTTCCGAGTGTAACCTAAAAACAAAAAATTTATATATACATATAAATTACATAAAGTAACACCTGAGATGATATGGATAAACCTCACCTCTCAAAAAGCAACTGTTACCTATGTAATTAGTAAAACATTAGACAAATCCAACTAGAAGGCATTTGACAGACTAAATCCAAGTTGAAGGATCTCTGCTTTCGGGCAGGAAAACAATACACTAGGGTAGGTCACTTGCCTTGAATGCAGCCAAATCAGGTTCCATTCCCTGTACCACATCTGGTGCCCTGAGCCCTGACAGGAGAGATCTCTGAGCTCAAAGTCAGAATAAGCCCTGAGCACCACTGGTGTGGCCCCCACGCCCCTCTCAAAATCTCTGCTCTCTATTTACTTAAGAAGACTTCAGTAGCTTTCTTAGTATCTCTGCTAGGTAAGGCTTGGAGTAGACCCTGTTTGGTGCAGGTTTTGTCTGATAACTTGCAAGGAAATCCTGACTTTTCCAGGACATTCTTTGTTTTGTTTTGTTTTGGAGCCACACCCAATGATGGTGACACTCAGGGGTTACTCCTTGCCTATATGCTCAGAAATTGCTCCTGACTTGGGGGACCACATAGGATGCCAGGATCGAACAGAGGTCCGTTATGGGTCAACTGCATGCAAGGTAAATGCCCTACCAATGCGCTATCATTCTGGCCCCTCCAGGACATTCTTGGTATCATTAGATATGCTGTTGATGAAAATTCTGTCTTCAATTTCCTACATAGGAACTATGCATCATATAAGGCAGTGATTTATATAATAATAAGGGCTTTTGTTGAAACTACATTAAAAAACAAAGTAACCTGGCCAGGTCATAAGTGACAGAACAGCCCAGAGCAATTTTAGGAGCTGAGACCCCTGAAGACTATTCTACAACAGAAAGGGACACTGATTGAAAAACTAGTAAAATCTGAAGGAGATCTAGAGTTTAGTTCATATTAAAAAGCTGTAGTTTCTTCATTTAGGGGAATGTATCACAAATATTCTAAAAATGGTCTAGATGCTCAATGTTAGGTAGTCATATTTTGTTGCAACATTTTTATAAATTCAAAACAGAATTCCTTCCCAAGAAGGCAACTATTATTCAGAAGTTATAATTAAACAATGAAAATAATACATTCTAATATATATATATCAGACTAAAAAAATGAAGTCACTTATTAGACTATTATTTGTAGGTGGTAGAGAAGGGAACGACAAGATACATATACTGAGGCAAGAAGGATAGCTGTAACTCAGTCCAGCCATACCCTTAAAATAATCACCCCGACCCACCACTTTCATGATTACAAATTACCTTACAAAACCTGCATGGGTAAGGGAGATGACTCAAAGGACTAGAGCACATGCTTTGCATGTGGGATAACCAGTTTTGCTCCCCAGTCTCATGTGATTTCCTGAAGGAGCTCCTGAGCATTGTGAGGAACAGTCCTCCAAAAAAACCCTCTCTCAGGATCATTCCTGATATGCTCAGACCATATGGAATGCTGGGTTAGCTGTGTGCCAGATACCATCTCCACCTGCTTCCATATGGTTCCAAAGAGTCTCCAGTTAGTCATCAGATGAACAAACCTTCTGCTTTCAAGTCAAGGAGCTGCATCACAACACATAATAACAGTATCATACAGCAAAGTTCACAATAGGAAAACTATGCAGAAATAGGAAAACACCACACCTTGTGACTGAAATGCTAGTTCTGGAGACTCAATAAACACCAGCCACGTAAACAACATCTCTTATCAGGACTTTAAAAGGATATGTTGAGGATGTTCAAAGGACTTAAACAATGGAAAGAACAGCTCATAAGACTCGAGAGGATATGAGAGTAGAAATAAGAAAACTTCAAACAAAAATATAGGCTGAAACACATGGTAGGTAAAATGAAAACTGGAAAAGCTTCAACAGCAGTGCAAGAGCCACTGATGACAGAATCAGCTAAGTAGAAGATGAATTGCATATCACCTCCATACAACAGAAGAGGCTGGAAAAAATTCTCAAAGAAAGTGAACAGACAACAATAGAACTCTGGGATAAAATCAATAGAAACAACATAAGAATCATTGAATTCCCAGAGACCCAGGAAGAAAACCCTGGTGTTGAATCAACATTCAAGGACATCATTGCTGAGAAATTCTCAGAACTAAAGAGTGCATGCAACTACATTCTGGATGCCTGAAGAGTACAAGTCAACAGAGAACCAAAGTAAAGCACCCCAAGTCATATATTAACACAATGATGAAAACCACAATAATGATAGAATACTGAAAGCAGCATGATCAAAAAGAAAAAGTATATATAAAGAGGCACCTTAAGATTTACAGCAGATTTATCACTATCAACTCTCAAGGCCTGAGGCAGTGGTGAGATATAGAGACAAAACTCAATGAAATGAATGCTTTTCCAAGGATACTTCACCCAGACAGTCATTCAGGTTTGAAAGAAGGATACAAAGCTTCCCAGATAAACAACATCCCAGAAACTTTAAAGACTCAAAACCTACTTTATAGGAAGAGCTGAAGGGTCTACTTTAAAGCAAGGCACAAACACACCAAATTCCTACAAAAGATTACTTGATTCCATGAAAATCATCTCTCTCAATGTCAATGGACTAAACACACCAAGAGACACAGTGGCGGGGCTGGAGAGATAGCATGAAGGTAAGGCATTTGCCTTGCATGCAGAAGGATGTTGGTTCAAATCCCAGCATACCATATGATCTCCCAAGCCTGCCAGGAGCAATTTCTGAGCATAGAACCAGGAGTAACCCCTGAGTGATGCCAGGTGTGACCCCCCCCCCCAAAAAAGTGGCAAAATGTATCAAAATTTTGAATCCAACATTCTTCTACCTTCAAGAAATACATCTGAATAGTCAGAGCAAACATAGACTCAAAGTCAAAGAACAGAGAACAATTATTCAAGCAAACAATTCCCTTAGGAAAAAAAGGCTGTGGCAGGCTACACTGTACAGACTTTAAGCTTAAAAAGGCTATGAGACAGAGATGGACATTTCTTAATAATTGAGGGATATGTACAACAGGAAGAAATCACTCCTAAACATATATGCACCCACTGAGGGCCAGCAAAATATTTAAAACAATAGTTGATGGATTTGAAGGAAGAAATCAATAGCAACACAATAAGAGTGGGAGACTAGGGGCCGGAGAGATAGCATGGAGGTAGGGCATTTGCCTTACATGCAGAAGGACAGTGGTTTGAATCCTGGCATCCCATATGGTCCCCCAAACCTACCAGGAGTGATTTCTGAGCATAGAGCCAGGAGTAAACCCTGAGAGCTGCCAGGTGTGACTCAAAAACAAAAAAACAAAAAAATAGAGTGGGAGACTAAGTAGAAGACTTCAAAACCACCCTGTCACCCACTGATAGGCCAACCAGGCTAAGACTCAACAAGGATATACTGGTTCTGAAGGAAGAAATTGAACAGAGTGGCTTAGTATATATATGTATATATATATACATACTATATATACCAAGCTAATATATATACTATTACAGCTAATATATACATATATCAATGGTCCTCAAACTACGGCCCGCGGGCCAAATGTTGTATTTATTCCCATTTTGTTTCTTCACTTCTAAATAAGATATATGCAGTGTGCATAGAAATTTGTTCATAATTTTTGTTTTTACTATAATCTGGCCCTCCAACAGTCTGAAGGACAGTGAACTGGCCCCCTGTTTAAAAAGTTTGAGGACCCCTGCGTATAAGTAGTATATATGTAATATATATATATATACTAAGCCACTCTATTTAATATATATATATACATACACACACATATATATAGGGCTTTCCATCCCCAAAAAGCTTAATTCACATTCTTCTCCAATGCATATGAGACATTCTCAAAGATAGATCACATAATCGGCCACAAAACATACCTCCATAAAATCAAGAGGATAGAAATTATATCAACTACCTTCTCAGATCATGATGAACTGAAATTAGAAGTGAAATATAAACAGACACAGAGAAAAAAAATTAACACCTGGAAATTAAACAGCTCATTACTGAACAGTCAGTGGGTTAGAAATGAAATCAAAGAGGAAATCAAAAGATTCCTGGAAAAAAAAAAGATTCCTGGAAACAAATGAGAATGAAGACACTAATTGTCAGAATTGGTGGGACACAGCAAAATTGGTATTAAGAGAGAAAATTATAGCTTTGCAAGCATTAATCAGAAAAGAAGAAAGCTCCTACATAAATAATTTAATGATACCACTTAAAAAAATTGGAAAATGGGACCAGAGCAATAGCACAGTAGTAGGGTATTTGCCTGGCATGCAGCTGATCCAGGACTGACCTGGGTTTGATTCCTAGCATCTCATATGATTCACCCAAGCCTGCCAGGATTGACTTCTAAGTGCACAGACAGGAGTAACCCTTGAGTGCAGCTATGTGTGTAGCCCCCCCCCCCCCGCCCCCGAAAAAAAAGAACTGAAAAATGATCAACAAAATGAACCAAAAATAGGCAGGCAGAAAGAAATAATAAAGCTCAGGGCAGAAATTAATGAACTGGAAACAAACAAAAAATCCAAAAAGACAATTAAAGCAAGAGTTATTGAAAAATAAGATCGAGGGCTGGAGAGATATAGAAGAAGAAAAAAAAGACCAATAGACCTTGGGGCCAGAGCAATAGCACAGTGGTAGGGCATTTGCCTTGCACGTGGCCAACCTTGGACCGACCTCAGTTAGATTCTTGGCATTCCATATGGTCCCCTGAGCCTGCCAGGAGCGACTTCTTTTTTGGGGGGGGTCACACCCGGCAGAGCTCAGGGGCTACTCTTGGCTCTATGCTCAGAAATCACCCCCCGCAGGCTCAGGGGACCATATGGGATGCCAGGATTCAAACCACTGTCCTTCCGCATGCAAGGCAAATGCCTTACCACTGTGCTATCTCTCTGGCCCAAGGAGCAACTTCTGAGCACAGAGCCAGGAGTAACACCTGAGCGTTGCCAGATGTGCCCACCCTTCAAAAAAAAATCAATAAACCACTAGCAAGACTCACAATGAAAGAGAGAGAAACTTAATAAATTAGAAATGAAAATGAGGAGATGACTACAGATACTGCAGATATTCAAAGAGTAATCAGAGATTAGTTTGAGAAACTTTATGCAACAGAACAAGAGATCCCAGAAGAAATGGATAAATTTTTGGACTCTTATAACCTCCTAAGGTTGAACCAAGATAATCTAAAATATCTGAACAAATATCACTATTGGGAAGATGAAATGGTACTCAAAAGCTTCCCAAAAACAAAAGCCCAGGTCCAGATGGTTTCACTTGTGAATTCGTTCAAACCTTTCTAAAGAATCTAGTGCCAATCCTTTTCAGGATCTTCAAGGAAATTGAAAATTGAAGGAACAGAAAAACAATGTGTTTTTTTTGTTTTGGTTTTTGGTTTTGGGCCACACCCGGTGGTGCTCAGGGGTTACTCCTGGCTGTCTGCTCAGAAATAGCTCCTGGCAGGCACGGGGGACCATATGGGACACCAGGATTCGAACCAACCACCTTAGGTCCTGGATCAGCTGCTTGCAAGGCAAACACCACTGTGCTATCTCTCCGGGGCCTGTTTTTTGTTTTTTGTTTTTTTAACCCAAGAGTTTCTATAAAAAAGCACCCTGATATCGGGCCGAAGTGATAGCGCAGTGGTAGGGCATTTGTCTTTTTTTTTTTTTATTGTAAGAATTTATTCAAGAGGGGGCCAGAGAGATAGCATGGAGGTAAGGCGTTTGCCTTTCATGCAGAAGGTCATCGGTTCGAATCCCGGCGCCCCATATGGTCCCCTGTGCCTGCCAGGAGCAATTTCTGAGCCTGGAGCCAGGAATAACCCCTGAGCACTGCCGGGTGTGACCCAAAAACAAAAAAAAAAAAAAAAAAAAGAATTTATTCAAGAGACAAAATTGATTAACGTATTGAGGTAAACTGACATAACATAATATAGTAACATAACATAACATATAATTAATATAATATAATAATACATGTAAGTCAAAGAACATTTCTAAGTAAAACACAATTTTTATCATAATGACTTACATAGCTTTCACAGTAGTATTTTAGGTACATATTAACATTGAATCAGGGGAATATCCATCACCCCCAGTGTTGTCCTCCCTTCATCCCTGTTCCCAAGCATATATCACTTTCTCCCTCCTTTATCCCCCAGAATGCTAGTTTAACTAAAAGCATATATGTTAACACTAATGTAAACCTTTTTTTTTTTTTTTTTTGCAGTTCCAGATATTTTTACTAGTGGTTTCTTAAAGGTTTAAAGTCAAAGAAGCACTGTATAAACAATGTTAGAGTGGCAATTATCGTTTGCATGGGCTCACCAAAGTATGGGGGTCATGGAAAGGAAAAACTTTTGACCTAAGTACAAGGAGACCTTACCCCTGAAGTTTCCTGACATAAGACCATTTCTAGGCTCCGGGCAAACTAGTTTGTCCAATCCTAGTCATTGTCTGTAGTGCCCATACAGTTATATTTTTCACAGTCTCTGTTGGTATCCTGTTTCTGTATTGAAGGTCCTGGAATCTGTATATCCTACATTGAAGTCAGGATGATGTGGAGCGATGTCTAATTTCAACTCAGAATTAAAGGGCAATGCAGAAAGCCCTGTCCAGTATGCAGGTTGTTGTTGTTGTTTAAATCTTCTCAGTGTTAAGGGAAGACTCTCTTGAGTAAATCGATGTCAGAGCAGCAGTAGGGTCTTCCCTGGTAGAGAATTGCTTCCTGGTGATGTCATAGACAACTTTGGATGTTTCGTAGATGGCTTCCCTGGTTCAGGGGTGACTGGAAAATGCCTGTGCCAGGTCATCATGTCAATGTTCAGGGTATAAGGTTCCATTGCACCACTAGATTTGTGTATTCCTATCTCTATTAGATAATAACTTATTTGTATGTATAGTATTTTCCATTTTAATGTGCCCATGCAAAAAGGAACAATGCCACCTGGCGTTAGCAGCGCATAAGGGGGCCGCAGGAACAAGTCCAACAATCCCCGTGACCTGGTTCAAACATAAGCATTAAACTGAGGGACTCTTTCACCAACATTCCTTATTGAACAGTTCACAAAGGGAAAAAAAGATAAAAAGTGGGGAAAATAAACAATCTAACTTAAGACAGTGGACACAATTGTCACCGTTTAAGAAAATTTGTGTGTTCCGGGACGGGCGGTGGCGCTGGAGGTAAGGTGCCTGCCTTGCCTGCGCTAGCCTAGGACGGACCGCGGTTCGATCCCCCGGCTCCCATATGGTCCCCCAAGAAGCCAGGAGCAACTTCTGAGCGCATAGCCAGGAGTAACCCCTGAGCGTCACAGGGTGTGGCCCAAAAAAAAAAAAAAATTTGTGTGTTCCCATCTCTATAAGAACGTGTTTGTATATAATTTCCCATTTTAATGTGCCTATGCAAAGGAAAAACAGTATCACATGGCAAGATTGGTGCCTATGGGGATGCTAGAATAAGTCCAACAATCCAATTGACTTGGTTCTTATATAAACATTAAATGGAGGGACACTTCTAAAAACTTCCTTATTTAACAAATAACAAAGGGAAGGAAAGATGGAAAGGGACTCTTTCACCAAAATACCTTATTAAACAGTTCACAAAGAGGAGAAAAGATAAAAAGTGGGAAAAATAAACAATCTAGCTTAAGACAGTGGACTCAATTGTCACCGTTAATAGGAACTAATCAGAAACCTAGTATGGTAGCAACCAGTTACACAATAAAAGAAGGAAGAGGACAGGAGGCCATTGAGAGTAAACAAGTAGGTAAAGAGTACTGGCCTCTTCCCATCCTCTCATTTTTATTTTGAAAATATATGGTACCCCCACCCGAAATGGTCTCTTCCCAAACTAAAAGTCCATCCTCCCATTTTATTTTAAATATATATGGTTTTTGAAATGGAGACCAATGAGAAAAAAAATACCAGTGAATGTCACGACGTAATGTCCCGACATACACCAGTGCTGCATCGGCCTGGCATTCACCCCATGTGTCCCCCACTTAGTACCGGGAGAGAAAGGGGGAAAGCCTGAGGACCACGATAGAGTCCACCTGGGCCGGCAACCAGGGAAGACCTGGAGTAGGGGAGGAAATAGGGGACTGGCTGGAGGCCTGCCAAGCCTCCCAGCACCCCCCAAGCTAGGGAAAAGGGCATTTGACTTGAATACAGCTGACCCAGGACAGACCTGGGTTCGATCCCTGGCATCCCATATGGTCCCCAATGCTAGGAGCGATTTCTGAGCACATAGCCAGGAGTAATGCCTGAGCATCACCAGGTGTGGCCTAAAAACGAAAAAAAAAAAAAAAATCACCCTGATACCAAAAGCAGAAAGAGATGCAAAAAAAAAAAAAAAAAAAAAAAAAAAAAGATAGCTACAGGCCAATATCCTTGATGAATTCAAGATGCAAAGATCCTCAACAATATTCTAGCAAATAGGATACGACAGCTTATCAATAATATCATACACCATGACCAAATAGGATTCATTCCAGAGATAGATGGATGGCTTTACATAAGTCAACAACCATATCAACAAAAGAAAAAATTAAAAATCTTATGATCATATCACTAGATGCAGAGAAAGCATTTGATGAGGTCCAACACCCATTAATGATAAAAACTCTCAACAAGATGAGAATGGAAGAAACTTTATTCAATATAGTCAAGGCCACTTACCACAAGTACCACAAGCCCATGGCAAATATTGTACTCAGTGGGGAAAAACTAAAAGTCATTTCTTTAAGATCTACTACAAAATAAGGTTTCCCTCTCTCACCACCTGTATTCAAAATAATACTGAATGTAGTTACCATAGCAATCAGGCAAGAAAAATATATCAAAAGCACCCAGATAGGAAAAGATGTCAAGTTCTCACTGTTTGCAGATGACATACTATATTTAGAAAACTCTACCAAGGTCCCGGAGAGATAGCACAGCGGAGTTTGCCTTGCAAGCAGCCGATCTAGGACCAAAGGTGGTTGGTTCGAATCCCAGTGTCCCATATGGTCCCCCGTGCCTGCCAGGAGCTATTTCTGAGCAGACAGCCAGGAGTAACCCCTGAGCACTGCCGAGTGTGGCCCAAAAACCAAAAGAAAAGAAAAGAAAAGAAAAGAAAACTCTACCAAATAGCTTCTAGAAAAAATAGATTTGTATCATAAAGTGGCATGCTACAAAATTAGCACACAAAAATCTTTGGCATTTTATATACAAATAATGAAAGAGAAAAAAGAGACATTTAAAAATTCCATTTACAATTGTGTCTCAGAAAAATCAAATATCTTGAAGTCAAATAACTCCTATGCAAAGAAAACAACAAAACACAGCTTCAAGACATAAAGGAAGTCACAAGAAAATGAAAACATATACCCTGCTCATGGATTGGAAGGATCTTTAAAATGGCAATATGTTTCCAAAGCATTGTACAGATTAAATGCAATCCTTCTAAGGATACCCATGACTTTTTGGGGGGATTACACCTGGCAGCACTCAGGGATTACTCCTGGCTCTGTGCTCAGAAATCACTCCTGGCAGGCTCAAGAAACCATAGGTGATGCTGGAATTCAAAACACAGTCTGTCTTAGATCAGCTGTGTGCAAGGCAAAAAACACCCTACCTCTGTGCTATCTCTCTGGCCCTCCATGACATTTTTTTTTTTTTTTTTTTGGTTTTTGGGTCACACCCGGCGGTACTCAGGGGTTACTCCTGGCTGTCCGCTCAGAAATAGCTCCTGGCAGGCACGGGGGACCATATGGGACACCGGGATTCGAACCAACCACCTTTGGTCCTGATTGGCTGCTTGCAAGGCAAACGCCGCTGTGCTATATCTCCGGGCCTCCATGACATTTTTTAAAGAAGAAGATCAAACACTTCTGAAGTTCATATGGAACAATAAGCACTCATGAATAACTGAAGCAGTCCTTGGGAAAAAGATGATAAGCAGTGGTCAGCAACCTTTTTTTCAACTGAGCCAAATCTTGCCAAAACCATGATTGAAATTTATTTTGAGAGCCACATTTTTTTGTTTTTGTTTTTTGTTTGTTTGTTTGTTTTGGCAGCGCTCAGGGGCGACTCCTGGCTCTATGCTCAGAAATCGCTCCTGGCAGGCTCAGGGGACCATATGGGATGCCGGGATTCGAACCACCAACCTTCTGCATGAGAGGCAAACACCTTATCTCCATGCTATCTTTCCGGCCCTGAGAACCACAATTTTAAAACCAAAAATACATAGGATGGTACACTGTTTTTAGTTTCAATACGTTTTTATTGAGAATATTTAGCATGCAAGTCTCCACATAGGTCGGAAGGATACAAATAACACAACTAATAAAGCAAAAACTTTAGAACGATATTATTTATCAATAATGTTGAATTCCATAAAATTTGCCTTACAATGTAGAGAAAATTACATCCTGACAATGACTGACAAAGTCACAAACACTAACGTGAATGCCTTGCATTTCCTTGGATAGTTTGAGTAAGTCAGGTTTGTATGTTGTTGTTTTTAATTTTAGGCACAATTTTGGGTTCTCATCGATGAGACGATTTTTCAATTTACTCTTGATAAGATTCATGCTTGAAAATGATTGTTCGCATAAATATGTAGATCCGAACAAGGAAAGAACAGCAAACGCTAGCTTTTTTAGTTGATTATATGAGTCAGGAATACTATTCCAGGTGTTAAAAATCAACATATCTTCCTTCTCCAGGTCTTTCAAAGCAGACCACTTGTGCTGTGAACTAAGTTCACATTTGTGTTTCTCCAATCTTTCTAAATTATCACAAAGACGTTCAAATTTTGAGCTCCACAGTTCTTTGTTTTTTAAATCCAGAAACTGCATTTCAAAGTTGCCACTGTCGATATTATTTGTTTTTATTTTTTTGTTTTTGTTTTTGTTTTTGTTTTTTTGGGGGGGGCCACACCCAGTAACGCTCAGGGGTTACTCCTGGCTATGCGCTCAGAAGTTGCTCCTGGTTTGGGGAACCATATGGGACACCGGGGGATCCAACCGCGGTCCATCCAAGGCTAGCACAGGCAAGACAGGCACCTTACCTCTAGCGCCACCGCCCAGCCCCACTGTCGATTTTAAAGGGAGAAAAATTTAATTCCTTTACAGTGGCATCCAGAGGTTTTTTTTTTTTTTTTTTTTTTTTTAACAAAGGCCAATGTCGCTTTGCTGTTTCTGAAATCCTGAAACCTTTTCAGAAAAGCTTCCCTCATATTTAAAAGTGCTGTTTTAAAATAGGTAATGTCAATATCAGAATTATTTTCTTGGCGATGTTTCAACAGGCTTGGAAGGTGAATCAAAGTTTCTCTGACAAAATCTTGAGCAAAAACAGATAATTTGTTTTCAAACGAAATAACTTCTTCTAACATAGAAAAAAAATGTGTTTCCTTTCCCCTGTAGTTTATGATTAAGCTGATTTAGATGTGAAGTAACATCCACCATGAAATACAGTTTTTGAATCCACTGATGGTTTGTTAATTCTGGATAGTGAACACCCTTCTCGAGGAAAAATGCTTTGATTTCTGATAAGTAAGCAAAACGTTTCAAAATGTTTCCTTTTGATAACCAAAATGTGCTGAAAATTTGAAACCCTACAATATGGAGATGAAACAGGTAAAAGAGAAAAACCTTTTAACAATCTTTAAAAGCAAGGACAGTGTTCCAGAGAAAAGTAGTGATTTCACTGAAAAAAAAAAAGTCTATTGACACTTTAGTGTGTGCTGCAAGAAACCAAACTAAAATACACACAAAAACAAAAGCGCACTTTGTTAAAGACATATGATATATCATAAAGGAATTATGATAGTGCCTGAAACATTTTAAAAATAATTTTTTATTTAAGCATATTTGTCACAAAATTATTCATACTTGAGTTTCAATCATAGAATGTACACCACCCTTCACCAGTGCACTTTCCCCACCACCAATGTCCCTTGTTTCCTTCCCCTTCACCCTCCTCTGCCTATGTCAGGGGCAGGCATTTTGCTTTTTTCTATTTCTCTTTTCCTTTATGACACTGAGGTTTGCAAAATTTCCTTTATGACATCATGGTTTGCAATATTGTTAATTAAAGGGTACCATGGATGTTACTTATCCATTTTAAGCATCCAGTTCTTGTCCAGAGTGATATGTCCCAACTATCAATGTCATAATGTACTTTTCTCTATTCTAACTGAACTCACCACTTTTTAGGGCAAGCTTCCTATCATGGACTAGCCCTCCTGTCCCTCATTCCTATTTTCTCTAGATATTATTACCATATTGTCATTTATTATTCTTATATGCCACAAAAGATTATTCTGACACTTCTCCTTCTGACTCATTTCACTCGGAATATAATCTGATTTTTTTTGGTTTTATTTTATTTATTTATTTATTTATTTATTTATTTATTTATTTATTTATTTATTTATTTTTGGTTTTTTAGGCCATACCCGTTTGATGCTCAGGGGTTACTCCTGGCTAAGCGCCCAGAAATTGCCCCTGGCTTGGGGGGACCATATGGGATGCCAGGGGATCGAACCGTGGTCCTTCCTTGGCTAGTGCTTGCAAGGCAGCCACCTTACCTCTTGCGCCACCTCTCCAGTGTTTGTTAATGTACATACAGATGATGCATGGCTCGGTGTTTTTGTGTAGTCACAAGAAACAGAAGTTGCACACTCGTACATTGTATCCACTCATTGTATGATAGACTGGATTCAAAAAAAACTCCCTGTTGAACAAAACTGTGACAGATGACACAGATAATTTGTGAAATTCACAATTGTGATAAAATCCAGGCTATTCAACACCCTGGGTGAGAGTATGGATGCCCACTACTAGCATCTTTCTCATGAAGAAGTGAAGTGGTTGTCAGGGGAAGGGTGCTCTCTCGCCTTGTTGGCAAGAGAGAGAAGTAGTGCAGTTCCTGTGAGAGCAGAACTCTGACTTTGTACATCCCCAGTTAGACAAGGAATGGGTAGCTAAGCTTGTGTATTTGGCAGACATTGTTCATTTTCTCTATGAATTTAATATTTCTCTGCAGGGGAATTTCACAAGTAGTTTTTACAGTGAGACATAAGATGGATGTGTTCAAAAAAAGAATCTGATTCTGGGATAGCTGTGTCTAAGAAGGAGATATTGAAATGTTTCCACTCTTGCAAAACATTTCTGATTGGCACTTATATTATGAGAAAATCATAATCAATATGAAAAACAGCATTTAAGGGCATTAGCTCACAACTTTAATCATGAGTACTCTGAACATGAGAATCCATGGAAAAGAAAACTCTGGGGTGAGAATCCCTTCATAGAAGATGCCCACTCTTGTGCAAAATAAAATATGTGTTTTAAGATCACTCCAGGCACTGTATTTCTAAATCCCACCCAACCTGGTCTGAAGAAGCAGGGTAGCAGGAAAGAAATAATAAACCAAGCTAGCCAAGAAAGGATGATCATGGAGTCTATGCCCTTTTACCTTGTACTCTCTGCCTTGAGCCCAAAAAGCTGGAACATCTCTTTCTTTATTAAAACCAATTCCCAATACCAGGAGGCTTCAAGTCAAGAGAGAGAGAGACAAAAGTACATATTCAGTGAACTTTTTTTTTTTGTGTGTGTTTTTTGGGTCACACCCGGCAGTGCTCAGGGGTTATTCCTGGCAGGCACGGGGGACCATATGGGACACCGGATTCGAACCGATAACCTCCTGCATGAAAGGCAAACGCCTTACCTCCATGCTATCTCTCCGGCCCCATATTCAGTGAACTTTTACATATTAAAGGAAGAGGTTTAAGAAAGGATGATGTTGGGGAACACCTTTGTTTAGGGTTGATACTGGGTATCATCTTACACTCTTGGAGCCGGCTGCACACAGGGCGGGCACTGACAGAGGCTTGGAGCAGAGTCCTGACTCCTGGAGCGGCCGCCCACCTGGCACACAGAAGAGCCAAATTAAAAGTGTAAAGAGCCACATGTGGCTCGAGAGCAACAGGTTGCCGACTACTGATAAAAGGCATCACTTTCCTCAACCTAAAATTACACTATAAAGTAATAGTCATTAAAATAGCATGTTATTGTTTTGGTTTTGGTTTGTTTGATTTTGTTTGGTTGGTTGGTTTTTGGGTCACACTGGCAGCACCCAGGGGTTACTCCTGGATCTATGCTCAGAAATCGCACCTGGCCGACTCAGGAGACCATATGAGGTTCTGGGATTCGAACCACTGTCCTGCATGCAAGGCATACACCTTACTTCCATGCTATTTCTCTGGCCCCTGTTTTGTTTTGTTTTGGCCACATATGGCAGCGCTCAGAAATCACTCCTGGAAGGCTTGGGGAACAATATGGGGTACCGGGGATCAAACGCAGGTAGCTGTGTACAAGGCAAAAGTCCTACATGTTGTGTTATCACTTTAGCCAGAAAAAAAAATGATGTTATTGGAACAAAGATAATTCTTAGATCATTGGAATAGACTTGAGTATTCTGATATCTGAGTATACCAGGTATACAACAAATTAATCTTTGATAAAGGGGCAAGAAATACAAAGTGGAGCAAGGAAAGCCTTTTCAATAAGTGGTGTTGGGAAAATTGATCCATTATCTGCAAAAATGTGAACTCAGACTTCTCTTTAACATTATGCATAAAAGTCAAATAAAAATCATTAAAGGGACCGGAGAGATAGCATGGAGGTAGAGTATTTGCCTTGCATGCAGAAGGACAGTGGTTTGAACCCCCAGCATCCCATATGGTCCCCCGAGCCTGCCAGGAGCAATTTCTGAGCGTAGAGCCAGGAGTAGCCCCTGAGTGCTGCCAGGTGTGACCCCAAAACAAAAATAAAATAAAATAAATATAAAAAATAAAAGCGTGAAGATGATATTCAGAGGCAATGGAAGTGAGGATTACGAGGACAAAGTGGCAGTTGGTGACAAGAGTGCAGTTAAGAGTAGAGAAGGGTCTACTATGAAAGAGACATGCATGGCTCCCCTTCATTACCAATATTGCAAACTAATGTCAAAAAGAAAAGAAAAGGGGCCGGGAAGGTGGCGCTGGAGATAAGGTGTCTGCCTTGTAAGCGCTACCAAGGAACGGACCGCGGTTCGATCCCCTGGCGTCCCATATGGTCCCCCCAAGCCAGGGGCGATTTCTGAGCACATAGCCAGGAGTAACCCCTGAGCGTCAAACGGGTGTGGCCCAAAAACCAAAAAAAAAAGAAAAAGAAAAAAAAAAAGAAAAAGAAAAGAAAAGAGGGAGGGAGGGAGGGAGGGAGAGAGAGAGAGAGAGAGAGAGAGAGAGAGAGAGAGAGAGAGAGAGAGAGAGAGAGAGAGAGAGAGAGAGAGAGAGAAGTAAAATGCCTTCCCCAGAAGCAGGCAAGGGACAGTAGGTGGGAGGGAAAAGGGCATCAGGGAGAGTGAGAAGGAAACTGTTGACTTTCTTGGCAGGAATACGCACTGGTGAAGGCTGTTGTATTGTGTATGACTGTAACATAATCATCAACCAACTTTATCTTTGAAAAAACTTGTAGTATGAAAAACCTTGTAATGATGGTACTTAAGTAAAAACATTTTTAAATAGCCCTCAGATGCTCACAGTGCTTGTACAAACAGGAGTTATGGGGCCTGGAGTCATAGTACAGTTGGCAGAATGAGAGTATCACATGAGGTCGCCCAGGTTCAATCCCCAGGATCCCATATGGTCCCCTGAGCACCACCAGAATTGATTCCTGAGTATGTAGCCTGGAGTAAGCCCTGAGTGTTGCCAGATGTGACCAAAAACAAAACAGGAATGATGGATAGAATTTGCTCACTGGGATGGACAATGCTAGGTCACACAAGCACGGAAAACAAAGGGGGTTGAGCTCAATTTCTAGAATAACCTGTATTAGAGCAGCCTCCTACAGTATATCGTATTGAGTGAAGTCATAGGGAAGACAGATACAGAATGTTCTTTCATGTATGGAGCATACAAACATGTAGTAAGGGAATAACAACTTGGTAATGGTATCAGACTTCTAGAGTCTAACAGAATTGAACTTTCTGGGAATGGGGAGTGGGAGAGGATCTTGAGACATGGGTGGAGAACACTGACACTCTTGTGGGGGACTTATATTGGGAGATTGTATACCTAAAACTCTACTATCAACACTACTGTGGGTCATAACATCTAAATAAATTGGGGTGGAGGCAGTGATAGTACAGTGGGTAGGGCACTTACTTTGCATATGGCCAACCTAGGTTTAATCTCCAAAATCCCATATGGTCCCCTGATCCTGCCAGGAGTGATTCCTGAATACAGAGCCAGGAGTAAGACCTGAAAACCATCCAGGGTGGCCCCCAAACCGAAATAAACAAATGAAAATCATGGCAAAGAAGAAATAAAACAAGTTCCCAATGAATCTCAGAACCACAAAATTATGGTGTATATAATGAGGAAACATGAATGAGATCTATGCGAACATTTCAGAAGCTTCAATAGTCCACTAAGTGAAATAAACCTCCATGTGCATGTAAATGCAAAAAAAAAAAAAAAAAAAAGGAATGGAAATAATCTTTTGGGAAAAGATGAGAAGAAATTAAGAAAGATTTAATTGCCTCTTTATTTATGTATTTACACTCTCAAGAGAATGCATTCATGTACCACTTTTTCTATTATTTTTTTATTTTTATTTTTTTGATTTTTGGGTCACACCCGGCTGTGCTCAGGGATTACTCCTGGCTCTGTGCTCAGAAGTCAGTCCTGGCAGACATGGGGGACCATATGGGATGCTAGGATTCGAACCACCATTTGTTCGAATTAGCTGCATGCAAGGCAAACACCCTACCGCTGTGCTATCTCTCCGGTCCCTCTTTTTTATTTATTTTTGGGGGGTCTTTTGGGCCACACCTGTTTGATGCTCAGGGGTTACTCCTGGCTAAGTGCTCAGAAATTGCCCCTGGCTTGGGGGGACCATATGGGACACTGGGGGATCGAACCGTGGTCTTTCCTTGGCTAGCACTTGCAAGGCAGACACCTTACCTCTAGCGCTACCTCACTGGCCCCTCTTTTTTATTTCTTAAAAAAATTTTTTTTTGGTACCACATCTGCACACAATGCTCAGGGCTTACTCCTGGCTCAATACTCAGGGATCATTCCGGTAGAACTCAGAAGACCATATGGAGTGCCAGATTTCAAACCTAGGTCTGTTTCATACATGGCAAATGCTCTACCAACTACCCTATTTCTCTGGCAGCTCCAGTACTGGTGAATATCTTACTGACAGGGCAATTATCCAGGGCAAACTCAACCCTGGGAAACCAAATATGAAAAGGTCAAAGTGGGGTCAGAGAAATAGGACAGCAGGTAGGGCCCCTGCCCTACACGTTGTTGACCCAGGTTCAATCTCTGCACAGCTAAAGGTCCCTCCTCGACCCCCACCAGGAGCCATCCCATACTGAGGTAGTGGATGCGGAGATGTGCCAGGAGCACAGCTGCAACCCAAGGAGGAGGCTGTGTGGCTCTATCCTCTAGGAGGCCTCTGTGGATACTAGGATGCCAGAGACCCTTGGGGAGCTCTTGACAGCATTGGTGATGGAGCTGATGGAAGACCTTCCAGACTCAGTATACAGTGATGCTGAGATCAGATCCAGGGTTAATCAGCCACTACAGGGGCTGAAAGCCTAGAAGTCTTGATCCACCCTCACAGGTTACCGAGGTGACCCCCATATGAAGCTGCTGTGACTGCTGCAAAGGATAAAGACACAGAGAAGTAATTTCTCTGTGTGTGTGTTTCCTTTTAGATTCCTTTTAAGAGGGCTGAACAGAAGTACAGTGAGGACGCTTACCTTGCACACATAGCTGGCCCAGGTTTGATTCTCTGTACCCCATTTGACTCCCCAATTCTTGCCAGGAGTTATCTCTTGAGCAGAGAGCTGGGTGTAATCCCTGAGCACTTCTGGGTTTGGCTAACCTTGACCCCAATCTGCAAAAAATAGTGCCATTTCCATAATAAATGGCTGCTTATTATCCTAATTGATATTAATTAATCAGTTGTGTATATATTATGGGTTGTTACCACCAGATAGCTCTTCTGCATAATGTTAAACATTTATCTTGAAGTGTTTATATAGACATAAGATTTTACTTTTCTTGGTAAGAGAATTTAAAAGAGCAGAATTGCAAGTTCATATGATATCTATATAATTAGGTTTTTGAGCATCTGGCAAAGTAGTTTTGGGAAGGGGGTTGTTGGAGCCACACTGGGCAGTGCTCCAGAACATATGCAGTACTGAATTTGATGTAGTCACCCAAATACAAGGCGAGTGCCTTACCTCCTGTTCTATGTCTCCAGCTTTTGGAAAAATGTTTTCTAAAACAGTTTTGCCAATTTCCACCCATTAGGACACAAAAACATTCCAACTTCTCTATATTCTCACTTATACTGGACACTGAATGTATTTTCAGATTATGAAAGTCCAGTGGGTGTGGAGTGATATTTTGGTTTTCATGTTTAGAGATGTTATATATCTTTTCCCATGTTTATTGGTTGTGTGTGTATATCTCTGAGGAAATGTTTATTCAAATTCTTTGCATATTGTTTTAAATTTGAGGTTGTTTATCTTTAGCCTACTGAGTTTAGGGAGTTCCTCACATATTTTGGAGTGTAAATATTCCTAAATACATGGTTTGAAAATATATATTCTAGTCATAGGTTGTTTGTTTACACTATTGATAATAGAGAGCACACTCAAGTATGTTCAGGGGTTACTACTGAGTCTTGCTCAGGGGAGTATGAAGTGCTACGGTATGAATATGGGTAATTTAACCCGTAGAGCTATCTCCCCAACACAAAATTTGTTAATTTGATGAAGTACAATTTCTCTATTTTTTTGTTTGTTTGTTGCTTGTCTTCTTGTTACATCTATGAAATTATTGCCTCATGAAGATTTACATGAGAGTCTTTTTGTTGTTTTTGTTTTGGCCCATTCCTAGCAATGCTCAGGACTTAATCTTGGTCTGCACTCAGGGATCACTCCTGACAGTGCTCAGGGGTGCCTGGGATTAAAGTCTATCCTCAGGTTGACCACATGTGCTAGACAAACACCCTCAATGCTATACTATGTCTCTACCCCAAATGCTTTCTTTTCCTTTCCTTTTCTTTCTTTCCTTCTTGCTTCCTTTTTTTTTTTTTTTCTTGTTGGCTCATACCTAGTGGCATATGCAGAGCTGGAATTTTAAACAGCAGTCAACTACATACAAGTAAAGCATCTTAATCCGTTTTGTCTCTCCAGCCCTCTCAACCATTTAACTTACCTTTTTTTTTTTGGGGGGGGACACCCAGTAATGCCCAGAGGACCATATTGGACGCTGGGGATCGAACCCAGGTCCATCCTGAGTCAGCCGCATGCAAGGCAAATGCCCCACTGCTGTGCTATCACTCTAGCTCCAATTTAACTTACTTTTTATATGACCTGGAGATTCAATTTCATTCTTTTATATGTGAATTCCACCAATTGTGGAAGCTTTCTATTGAATGATATTTAATGGAGAAGAGGATGGGTGTTTGGGCCACACTTGACAATGCTGGAGACATTCCTGGCACAGTGTACAGGGTACTCTAGGGGCGAGGGGCGGGCTCAGAGGACTATATGCAGTGGTATGAACCAAATTGGGTGCAAGGCAGTGCTAGAAGCCTTGTACTATCTGTCCTGCCCAAATAAATTTTCTTTCATCCTGGTATTTCATTGAACTAATTTTCTCTGTGTATGTATCTGTATTCATTATTCAGTTTTTCAATATATAAAATCATGTATTGTTGGATTACTGGTCCCACCCTAATCAATATTCATACTGCACCCTAGGGTGTGATCTTTGTTTTGGGTAAAATAATGTGTAACCTAACAACAGATCACACACTAGGGTGGAGTATGAATATTGGTTAGGGTGGGACCAGTAATCCAACAATGTATCATGAGCCCTGGTTAGCTCAGGGATTATTCCTGTCTATGCATTGAGAAATCACTCCTGTTATGGGATAACTGCAGTCTGTCCTAGGCTAGCGCGTGAAAGGCAGACGCCTTATCACTTGTGCCACTGCTCCAGCCCCTCCTATGTATATTGAAAGGGGTATTTTATTTACTTTTCCTTCCTTGCTGTCTTTTACTTTGGTATCAGTATAATACTGGCTTCCTCAGATGAAGAAGTGTCCTATTTCTTACAAGAGTATGAGAAGGATTGGTACTGATTATTCCTAATGTTTGACAGAATTTCTCAGTGATGTCATCTGCCCTGCAACTTTTTTTTGTTGAACAATAAAGAAAAAAACTATTTTCTAAAGCCATTTTACCATTTTAAATTTACAACAAAAGTGAACAGAAAGGGGAAAGAGTCACTATAAATACTTTTCACTTACCCACACAGGTTCTCCACTCTCAACTTTCTACTTCAGAGTGCTATACTGGCTACAACTGATGCCAGGATCTTGAGGTATCAGTAGCACATCAAGTTCAATTTCTATTAGGTCTTCTTATTGGTCTTTACATTTAGGTTTGTTTTTGTTTTTGTTTTGGGGTCACGCCACACATAGCTGTGGTCAGGGTTTACTTCTGGCTCTGAACTCAGGAATCACTCCTAGCAGGCTCAGGGGACCACATGGAAAGCTGAGGATCAGTGGTGTGCAAGGCAAACGCCCTACTCACTGTGCTATCACTCTGGCCTCTCATTTTGAGGAGTTTTAAAGTATCTCAGGACCAGTATCTGCCGTGATGTTACCATGAAGATCAGTTTTACTAAAACTCCTGTGTCACTCTGGCCCCTACTGTTGCATTTAAAAATCCATTGCAGGGCCCAGAGGCGCATGCCTTGCACTCAGCCAACCCAGGCTCAGTCTCTGGCATCCCCTCTGGTCTCCCAATCCCTCTGGGAGTGATTCCTGAGTGCAGAGCCAGAAATAACTGAACATTGTCAGGTATGGTCCCCAAACCAAAAATTAAAAAAACAAATAAAAAGCCATAGCTAAGCTTGTTCTTCCCCGTTTTCTCCCTTGAACATTATCTAATTTGATTATCTCTATGATCTCTCTGCTTTTTCTACCCTGAAGAAGCCCGTGTTTTCACTTGAACACATATCTATCTCCCCCTTTTATTCTCCTCTCACAACTTTTTGTTTTTGGGTCACACCCGGCAGTCTCAGGGGTTACTCCTGGCTCTGCACTCAAAAGTCACTTCTGGCAAGCACAGGGGACAATATGGGATGCTGGGTCTCAAACCATCTGTCCTGGATTGACTGCATGCAAGGCAAACGCCCTACCACTGTGCTATCTCTTTGGCCCCTGGATATGTACACTTTCTGGAATACAAATGTTTTGTTTAAAAAGTTGACTTTTTGGGCCCGGAGAGATAGCACAGCGGCAGAGAGATAGCACAGCGGCGTTTGCCTTGCAAGCAGCCGATCCAGGACCAAAGGTGGTTGGTTCAAATCCCGGTGTCCCATATGGTCCCCCATGCCTGCCAGGAGCTATTTCTGAGCAGACAGCCAGGAGTAACCCCTGAGCACTGCCGGTGTGGCCCCCCCCCAAAAAAAAAAGTTGACTTTTTAAGGGACTGGAGCGATGGAATAGCAGTAGGGTGTTTGCCTTGCAAGTGCCAACCCGAGACAGACACCGTTTCAAAGATCAAGCATCATCCAGGAGAAGACTTGAATTCAATCTCCAACAATGAAAAACAAGGGCCCGGAGAGATAGCACAGTGGCGTTTGCCTTGCAAGCAGCTGATCCAGGACCAAAGGTGGTTGGTTCGAATCCCGGTGTCCCATTTGGTCCCCTGTGCCTGCCAGGAGCTATTTCTGAGCAGACAGCCAGGAGTAACCGCTGAGCACCACCGGGTGTGGCCCAAAAAAAACAACAAAAAAAACCAATGAAAAACAAACAAACAAACACCAAAAAATAACAAGTCAACCAAAAAAACCCAAGTTAGGGCCAGAGAGCTAATACAGTGTTTAGGGTGCTTGCTTTGCATCTGGCCCGTCAACTAGGGTTCAATCCCAATACCTCATACAGATATGTGGATATGTGAATTGACACATTGGGATATATGGGGGGACATCTTAAATCCAATTGCTGCCCATACAAAGGCAGGTTCCTAGATAGATCAGGTGAGTATCCATGAGCCGAGGTGCTTGTCCATATTCTATTCCATAGAGGGGCAACACAGCGTTAGGACGTGGCTAAATGGTGGGCATAGAGGCCCATCCCTGCCACATCCAGTCTAAGCCAGGGACTCAGGGTGTGTATCCTTCTGCAGGCAGTCTGGTCCCTGAGCTCAACAGTAGGACCTCTGAGCATAGAGCCAGGAGTAAGCCCCAAACTTCACCAAGTGTGATTCAAAAACCCAAATATAAAAAAGTTGATGAGCCCAGAACCTCGTAGGACAAAGCTTTAGCTCCCTCCAGAGTATACTGAACCCTGGTGACTGTGATGAAGGTAACAACTTGTCACCAAAGGGCACCCACCAAGCACCCACTACAGGCCAGACACCAGGACTTGATAAAGCTTTTCTTTCTTTTTTTCTGGGTATTGTGTATGTAAATATTTTGGGGGATTACTATGTTGCTCACCCTAAACTGATTAGGTGATTGTGCCCTACCCTAGGGTGTGACCTGGCATTCTGCCCCCACCCTAGGGTAGGACCTGATTCTGCTTTCACCATTGGTTGGTTGGTATCTGATCCCACCATTGGGTGGGACCTGATTCTGGAGTATAAAAACAGGAGTCTGTGGAAGGCTGGGGGCTTTTGCTGGGACTGAATCTGAGTCTTTGGACTTCAGTTTTGCCCATCCGAATAAAGCAAATATTTCCACGAGCCTGATTGTCTGCGAGCTGTTTACCCGCCGTTTCACCTCAGAACCGTGGGCTAGACAGGGTGGCAGACGCGTACTCCGAGCTGGAAGAAAAGGGCCTCATTCTCCATCCCACCATCAGTCAACCTCTTCAGGGGCTGACTTGCTACACTGGGGTGGGGGAGGGGCACACCCAGCGGCGCTCAGGGGTTACTCCTGGCTGTCTGCTCAGAAATGAAACAGCTCCTGGCAGGCACGGGGGACCATATGGGACACCGGGATTCGAAACAACCACCTTTGGTCCTGGATCGGCTGCTTGCAAGGCAAACGCCGCTGTGCTATCTCTCCAGGCCCTTGATAAAGCTTTTCAAACTTGGAGCAAAGAACTCTCATCCTTAGAGGGGGAAACTGAGGCAAGGACAAGCCATTTCTTTTTTTTTTTTGGTTTTTGGGTCACACCCGGCGGTGCTCAGGGTTACTCCTGGCTGTCTGCTCAGAAATAGCTCCTGGCAGGCACGGGGGACCATATGGGACACCGGGATTCGAACCAACCACCTTTGGTCCTGGATCGGCTGCTTGCAAGGCAAACGCCTGTGCTATCTCTCCGGGCCCAGGATAAGCCATTTCTTTTTTCTTTTTCTTTTTTTTTTTTTTTTTTTTTTTTTTTTTGTGGTTTTTGGATAAGCCATTTCTATAATGGTATTGTCCCTGGCTCTCTCAGATTGAAAGGTGGTGTGGGAGACCTAGCAGCACCAAATGTCCCTACCCACCAGCTGCTGCCTCTGGGAAGTTTACTTCTCTGAGGGCCACCTGTGAGTACCTTCCTAGACAGGAGTCAGCAACCTTTAAGACATAAAGAGCCATTGGACTAGTTTCTTTTCTTTTCTTTTCTTTTCTTTTCTTTTTTTTTTTTTTCTTTGTTGGTTTTGGTCTCACCCGGCAGTGCTCAGGGTTTACTCCTGGCTCTATGCTCAGAAATTGCTCCTGGCAGGCTCGGGGAACCATATAGGATGCCGGGATTTGAAACCACCGTCCTTCTACATGCTAAGCAAATGCCCTACCTCCGGCCCCCTGGACTTGTTTCTGAAAGAAAAATAAACCTGGGAACCAAAACATATATTCGTGAAAATGAATAGCCAATTAAAATATTTAAGAGATACGCTCCCTACCCCCCAACCCCACCCCACCCCTACTATTGGCCCTGCTGTCGGAGCTGCAACAAAGCTTCAAAAGAGCCACATTGGGCTCTGGAGCCTGGGTTGTCAACCCCTGACCTAGGATGACAATCCCCCATTTAAGTGCAGGTGTCAGCAGGGACCCAGCATTCCCATCAGGGAAGCCCAGCAGTGGATGAAAGCTCCATCCAGTGCCTGAATCAGAAACACAAGTCTCAGCAGCAGAGCTGTAGTCCACTTGCATTACATCCCTTGCTTGATGGAAAGAGGCAAGATATAGGGCTGAAACAGTGGTCGGCAAGCCGTGGCTCACGAGCCACATGCGGCTCTTTACACTTTTTTAATGTGGCTCTTCCGTGTGCCAGGCGGCCGCTCCAGGAGACAGGACTCTGCTCCTGGCCTCTGTCAGTGCGCGCCATGTGTGCAGCCCCGGCGGCCGGCTCCACACAGCTCTGATCAGAACCAAAGCCAATGTTCACATTAATGTTTGTGACTTTGTCAGTGATTGTCAGGATGTCATTTTCTCTACATTGTAAGACAAATTTTATGAAATTTAACGTTATTAACAAATAATATTGTTCTAAAGTTTTTGTTTTATTAGTTGTGCTATTTGTATCTTCCCGACCTATGTGGATACTTGCATGCAGAATATTCTCAATAAAAACTTACTGAAACTAAAAACAGTGTACCATCCTATGTATTTTTGGTTTTAAAAATGTGGCTCTCAAATAAAAATTCAATCATGGTTTTGGCGAGTTTGGCTCAGTTGAAAAAAAAAAAGGTTGCCCACCACTGGCTGGAACAACAAGACAGGAGGGAGGGTGCTTGCCTTGTATGTGGACAAACCAGGTTTGATCCCTAGGCTCCCATATGGTTCCCTGAGCATTACCAGGAGTAATTCCTGAGTGCAGAGCCAGGAGTTAGCCCCAAGCAGTGTTGGGTATAACACAAAAATGAAAAGAAAGAGAAGAAAGAAAACTGAGTTTCTTTTGAGGTTTCAAACTGAGCTTGGGCTCGGACAACCTTAAAAAGAATGAGGATGGAGCTGGAGAGATAGCATGGAGGTAAGGCATTTGCCTTGCATGCAGAAGGATGGTGGTTAGAATCCCGGATCCCATATGGTTCCTTTGAGCCTGCCAGGAGCAATATCTGAGCGTAGAGCCAGGAATAACCCCTGAGCGCTGCCGGGTGTGACCCAAAAACCAAAAACCAAAAAAAAAAAAAAAAAAAAAGAATGAGGATGTCAGACACCTGCCCTGATTCCCCCAATGCCTGCTATGACAATGCAGAAGACCCCACAGAGAAGTTGGCAATACCCCAGATCCAGCAGGCCCCCAGAAAGGAACCCTGAGAGCGGGGGGAGCTGTTCAGGCCTGGCTGAAGACATCTAAGCACCCCAGTACTTAGTGCCCCTCAGACTGGCCCTGAACATTCCTGGGATATCTCTGCATAGGTAAAGGGGCCTATTCAGCTCTGCTTCCGATCAGGATGGTGAAAAGGCAGTGCCCATGACAGGATTCTGGGGGTCTGCCTGCTGTGTGTGCTGCTGCAGAGATTCGAGGCCAAGCCTAGTCACCTGGGATGGAGAGGGAGGCGGAGCAGCCACAGAGAACAAACACGTTTTGTCTTTTGTTATCTTTTATTTATTGATCCTACCAAGCTGGCCTTATACCCAGATCCACTCTTCCTCAATGTGCTGGCATGGGAGACACATAGAATGTGTAGGCCCATGTTGAGTCTGATTTCTTTTCATTTTCTTTTCCCATGTTCTGCCTCATTTTCTTCAAATCTGAAGGCATTTTTTGTCTATTTGGGTCTGTGTATAGGTTCCTTGGCAGGAGACATGCATATGATCTTAAAATAAAGACAACATTCTGACACTAAGATAATACACAGGGGAAAAATACAGTACTCAGACATCATTGCAAATAAATACCCCGTACAGATGAAGTTATCATAAATGTAACATTATTTTTTTTATGAATCAACACTGTAAGAGAAGGTAAAAAAAAGGGTGATGGGGGTAATGGGTCCCTACAACTAGGAATAAGAAATGCTTATTCCAGGAAACAGAATTCTTTTATTCTTGCTACTTATATTATTATAACTTGTTCTTTGTTTTGAAGGCAGGAAGATACTTTTCCTCTTCATCAGGAGTACCAATTTGGACTGTTCATACATCTCACTCAGCAAATCAGAACCAGACACAGACCTGGTTTGCTGAAGAGCTTGGGCAAATTCTGTTTCCTGAAATTAACAGTGATTAGTTACACCAAGCAAGAGAATATATATAACCTCTCAGTCTCACATTTGCAAAGAATACTATGGCTAACCCTCACCCCGCAAGGCGGCCGGCGCCAGGCCCCGTACAGCCCTGGCTCTTCACGAACGTGGTGTGGTGCTCACTCAGCTTGCTTTGCTTGTCCCACACAATCCACTTGGTTCCCAGAGCACACTCAAAAGCTTATATTTGCTTGCTTTTTTTTTTCTCAGCCCCTGAATTTGCGAGGATTTCATGGTAAAGAATCACTGACTAACAGAATTTTGCACAATTGCTGTTCCTTTCCTTCAATGAAGATTCCGGTATGATGGCGCGGACCCCTCCACACCTACCGGTCCAGGCTGGCCTTCAATATTGCCAACTCTCTCTTCCCTGGCCACAGCAGAGTTATAATAAGCTATGCCGGGACACCTCTCTCAAATGATGAAGGCACTACTGGCAAAATTGGATAACTAACAAAAAGTTGTTGCCATACAACATCTTAAAAATCGACGGCTGTAGAATTTTCTAAATGTACCATAATTTGGCACAACCATTAGAGTAACAAAACAATTCCAATTTGGAATTTCACTGGGTACAGTTGTATAAAATTCTGTTAATCAGTCATGCTTCACATGGTCCTAAAACCCAGAAAACTCTGGAATTTGTAGGTAATACTACTCATTCAATAATTTATCTTTTTTTTTCAAGTGCCTATTACTGCTTAAACCATAACAAAGGTCAAGTTTTCTTCTTGTTACGTTGAACTATTCCTAAGAATAATAATAATAATAATAATAATAATACGATATGAAAAACCCCAGAATTGGTATACCCTGGATTTCTTAAATGAACATGGCATTTAAAATCTGTAACTTCAAATACGAAACATAATGCCATAAAGTCTAAAAAGGCTGCGAGGGCATGTTAGCAAGCACCTCGCTCACCGACACCTTCTGCTATATAGGGTCACGCTCTGCCCCCTGCCGTGAACAGAACAGCACAGCGGGAGGCTGAGACGGGAGTTTCAATAGTGGGAGATAGACCACGGGATCCGTGACTGTTCCGAGGAGTGTAGCTAAGGAAGCAAATGTAATATCAAAGTATGAAAAGTGCACAGGCTGCTGGGGGGTGGGGAGGAGCAGAAGGTCTGGGACGGGGAGATGTGCAGCGCACTTCTGGCACATTCCTACAAGAGCCTATGGTGGCTGAGAAGCAGGATCCGCAGCGCATGAACAAAGGCCTGTCAAGAGCAGCTCGGGGCATTCTCAAACATTAAAGCTTTTTTTATTTTCTCTCTCCCATTAAAATCTTAGGAATGCTACTCAGGAATGGACAATAACTGCAGTGGCATATCCGAACACGTTTCTAAGTGACCTTTTGGACTGCCCTTCCTTTCTCTGCGTGGGCCCACGGGAGTGGGGTGCAGTGTGACAGGGCCGACGGCCGAGTCCTCCTGGCAGCTACTCTACAGCTGAAAATGGGAGAAAATGAGAGAGTGTTAGAACAGGCACCCACAGGACAGCTCTGGACACATTAGTGGGGAGAGGGCAAGACCTGCATGTGTTAGGAGGGCCGCTGGCCCGAGTGAGCATGTAGATCCCCTACCAAAAAAGATGAGCTGCAAGGCAGACTGGCAAAGAGTAAAGAAGGGGTGTGCAGGGCCAGCAGCCAGTCAGTTACCAGAGAGGGTGGGGTCCAGACTTGGGGTCCATCGCTTCTCAGCCTTTTAGCTAAGATCAAGTGCAGACTTGGAGTCCATCAACAAAGCAGCCCTGGAGCAAAGAGTGGCCCATTCAACCCCTTCCCAGCTCCAAGCTGTGTTGGTAGCTCTCTGAGTATGTGTATGTGTGTGGGGGGGCGCGGCGGGGTCAGAAACATACTCAAGGACCCAAGGAAGTTGGAGCATGGGGGCTATGAAGGACAGTGTCACCAAGTAGAGAGGTTGGAACAGAAAGAGGTCAGAGAAGCATCTGCTTCCAGGCTCGTGTACTCAAGAGAACCTGACGCCAAAGCAGGGAAGTGGATGTGTCCTCTAGGAGAGAGAGGGTTCCCCACTGCATGTCCTGGCACTGCCTGGCATCATGCGAATACAGAAGACGCTTCTCCTCTGAACCTAAGAACCAAGCCAAGGGCCCAAACTGGCACTGTGGGTTTTGTGCCTTGCCAGTAGCAGTTCTAGTTCAAGCCTCCAGGATGCTACAGTGTTGTTTCTTGGGGGTCTGAATCCCCTGAAAGAAAGCTTCGGAATGGGCAGAGGGCAGAAAATCACTCCCAAAAGCTGGAGAGAACCTAAGTATAAATGGATGGTGCCCTACCAAGGGCAGAGGTCTGGTCAGGCACTTAGAACGTTTTTCTCATTAAAAACAAATAAGTAAAAATCGGGCCGTGGGCCCAACAGTTGCCCCCAATAGGGAAAGCATGCGGATCCCAGGAAGAGAAGCCACAGCTGTAGTCAGAGAGAGCCTGTATGGGGCAGCACACAGCCCTGCAGGAGTACCTGTGCCCAGGGAATTCTGTCCAGCCCACATAAAGCACAGATACTGTTCATCAACTGCGGGGGGGAAAGGGGTATGGGGCGTGTCCTCTGAGGATGGACCTGGGGCCCCTGCTGGAACCACGGAGGTTGCTTCCGGGTGACAGGGCTGCCCTACTGCACAGACACATGCAAGGACATGCAGGTTTCGGTTGGGTCCTAAGTCCTTGGGAACCAGGAGCCCCAGCTCAGAACAGCTGCAGTGAGCAAGGGCATCCTGGAGTGAGAAGCCACCACAAAGCTTGCATGTCCAGTGGAGAAGCGTTGCCACAGCAAGATCCTTCCCTCTGTGCATTAGTCAAGGTTAAGACCAGCCTAGCCTGCAGTCCCACTGCTGCTGGGTTAGTGGAGAAGCGGACAGGCCAGTTAGCTGCGGGCCGATGCTAGTCGCAGTAAATGTTATATTTCTCGCTGCAGAGCACCCTGGGGGTGAGCCCGGCCCCCTCGGCCCGTTCGCTGGAGCAGGCGCAGGTCTGACTTACACTGGGTGGGCTGGGTTTGGCCTTGGGGGGCGCCTTGGAGCGTCCCCGTCGGGTCTGCTCGTGGTCCAACTCCAGCAGCTCCAGACGCTGTGTCAGTGCCAGCTTCTGCTGAATAGCCATGCGCAGTAGCGAGTTGAGTGTCTTCTTCTCATCCTCAGCGGCTGCCAGCTGTCGCTGCATCTCATCCAGCTGCGTGATGTACTCGTCACACCTGTGGGCAAGAGGGTGGCATACTGAAGGCTGCGACAGCATGGGCGCAGAAACGTGTACCGATACCGGTGTGAACGTCATTGGGGTCTGCCCCATTTGCTGTACAAGCAGCTGTGGCTCTCCACACCTTGGCATGATCTGGGAGAGGAGCTGAGGGCAGGAGCATCGGCCCTTTAAGGCCTCCATTACCCTGCCTGCTCTCAAGACCTCTGGTCTCTGGTCAGTGTCCATGGACAGCTAGGGAACCTGTTCCTATTTCTCGTGCCCTCCCTGTGCGCACTCTGCACAGCATCGAGAGAGAACTGTCCACTCTAGCCATCTCATAGACCAGCCCCACAGAGAAGCCAAGTCTTTACATGTGACAAGCTCAGTGAGCAGCTTCAGAGACACTGTGCGGAGGGCACGTCCAGTGAAAGCCTGGAACCTTCCTTCTCTTTCCCCCATCTTTCCACAATGCTGAGAGATGGGAAGAGTCCAGCACCATGGCTAGGAGAATGAGACAAGAGACTTGTCAGCCCCATCGATCTCTGCATCTCCTCTGCCAGGAGCTCAAGTAACAAAAGGACCAGGTCCAGGTAAGCTGTGCTTTCAGAACTGGCCAGCAGATGGCACTATCCTCCACACAAGGAAGGTCCCATGGCTCTGTCCACCCATCCCAACTGAAGCACAGTGCTGGGCTCCAGGTAGGCTCCTTCAGAATCCACAAATCAGCCTCGTGCCTGCTCCTGTGTGTCAGTGACTGGTCTATAATTCATCTAGGAGCCCAAGGACTGGTAGGCACTGTGGTCTAGCCCACCTGCCACTCTACTTCCCAGGTAGTGGCAGAGCCCTGGTCCTGCTCTGGCATGTATCCTTCAGATCAGTCTGGTAAATCCCATGTAAAAAGTTACAATACGAGCTCTGGGGTTCCCATAAGGTCAGGAATGTCGATTCCTGCCAGGTGAGGTGGGAACAGCACTGGATTGGTGGAGAAATGGTCCCTGTATGCTGGAGGCCCCCCATACCTGGTGGCAAACATGGCGCGCAATGAGGAGAAGGTGGCTGCATCCTCCTTGAGTGCCTTGAGCTCGTTACGCAGCTTCATCATGGTCTCGGTCACCATGGCCTTCTCGTTCTCATACTTGCTCTTCAGGTTGGCAAGGGCCACCTCAGCTGTCTGGAAAAACAAGGTGGGTGGGTGCCCCATGAGTGCTGCCCAGGGAACATGCCGAGTGCCCACCCCAGCACCCCAGCCAAGCTGAAGCTCTCCCATCTCCCGTGAATATAGCCCATGTGGCGAGTGGGCACAGGATGGAGCAGCCACCTGCCTGTGGGCCCCCAGGAGCTGTAAAAAGGCCTGTGCCCCAGCCCTGATTCAACCAGCACCTGCTTGTTGGCCTTGAGCACAGTGCGTAGTGTTGTGATCTGCTCCCGCTTGGTGCTCAGCAGAGACTTGAGCTTGAGGATCTCCTCCATGAGTGCTTCCCGGTCCTTGTCAGCAGCCGGGCCCAGCTCCTGAGAGGCCAGGCGCTGGCGGGACAGCTCAGTGGTGCGGTCCACAGCGGCCTGCAGGTGGCGGATCTGGTCGCGGATGATGGCGATCAGGTTGTAGATGTTCATGGGCTCCCGGCGAGGGTCACTCAGCGGGGAAGGCAGCGTGGGGTTGGGTGCGGGGCTGCTGGCCCCAGGCCCGCTCTCAACAGAAGGGGTGGTAGCCGGAGGCCCCTTGGGCAGGGCGGGCAAGCGGAGCCCATGGGCCTCGGGACCCTCACGATAGTAGTCCAGTGCCACACGGGTGGGCGTCTCATTGTTGCACATACACACGTGATGGTAGAGGCTGGCCAGCTCCTCACTGAAGGCTGCCAGCTCATCCTGGGCCACACTCAAGCTGCCCTGGGATTCACCCGCTGCATCACTCACCTTCTTCAACTCGGCCTGGAGCCGGGCCAGCAGCTCTCGGTCCTGATGGCCGGCCTTCTCCAGCACAGACACCTTCTCAGTGAGGGCCTGGCTCTCGGCCTCATGCTGGCCCTTCTCCTCTGCGTGCCGAGCTTCACCCGCCTCATGCTCACTGCGCAGGGCCTTCAGCTGCTCTCGGAGCTCACCAGCCTCAGCCAGGGCCACACGGTACTTACAGGCCAGGATTTCGGGCCCATCAATGTCCACCTCATAGTAGTCCCCATCCTCATGGCTGTCACGCTCCTTCTCGCTGTCCAGAGCTGTGCGCCGCTCCTTGCTGGCCTGCAGGCGCCGCAGGGCACTCAGGTTCTCTGTGAGGCGGCTCACCTCTGCGTGCTGCTCCGACAGGGCCCCCCGAGTCTGCTCCAGCTGCTTCTGTGTGTCCTGCAGTGTGGTCACCAGCCCCACTTTCTCCCGCTCCATCTGCAAAGATAAAGGAGGGTTAGGCAGTGGCCCTCGCAGAGCAGAGGCCACTGAGCCATGCCAGGAATAACTCAGAAGTGCTGTGAGGTCACTCTGACAGGCCAGGGCAGGAGGGCCTCTCCCTGCCCTGCCATCTAAGGGCCAGGGGGATTTCAGATGTGGCTGAGAAAGAAGCACCCGAGGCAGCCATGGACCATGACGTGGTGACCGAGTGCAGGCAAGGTGGGGCGTCCAAACTTCTATGCCATGAGAAAGAACCTACTTCTTCCCATCTTCACTGCCATCAGCACTAGTGACAAGTGCAGAACAGTGTCACTGAGGCCACCCTGAAACCCATGGAAGCAGGGACACGAGGACCTGCGCCCAGCTCACCTGCATCAGCTGCTGCTTCAGCTTCTGAATCTCCGAGATGTTGAGCTCACTGAGGAGGTCAGACACTAGGCTTGGGGGCGGGGCACTGCTGTCCTTGGTGGGCGTGGACGTCTTGGCATCCAGGGGCAGCTTGGCCAGGTTGCCGTGCTCGAAGCCATTGGCCAGGGCCTCGGCCTCATCGCTGAGCTTGAGGCCATCAAGGGAGACTTGCAGGTGGCTGGTGTAGAGTGAGTCATTGATGCTCATGTAGTGCGACAGCTCCTTGCGCAGGCTGTTCTTCTGCTCCCGCTCTGTCTTCAGCGTCTCCAAAGCCTCCTCCAGTTGCCGCTCCGAAATCTCCTTGAGCCGAATGGCATCCTCCAGCTGGCTGTTGAGGTACTCAGTCTCCTCCTCCAAACGCTTGATTTCATGCTTGAGGCCCTCAAACTCCACCTGAGGAAAAGATGCCAACACTGCTGGGCCTCCACAGTGGCCAGAGAAAGGGGTGCCAGCTGGTAGACTCCTGGCTGGAAGCACACATGAACAGCTTCGCAGCTTCCTACAGGGGAGAAGGAGGGAACACGCAGCCACACACAGCCACAGGTGGGACCAGCACACGCCCATGACCCAGCCAGAGGCAGAGTCACCGACTGTTTCCTTAATCATTCAAAAACGCCACCAGAGTGTACTAATACCCAATGCAACCAAACTACTTAACAGAAATAGCCCCAATGGCTTAAGATACATAAAAGAACGACTAAGAGGTGTGTGTGGACCATTACTCTAACAGTGTTTCAAAGCAAAGGATTCCAAACTCCCACCGAGGCAGAACAAACTGCAGTTATTCCGGTGCCCAAGGGTTCCTGAGTGGAAGCCAAAGAAGAAGAATCCAAAACATTTGTGGTTTATGTCTGTGTGAAGGAGAAAGATGGAAACCAATGTGCAACATGTGAGGATCCTTCAACATTTATGGGCAACTAAAGGCATTTCTCTAAATGCTGCAATAGATGTGCCAGAAATAGGAAACAAATACAGAAGTGCAGAACTGAGAGATACACGTGGTCCCGTGTCCAGGACCGGAGCCTCAGAGTATGAGCTGGATTCTGCCTTATGACCTGGCCCCCCCCAAATCTCACTTCTCTCACTGGAATATTGCATGCATCTACTGCCAAGCAAGATTCTGCAAGTGGAGGCCCACAAGGGTCCAACACTGTCTGGCACAGCACTTGAGCACCAGCCCTGTGGCTCCGGGGAGAGCCCCAGCATGCAAAATCAAGGCTTAAGAAGGCAGATGGGGGGCCCGGAAAAATAGCACAGCGGCGTTTGCCTTGCAAGCAGCCGATCCTGGACCTAAGGTGGTTGGTTCGAATCCCGGTGTCCCATATGGTCCCCCGTGCCTGTCAGGAGATATTTCTGAGCAGATAGCCAGGAGTAACCCCTGAGCACCGCCAGATGTGGGCCAAAAACCAAAAAAAAAAAAAAAAAAGGCCCTGGAGAGCCAGAGGGCCTGGGCACAAGTGATCTTATACAAGACATTGATCTCCTTTTTCCCAGTCTTAGAGCCACTACAAGGACAGCTTTTGCCTTCCACAGAACCTGCCACAATCTCCCTGCTCCCCAACTCTGTCATGCTCCTTCCCAAGTATGACATATGGGCGGGCCCAGCATGCCAGGGATGAGAGAATAGGGAAAGCCTCTAAATCCAGGGTCTCACTCAGAGTGGGGGAAGGGAGTCACCTTGTCAGTACCAAAAGGGGACAACACCTCAGGTTTTTCCATCACTGCTGCTGTTTTTCCATTTCTGATAGTTGGACGCGTTGGTGAGGCCAACAGTGAGCCATCAGCACAAATACAGGTGAGAACCACTTGAGCCCCTCACTACCAAGCCTGCTAAGCGACGCCCCACGCACCTGGTTCTGCCTAAGCACTGACACCTGCTTCTGCAGGCTGATGTTCTCCTCCTCCAGCTCCGAGTAATCCTGTAGCAGGCGTGCCTCCCGGAACTTGTACTCCTTGATGTCATCCCGCAGACGGCCACGCTGGAGTTCCACATTCTGGTTGATCTGCAGTGGAGGAAGAGAATGGTGGGCAGACTGTTCCCACCAGCCTGGCCACTCAGGTCGGGGGCATAGAGACTCAGCACAACTAGGCCGACAATCTGGTGAATAGGGAAGAGCAGTAGGCTTGGCCTCACTTGCAGTTGAAAGACTGCTCCTGAATGGAGTTGTGGACTGTCTGCAGTCACAGCACACCTTCCTCAGAGCAACCCCAGAGAGAATGTGCAATCTATGGACCACAATTCTTATGAAGCTGAACTGCACTTAGATAAATCACTCTCTGCTACTCACCCTCTAAAAGAGGACAAGTCAGGGGCCAGAGTGTTTGCACAGCGGGTAGGGCATAAGTCTTGCATGCATCTAACTTGAGTTTGATCTCCCTAACATCCCAAATGGTCCCCCAAGAACTGCCAGGATTAACCCCTGAACATTGCCTGGTATAGACAAAAAAAAAAAAAGATAAAGCAGACAAGTCTGTGGGTTTTGGTATTTTCACAGCCACGTGCAATCATCCAATCATTCCCCAAAGAAACCTGTCAGCAGTTACTCCCAGTCTCATGACCATTCCCTGTCTCTGGCAGTGCCCAATCTAAACACTTGAAGTGGAATCATGACCCCTGAACTCTGATGTTTAATTTTTTTGCTGACAATCAGACTTTCAAGGCTCATCTGGGTGATGCATGTGTCACCAACCATTCTTGAATTGTGCTGCTACACCACGAATGTCTGTCTGCTCATTAGGTTATGGGTCAGGCAGCTATGCGCGCTTCTTTATTTTAAGAGCAGAAGGCCTAAAAAGTTTCCCACAGGGAGAGGGAATGTGCCCTGATATACTCTCCAACTTTAGAGTCCTGAGGACTGGACTATAGATGCAAGACATCAGACCCAGTCATATATTAACTACCTCCATGAAGGTCTCTTTACACATCCTTCAGCACAATCACATAGACATGGTACTCCATCATGTCACTGAGGAAACTGACCATAGGGAAGACTGTTCTAATACTGGGTAAAATGTTCCCAGCAGAGACACTGCAGGTACCCAGGCAGGACATTCCTCTGAGATGGATCTTTGTTCCTGGACAGGCCTTTCCCCAATCACTTCCATGGAATTCCCTCCTTGGAAGGTTCTAGATTGATAGGGCCAGAGAAATAACATAGTGGCAGGGTATTTGCCTTGCACATGGCCAACCTGGTACGCACCCAGGTTTGATTTGAGGCATCCCATAACGTCTCCGAAGCCTCCCAGGGGCAATTTCTGAGCCACAGCCAGGAGTACCCGCTCAGCGCCTCTGGGTGTGGCCCACCCCTCCCCCAAAATAAACAGATATTCTGGGTCCAAAGAAACAGGGTATGAGCTAAGCAGCATGATGAACAAGGGGCCTAGCAAGAGATGCCCTGCCATCCTACCCCAATGGTTCATAGGGTGCTGATGATCCTCTATGCTTGACCCTCTGTTGTGATAAATACCACAGCTAGACTGATTAGTTCCAGGAGGAGCTAGGCAAAGCAGCATCTGCTGAACTTCATTAAGAGTCCACCTCATTGGTCCCACCTTTTCTCTGCACTTGTCTGAGGTGAGCACGCCACAGTGCTATCATTTCAATCAAAGTGAGAGAAGCTGGAACTGGCTCTGAGGAAAACTCCCCCTGAGTGCCCACAGTTACAGCTGCTGAAGATGTCTAGGCTCCAGGGAAATAGGGCTCCTGGGACCTAGGAAACCTTGATATGCCCAGACAGGTAAGTGCTTTTCAGGGTGATTCTAGAAACGGGGCGGCATGACCTCATCCAGCTACCTGAACAAGGGATGTCCACCCTACCCTCAGGTCTGGCCCTCCCTTGGCATGTTAGATTTAGTACCTTGCCCAGAAACTAAGTATTCTTCTCTTTGTCCTGGAGGAGGCACCAGTTCCCATGACCCTGTCTGCTCATGCTCCTGCACGCACCCAGCTTCTCTCTTACCTCTCAATAGCGGCCTGGGGGTTACATCCAGCACCCCCACTCAGATTTACCACCACCCTGGGCAAATTCCTGCAGGAGGAAGCCAGTGCCAGTTCCTGGACTGTGTGAAAACATCCCACTCCTCATGCACTGACCCTCATCAGAGGCAGGAGGCTCTGTCCAAGCCTGGGCACAGCACTGCTGATGCTTGCAACTGGAGACAGCAGAAGTGTCCCCAGACCCCAAAAGAATACAGAATGAGGATCTGAAGACTACTGCTGGGTAGTCTCAGGTTCCTCATCAAACCATTTTTTCTGCCCCTTGATGCCTCCTAGCAACTAGCAGGATGAGGGATATAGTGGTCACTGAGAGGAGAGTTTGGTGGCAGCAGAGATGGTCCTCCAGCTGAACAAGGGCCAAGGGTACTCACCAAAGGGTGAGAAGGCTCACAGGTAAGGCTGGGCATAGGGTGGGGTTGGGGGGCTGTGTCCAATCTTAGTTGGGTTGGAGCATGAGTGGGCCTCAAGGATGCATGGCCACAGCAGAGGCCATGGTACAGACATACACCACTTGGGGGAGCATCTACCCCAGTCCTGCAGGATATTGGGCTGAGATGCATGGGAGAGCAGTGCCTCCTGACTCCAGCAGGACAGAGGCTTTTCTGGAGGGAAGCTGGCACCATTGGAAAGAGGGAGGCTAGCAGGGATCCCAGGGAAGAAATGACATCACACTCTGAACCTTGGGCTGCCCAGCACACTGGCCCTGGGACTCAAGCCCAGCTTGTCTCTGGCCCACAGGCCTCATCACTTCTGATCCAAACCAGCTGACTGTTCCACAGCTGCTGGCCACCGGGCTTGGCCCCACACTTCATTAGTTCCCATGGCAGTCCTGTAGGAGCTGAACTGTTGCCCTGGCCCATCTGCTGCCCTAGGACGAGCTCCCACAGCCTCCCCATGAGAACTGCAGCTCCACATCCAAGATCCCAATGCTGGGGCCACAGTGTCTCAGGCCCTGTGCCAGGCCGCTGGGCCGCGCTGGCCAGCATGGCTGCACGTACCTCCTTCAGTTCCTGGGCCACCGAAGTTAGGCGCTCGTTCTCTGACTGGGTGTTGGTGAGAACATTGCGCAGCTGCTTGAGCTCCGTCTGCAGCTCTAGCACCTTCCGTACATAATACTGCTCCTTGGATGCCGACTCCTGGATCAGGCTCTCCTCCCGGCTCTCACCATCCGCCGCTACTTTCTTGTGGTTAGTGTGGGCCTGGCCAAAAGCCTGTGAAGAAGACCGAAGTTCAGGACAAAGCCTCTGAACAAGGTACCAGTACACAGCACTATAGCCACACAGCCCAGGAAACTGGTCCAGACAGGTGGGCCACAAGCACGGGCCATTACAGCCAGAGGCCCTGAAATACTCAATGTCTGGCTCACAAGAAACAAAGCCTTGGAGAACCCATGCACAGACCCAGCACTGCCCTCCTCACTGTGGGTGAGGAGACCAGAACACAAGGTTAGGCTAACATGCATTCGAGCAACTGGGTGCAGGCCACTGACCAAGGGTATGGGCCTGGAGTGTGGGCCAAGACAGCCAGATCCAGTCTAGACAAGCCACACATGCCCTGAGTTGGGAGGTCACCATTGCTCCAAAGAGCAGGCGGTCTCAGCCCAGGGTAACAGCTGGGGGAGATGTGGGCATATGAGCAGAAAGGGCCCTTCAGCTGGACTAGCACATCACACCCCAGGGACTTTGCTCCCTCTCCCCAAGAGAGCAGAACAAGACCCCTACGGTTCATGATGGTGGCACCTCAGGTAACTCCAATGGGAACCCCCATCTCCCACAGGGCTCTGGGTTCTTGGCCAAAAACAGCATCAACTAGAACAGCCTTTACTTCCAGGTGAACAGGAACTGTCTGCACTTCTCTGTTCGAAGTAAAGGCCAGGAAAGGAGCTGGAGATGCACACAATGATGGAAGGAGGTCACATAGCAAAACTCCCAGCCTAAACCCAAAGATGGTGTGAGGACCTGTTCAGGGGCTAGAGCTAAAGCCCCTTGCCTGAGGGGGCCTTCTGGTGACCCCAGCAATGTTGTGCTACCAGGCCTTCAAACACAACAGTCCAGACTATACTACCCACCAAAAAAGATGTGGAACAGTGACTTATTTGCTCTTTCTTTCTACCTAATCTCCCACTACTGTCTTGATTTTCAGTGTGAAGTCTTAAAAACACACTCCTAAAACAAACGAAAAAAAAAAAAAAAAACACATTCCTGGGGCCAAAGTGATAATATAGAAGAGAGGGAGGGGCCGGCAAGATAGCATGGAGGTAAAGCATTTGCCTTCCATGCACAAGGACAGTGGTTCGAATCCTGGCATCCCATATGGTCCCCTGTGCCTGCCAGGGGCGATTTCTGAGTGTAGAGCCAGGAGTAACCCCTGAGCGCTGCCAGGTGTGAACCAAAAACCAAAAGAAAAAAGAAGGGAGAGTACCTGCCTTGGATGCAGCTGACCCGGGTTCAATCCCCAGCATCCCATATGGTTCCTAGAGCACTGCCAAGAGTGATTCCTGAGCATAGAGCCTTGAATAAGCTCTAAGAACTGCTGGTGTGGCCAAGAACAAGCAAACGAACAAAAAAATCGCTTGGATTGTGGGCAGATGGGAAAGGACTATGGAACAATGGCGAGAATTGGATAGAACATTTTATGCATGAAAATCATAGAATTTATAAAAACCTACCACTAGCAGTCCTATTAGTCACTGGTACCTCAATAAAATGGGGGTAAAATCATTGCTAATACTGAGGTCAAGAAACCTTGACTTGTTTTCTTCGGAAGTCTTTAGTCTTGTTTTTTTTTAATTCACTGTAGTTTAGGTAACAAGGTTATCAGAATGTTCCAAGTCTATGGTGTTGATATACATAGTTACTGCACTCCCATCACCACCCTTGCATCATACTGTCTTGCAACAGAATGCGCCTTGTTTCTGGCCAACACAGCTAGTAGTGAGCGGGGCCTCCTTCCTGACTGTCCTAACCCAGCCCAGCCCAGCCCAGCCCAGCCACTCTATGGAAGTCCCAGGTCTTTCCAAACTAAGTTGGCTCTGCTCTGTGATTTCTGTCTCGTGCATGGCCCCAGGGAAACCAATGTACAAGTTCTCTTCTACATTGGCCCTGCCCATCTCAACCAAGCTGCATGCCAGCCCTGGGCCTGCAGGAGCCTGCTGGTTGTCCAGAGGCAGGGAGGGAGAAGCAAACCAAGACTCCAGATGGCTCAGCAGGCACTATGCCACCATCGCCAGAATGGCTGGTAGACACAGGGAGTCGAGGCCTACCGCTGCCACCCAGCTCTGAACCTGGAGCCCACAAGCATCCAGGGGAGATTTTAGGACACAGAAATGTAGACTTGGCTTCCAGCTAAGCAGATTATCCTATGGACTCATTAACCCTCCTGAAAGAAAATTGAAAGTACCTAGGATATGATGTGATTATGCAAGGATCTTCCAGCCAGCAGGCACCAAAAAAAAAATGTGGGACAGGGAAGACAAATGGGCGTTCCAGGAGCTACTCAGCACAGGGAAGAAAGAAGCCAACAGGCAGCAAGTAGTGGCAGTGGGCATGAGCCCACAGAGACTGATGAGGCCAGGAGAGGAACACGGGTTGCAGGGACAGAGTAAAGCGCTTCCCAGTCACAGAGGTGGTGGCAGATGGAGCTAGCCAGTGTTCTCTGTTGAACCAACATAGCTAAAGGGCAAAACCTGGAAGAATCAGGTTGTTTCCAAGGAACTTCACACCCCAAGGGCCAGCACAAGAGCACGGGAAGGAGACTGCCATCTCCCAGCTCTGGCACCCTACTCACCTGCAGATGGGAGGAAGCAGATAGGAAGCAAGATCTAAGTAAGCTCAAATGGAGAAACAGAAGCAGCAGAGCTGGGATTGCAAGGCAGAGAAGGGGACCCTTCGCACAGAGGCAGAGATGGTAAACATGAAAGAAAAGCCGTAGTTAGTGTACCCAATAGTTGTGCAGGGAGAAAAGCATAGCACATGGTAGCATCCTCACTGCAATAGCAAGGAAGGAAAAATACTTTAAGAAATAATGATGGGGGGCCGGGCGGTGGCGCTAAAGGTAAGGTGCCTGCCTTGCCTGCGCTAGCCTTGGACGGACCGCGGTTCGATCCCCCGGTGTCCCATATGGTCCCCCAAGCCAGGAGCAACTTCTGAGCACATAGCCAGGAGTAACCCCTGAGCATTACCGGGTGTGGCCCAAAAAAATAAAAAATAAATTAAAAAAAGAAATAATGATGGAAAAATCTCTACATTTGATGGAAATCCACAAATACTTGAGCTCCTCACAGAGAAGGCTCCAACACACATTGCAAATTGCTTAAAACAAGGAGAAGGAGCCAAACCAGCCCCAATGCCAGCAGACAACCAAGCATCAGAATGGTGGCAGTCTCTCTGACAAGTAGGGAACAGAAGAACAAGAGCTCGAAAAAAATCGATCCAAAGCACAGATGAGGCAGCACCTTGCCCCAGTGAAAACCACTCTCAAGGAAGAAGAGATGAAGACTCTGGCCAGTCAGAAGATTGCATTACCAAAAGGACTGCAAAATCTACAGCAAAAAAGTCAGATAGAAAACTGCACTGACAGGAAAGGCTTAAGGAAACAGACACAGCAACTATGTGACTTATTTTCCTCCATACTGGGATTTCCTTTGTTTTTCCAATAGGGGCTAACCACAGATGCTCAAGGGCCCAAGGGCCAATCCCAGTGCTATCTGGCATGGCCCATGGAGTGGACCTGACATCATGTGGCACAATTCCAGCTGCCAGGACTATGCACAGTCAAGGTTGGGTGGGAGCACACACCCTACTAGGAATAAAACTCTGATGCTACTATAATGACTCAGCAAAGGATGATTACTCACCAAAGGCTAAGATGATAGAATGCACTTTTGGCGATGCATTAAAAAATTTACAATCATGTACATTTTTTTTTTTTTTTTTTTTTTTTGGTTTTTGGGCCACACCCAGCGGTGCTCAGGGGTTACTCCTGGCTGTCTGCTCAGAAATAGCTCCTGGCAGGCACGGGGGACCATATGGGACACCGGGATTCGAACCAACCACCTTTGGTCCTGGATCGGCTGCTGGCAAGGCAAACGCCGCTGTGCTATCTCTCCGGGCCCTCATGTACATTTTTAAAAATATGGCTACTAGACAGCCAAAAGACTCCAGGATAATGTAAACATACTCTATTATATGCACTAAGAAAACAGAAAACTGGGACCAGAGAGATAATATGGATGTAGGGTGTTTGTCTTGCATGCAGAAGGACGGTGGTTCGAATCCCGGTATCCCATATGGTCCCCCGAGTCTGCCAGGAGCGATTTCTGAGCATAGAACCAGGAGTAACCCCTGAGCACTGTGGGGTGTGACCCAAAAACCAAAAAAAAAAGGAAGGAAGGAAGGAAGGAAGGAAGGAAGGAAGGAAGGAAGGAAGGAAGGAAGGAAGGAAGGAAACAAACAGAAAACCTCATGTGACGAGCTTTATGGCCATATTCTTTTTATTTCAATGGCCTGGAACTGAATTTGCAGTGTCTCTGATGTGTATCTCTAAAATAGTGCAATTCCCTTCAAAGAGCTAAACACATTTACCAAGTGGCCCAGCAATTCCAGTCCTAATATATCTAAGAGTAATGAAATACAAATCCACACAGAAACTCTCAATAAATGTTTACAATAACAAAAGTGGAAACCTGAATCGCCACCAACTGGAAAATGTTTAAATAAAAGGCAGCCCATCTACATGATGAAGTACAGTTGGCAATAATAGAAAGAAGTTGTTGGTGCATGGCATAAATATATAAATGTTGAAAAATTCTGCTATATACAAAAAACAAAAAGCGAAACTCAGTCACAAAGGGACACGTATTTTGTTCCTTTTATGAACTGTTTAAAATAAAAAGTCAAGGGGCCAGAGAGATAGTACAGCGGTAGGGCATTTGCCTGAGATGCAGAAGGACAGTGGTTCAAATCCCGGCATCCCATATGGTTCCACAAGCCTGCCAGGGGCGATTTCTGGACATAGAGCCAGGAGTGACTCCTGAGTACTGCAGGGTGTGACCCCAAAACAAAAACAAGTCAAATCCTTGTAGGAAAAAAACTAGATTAATGGTTAGAGATCTTACTGGGCTTGTGGAAATGTTTTAAAATTGTTAGTGATAGACATATAAGTAAAAGCCACTGGCCTGCCCAGTGACTTTAAAAATGTTAGTTTTACCAGTGAGGTGGCGCTAGAGGTAAGGTGTCTGTCTTGCAAGCGCTAGCCAAGGAAGGACCCGGTGTCCCATATGGTCCCCCCAAGCCAGGGGCAATTTCTGAGCGCTTAACCAGGAGTAACCCTGAGCATCAAATGGGTGTGGCCGAAAAAAAAAAAGGTTAGTTTTAAAAGAATGGTAGATATGTGCATTGTATAAAGAAAAAGGCTGTGAAAACAAAGCTGTAAATGTTCAGAGTCCAGGACAAGAGCTCATACAGCAGAGCACATGCCTGACAAGTCCAAGCCCTTGAGCTGCACCCCTGTACCACATGCCCCACTGCCAGTGCAGTGAGGCCCCACTTAACAATGTGGGTCTGAACACTGCACCAGCAGGCCTGCATTACTGCTAAGGGTGGAACCCACAAATACAATAAAATCTAAAACTATTAAAAAAAGGAATAAGATAAATCATGCAATCATTCATCCCAAAGTCAACTAGTAGGACCATATGCAGAGCCCAATAGAGGCATAACACTGAGTCACTGGTAAGATGTCCATTTGGAAGAAGAATTTGACAGACTCTCAAGAAGTTAGGCAGATAACTAATATATGGCATCAGGCATGCCAGCCACTCCTGGTATTCAGCCAAAAGAAATACACACATATGTCTATACAAACTCACACAAGAAGGCATATTTTTGGAAGAGCCAAAACAAAGCGAAAATCATCGAAGTTGATTTTTACAGAAGACACAATGCCGTCAAAACAATGGAATACTATTCAGCAATCAAAAGTCACTAGGCCCAGAGGAAACAGCGGCTACAACACATGATCTACATGAAGCAAGCTCGGGCTCCATCCATGGTCCAAAATGAGTCCTTGCACTACAGGAAGCAGCCCACACTAAACTGAGTGACCCAAATACCACCAGGTGTGACCACAAACAAAGCCCCCTTACCACCACCACCACAGAGAGAGAGAACTAGAGAGGGAAAGAGAGGGAGAACGAGAGAGAGAGATTGAAAGAGAAACCACCAAAACCCAAAACATGTTAAGATAAATTCATCTCAAAATTATGTTCAGTAGAGAGGCAGGTCAAAAACAGACTCTGTACAATCCATTAATATAAGGTTCTGGAAATAGAGCAGACAGGGCTGGGAAAGGCTTGAAGGCAGGAGGGGTCTGGTCCTCCTTATCTCAAGGACTCCATCCATCTCCTGGGTGGGCCTCCTAAATCACCCTAGGGACCATGAACTGGGTGTTCAAGATATATGCAGTGTACTTTGTTACAACTCTACCTCACTGAAGCTCTAGATAGAACAGGTGAATATTTTGAAAAATATCCCAGCCCACCTGTAGCCTTAAAAGCCTTTCTGCCTTGTGTGCCCAAAAATATAGGCCAGCACGTGGGACAGGCAGTGGACATGGCCCCTCCTTGCACCACTCTATGCAACCTTATGGCCCCTCGACAGAAGTGCCTGACTGCAGCACTTCTGGATCTGCTTCAGGCCACCTACACCTGTGCCCAGCACTGGAGACTTCCCCACCCACTGTACCAGACCACAAAACAACCTGTGTGCATGCAAGTGCCTTTCTGAGGTACCTTCTCAGGCTGTCCAGGGTTCAGGCAGGCTGGTGCCGGCCCTGACATGGGCTCCTGGCCTGCACCCTGCCCACTGTTCCAAAGTTGTTAAGAGCACAGAGTGAGGTCATGATTGGCTCTACTTCAAGTTGGTCCATGCCCAATGTGGACACCCTAAAGACACCTCATGCCAAAGCCGGAGAGTAGGGGAAGGAAGGACCCCCAGCAGGCTCTCCCAGCCAGAGCTGAAGGCATACCAAGAGCAGAGAAACTCAAAGGAAACAGAGAGCCTGGGCAGAAAGTCCCAGGAACAAAATGAAGGAACAAAAGGGTAGCTAGGACCTTCCCCTGAAATGACTGGCAGGAACAGGGACAGCCCAAGAGTTCAGTATGAGGAGTCACAGGTTTTGTGTGTCTCGGCAAGAGCCCCCAGACTTAAAAAAGGAAGGCTTGGGTGGGCCTAAAATAGGCTCTTGGGACACCAATTATGGCATCTCTCTTCCTCCAGTAAGCAGATGAGTCACTGCCAACAAACTGGTGGAATAACACTGAGGCCCCATCAATGAACACGGTTCCCTCCCTTGCCCATGCTCCATCTCAGCTCTACCTGGCAGAGGTCTCACCCAGGCGAGTGTTGTTCAAGTGTGTGCCTGGCATATGCCCAGGTAAGGAGGGACTGAAGATAATTAAATGCAAGGATCCAGGTGCACAAAGACACCCAGGGTTGGACAGAAGGCGGTGGGGTTCAAGCACAGCACAGGAGCATGGAGGTAGCCTGGAAGAGCTGAGAGGTTCAGGTGGAGGAAGCAGCCAGAGACATGGACCAAGGAAGGACAGCAGAGCTGGGTTAATGGTTGGGCCCACCATGGCAGGCAGCCTCTGCTGCTAGTTAAGTCCTGAGGTGTGATGCTGAGCCCCAGAAGGGGCCACCAAGAATAAGGCCCATGACACCTACCCTGGTGCCTACTCCAGAGATAATGGCACAGGGAACACTTGTGAGCAAAGTACTTTGGTTGGCACAGTGCAGCCTGCTGACCCATGAAATCTAAACATGGGGGCCCGGAGAGATAGCACAGCGGCGTTTGCCTTGCAAGCAGCCGATCCAGGACCAAAGGTGGTTGGTTCGAATCCCGGTGTCCCATATGGTCCCCCGTGCCTGCCAGGAGCTATTTCTGAGCAGACAGCCAGGAGTAACCCCTGAGCACCGCCGGGTGTGGCCCAAAAACAAAAAAAAAACAACAAAAAAAAAAACAAAACAAAAAGAAATCTAAACATGGTTCTATACAGGGTACACAGCCCTGAAATGGTTGGCGGAGGGGCCAGGAGCAGCATCCTGTCTCTGGGGGAGAGTGTGGGGTGCAGAGAAGGCCAGTGACAAGTGGAGGCATTAGCAGCCCAGAGGACAGCATAGCCCTCCCAGGACAAAGGGCACCCCGTCTCTTTCTCAGCCACAGCTCACAACAGTGGGCGAGGGAAACAGAACGCCTCCTATAGAGGCTTAGTTGAGATGCTGCCCCACACCCCAGAGTGCCCAATTTTGAGTAAGGCCTCCAGGTTGAGAGGAAATAGGGACACCCCAAGTAAGTATCCCATACTCTGGGTACCGAATCATTATCACCAGCGCTACAGAGCAGCAGAACCAAGAAGAGACGTGGCATGCAGCATTTCGCTGCCCTGGCGCCTGAGAAATGCTATGTCTTTGGGCTAGTGAGGGTCCTGGGAGGTGAGTGGGACACTCTTCTGGGTCTAAGGCCTGAGAATCTCGATGTATAGTCTGACACTCCATGAGCAAAGACTCAGGAGGCAGAACATGAGGGTGACTCAAGATACATAAGTGGGAAGAGGCTCATCCTCCACCCTTTTTTCCTCTCAATCCCAATGGACAGACACCCACTGGTGAGAGACACAGAGACAAAGCAGATCTGTCAGCATTGTCCAACAAACACACTCAGGAGAGGCTTTGACCCTCATGGTACTTCCCAGCCCTTTCCATAACAACCTATAACTCCATCCCATGGATTATTCCCCGGCCTTTGGCCACCTCTCCCCATTTAGACAATGTTCACCCTTCTTCCCAGTGAAGAAACACTGCCTCTGACCAATGAGGTCACATACAGAGAACCTGTGAAGAATGAGGTAGCAATGGGTTGAGTGGAACCTGTCACTGGCCACTATGTCCAGACCTATGGTAATGCCCAGGGATGAAAGAATTTAGATGTCAAGGTGCTTCAGGAGGGGCTGAGCTGAGAGGCAGCATAACGTAGCTGCTGGCCCCTCGACAAGGAACTCCTTCCTCCTTGGCTACAGACCAGCACATATGGGTAGGACAGTAGGCACCAGTCCACTGCTGGGCTCGTCCTCCCACCTGGTACCCAGGGCCATGGCTGAAACAGGCCACATCAAGCCCACCAATGGGAGCCAGGGCTGGGAGTGTCCTTGGGGACCAAGTGTCGGGGCCCTGATCCAGAGTTGGGCATGGAACAGCTTGCTTCATTGGCTGCTGACCTCCACCACTAGTGCAGCTGCACAGGGGAAGAGCCTGGGGCCCCAGTCGGCACCCGCCTCCCTGGACAGCAGGTGAGGCCTCTCCCAGACCAGTCTGGCATCCAGGGCAGCAGGCAGAACACCTGCCAGGCTGGGAATGCCAGCCAGCCTCAGCATTCCACTGAGCTAAGGTGTCATTCCAGGAAGTCCACATAGGGAAGTTGGGCTGGGAGCACTTAACTCTTGTGCTTCAGGTTCCAGAGTTGCCCATCCCCTTAAGCTTCACTACTCCCTGAGGCGACCAGTCTGCCAGGGGTGGCCCCCAGAGCAGTGGGGTGGAGGCATACCAGGAACTCAGAAGTGGCCAGCTGCCATCCCCGCCCCTCTGCTGGGCTTGTGGCCAGGGTTCTGGATCGGACCCAAGACGGGACCCCTCATCTGCTCCTTAGAGAAGGAAACTGGTAGACAGAGACACAAATACTTGACACCCCTTCAAACAGCCTCACAAGGACATGGGGGGTGGGTGTTTATCAGCAACTTTTATCTGCCATCACTGGTGCCGGGCTCTGAATGGCACCAGTGGGTGAGGCCAGCAGACACTGTCTGGGTTCCTAAGTGGATTCCAAGCAGATTCCATGTCCTCAGGTCCAACATGCTCACTCTGGCCTCTGCTGCCTTGGTCCCCAGCCTGACAATAAAGGCTCTAAGATTCTGAGACACAGCTGACACATGTACTACATGGGGACAGACACTGTGACTGCTGAGAACTGGGAAGGGATGACCTGTGTCACCTCCCATCCCTCCCTGCATCCACTTGGGAGACCATGACCTATGTACGGCACATGGAGCCCCTTCTTTCTCTCTCCCTTTCTTTCTTCAGTGTTGCTGCAGGTACATCAGGAGTAAAGATGAATAATCCCAAGCTCAAGACAAGGGAGCAGGAAGTTGCCCCATGGCACAGACGCCAGCTCCATTCTGCCCACTGGCATGTAGCATGACTCTGGGTCAGGCTCGGAGTCACTGCCTAACTGGGCTGGAGTGGAGATCATAGTCCAGAGCTCTTGGACAGTAAAGGCATCTCCTAGTCACATCTATTCATAGAGGCCTGTGGGTACTGTGGGTAGGGCATGCGGGTGTCAGCCCTCTGGAAGGGAGACTTGTGAGGGCTCAGTAGTGGTTTCTGTGCCACCTTGAGCCAAAAGCCTGGGGGTGGCGGTTGTGTGAGCGGGGATGTGGAGAAAAGATGCTCAGGGAAGTGAGAGGGTACAAGATTATATGGTGCTGGCAGGTAAATGGGTGTTGGAGTGGAGAGGATTCAGCCATAGCACAGGCCACTGGCACAGCCTCCAATTAAGGCTCAGGCCTTAAGTTCACTGCATTAAGTCATTACGGGGCTGAAATAAATACTTAGTTGCTTTTACTTTCTATATTATCTTGCTTTGCGACTTTGTTGCCTAACCTCCCCAGTAACTTCTGTCTTGTTACTGTGTCCAATTTTCTTGTTTTGTGTATTTTTAGCACAATCCCCCTGCACCGCATAGCCTTGGCAGTGATCCATCTATTTTGATTAGAGATGTTTCTATTTTTTGTTTACTCAGTTTCCTGTTATTTTGCTCTGTATGTCCACTCTAATACAGGCATGGTTTAGGACACCCATGCTCAGTTTTCCTGTGCTATAGTTTGCACTAGTGTTTTTCTGTTTTGGGGTCCACACCTGGAAATGATCAGGGTTTACTTCTGGCTCTGCACTTGGGGATTATTCCTGGTAATGCTCAAAGGACCACAAGTGATGTTGGGGGTTGAACTTGGGTTGGCCGCATGCAAGACAACTGACCTACCCATTATACCAGCCTTCCCCCTATAGTAATATTTTACTTTGATGAGGTGTATTTTTTTAACGTACTTTTACTTTTTAGGACAGTTTGGGTCTTGCAGAAAATATGAGCTTTTAACCAGTTAGTTACTTTTTTTCCACAGCATAATGGTTGTGAGTCTTCTTTTGCATAAAGCTGACGTCATCCCATCCCACTAACAACCACTTCCTGAGGAAAAAGCTCTGGTTTCAAGGAGGCTTTCACTTACCCTACCTTGGGCATGCTGGCTACGGGGCAAACTTCAGTATCCCAGACACTACTAGGTCAATGCACCCTGTGTGCCTGTTACTCTGTGCTGTGACTGGTGCCAGTCATAGGGGCCCCCACTTCCCACACACCATCTAACACCATCCATCTTATCCAGGCAACATTAAGCTTGTGTCTGTCTGTTTGGGGGCCTAAGTCCATCCTGAATCTGATATGCACTGTACGAGGCTGAAGGGCTGGTACACAACCATCCATAGGCCAAGAGCTGGTACCTCACAGGCCTTGAGACTGTGGATCTACCAGGGCCAGTGGTGATGCCCAGAGACATGCCCCATTGGGGCTGTGGAGGGGCTCACAGTCAGCATTTGAGGAGCAAAGACTGTGGCTGATCTGAGCTGCTGTTTGTGCTTCCCTTCCAGGTGGCTCTTCTCTCCTCACACCATGCTAACCACTCCTCCCTCCAAGGAGGCGGGCAAATGTTCTGCTGAGGCAGGGCCAGTCTGAGGAGGGCAAAAGACACAGGGATGCACATGGGTCCCAAGAGGAAGTCTGGCTCCTCAGATTTCCTGACTGACCTGCAGCCAGGAAGCTCTGTAGGGAAAAGAGGAAGTGGTCTGGGGAGGGGAAACTCAAATCAGGGGGAGTCTTGCTCTCAGCAGTACACTAGTGAAGACACAGGAAACTGAGCACCCAACAAAGAGGTGCTGGCGACTCAGAGCTGGTGCAGTGGAGGCCCAGGTCAAAGGTGACTAATCCCCTCAGTACTCTACTCAGAATGGGGATGTGCAGCTCTGTGACCACTGGAGATGCTCAAACAGAGGCAGGTAGGGCAATACTGATGGGGTAATGAGGGTGTTTCCAAACCCATCTCTCCATCACACCCTTTAGGAAGATTTATTCTCTCCAAGGCTCAGCCTACCCTAAGACAGATTTCACTCAATCCTCTGAGAGTGGCTGGGGCAGGGCATTTCTGAGAGCTCCCCCAGTGGTCCTGCCATGGAGGAAGTGGCTGACAGTCTTCCCTTCCTCTGGATCCTGAGTCAGCTCAGGACAAGACCAGTTCCCCAATGTTAGCCACCTGCATGTGACCTCACCTATATTCTCAGTCAACTCTCCTGCCTACTGACTGCCCCTAAGAGGAGACCCTAAAAAGGCAGCGCAGATGCCCCAGAGGGGCCAGGTATTTCTGGGATGTCCGGGAGGCTCTGTCCTACCCCAAGAGAGGCTGCTCGTCCCTTAGTTGGTATTCCCATCCCTGCTGAGGACCACTAGCATCTGCTCCAGAAACCACTCTCCTTCCTCTTGGCCAGGAGGCTCCCGGAGATGGGGAATCTAGGAAGGGCCAGGAGAGAAGGGAGCTACACCAAAGGTGGAGGTGATGATCAGGCTGGGAACAGCCAATGAGCAGTCATGCCTGCCATCACCTTTGCAGGCATGCTTCTATCATATTCCAGGCCCTCAATTCCTCTCGAAGACTCAGGAGGAGTATGTGCAGCCCCAGGTCATGGCCATGCCAACTGTGGGGAACAAGGAGATGGACCCACGTAGCAGTGCTCATTTGAGAAAACAGAAGGGCTCTGCTGGTGCTCACCATGCTCCACCCTGTCACCCATGTCTATCCTGTCACAAATATCTGGTAATCTGAGCGTAGAAAGCAGGAGTCCATGCCTAGGCAGGAGCAATTCAGCCAATGGGGTACCTCGAGAGTGGCCCACACTCTAATTGACCATGTCAGCTGATAAGCTTCCAGCCAGTTGTATCCTCAGGCTGGATCCTCTACCAGGGACACCCAGGCAAGCCTAGGGACCAGCCCTCATCTTTCAAATCACACTAAAAGCCTGTTGCCAGGAGGCCTAGCAGCCTTCTCTGGGCATTTGTAGGTAGAGCAGGGTCAGGATAGCTGTAGGCAGGCACAGTGGTGGGTCCTCTTTCAACACATCACACACAGACTGCCCTATACCCACAATGGGAGACAGATCAGTTCAGGCCCCTTCCCCATCCAGCCACCTGGGTGCTATGAATGTGGGGACAGGACGGGAGGTGTGCACAGAGAGTGCATGCTCCCTTCTGCCCAGAGAGCTAGGCATGGTGATAGGGCCAGCCTATCTCCAAGTGACACAGCTGAAAGAAGAGGAGTCAGCCCTTCAGAAGGGCCACAGACTCTTACAGACACTGGTGTCTCCCATCCCCTGGACAGGGTCACCTTGGGATTAATGCAGCAGCATCTGACTCTGTGATGGAAGAAATGGTGACACCTGGGGTCTACTTTCCGGCACAGCCTCCCAGCTCCCCAAGAGGTCCTCCAAGCATACCACTTGCATGGTTGCCTACAGGGAGGCCCTGACCACTTCAGACTGGCAACTGCTTGTAACCTGCAGATGAGAGCCAAGGACAAGCAATGCAAACCTGACCAGGCCCCTGGGTCTGAACACAGAGGTTTTCAGGCTAGCACAAGAGCAGGTTCTGGTGCACAGGCATCCATAGAAACATGTAAATTAAACCACAAGAGCCCACCACACACTATCAGAAAGGCTGAATTCCAAATCGTTGAAAGCTGTGGTGCAGGTGCAGATGCCAAGACAATAGACATGCTCAAATCCTGAGGTATGGCAACAGTGCTCCTAAGTACTTTCACCCAAATGAGTTGGAAACTTTCATCCAGACAAACAGGTGCTCAAGGAATTTTGTTTGTTTTGGTTTTTGAGCCACTCCTGGCACTACTCAGCGTTTATTCCTGGTTCTGAGCTTGGGGGACCATATTGGGTGCCAGGGGTTGAACCCGAGTTGGCCAAGTGTAAGGCAAGTGCCCTATCTACTATATTATAGTTCCAGCCCCAACTCAGGGATGATTATAGAAATCTTATGAACAGTTACATACATACATATATAGAAGCAGCAAAGATACCACTTTGGATGAATAAACTGGCTGTGGTATTAATGAAACATTATTCATTATTATTAATAATTAATATTATTAATGAAACATTAATTCTGTGATTAAAAAACATTATTGGGGAGTCAGAGAGACAGTAGTGGGTAAGGTACTTACCTTACACAGGCAAACTTAACTTCAATCCCCGACACTCCATATGGTCCCCCAAGCCCCGCCAGGAATGATCCCTGAGTGCAGAGTCAAGTGTAAACTCTTTTTTTTTTTGTTTTGTTTTTGTTTTTGGGCTGCACCCGGTGGTGCTCAGGGGTTACTCCTGGCTTTCTGCTCAGAAATAGCTCCTGGCAGGCACGGGGGACCATATGGGACACCGGGATTCGAACCAACCACCTTTGGTCCTGGATCGGCTGCTTGCAAGGCAAACGCCACTGTGCTATCTCTCCGGGCCCCAAGTGTAAACTCTTAACACTGCTGGGAGGGGTCCCAAAACCATAAAAACTAAAGTTATCAGGAATATAGCTCAATGGTTACAGCACATGCCCCTGTGCACCACTAGATGTGACCCTGGCAGCCCCTGAGCCACTGGGATAAAGCCTTGGTAGTTCCTGGTATTCTTGCAACCCTGCACTAAGCCTCCCAGGTGGGAAATCTCAGGGAGTGGCCTGATAGTCCCCTGAGGACTGCCTGGGGTCATCCTAACAAAAGTTATTAAACAAATAGAAAGAAGTGCATCTTAAATGCATGTTGCAAACTGAAAGGTGAATGAACAGAACACAGACTGTGATGTTTGCGAAATTATAAAGACAAAGCTGAAGAGATGGTTAGAGAGAGTCATTGCCCAGGCCCATAAGGATAGAGAAGCACAGGGGCCTGTGGTGAGGCGGTGAAAAGTAAATTCCATCTGACACTGTCACAGAAGGTTAAGTGTCACTGTGTATTTGTCAAAATCAGCAGAGTGCAGAGATCACTGTATAACCATTTAAAAAGGCATTCTGGAGGCTGGGGTATGTCAGGTGACAGGTAGAATGTGGCAAAGCATCTGTCTACAAAAAAATGACAGGAGGTCACAGAGTAGAAGCGGTGGCAGTTATCGCTGGGGTAATACTGGAAACAAGTGGCCTCAGGACCCAAAGCATATGGCTGGGTAGGGTTGCAGCTAATGACTGAGGGGCAGGTGTACCGAAGATCAGAAGCCATTGGTGTGGAGGGAGGCCAGGCAGGTCCCATTGGGGGTTCCAGGAAGGGAGTGAAACTATGTGCAGAGGGTCCAGAACTGGGGGTATCAGGATGAAGTCATAGAAAGCCTAATGTCCACTCAGAAGGGTAAAGACAGTGACCAAGTGACTGGGATCCAGCTGAGGGAACCTAGAGTGATGACACCTGGGCTGCAGTAAACACCAGGCACCCAGGTCCTGGTCTCAGTACCAACTTTCCAGGGCTGGAGGATGCGTGGTAAGCTGAGCACATGTTCCACATGCCAGAGGCTCGCACTCAATCACCAGCACTGTACAGTCCCCCAAGTACTACCAGGCATGACTCCCTACCCCCAGCTCTGAGCAGGGAGTAAACTACTGGGAATAGCCAACACATCCATGAAGAAATAAATCCAAAACCGGACACATAAATAAAGCCAGTCTTCAGAAAAAGAGAACCCATGGTCCTTGCAGAACTGAGGCTGGAGCCTGTAATTTTGGGTGGTGGAAGGGTGGGGATGGGAAGGAAGAGGGAGAGGATGAAAGAGAGGAAGAGAGAAAGAAAAAGAGAGATGCCAGGGTAAAAGCTGGAACAAGTTGACCAAGAAAAGGCAGTAGCACTGCAATAAGACCCAAAGGTAAGCTAGAAACATCCAACTTCAGACCCACAGGGATGAGTGGATGGATCATAAACAGAATAGACAAGTCTTCCAGGTACAACAGTGACAGTTTAGATGGGAGGGGACATGATGGGAATGGGTGCAGGAGACTCTGGAGAAAGCAGCCAAGCCCTGAAGGGTAGGTGAGACAGCAGAACCCAGGGAGAGGCAGGAAGGAAGATGAGGGCAGACTGAACCAGCCTCAGGCCCAGGCCAAAAGAAGGAGCAGCTTACCAAGCTCCCCCTCCACTTCCCACTGGCAGACATGGCATCAGGGCAGCCAGGGTGCTTTGTGCTTCCTGGGAACTCAGCTATTACTTCTATCAGCTGCCTGAGTCTCATAGACAGAACTCATGCTGCCATATCTGACAAAAGAATAAGAGGCACAAACAGGGTCTGAGAGATCAGAGGCCAGTTCCTTCCCTATCAAGCTGTTAAGGTGAACAGGCACTGCTAGACTTGAGAACCGAGCCCTGAATCACCAGGTCTAAGCACTCGCAGAACCACTGGGCAGGGGCCACACACTATCAGGTTATCAGAAGCTCACAGCAAGAAACTCATCAAGCATGAGAGGCCGTGGGTTTGCCACAGGCCCTCGCCAGCTCCCCCTAAGTCAGGTTAGCCAGTTTCCCTCCCTCCAAGAAGGCCCAGTCACAGAGAGGAGTAAAGGTGTACGACCCCCTACCTCACTAATCCTCCAAACCACACAGGTAGTAGAATTTGTTATCAACCATACTTCAATCTAAGAAATAAGCTAAAGACAATGGCTCCCTCTCCACAGGGGAAAAAAAGGGGGGGGGGGGCAAAGACTGCCCTGGCCAGTCTAATTCTGGTTCAGATAAGCCAACAGAAATCTGCACTCAAGGGTAACAGATCAGGACAAGGTTCCTACAACACCTCCAAAGACCAAGCAAGCCCCTTCCTCTAGCTTTCGTAGGGATGGCTAAGAGGTTCACCTCAAACCTGCAAGTGGAGTCTAAGGCCAAAGTTCTGTATGTGATATTTGCGTAATAGAGAGCCCAGATGGCCAATCTCTGTACCCCTTATGGAGACATATCTCCTCCTGGTTCTCTGTAGTCCACCTGTCCTGACACACTCACAGAGCCTATTGGCTCTGTCTGGAATAATAGAGACGATCAGTGGAGAAACCCTGGGGATCTGGCTTTGGCCAGGAGGCAAGCTTGCTCTTAGGAGTGCCTGATGGATTGAGGCTCCCACACATCTCAGAAGCCCACTCCCAGTCTTGCAGAGGGCGAGTCCCACACCCAGAAAGCAGAAGATGGAAGGTGTGGTGGTACCAGTCTCCCTGTTCTGGGCCACAGCTCTGTCTTAAGAGAGTCCCCTGAGGTTGGATTCCTCTCATACCAAGATGGGACTTTTGTCTGCCCCTCATGTCTTTGTTCTCCCCTGCTCAGCCATGGTGACACTCACCTGCGCTGGTTCTGCAGATATTAAAGGAGGTTTGTTCATCCCTTCCTCCTTACCCAAGCACTCCATTCCTCATCAGAGCCATATGACCAAGTTCCCAAGTCGACCTAGCATCAGCTCCCAGGGTAGCTGACAGCAGAGGCCCAGGACTTGGGTACCGGTAGATGGGTGTAAAATCACCCCATGTGCCATTGTCTCCAACTCCAGGTGAAAGAGTCTGAATCAGGGTCGTGCATGAAATAATCCAAACCAGGCTAAGACCGAAACACATATAGTCTGGCTGTCTTCTACCTCGTATCTCCAGCAAGCTGCCTGCCAGAACTGTTTTTATTGAGTACAGAGACCACCCCCAGGTGGGGCAGTAGAGATTTAATAAGGATAAAAGCTCAAGCTATTCTGAGCTGTCTGGCCCAGGCTTACATATAAAACAATCTTTAATTTGGGTGAAATCAAGTAGTAAAAAAACAGATACAAAGAAACCAGGGATGATCTTTGTATTAGGTAACCTAACAACACCCCCTTTTTTGTTCAAAAAAGAGAGGGCTACATAAGTTGTGTTCTACTGTTCTCTGCAAAGGCGGAAATCCCAGATCAAAACTTACAAAAGTGGATGTCATTTTGCATAGGCACAGTAAAAGTTTGTTGTAATAGCATCAACATTTAAACTGGATACATCATTCTGAAAATCTCAAGATGTTTCCATATCTTTGTCTTTTATATACATCTCACAAAATCTTTTCATAGACTTCTCTGAACATTAAGTACCAAGATGCCCCTTGGAGGAGAAGGGGGGTCAGCAAGGGGGGAAGGACAGATGAGCATTTAAAGACACCCTTTCACATGCAAGGCCTTCACATCCACCCTTCCAGGTAGAGCAACTGTCACGTATCACTGGAGCAAAGGAAGGGGCTTAGGAACACCCTGGCATCCCCAGCCACATGCTAGCACAACCTAACCAGGCCCTGGTCCCAACCTGAAGGGTCCTGCTAGGCTCAAGGCAACACCTGTCACAGCTGAGGACCGAAATCCTAGGCAAGGGCACAATTAAGTCATTCAGAAGAAATGCGGGGGGAGCCGGGTCTCCCCCATAGCACAGGGCAAAAAAGGCACAAAAGTGGCTCCATTCTCTCAAGGAAGAACCCTGGGAGTGGGAGACCAAAACCTGTCCCCCTTTTGCGGGACCTGCGGGCGTGCACCGGCATCAGTCCCGCAGAGGTCATCACCCCTGGCTCGACGGTGTCACTGGTGCCTGCAAAAAGGCCCCAAATCGCCAGCATGCACGCGGACCCACTCGCGTCGACAGCACCAGCTCGGAGGCGGGGTGGGGGGCCTGCGCTCACCTCCTTGAGCTGCTCCATCTCGCCGCGGATGGCCTCGTAGTCCACCTCGAGCTCCTCGAACTGCAGCTTCAGCTGATGCTTCTCCTCCAGCACCGCTAGCCCGTACTCGGCCGCCTGGATCTTCTCGCGCGTGGTCTCGGCCAGCTCGTGCGACAGGCGCTTCACCTCGGCGCGCAGCCATTCGGGCTGCGCCTCCATCACCAGCCGCGCGTATTCCTCTTCCTCCGATGGAGCCGACATGGTCACCGTGGCCCGGGGGGGCTCCGGCTCCGAGCTCTAGCCCGGCACCTCCACCGCCGCCGCCGCCGCCCGGGGCCCCGCCGCAGCCAAATCCGCGCGAGGGTTTATGGGCCGGAGTCCCGCCCCGCGCGGCGGACTACAACTCCCGGCGTGCCGCGCGCGCCGCCGCCTCAGACGTGATTGGTTGGTGACTGTGGGAGGCGGGTACTTCCGGAACGCGTTATCTATTTCTCCTTTTTGTATTGGGCTACACCGCCTTTATTTCCGCCTGCGCTCCAAATCCAGCGCAGTGATTGGGCCGCAGCACGACGTCACAGAGCCGGAAGCGCAGACTTTTTCCGGTCGTAGCTCAGTCCCCAGCTGTCGGCGTTCAATTCTAGTTCGGCTTGCATTTGCTGTCTCCGTTTCCTTCCGGGGCTCGGGGCTGGCTGCCAAATTTCAGAGCTCATCTTAGAACTCTGTGACTCAGACCTTTTCTCCAAGGATTCCTGATCCTTGTTTTCCTTTTTTTTTGGGGGGGCGGGGGGGAGTTTGGGTCACACACGCAGCGCTCAGGGGTTCCTCCTGGCTCTGTGCTCAGAAATTCCCTCCTGGCAGGCTCAGGGGACCATAGGCGATGCCGGGATTCGAGCCACCGTCCGTGCTGGATAGATTGCTTGCAAGGCAAACGCCCTACCGCTGTGCTATCTCTCCAGCCCCTGATTCCTGATGCTTTTGAACGTCCTGCAAGTCAGTGAGAGTCAAATAAAAATACTATTTGGGACGTTCACCCACAGCTGTCGGGTGCCTGGTTTGATAGCCGGGGCTGTCCTGGCTATCTTGTTGACAACTCCAACTTTTTTGTTTTTGTTTTTGTTTTTGGGTCACACCCGGCAGCACTCAGGGGTTCCTCCTGGCTCTATGCTCAGGTCCCTGGCAGGCACAAGGGACCGTATGGGATGCCGGGATTCGAACCGACGTAGTCCTGGGTCGGCCGCTTGCGAGGCAAACGCCCTACCACTGTGCTATCTCTCCGGCCACCAACTTTTCAAAATCGTTCAAACTAAAAAAAAAAAAAAAAGCACAATTCCGGGAATGGAGGAGAGCTGCGAGGGGAAGGAAAGGCAGAGGCTAGACAAGGACTGTGCATTGGCCAGGTCTGACCTTCCATGGACTTTACACAGCCTTCAGGGGAGATGCGGGTTTCCGTCGCCCAAACAGCCACATCACACTCCCGAGTTCCCTGACCCTAGCCCGCGCCTTCCTCTCGTCTGCCCCGCGGAGGGACCGGGTAGGTGGTGCAATGGTCTTGCAGAATGGACTGCAGATTTTGACTCTGAATACCGCGTTGACATCAAAGTTGAAACCTGACAGAAGGGCAGTGACAAGATGGAGGGACAGCAGGCATCAAGTAAAGGAGGTGATACCCAAGTGGTCAGGAAATGACTTCTGAATTTCTGGGCTCCAGTACCACTCGGTACCTGTAGTCTGAGGGCCACTTCTCAACCTCTCCTAATCTGTCATTGCTAGTAGAAACCCAGGAGACTAGTGTGGCTGTTTCTGCATGCTGCCACCTGCACTAGAACCTTCAGGGAGTGGGACTGGGGTACCCGCTGCCCTCCAACCATGCTTCACCTTTTCCTCTGACCCAGTCAGAATGTTCCTATGATCTGCAATGACAAACCACCGTATTAGGGATCTTAGAAACCCTAAACAGTATTTCTTAGGCTGGGAGACTACAAACACAACATGAGGAAGCTGGCAAGTTCTGTGTAGAGTCTATGTTCTAGTCCTTCCCTGTTTTGTGGGCCCTCTTTCAAATGTCATGGGTTCCATTTTGAGGGCTTCATCCTCTTGACCCGATTACCTCACAAAAATCACAGTTTCTGACACAAGACCCTTGAAAGTTAAAATGTGCTCAGTAGTTTCAGGAGGCACAAACGTCTGACCACAACTCTCTAAGTCAGCTGCCATTGCAGTTGTCCCAGTCCTGCTCAGTATGGAGAGCAGCCCTAGGCCTTCCTGCCCCAGACAAAATGTGTTCCCCTCAAGAAGCTCCAGAAGGGCATAAACTGACTAGCCCCAGAATTTCACTCAGAGTTAGGTAGCAGCTAGCTACCTAGGGGTCAACAGGGCAGACAGAGGCAGCCTCATGTTTGTGGCTGGAGGATCATTAGAAATGGTTTGACGAGGCCGGGAAGGTGGTGCTAGAGGTAAGGTGTCTGCCTTGCAAGCACTAGCGTAGGACGGACTGCGGTTTGATCCCCCGGCGTCCCATATGGTCCCCCCAAACCAGGGGTGATTTCTGAGTGCATAGCCAGGAGTAACCCCTGAGCGTCAAACGGGTGTGGCCCCCCAAAAAATGGTTTGACAATGCTTTAGCATTGAATAAACAAGTTCAATAAACAAGGCATTAACGTACCTCTAAAATGATAGTATATTCCCATATAGAGAACCGGGGGTCAGACTGTGAGGACAATTATCTTGGCAAGGAGCCATAGATAGTATACTAGGAGGATAAATTCTAACTTGAACTATATTAAAGGAGGTTATGGTTGAAGAGATCACAGGTTTTAACCTGGAGACAAGTGTCTTCAAAGTAGTTTTATGAAGTTGGTTAAAGTTGAAAAGTACAATTTTAAACTTATTTGGGCTGCAAATGTTTTAATTTAAATAAATATTGTAATTATTGGGGAAAAATTGGGTAGCAGTCATGATCCTTCACTCTGCACCTCATGGACAAGGCAAACACACAGCCTCGCAGGTGAAGGGAAGTGTGCCCTATCTATCACCAGAGATAACTACGTGGGTATTAGCCTGGGAGCAAAGGACATGAGGAAGGTTTTTCAGGAGAGAAAAGATGAAATTGCTCTCTGTCCTGTGAGTAAAGATCTCTTTTGGGAATGGACAGAAGGCTCAGATATCTAGGTTGGGATCTGTTTAGGGTCCGGAACACCACAGGAGCCTTATCGTGTTCCTTTAAAGAGATGAGTTGGTGAAAGTGCAATAGCAGAGTGGGTAAGGTTCTTGCATGCAACCAATTCAGATTTGATCAGGTTTGATCCCTAGCATCCCATATAGTCCCCTCCACACCACTTAGTAATTCCTGAATTCAGAGCCAGGAGTAACTCCTGAGCATCACCAGGTGTGGCGCAAACAAACAAAAGGACACTATGTCTTGCCTAGAATGCAGCCAACCTGTGTTTGATCCTTAGTGCCATGTAAGATTCCTCAATCCATATTGGGGATGATCCCTGAGCATCAAGCCAAGAATAAGCTGTGAGAACCACTGAGTGTGACCCAAAAAGCGACATACACCAAAAAGTACAAAAGCACTGTGTGTGTCCCCACCAATTTCTTGGCTCCCCAGTCTTATTTACCCTGGTGGGAAGAATAGCAAACCCCTTTCTGGTTACACTGCTTCCCATTCAGGGTGCAGTCTGTTCAGCTGCTGCCACGCTGATTGGCTGGGTCTGGGTAGCTAGAGTAGGTAGCAATAAGCTGGGTCCTGTGTGACTTAGAAGTATTTTCTTGCTTCACTAATGTGGAAAAGTGTCCTATGGTAAGTGACTAGGAAATGATGGAAGAAAGAATTAGTTCGTAGCATAATGGAATGTTTATCCAGATAGCTATTATCATGTGTGTGTGCATTAGGCTAGAAAACCTCACAATAAAATAGTGCACTTCAAGCTGGTGTGGTATAAGTTCACTTGGAATGCGTTCTTGGTCAAGTTCTCTAGAAATAGAAAGCAACTGCTAAGAAAAATTCTGAGGTGGAAGATATTTACTAAGATTCAAGGGCTGTGAAGAGGAAGAAAAAGCAGCCCAGTGGGACCACAGAGGAAGTTGGATTGATGACAGCCTTGACCTAGCCTCACCAACTCTACTGGACACCTATTCCTGCCATAGAGGGCTGCACTCAGCTCCAGGGGGGGTCAGATTCAGGGAAACGATTATTCCATCTCAGCAGCACTGAAGGTTCTTTCAAGTCTCAGCACGATCAGACTTCATTACATTTAGAGAATGAAGAATGTTCCATTGTATGACTTGTTTTTGTATTCATTTGGTTCTGTAGTCATTGATTGACACTTGTATTGTTTCCATCATCTGACTATTGTGAATGATGCATTGAACATGGTATGCAAGTCAAGTCCCTACTTTAAGTTCTTTGTATATACATAGAAAAGCAATAGCTGGGTCATAAAATAACTATGTTTAACTCCTTTTTTGTGTGTCTGATGGGAAGGACACACCCAACTGAACTCAGACTATTCCTTACTCTGCTCAGGAGTGACCCCCTCAAGTGCTCAAGTGACCATATGTGGTGCTGGGATTGAACCATGTGACAGCTGACATGGCTGCTTGCAAAATAAGTGCTTTACCTTCTGTAGTGTCTATCTGGCCTCATTTTTACAGATCTTAATTTGTAGAGAGAGAAACTCCTTCCCTGGGGCCAGAGTGGTGGCGCAAGCAGTAGGGCATTTGCCTTGCAAGCACTAACCTAGGACGGATCAAGGTTCAATCCCCCAGCAATCCAAATGAGTCCAAAGCCAGGAGCAATTTCTGAGCGCATAGCCAGGAGTAACCCCTGAGTGTCACCGGGTGTGGCCCAAAAAGAAGGGGAAAAAAAGGAGGTGGAGTGGTGGTGCAAGAGGTAGGGCGTTTGCCTTGCACACGCTAACCTAGGACGGACCAAGGTTCAATTCCCTGGTGTCCCATATGGTCCCCCAAGCCAGGATCGCTTTCTGAGCGCATAACTAGGAGTAACCCTTGAGCGTCACCGGGAGTGGCCCAAAAAGAAAAAGAAAAAAGAAAATCCCTTCCTTGAGGCTGGAGTGGTAGCACTGCAATAGGGTGTTTGCCTTGCATGTGGCTGACACAGGACAGACCCGGGTTTGATCCCCCAGCATCCCATTTGGTCCCACTAGCTAGGAGCTATTTCTTTTCTTTCTTTCTTTCTTTCTTTCTTTCTTTCTTTCTTTCTTTCTTTCTTTCTTTCTTTCTTTCTTTCTTTCTTTCTTTCTTTCTTTCTTTCTTTCTTTCTTTCTTTCTTTCTTTCTTTCTTTCTTTCTTTCTTTCTTTCATTTTTTGTTTTGTTTTTGGCCCACACCCGGTGACACTCGGGTTACTCCTCGCTATGCGCTCAGTCATCACTCCTGGCTTGGGAGACCATGTGGGACAGCCGGGGATCGAACTGCGGTTCGTCCTGGATCAGCCACGTGAAAGGCAAATGCCTTACTGCTTCGCTATCGCTCCAGTCCCATACTAGGAGCTATTTCTGAGCACGGATATAGAAGTAACCCTGAGTGCCACCGAGTGTGGCCCAAAAACTAATAAATACATAAATAATAGAGGGGTCAGAGAGATAGCATGGAGTTAGGGTGTTTGCCTTGCATGCAGAAAGACAGTGGTTTGAATCGCGGCATCCCATATGGTCTCCTGAGCCTGCCAGGAGCAATTTCTGAGCGTAGAGAGACAGGAGTAACCCCTGAGCGCTGCCTGGTTGTGACCGCCCCCAAAAAAATAATTAAAAAAAATAGAGAAAGAAAAAAAAAAAGACTCCCTTCCTTAGATACTATATAGAATCTCAAGCACCCCAAATAGTCCAACTAATGTTACAGGTGACATATGAAATGGGGAGGAGAGAGGCAGCAGCCCTGAGAAGGAAATCTGCTGCTTTCTTTATAGCCACCTTTGGTCACCCTGGAAATGGCTGGGGAGATATAGGACTATGGGACTTGTTCTTCATCAGAAAGTCAGTCTGTCCTACACTTTACCCATATTTTCCAGGTGACTTTCAGATTTCAGGAAGAAATGAGCAGTGAAGTAAAAACAAGTTTTATTTGGAAATTCTGAGGAAGGACAAAGAGAGAGAAACATGCTCAAGAGATCATGGGCTTCTGCAAAGGTAGAGAGAATCCCACTACACATACCCACATGTAAGTATGAAAGTTGAAGGGATTCAGGCAACGTTACTGGGCTGGTAATACTTACATGTGTGTCAACTTACAAATTGACTTATAATTTCTTCTAACCCGACACACAGAGCTTTCTACCTAAGGAAGAGAGTGTTGCTAGTGGGCAGGGTTGGGGGTAGTTGATGGTCTTTTTTGACATTCAAAAGGCCAGGGCTTTTGTTGCTGCTGGAGCTTGGGGTGGAGGGAAATGGGGATTGTGTGTATTGGGGGCAAAGGTTGTTCAGCTTTCTCTGGACCAACAGTAACACCAGGTAAAGTTCTTATCAGACCTGTTTTCACAAGAGGGATTCTGGCAGCCTTAGAGCTAGTGACAAAATAACTTCTCAAATCCCTTCTCTGGGTTTTATTACATCCAAGAATCCATTGCAGTGGACTCAGGGAGAGGGGGCTTGCCTGCTTGCCTGCTTGGCTGCCTGCTTCAAAACCAATCTTGAAAAAGAAGAACAAAATTGGAGAACCTGCACTTCCTTACTCCAAACTTACTCCAAAGCTCCTATCTCCAAAATAGTGTGATACTGGCACAAAGAAAGACATATGGACGGATAGACCAAAGTAGAAAGAACAGAAAAAAAAAGTTCATATATCCACTTGATTGATTTTTTTTTTTGGTTTTGGGCCATGCTTGGCAGTTCTCAAGAGTTTTCTTCTGGCTCTGAACTCAAGGATCATTACTGTCGATCTTAAGGAACCAGAGCACATAGACTGCAGGGAATAAAACTCAGATCAGGGGCTGGAGCAGTGGCACAGCGATAGCGCATTTGCCTTGCATGCAGCTGACCTAGGACAGGCCGTGGTTCGATCCCCGGCATCCCATATGATCCCCCAAGCCAGGAGTGATATCTGAGTGCATAGCAAGAGTAATCCCTAAGCATCACCAGGTGTGGCCCCAAAAAACAAAACAAACAAACAAAAACTCAGTTCAGATGTGCATGCAAGGAAAGTGCCCTACTGGAGTTTCTGTCACTTAGACCCCAATTGATTGAGTCAACCCCAATTGATGAGTACCAAGACCGTTCTTGGCAGACTTTTCAACAAGGGTAGTAGGAAAACTGGATATTAAAGCCAAAGGAATGAAGTTAACACTTATTTTACTTCATCTAAAAATTAATTAAAGAACTTATTTAATTTCAAAGATCTAAATATTAAGAGCAAAACCTGGAAAACTAGAAGAAATTATAGCGAGAAAACTCCATTACATTGAATTTGATGATGATTTTGAAGCAGGCATGCAGACAAGCAGGCAGATAATCGAGAACCTCTGACCCTATGACAATGAGTTCCTGAGAAGTAATAAAACCAACTAGTCCTTCTAAAAGTGCCAACACCCATCCTGTGGCCACAGGAACTAAACCTGATAAAACAGTATCACTGCCACCAGCACAGACCCATATTAGGCTGGACCACCCTCTGAAAGAAGCTCCAGCAGAAACAGAAGCCAGGAAAGGAACAAAGTGCTCCCAACTCTTCCCCTTGGCAACCATCTTAGCAAAGGACTCTTCCCTAGGTCTTGGGGAAAACCCTATAAAAGCCAACTTGAACAAAGGAAGGACAAGTATGTGCTCCCACACACATGTTACCAGCTCATGTACATGGAGCCATGTTTTCCCTCTTGAGATTTGGACTTTCATACTTTAATGCTGGAATGTACACTGGAGCTTTGCACTCTGGAGAAGCCATGCTTTTTGTGTTATTCTCTCCCTGCTTCCTCAGAATTTCTAAATGAAGCCTGGTTTTACTTCACTGCTTGTCTCCTCCTAAAATTTTTTTCTAAGGTGGAGGACCTGAAAGGCCTCAGTGAGGTCTAGGACTGACTTTCCTTTCCTGCAAAGAGCAGGACTTCTAGCTAATTCTTATCAGTCCACAATTTCCCGAATCATTGTCTGGTTGGCAAAGGTAGAGAGAGAGAAACAGTAGATTTTCTTCTCGAAGCTACTTATTCTTTTTTTTTTCTTCTTTTTTTGGTATTTGGGTTCTAGGGATTAAGCCCAAACTTGTGCCAGAGAAGCACCTTCCTTATTTTCTGTACTCTCCAGCCTCCAATTTTCCTAAAGTTTCTTTTCTTCATATTTTCATATTGTTTGCTTCTTTATAAATCTTGAGAAGATAGGGCCCGGAGAGATAGCACAGCGGTGTTTGCCTTGCAAGCAGCCGATCCAGGACCAAAGGTGGTTGGTTCGAATCCCGGTGTCCCATATGGTCCCCCGTGCCTGCCAGGAGCTATTTCTGAGCAGACAGCCAGGAGTAACCCCTGAGCACCGCTGGGTGTGGTCCAAAAACCAAAAAAAAAAAAAAATCTTGAGAAGATAAAATTTCACTTTCCCATCTCTGATCTCTGAACGTATCAGGCAGCCAATCATCTGAGACATCTAACCTTGAGTGACTCTCACTGCTAGGGACAGTGTCTGAACAATTAATGTAACTTTTGACCTTATGTTGATCTATTATTTTTAAAGTTTTGGTTTTTTTTTCTAAAATATATTAATGTTTATACTCAGGGTTTGAAACGTGCCATAGTGGGGTGGGCTTGCTCCACTTGTTATGTGGGCTCCAATTGTCATGTGGTTAGGAGGTACTCTGTGTAGTAAAGTCCAAAAATTGATATTTTAATACCATTCTTTGGGTAGGAGAAATAATACAGCAGATAGAGCACTTGCTTTGCATGTAGCCAACCCTGAATTTGATCCTCAGCTTTCCCTATCGTCCCCTAAGCACCTGACTATGGAGCTAGAAAGAAGCCCAGAGCACTGCTAAACAAAACTAAAACAAACACCATTCTTTTTTTCTAGGTAATATCCATGTTTAAAATTTCTGTTAAAAAGGACATACGGGGGCCAGAGAGATAGCATGGAGGTAAGGTGTTTGCCTTTCATGCAGAAGGTCATTGGTTCGAATCCCAGCATCCCATATGGTCCCCTGAGCATGCCAGGAGTGATTTCTGAGCATGGAGCCAGGAGTAACCCCTGAGTGTTGCCAGGTGTGACTCCCTCCCCCAAAAAAAGGACATACAAGGGCTGAAAAGATAGTACAGCAAGTAGGGTGCTTGCCTTGCATGTGGCCAACCCAATTCTACCACCAGCATTCCATATGGTTTCCTGAGCCCACCAGGAGTAATTACTCAGTGCAAAGACAAGAGTAATTTCTGATATCACTGGGTATGGTCCAAAACAAAACAAAAACGAGCATACAGGAACTGCATACCTTGCATGCAGCTGACCTATATGGCTTGCACCAATGCCCTATAAAGCACCTCTAATCCCTCCAGAAGTGATCCCCAAATGCAGAGCCAGGAGTGAGCCCTGATCATCACTGGTGTGGCCCCAAAATTAAAATAAATGGAAGTACACACAACAACTTATACAGCAGAACAATTACAACAATTTTTGAAAGTGACAACAACAAATGCAGCAAAGCTAGAAGAACTAAACCCCTGTGTTATACATGGTTTGTGGGGAGGTGAAATGAGGCCATTCTGGAAAACTGGAGAAGAACAAACCCAAATGACACAACATATGGTGTCATGCATTTATGTAACATTCTGAAACTAATAATCAGGTAGAGAAACATTGGTGGTTGAGGGTGGGGTAGGGGTGTGGGTATAAAGGCGACAGGAAAGCCCTCAAGAACCACCCTGCATCTTAATTGAATGTGTCATGAATACACACTGGTGACAAGCACACACAGCTAGGACTCAGAATGCCATGGGTGGAGTATACTTTGGTTACTAGAAATGGAGTAAAGGGCCAAGGAGATATCTCAAAGGGCTGATGCATATGATTTGCATCATATGCAAGCTTGGTGTTTAATTTCTAGTGATGCTGGTTGGAAATACCCAGGATGACTTATGTGAAGTGGGGAGAGAGGTGACAGCCCCAAGAAGGGAATCTATCACTTTCTTTCTCCCTATCTCTGCCACTCTTGGTAAAGCTAGGACCAATAAAGTCTGCTGTGAGCTCCTGCACACAGGAACACCCAAGTTCCACTAGTACCATGAGACAACCTTCAAGAGCACTTGACTCCACTTGTTTTTCCATTTTCTCAAGTAATGACTTATGTCTACAAGGCTGTAGAGTGGAATTGCTCTTTGCAGGTAAAGTAAAATAAGTCCTGGACCTTATCCAGGCCTCTCAGGTCCATCCCCTTCCCTCACAGAAAAGAATTTCAAGAAGAACAGATTTTATTCCTAGCTACTGGGAGGAAGAGAGAGAGGATAAGGAGAAAGAGTGAGAGGAGACCAAAAAGTGCTTCAGGGGAAAAAAAAAAGTGCTTCAGGGGCCGGAGAGATAGCATGGAGCTAAGATGTTTGCCTTGCATGCAGAGGTCAGTGGTTCGAATTCTAGCATCCCATATGGTCCCCTGAGCCTGCCAGGAGTGATTCTGAGCATAGAGCCAGGAGTAACTCCTCAGCGCTGCTGGGTGTGACCCAAAAACCAAAATTAAAAAAAAAGTGCTTCAAAGGCAGAGAGCACCCCTATCCTAGAGTTAAGGTACGAAAAATTTTACATCTCAAGAGGGTAGATATGAGTAACACATATGTGCAGACACCATGTGCATGGCTAGCAACACATATGTGTGCCTTCCTGTGTTCCAGTTGACTTTTATAATGTTTGCCTTAGTCTGCCCTTGTGTTTCTTTTTTTTTTGGGGGGGGGTCACATCCGGCAGCACTCAAGTGTTACTCTTGGCTCTGTGCTCAGAAATTATACCTGGTAGGCTCAGAGGACCATATGGGATGGCTGGGAATCAAACCCAGTGGGCTTCATGCAAGGCAAATGCCCTACCCACTATGATAGCACTCCAGCTCCCTTGTGGTGTTTTTTTAATTTTTAAAATTAAGAAGTGGATCAGGCACTTTTGAAATTTGTTTGGAACAATAAACACCCTAGAATAGCTAAAGCAATCATTGGAAAAAAGAATATGGGAGGAATTACTTTCCCCAACTTTAAACTGTACTACAAAGCAATAGTTATCAAAACAGCATGGTATTGGAATAAGGACAGACCCTCAGATCAGTGGAATAGGCTTGAATACTCAGAAAATGTTCCCCAGACATACAATCACCTAATTTTTGATAAAGGAGCAGGAAATCCTAAATGGAGCAGGGAAAGCCTCTTCAACAAGTGGTGTTGGCACAACTGGATAGCCACTTGCAAAAAATTGAACTTAGACCCCCAGCTAACATCATGTACGAAGGTAAAATCCAAATAGATTAAAGACCTCGATATCAGACCCAAAACCATAAGATATATAGAACAACACATAGGCAAAACACTCCAGGACATTGAGACTAAAGGCATCTTCAAGGAGGAAACTGCACTCTCCAAGCAAGTGAAAGCAGAGATTAACAGATGGGAATATATTAAGGTGAGAAGCTTCTGCACCTCAAAGGAAATAGTGCCCAGGATACAAGAGCCACCCACTGAGTGGGAGAAACTATTCACCCAATACCCATCAGACAAGGGGCTAATCTCCAAAATATACAAGGCACTGACAGAACTTTACAAGAAAAAAAACATCTAATCCCATCAAAAATGGGGAGAAGAAATTAACAGACACTTTGACAAAGAAGAAATACAAATGGCCAAAAGACACATGAAAAAATGCTCCACATCACTAATCATCAGGGAGATGCAAATCAAAACAACGATGAGATACCACCTCACACCACAGAGAATGGCACACATCACAAAGAATGAGGACAAACAGTGTTGGCGGGGATGTGGAGAGAAAGGAACTCTTATCCACTGCTGGTGGGAATGCCATCTAGTTCAACCTTTATGGAAAGCGATATGGAGATTCCTCCAAAAACTGGAAATTGAGCTCCCATATGATCCAGCTATACCACTCCTAGGAATATACCCTAGGAACACAAAAATACAATACAAAAACCCCTTCCTTACACCTATATTCATTGCAGCACTATTTACCATAGCAAGACTCTGGAAACAACCAAGATGCCCTTCAACAGACGAATGGCTAAAGAAACTGTGGTACATATACACAATGGAATATTATGCAGCTGTCAGGAGAGATGAAGTCATGAAATTTTCCTATACATGGATGTACACGGAATCTATTATGCTGAGTGAAATAAGTCAGAGAGAGAGAGAGAAAAATGCAGAATGGTCTCACTCATCTATGAGTTTTAAGAAAAATGAAAGACATTCTTGCAATAACAATTTTCAGACACAAAAGAGAAAAGAGCTAGAAGTTCCAGCTCACCTCAGGAAGCTCACCACAAAGAGTGATGAGTTTAGTTAGAGAAATAACTACATTTTGAACTGTCCTAATAATGAGAATGTATGAGGGAAATGGAGAGCCTGTTTAGAGTACAGGCGGGGGTCGGGTGGGGAGGAGGGAGACTTGGGACATTGGTGATGGGAATGTTGCACTGGTGATGGGTGGTGTTTTTTACATGACTGAAACCCAAAAACAATCATGTATGTAATCAAGGTGTTTAAATAAAAAAAATTTTTTTTTACCCAGGTAAGAGTCCTGTTGATAGGGTAGCTACTATGGGGAGTTGATGGTCTTTTTTGGGGGGAGGGGGTCACACTCAGCAGCACTCAGGGCTCTATGCTCAGAAATCATTCCCAGAAGGCTGGGGGACCATATAGGATGCCGAATTCGAACCACTCTCCTTCTGCCTGCAAGGCAATTGCCCCACCTCCATGCTATCTCTCTGGCCCCCAGATGGTCTTCTTTGATATACCTTTCCTTGTCTTTATTCCTGCTGGGGTTTCCTGGCCATGTTCCTGCCTTTGTTCCTTTCTCCCAGTAGGTGGTCCAAGCTTCTCAGAGTCTGTTATCAATAATGAAGTAACTCCTCCAAATCCTGTCTCTTGGTTTTATCACATATCAAGAGCACCACCCTGAGTACTGAGCAGTCCCCAGGCATGGCATTGTGGATCCAACCAAACAAAGGCAAAAGTAATAGAGAAATGACAGCAACTTCTGGAGGAAAGCGGTGACACAGATCTCTCCATATTGGTTCTGTTTTGTTTTTGTTTCTGGGTCGTCCCAGTGGTGTTCAGGACTTACTCCTGGAAGTGCTCAGGGGACTATATAGGAGGCTGGGGATTAAAACTCTGATGGCTGTATGGGAAGTGACAAATGCCCTACTTGTATACAGTCTCTGTATTTATTCTAACACGTCCATGTGAATTCACAACAATAAAGTTTAGTAATAAAAGAAAAATTGTTTTATTAGATTATTTTATTATGATGCATAATCTACAATGGATGTAGTTCATGGTTTTAGTTTGTGTGACAAGTATCTATTGAGTTTAACAAGGTGAGGAAATGCAATGACTTCATTTGATGAGCACTATCTTCACCAGACACGCTCCTTCCTGTCTGAGAACAGAAAGTTGTTGGATTCAGGTTAGACCTGCTTATGCATGGAAAGGGATGGAGTCGTGCATCACTCAATGATGGACTCCTTTTGGGAAGTGACTTTTCAGTGGCTGATGTCAACCTGCAAAGAGTAGAAAAAGTGACCAAACCTAGATGATGTCATACAATTTACAGCTAGATTATGAAAGAGCCCACTGCTTTAAACCACAAACCTGCAGATCCTGTTACTATACTGAATACTATAGGCAATTGCAGCACAATGGCATGGGAGGGGGTTTCTCAGCCCCACCAAACTGTGTTCAGGGATTGCTCCTGGTTCTGCACTTCAGAAATAACTCCTGGATGGGTTTAAGACCATATAGGATGCCAAGAATTGAACCCAAGATGGGCACATGCAAGGAAAGTGTCTTACCTGCTATACCGTCTTCCTGACTTGATATTTGTGTACCTAACCCCATATAGCTCCAGAAATAATATATAAAATGTAATATCAAATATAAAAATTGTGTGGACCAGGGAGAAAGGGACTTTCATTTACTTCTGGTGGGAATGCACTCTGCAATAGTCTTTTTGGAAAATAATATGGACATTCTGAAAAAAAAAAACCAAATAAACAAAAAGAAGTTGAGCTTCCATTTGGCCCAGCAATATTGCTTTTGGGACTATACCCTAGGGGCCCAAAACCACAATGCAGAAAAGGCATCTGCACTACTATGTTCATTGCAGCATTATTCACAATAGCATAGATCTGGAAACAACCCAAGAGCCCAAGAACAGTTGAGTGGATAAAGAAACTGTGATATATCTATACAATGGAATACTACCCAGCTGTAAGAAAAAATGAAGTCATAAAATTTTCTTATACATTGGTAGACATTGAGTGTAACATGTTGAATGAAATGAGTCAGATGGAGGACAGACATAGAATGATCACTCTAAGCTGTGGAATATTAAAAAAAAACACAATATGAGACTAATATCTCCAAATAATATAAATGATGGGGGAGGGGGTATGTGCAGCTAGGACAGAGAAGGACCACTATAACTATAATAGTTGGAAATGATCACTGGGCAAGAACTAGGAACTGAAAAGAAGTAAAGTAGTAAAGTGATATGCATGGTGTCCCTTCAATAACATCATTACAACCCATGATGTCTAAAAGGAAAAAATGGGAGAGAAGGGCAAAAGAGAGAGAGAGAGATAGAGAGAGAGAGAGAGAGAGAGAGAGCGAGAGAGCGCCTGGCAGCCTGCTGTAGGCTGTAGGACAGGGGGACAGGGTTGTGTAATTGGGGAAACTAGTGGCAGGAGATGAACACTGGTGAAGGGCCGGGTGTTAGAACTTTGACTCAACTCAACTATCAACTTTTTAACTTTGTATCTCACAGTAATTTAATAATAAAAATAAAAATATCAAAACTGCTCCACCTGTATAGGACTATAAAATAAATCGCACGTTGTATAATCATCCCACACACCATGTTTTCACCCCAGGCAGACAGGTCTGAAGCGGGTAGGGCAGTCATGAAGAATTAATAAACCAAGCCAGTCATGGAGTCAGTCTGCCAAAAGTCAGACTGCTCTTCCTTTATTAAACCAATAACAATTCACCAGGAGGGGAAGGGTAAGTTATCCAGGTAGGATTTTACATATTAAAAGGCTAGGTGAGGGCCTGAGAATAGCATAGAGGTAGAGCTTTGCCTTGCATGCAGAAGGATGGTGGTTCAAATCCTGGCATTCCATATGGTCCCCCTGAGCCTGGCAGGAGCGACTTTTGAGCATAGAGCCAGGAGTAACCCCTGAGCACTGAGTGTGACCCCAAAACAAAACAAAAAAAAAACCCTAACAAACAAAAAGGCTAGGTGAAAAGGAAAGAGGAAATTGGGGAAAAGTTTTTGTTTTGGTTTAATAGCTGAGTGTCATCTTACAACTCCACCCTTTCTGTTCAAAACAAAACCAAAAATTTTCAGAAAGGCTACAAAGTTTTGTTCTGCTCTTCTCAGCCAGAGGCGGGAACCCCAGATCAGAACTTTTAAAATGATTGTTATTTTGTATAGGCACAATAAAGTTGGCATAAAAGTGTCAAAGGTTAGATTGTATATATCATCTTCAAAATGAATAAAACTTGCAGGTCTGGGGCTGTTGTGAATGAGTCTGTGAGTGAAAGAGAAGGACTAAAACATGGCAAAGTAAATTTTTTACTCATTTGCATAGACACTCAGTTAAAATACTAGTACAATTGCATACAAGACTTATTGCTTTATAAAGGATAAAGGATGATGATGATTGATGATGATGATGACGACAATAATGACGAAGATACCAGCAACGATGATGACAATGATGATTGTGAAGTCACCCCATGCATCATATTTCCAACCCTAATGAGTGAGTCTGATGCACTGTAGCTGTGAAGAATTAATAAACCAAGCCAGTCAAGAGAGAATAGTGAAATCAGTGGCTTCTTGCCTCTTGGTTTCCCTCTGCACACCAAGCCAAACTGAAACCGCTCTTTATTCTACCAGTACATACTCAACCAGGAGGGAGAAGGTTGAGTGAGAGACAAAGGTATCTATCTATCCAGGTGGACTTTTACAAGTCAAAGGGCTTGGTGAAAAGAAAGAGGAAGTTGGGAGAATGACTTTGTCTTGGGCAAAAGCAGGGTGTAAACTAACAATAATGAGGAGGAGGAGGAGGAGGAGGAAGAAGAGGAAGAAGAAGAAGAAGAAGAAGAAGAAGAAGAGGAGGAGGAGGAGGAGGAGGAGGAGGAGGAGGAGGAGGAGGAGGAGGAGGAGGAGGAGGAGGAGGAGGAGGAGGAGGAGGAGGAGGAGGAGGAGGAGGAGGAGGAGGATGATTTGGGGGGCTTTGACCAGCAATACTCAGGTGTTATTCCCGGTTCTGCCTTCAGAAACTACTCTTGGCCATGCCCCCGACGACCACATGGGATCCTGGGGATCAAATTGGGTTTGGTTGTATTAAAGGCAAGAGCCCTATCACTTCAGACCTGTAGTCTTTTAAGATTTAAAACTATTTCCCTTTTGAAATGTTTTTTCTTCAAAAACCAAGATACAGACACATACAGGAGCCCAGGCTACACAGGGCTGGAATAAGCAGGGTTGCTGCTGCCACGCCTCAGCACCCAGTGCCTTCAGGGGTAGTGACTCACCTGGAGCTGTGAGCTGACAAAGATTCCTCTTGAAGTGTGTTATGACAGGCCTGTCTGCTCTCCTTCCTAAGGCACTGTTGCTCTTTTCAGAAACTTGACCATGCTTTGCTTAGATCTTTTTTTTCCTTTCTTTTTAAAAAATTAATCATGGATTTATGTGTAAGAATATCAATATAGGGCCCGGAGAGCTAGCACAGCGGCGTTTGCCTTGCAAGCAGCCCATCCAGGACCTAAGGTGGTTGGTTTGAATCCCGGTGTCCCATATGGTCCCCCGTGCCTGCCAAGAGCTATTTCTGAGCAGACAGCCAGGAGTAACCCCTGAGCACCGCCGGGTGTGACCCAAAAGCCAAAAAAAAAAAAAAAGAATATCAATATCAATATACCTCTATATATGAAAAGCACTGGGGTCCATACTTTCAAGGTTTTTTAAATTAAAAAAATTATCATTAATTAGAAATGCAAAGTTTTCAATATAAAGTTTTAGGCATACAATATTCCAACAATTTCTTCACCGGTGTCTATTTCCCTCCACCAATGTTCCTAGTTTCCTTCCCACCCCCACAGCCTATCTCTGTGACAGACTGTTATCCTCTCCACCATTGTCCCTTCCATTACTTACCCTCCCACACATGCAGCCCCGTGGTAAGCTTCCTGCTGAAGACCAGTTCTGCTGCTCTTTGTTTCTCTTGCCTTTGGGTGGTTGTTACCCCCTACTTTGTTTCCTTATATCCCACATGTGAGACAGTCTGTGTCTGTCCCTGTCCTCTAACTTCACACAACATGATACTGAGTTCCTTTGTTTTTGAGTCACTCCTGGAATCAAATCGAGAGGAGAAACCCACCACATATAATGCAAGGATTAAACCTGAGTTGGCCACATGTAAGGCAAGGGCCCCACCATTTGAACTATCACGCTAGCCCCCTTTCGGGCATTTTAAGAAGCTTAGTAAGGTATCTAAAAGTTTCTGAAAATCTCTTCTCTGTGACATTTCCTTAAGGGACTATTTTTTTTTTCCTGCAGTCTCCTTTTTTTTTTTTTAACTTTATTAATTTATTAGTTGGTTGATTGGTTGGTTTTTGGACCACATCTAGTGGCATTCAGGGGTTACTCCTGGCTTTGAACTCAGAAATCGCTCTTGGCAGACTGGGGGACCACATGGGATGCCAGGAACTGAACCGGTCCCTCCTGGGTTGGCCAGCATGCAAGGCAAACACCCCACTGCTGTGCTATCTCTCTGCCTCCTGTAGTCTCCAAACACCCTGGTTAATCTGTTCCTCAAGCAGTACCTCTGTGAGCTCTAAAGTGTCCTCACTCACACCCAGTAACGCTCACCTTCTGCCTATTAAGTGGAGTAGTCACTTTGAAGTGACCACATCTTTTGGGTGTCTCCAGACACTACACATCCACTCCCTTGTGACATTACCCCAAACTAAGCATTGTTTTCACCGTGTTTACAGAGGTTGGAATGCGAATTGCATCATTGGCTTTTTCAGTAGCAGCAAGAGCAGACATTGCTGGCCCTCAGGGCGATTTGAATCCTTAATCCAGGGATTTAATGTTTGGAGGGAGAAACCCCATTTTGTTTTAGGAGTGAAGATCACCAATAAAAGGAAAGTGGCCAGGAGCCTTATGAACAAGCAGAATCTCCAAAGGCATTTTATTCTCTAAATAATATTTGTTTTTCTTCCAAACAATCTTGTTTTCGCTGACATAGTTATGAGGGAGTGGTGTGTAGGAAGAGGAAGCAGGTCGGCTGGGGTTTTCTTGTCGCTTTGGCACTAGTGTATGCTTACTGATATGCATGCAGGTCTTGGGTTTAATTTGTAGTCTACAACAGGGCCCTCACATGGCTATTATTCTGTTCTTGAAATTTAGCAATGTCTTTGTCTGGATCACACCCAGCGGTGCTCAGGACTTACCCTGGATCTGCACTCAGGGACCACTCCTTGCAGGTTTGGGTACTGGGGATTGAATCCAACTTGGCTGCACACAATGCAAACACCCTACTCACTGTACTATCATTTTGACAATGTCTTGACCTTTACAGGGAATCAAAGTGCTTTAGGGATCCACTTCTGGGATAGTAAAGTTTCACATACATTATGATTTGCTCAGGTAAATCCTCCATAATCAGCTTATCTAGAGTTTCAAGGCATTTTTCAGCTGCCTTTGTTCTAGTATTCACAGACTCAACCTTACATCTCCATTAGGTAACGGGCAATGATTCTTGAACTGTTTAAGTCACACAGAGTTAGTGAAAAATTCTACAGCAAAGTTGAATCCTGTCTCCCTTCAACATTGTAAAAAATTTTTTTTGTTTTGATGGTCTTGGTGTAGAGACGGATACATGTTGTGTCTGGTCTTCAACTAGGTCTTTAGAAACCTTTCCATATCTGATCTAGGTCAGCCTTTCTCAAACTGGATTAGTGTAATTGTTTTTAGTGAGGCAATTTTTTTCTCAGCTTTGTAGTGTTCAAGGCCATATAGGTGGTGGTTGTGGGACATGCCTGACAGGTGAGTGGTCGTATCCCTGTTTCCTCTTCTATAGTCAAAAATCACTTTTCATTCTGTTTCCAAATCAGTCACTTACCTCTGATTAGCACCATAGAGTTTGCACACTTTAAGGCAGAATGAGCCAACAGGAGGCAAGGTAGATGCAAGACATGTGCGACATGTGCAACTGCTCGGATCTGAGGGTCTTGTGTTGACTAGGAGTTCGTGGGAAATATACTTATGGTGTTGCATATGGAATTGTCAGACTTAGGAGTCTATGATACCTGAAGATACAGAGAAATAAACCCTCGCATACAAATACATATATTTCATATATTTCTCTTCATGACAATTTATAGTAGGGTCTGGGGATGTGACTCAATGGAAAGTAGCTCTGCCTTGCAGGCATGAGGCTCCGAGTTCAATTCCTGCATTGCCCCAAATTAGTGTGATCCCACCAGCAGTGCCACTGTGATCCCAATACCAGAGAGTGTGTGCTCTCCAGCAAGTATATACAAGTACAACAAACAAGTATGTGTCACTTGACATGACAATGATGTAACAGCAAGGATAAAAAGGTAGACATACTTTTTCTATCACAATCACGTAACACCGAGGTGTTCTGGGGTTGCTGATCTGTCGATTTGGGGGTCAGTTTATTGACATAGTGTAGCTCGAGGGCTACAACTAGTGGCCTCAGGAGGTCGTGTAAACTAGAAATTGAAATCAGGCACATGCTAGGCATGTGCTCTGTGTGACTTATCTCTATTGCCCTCTGCATATATTTTAGTTTTTGCTTGTTGTTTCTTCCTGTAGTGCTGGACTTAAAATTCAAGGACTCATGCATGCAAGGCAAGTGCTTTATTGCTGAGTTTAGTGCCTGGTCCAAGAGTACATATATTTTTGCTCATATTATTACATGGTATTGGTTTGCCTTACTTAGATTCACTGATTAGACAATTAGATTGTTGTGATTTTTTTTATAAATACACTGTGCAGCAAGAATTACCGATTCCCTTTATGCAGGGGTTGGCAACCTTTAAGACATAAAGGGCCACTTGGACTTGTTTCCAAAGGGGAAAGAAAACCTGGGAGCTGCAAAATCATTGCAAAATTTAAAACAAATATAGCACTGCATACATTGTTTCTTTTTTTTTTTTTTTTTTGGTTTTTCGTTTGTTTGTTTGTTTGTTTTTGGGTCACACTCTGGCAGTGCTCAGGGGTTACTCCTGGCTCTATGCTCAGAAATCGCTCCTGGCAGGCTCGGGGAATCATATGGGATGCCAGGATTCCAACCACCAACCTTCTGCATGCAAGGCAAACACCTTACCTCCATGTTATCTCTCTGTCCCCCATCCATTGTTTCTTATCTTAATGCTATATACAGGATTGTGCAGGAACCATATGGAATGCCGTGATTCGAATCACTGTCCTTCCTGGGTTGGCTGTGTGCAAAGCAAACTCCCTACCGCTGTGCTATCTCTCCAACCCCTCACATTGTCTTTCTAACCTGTGCAGTTTTTCTGTTCCTGGAAGGATTAGTCTTCTCTTGTAAAGCTATTGACTTGATTTTTCCAGAAATGTCTAAATGTCTAACATATAGCTGCTGGTTTAGGTGGCTTTCTTAAAATGGCTTCTAAATGGCTTTCTCCCAGGGCTTTCCTGCCAGGACTCTCACCTCTGTAACCAGGTGCCTGTTCATAGAAGGCATCTGGTTAGGAGGACATACAGCTGACTACCCTCTGACCATCACAATCAGGTTAGAGGGACAGACAGCTGACTACCCTCTGACCATCACAATCATCTCTATGTGCTCCTCCACACAGAACCTTGCCTGTCACAGCACTGACACATTCCCAGACTGAGTGATAGATTCAATGTAATCTCTCTCACAGCTCAATATAGTTTTTCCTTCAGAGGGAATTCCCAGCAATGCTGAGGCCACAGAACCTCTCTGTGCAATGCTCTGCCCAGCCCTGAGAAACTTGTGGTTTGTTGTTTGGGCCAAGGAGTGTTCAGGGACTGAACATGTGGCTGCACCTACACATGTCTGAGGAACCTAAGTGCTGGGAATCAAACTCACAACATGCACATGCACAGACAAGGCATCTTCTTTGACCATTACTAGTGTTTGTGTACTTGTGTTATTTTTCCCACCTATGTGTGTTTTCCTTTTATGTAAACTGATCAATGGATTAGAACCTAAAGTCCAGGAATTTAGCTACACTTTATGGGGAGTTGATTTCCAATAGATGTTTTTGACACACACAGGATTTCTCATGAAATGAGAATGAACTGGAAATCCCAACTCACACCAAATGCAAAACTGACTCAAAAAGGATTAAAGCTGAAAATGAAAGATCTAAAGCTCTAGAGTTCTTCAAATAAAACCTACACACTGAGCGGTTGTGACATTGGCTTAAGCAATGGTTTCCTAATGAAACCCAAACCACAAACCAAACCAAAGAAAGAGGAAAACAAGTTAAGTTGGACTTGTTCAACTTAAATCATCTAACTGCAAAGGATAGCATTTAAAACAGAATGTCAGGGGCCCGGAGAGATAGCACAGCGGCGTTTGCCTTGCAAGCAGCCGATCCAGGACCAAAGGTGGTTGGTTCGAATCCCGGTGTCCCATATGGTCCCCCGTGCCTGCCAGGAGCTATTTCTGAGCAGACAGCCAGGAGTAACCCCTGAGCACCGCCGGGTGTGGCCCAAAAACCAAAAAAAAAAAAAAACCAAAAAAAACCAAACAAACAAACAAACAAAAAAAAAAACCAGAACGTCAGAAAATCTTTCAAGTGACACACTGTCACCAGTCTAGCATACAAAACACCTGGGCCTGGGCTCACTTAAAGGTCAATATTCAATATCCAAGGTCAAGAAAGCTCCGCCTTGAGAACCACCTTCATATTCCCCACCCACTCTCCATCTGAGCAGAACTTGGTGGGGTTTTCTCCAGGGGAGCTAGAAGAGATCAGGAAAGAAAAGAGGGAACATTCAGGGGCCAGAGAGATAGCATGGAGGTAAAGGTGTTTGCCTTGCATGCAGAAGGTCAGTGGTTTGAATCCGGGCATCCCATATGGTCCCCCCCAAGCCAAAAAACAAAAAACAAAAACAAAAACAAAAAAAAGAAAAAAAGAAAAGAGGGAATATTCAGGAGGGGATATGAATGAAAAGAGAAGTAAGTTTTTTTTTTGTTTGTTTTTTTTTTGGTGATTTTGGGCCACACCAGTGATGCTCATGGCTTACTCCTAGCTCTGCACTCAGGAATTACTCTTGGTGGTGCTCAGAGGACCGTATAGGATGCCAGAGATTGATCCCGGATTGGCTGAGTACATGGGAAATATCCTACCTAGTGTACTATCACTCTAGCCCCAGAAGAAATAAGTCTTCAAGCATAAACCCTACATTTAAAAATATGGGCTGGAGGGATAGTACAGCAGATAAGGTGTTTGCCTTGCATGTTGCCAACCCAGGTTGGGTTTCTGGCTCTTCATATGGTTCTTTGAGCCCACCAGGAGTGATTCCTGAGCACAAAGCTGGGAGAATGCCATGAGCACCACCAGATATGGCCCTAAAACTAATGATGATGATAATGATAATGATGATGATAACCCCACCCACCAGATACCAAGCTTAAGCATTACATTTAGGTTTCTCTAATGCACGTTAGTACCTGCACTTATACCAATTAATAGAATATGGTCAGGTAGTCAGCCAAAACCTAGGTTGAATGGATAAAAATGAAATTAGTTCATTAAGTTTTGATTTATGTTACTTTTGTTGTTGTTTTGTTGTTGTTGTTATGGGGTTACACTTGGTGGTACTCAGGGGTTACTTCTGGCTTTGCACTCAGAAATCACACCTGGCTCTGGGGACCATATGGGATGCCAAGGATCGAACATAGGTCAGCTTTGTGCAAGGCAAACATCCTACCCACTGTGCTATCACTTTGGCCCAGAAACGTATCCTGTTGGCAGTAAGTCCTTTGAAGTGTAAGGACAGTCTCACTCCTGCTGTCACAGCTTGCATCCACAGGCATGAGAGTAAGTTGGGAATAGGGTAGACATCACACACATCCCCTCTCCCAGCATCACTCCAAAGCATTAGTATCTCTCTGTCCTTTTTTTTTTTTTTTTTTTTTTTGCTCTTTGGGCCACACCCCGTGATGCTCAGGGGTTACTCCTGGCTATGTGCGCAGAAATCACTCCTGGCTCTGGGGACCATATGGGACGCCGAGGATTGAACCAAGGTGGGTCCTGGATCAGCCTCGTGCAAGGCAAATGCCCTACCAGTGTGCTATTGCTCCGGCCCTTTTCTGTTCTAGTCTTAATTTTCTCTTTCAACCTCTGAGCATACGTTCTTCAGCTTAGTGTAGGATGTGGTGTTAGACAACCCTATGCAATTACAAAACTTAATGTGGGACCTTGAGAATTCTGCTTTCCCTATGAAAGTTTCTACATTTTTCTCAATTGCTTATACTGCTTATTAGCTTCTGTACTCCCTTTGTTAGCTTATATGCCTATAGGAATGCGACCTTCAGGTAAGAATTGGAGATGATTGGGCCGGGCGGTGGCGCTAGAGGTAAGGTGCCTGCCTTGCCTACGCTAGCCTAGGACGGACCGCGGTTCGATCCCCCGGCGTCCCATATGGTCCCCCAAGCCAGGAGTGACTTCTGAGCGCATAGCCAGGAGTAACCCTTGAGCGTCACCGGGTGTGGCCCAAAAACCAAAAAAAAAAAAAAAAGAATTGGAGATGATGGGGCTGGAGCGATAGTGCAGCAGTAGGGTGTTTGCCTTGCAAGAAGCTGACCCAAGATGGACCTTGGTTTGATCCCCGGCATCCTATATGGTTCCCCAAACTAGGAGCACATAGCCAGAAGTAACCCTGAGTGTCACCAGGTGTGGACCCCCAAAAAACAAACAAACAGGGGCCAGAGAGATAGCATGGAGGTAGAGTGTTTGCTTTGCATGCAGAAGGACAGTGGTTTGAATCCCGGCATCCCATATGGTCTCCTGTGCCTGCCAGGGGCGATTTCTGAGCGTAGAGCCAGGAGGAACCCCTGAGCGCTGCCGGGTGTGACCAAAAAAAAAAACAAAACAACAACAACAACCAAAAAACAAACAAACAAACAAAAAAGAATTGAAGATGAAGGGAGACCACCGGTCAGGACCAGATGGCCAGGACATCCCATGATGCTCATCCCATGACATGGGTGTAGAATGGAAAAGATAGGTAAAAGGGGACACTTCCATCAATGTCTGTTACCATGGAATCAGGTTGTCTGGATTTTAATATTAAGAGAGACCCAATAGAATAAAATATGTATTACTTGAAATGTGATAGGTGCCAATAGGAAAGTAACTGGGTGGTTCTAGATTGATGCTAAACATCTATATAAGCTGAGTGAAGTGGTGTCTTGGGGTCCTTGACCTGTTATCAGCTGGAAGTCTTAGATCCTTAGCTAGCTAAGGATAATAAAGAAAATAAAACGCCTCTGCATTTTGCATTCTTGTGTCTTTGTCTGAACTTACTGACTGCTCTCTCTCGAACACAAGCATTAGTTTCATTTGTTTACCTCTATTTCCACTTGTTTGTACAGTGGTGCTTCCTCCCTGAAGAAGCATTTAGTCTCAATGTCATGGAGTGTTTTAACTATGTGTTCTTCTATGTACCTTATGGTTTTGGGTCTAATATCAAGGACTTTAATCCATTTGGATTTGACTTTTGTGTATATGGTGTTAGATGGAGGTTTGAGTTCACTTTTTTGCATGTGGCTGACAAGTTGTTCCAACACCACTTGTTGAAGAGGCTTTCCTTACTCCATTTTGTGTTTCCTGCCTTTTTATCAAATATTAATTTATTGTATGTCTGGGGAACATTCTCTGAATACTTAAGTCTGTTCCATTGTTCTGAGAATCAATCAAACTATTGCTTTCAAATACAATTTAAAGTTGGAGAAAAGATGCTTCCCATCTTCTTTTTCCTAAGGATTGCTTTAGCTACTCATGGGCATTTATTATTCCAAAGGAGTTTCAGGAGTGTTTGATCCACTTCTTTGAAGAATGTCATGGATATCCTTAGAGGAATTGCATTAAATCTGTACAATGCCTTGGAGAATATTGCCATTTTAATTATGTCAATCCTCCAAATTCATGAACAGGTTGTATGTCTCTTTTTCCTGTGTCCTCTTTTATTTCTTGAAGCATTTTTTGTAGTTTTCTTTGTATAGGTTCTTCACCTATTTAGTTAAGCTGACTCCATGGTATTTGCGGTTCTCTGGCACTATATTGGGATTGTTTTTAATGTCCATTTCTTCTCTATCATTATTTATGTATAAGAAGACCATTGGTTTTGCATGTTAATTTTGTAGCCTGACACTTTGCTATATGAATCTATTGTTTTTAGAAGCTTTTTGGTAGATTAAACTGAGAAGCTTCTGCACTTCAAAGGAATAGTGACTAGGATACAAAGGCTAGTAACAGAATGGGAGAAACTATTCACCCAATACTCATCAGATTAAGGGCTAATATTTAAGATATAAAAAAAAGAAATTCATATGGCCAAAAGGCACATGAAAAAATGCTCCACTTCACTAATAATCAGGGAGATGCAAATCAAAACAACAATGAAATACCATCTCATGTCACAGAGACTGGCACACATCACAAAGAACAAGAACAACCTGTGTTGGCAGGGATGTGGAGAGAAAGGAACTCTTATTCACTGCTGCTGAGAATACTGTCTAGTATAGCCTTTATGGAAAACAATATGAGATTCCTCAAAAAAAAAAAAAACCTGAAAATTGAGCTCCATTAGGATTGAGCAATACCATAAAGAGGGATATAGCCTAGGAACACAAAAACACAATGCAAAAATAGCCTCTGCACTCCTATGTTTATCACAGCACTATTTACAATAGCCAGTATCTGTAAACAATCCAGATGCCCAACAACAGATGAGTGGCTAAAGAAACTGTGGTACATATACACAATGGAATACTATGCATCTGTCAGGAAAAATGAAGTCATGAAATTTGCCTACACATGCATGGACATGGAAACTATTATGCTGAGTGAAATAAGTCAGAGGGAGAGAAATAGACGCAGAATAGTCTCACTCATCTGTGGAATTTAAGAAAAATAAAAAATAGTATGGTAATAATACCCAGAGACAATAGAGATGAGGACTGGAAGGACCAGCCCAGGATATGAAGTTTACCACAAAGAGTGGTGAGTGCAGGTAGAGTAATAACTACACCAACAACTCTCGTTACAATGGTAGTGAGTGAGAGAAATAGAATGCCTGTTTTGAAGATAGGCAGGGCGTAGAGAAGGAAGGAGACGGAGGCCTTGAAGGCGGGAACGTTACACTGGTAAAGGGGAGTGTACTTTTTTATGACTGAAACCCAACTACAAATATGTTTGTTATCATGGTGCTTAATAAAGGTATTAAAAGTAAAAAAAAACTTCTCACATTTATAAAAAATAAGTAAATGCTTCCTTCACATTGGTTAGGAGTCTCTAAGTGAAAATAAGAAAAATTTTAAAGAAAGATATCATTATTACAAAATAGTTCTTTGTCTTCATTAGGATTCAAGAACTAAATATTTTCTAACAGAAAGTGAAAATAGAAGGTAGTGGTTAATGTTGTGTTACCTGCTTTGAAGTTGTAGCAATTGGACACCACCAGAAAAAAAATGTAGTACTGGTAACTGATTATATTTTGTTTCTTCATTTTAAATATGGTAAAACAGAGTTGTGTGTGTGCCATTTTTTTTTAAATAGAAACATACTTAGAAAAATGTGGGGCTGGGCCCGGAGAGATAGCACAGCGGCGTTTGCCTTGCAAGCAGCCAATCCAGGACCAAAGGTGGTTGGTTCGAATCCCGGTGTCCCATATGGTCCCCTGTGCCTGCCAGGAGCTATTTCTGAGCAGAGAGCCAGGAGTGACCCCTTAGCACTGCTGGGTGTGGCCCAAAAAACAAAAACAAACAAACAAAAATAAAAAAAAAGGAAAAGAAAAATGTGGGGCTGAAGAGATAGCATGGAGGTAGGGCGTTTTGCCTTGCATGCAAAAGGATGGTGGTTCGAACCCCGGCATCCCATATGATCCCCCGAGCCTGCCAGGAGCGATTTCTGAGCGGAGAGCCAGGAGTAACCTCTGAGCACTGCTTGGTGTGACCCAAAAACAGAAAAAACAAACAAACAAATTTAGGAAAATGTGAGGGAGAGAAAGATAGGGAGACATACATATTGAGATAGAACAGACTTCTTTAGAGTGGAATAGGCAGCAAAGAAACATGAAGACAAGCGAGTGAGACACATGTTCAAGTAAGAACACAGGCTCCAAGAGCAAGTCTGAACACAGATTTTTAATCATGCAGTCCTCCTTTAGAAACTCACTTCTGTCATTTTTTAAGTTTTAGTTTTTTTAATTGAGGCACTGTGATTTACAATACTGCTAGTGGTCATTTCATACATACATCACTTCTTTAAATTTTTATTATTATGACTTAAAAATTTAGGCTTAATTGAATATAAGGCATTCTATGTTTCTGCACCAGTCCTACAACTGGTGTCAACTTCCCTTCACCAGTGAGTGTGTCCCAAGTTCCTTCCCACTCTTCACCCCTCTTTTTCAGTTTTCTAAGAAGCACATTTGTAAATTATCTTGGCTGTTAAATCCTTTGTTGGGTATTTGTGAATCCAAAAACAGTCCCCAGAATGAGAAATTACTTCCCATCCCCTTGTCCCCTTTCGGGGGGAGACCTTGGTAATATTTATCCGCAGCAAATAATAATTCACACAGACAAGAAGGATAGGGTGTAAAAGATTGGGCAAAGAGGGAGAGCGAGAGAATCCTCTTGCAACCTGCAGCTTTCGCAAAAGGACCCCTCTCCCCTGTCCATCAAGGTATTTATTGCCAACTCCACAGCACCCCACCTGAAAGGGCTAGGTGGGGCAATAGTCCCAGAACAATCCTAAGGAAATACTTTTATATACAACAATTCCAAGAATAATCTTATGTAAACTTTTTCATATACTACACACATTTAAGTGTGACTTTAGTTTATTTTTAAATAACACAATTCCTAATCCTAACCTCTGTTTTGCTTTCCTTTACTTGCTCTGAGATATAAGATCACATGTTCACCTTTCCTCTTAGTAATTTGATGTTAATATTCTTTCTACCCACATGCATTTCATGTGTCATTGTTTGTGACAAGTATTTGTCTTTCCAGATGGCTCCCTTCAGTTTCCTGCTCCTGAAATTATCCTCTGTGGAATGAGGATATCGTTTTCTGTTCTCTACTTCTTATCAATATCCTCATAGAATCAGGAACTTGTTACAGGCCAGCCCTTGCTTTGAGCTCTTGCTTTCAGAGAGTGCAGCTGGCAGTGCATGTGGAAGATAATACAGCTTTAAGGAGTACTAGACATGATGCAAGCCTAAAGAATCAAAGAGAGCTACTGAGATTCAAGTTTGGGTTTCAGGAAAGGCAGGAGCTTGGAGTTGGGGCCAGAAGGCAGGACATAGATGGCATGGTTAAATAGACTATTTTTACAATATCCTCACACATTCTTTTTTCCAAGTTTCATATATTTAATAATCACTGTAAACCCCAACATAATACATCAACATGTTTTCATACATTTAGGGGGGGAATATTTCTTAGTTAAGTGGAAAATCATGCAAGTTTTTGGAAGACTTTTATTTAAGCAGCTTTATAAGTGAAATATTTTGTTTAAAAGTCTGGACCTTCTTTCTTCAGTTTGCTGTAATCTACATTTACTGCGAGAAATTTGTATTGATTATTTGGAGCCAGCTTGTTCCAGGGTTCTGGTTATTCTTCCTGTCCCAACAAACATCAAAATTGAACAATGCCGGGCGAGTGACATACAGGGCTGTGCCAGTACCTCCAGCTCCAATGAAGATAAAGAGGGGGATCAAGCTCAGATGCTTCTTAGCCTGGCTGAAGATTTGGAGGCGCATGATTGCAGAAGAGGCCTTAAATGTGGAAAAAGAAGGCCAAATGTACATGGCCTATATGTGACTACTCTACTCTGCAGCTGAGTAGGCGTGCAAAGTCTCCTCACACATTCTAAAGCCAATGTTGTGTGTGTATATGTGTGTGTGTGTGTGTGTAAGGGAGGGTTGGGGCCACACATTGATATTCAGGGCTTACTCCAGGCTCTGTGTTCAGGGATCACGCCTGGTGGTGTCCAAAAGACCATATTCAGTGTGGGGCATCCAACCAGAGTTGGTTGTGTGCAAGGTAAATGTTTGAACTCTGGCACTGTCTTTTCTGACCATAATGAAAGGTATTTTCAATGTAAGCACTGCTAAGGTTTCTTTTTCTACTCCTCTTACAGAGAATATACAGACCAGATGATTTTGAAAACAGGAGAAGGGATTTGTGTGTTTCTCATTAATGAATACTTTACTTAGCATCCTAAAACCTGATTAAGTAGTCTGCATTATAATACCAACAACAGAGACTGTAAAAAATAAAAGTGTATTGGCACTACAGACAATAACTTGGATTGAACAAACTAGTTTGCCTGGAGCCTAGAGTTGGTCTTCTGCCAGGAAACTTCAGGGATAGGGTCTCCTTGTATTTAGGCCAAGGCTTTTCCTTTCCGTGTCCCTTATATTTTGGTGGGCCTATGCAAACAATAGCTGCAACTCTAACACCGTTTATACGGTGCTCCTTTGACTCTAATCCTTAAAAAAAAACACTTAAACTTTTGTGATTAACTTAAACTAATATGCATGGGCAAAGAAATGTAAGAAAATATTATACCTTCAATGTTTAAGGAGTTACATAAGTTGTATGGCCTTAGATTGCTTTGTGTACTGCTAAGAAATGTTATAATATACTACAATCTGGAGGCTTGAGGGACAATTGTACATGGGTTCTATTTTATTTTTCTTAATGTTCTTTGGCTGAAAGTTTAAAATTAAGGTATCAGCAAGGGGACTTCTGAGAATTCTGTTTATGGGTGATTGTCCTTCCACTGTAACTTTACCTTTTCCTCTTTCTTTGCATCTTTGTTCTCATAATTAAAAATAAATTTATAAAAAAAAGTAGTCTGCATTATAGAATAGACTTCTGTTAAGAGTTTTAAATTAATATTTTGTTTTTTGTTTACGAGCCACTCCTGATGGTGCTCAAGGTTTACTCTTGACTCTGTGCTTAGGGATCACCTCTGGTAGTGCTGAGATCTTATGAGATGCCATGGATTGAGTGTGGATCAGCCATGGGCAAGCACCCTACTTGCTGTACTATTGTTTTGGCCCCAAGCATAAGAAATTTAAATATAATTTAAAAATACATTCACCGGAGAGATAGCATAAAAATAGGGCTTTTGCATTGCATGCAGAAGGACTATGGTTTGAATCCCAGCATCCCATATGGTCCCCTGAGCCTGCCAGAAGCGATTTTTGATCATAGAGCCAGGAGTAACCCCTGAGCGCTGCAGGGTGTGACCCAAAAACCAAAAAAAATACATTTAGGGACTATATCTATTTGATTATTTACTTTGGATTATAGTAACAGAAACATTAAGTATATTTGTAGGTGATAATAGAACAGGTCCAGAAAATCCATGAGAACTAAATGAAATAATCAGTGAGAGAATTCAGGAAGATTGAATGACACACATTAATATATCAGCACTAATGTAAAGGACACATTCAGTCAGGAAAATATTCTGCTCACAAGAGTGACAGAGAGATATAATACTGAGGTTCAGGCTGGAAACTTAGTGGTAGAGTGTCTGCCTATGGCACTGTCCCATGATTCTGATTGTCACCCCTGTGCTGTCACCATGACACGTACACCTCTCCAATTATTTAATCTCTTGTGTATCACAACTAAGTGTATATGAGCAACTAACCAGGGTGCCAAAACAGCCAGTGTTGGTGGGTTGTGATGAGAAGGAGCCCTCATTTTGTTGGTGGGACTGTCATCTGGCTCAGCCTTTATGGAAAGCAATAAAGACATCTATCCAAAAAATAGAATATTATTTCCACACAAACCAGCGATACCACTTCTTGACACCTATCCCCATACACAAAACATTTATTTGAGAGGAGTGTATCAAAAGAAGCTATGCTTATTACAGTGGTTAGGACAATAGTCAAGACAGGGAAAAAACTCATTTGCAGAAGAGTGGATCAGGAAATTGTATGTATACACAATGGAATGCTATGAGTTCTAAAAAAGAACAAAATCATGCCATTTTGCCATGACATGAATGCAACTAGAGGATATCATGCTGAGTGAAGTCAGTCAAAGGGAGTAGGAGAAAGACAATGCCTGGAAGGACCTTTAATATAAACAATCAAGATTGGGTAGTAGAGGCTGGAGTTGGCTCAACAGGCTTGCAGGAGAACCCAGGTTCCAGCCACCCATTGGGCTGGAATGTTGAGCCCCTGAGCATCACTGAATGTGGTTCTACCATCCCCATAAAAAGACAGTGCAGTAATGAATCCATTCAGAGAAATAAGGTAGCCAGTTTGCAATGATTATAATGGTAAAGTCCAGTTTGCTTTGACATCTGATAGGAGGATAACAGTATATTACTCCCTTTGTGCTTTTCACATGAACACACAAAACCTTGACCAAATCCTGTGCATCATCATGAAGAAACCCACAGTCAAGTGTTGAAAATGACATAAGAACGAAAAAGTGCACATTTTGAGCAAGGACCCATGAAAGAAGACATGATAGAACAAGTTAGCAGGGCTGAAGAGATAATACAGTGGGTTAGGTGGGCTTGTCTTTCTTGAGGATGACCTGAGTTTGAATCCCAGTATTACAATATGGTCCCATAAGCATAAAGTTAGGACAAAGCCCTGAGCACTGCTGGATGTTGCCAATCCTAACCCCCCAAATAAAAGGCAATTTAGCAGAGGATGGAGAGCTTGAACAGCAGGTAGGGCATAAACCTTGCATGCAGATGACCTGGATTCAACCCATGGAATTCATATGACCCCCTGAGCCAGCCAGGAGTAATTCCTGAGTGCAGATACAGGAGTAATCCCTGAGCATATTCAGGTATGGCCTCCCAAAAACCAACGAAACAACAACAACAACAACAAAAAAAAAACAACTTAGCAAAATGGTTCTGACTACCAAGCATTGTTGGTGTCTCCTGGATACTATTATAGATGGAATAAGAAGTTGGATTCTGGGGCCAGAGCAGTGGCGCTAGAGGTAAGGCATCTGCCTTGCAAGTGCTATCCTAGGACAGACAACGGTTTGATCCCCCAGCACCCCATATGGTACCCCAAGCCAGGAGTGATTTTTGAATGCATAGCCAGGAGTAACCCCTGAGCATCAATGGGTGTGCCCCCCCAAAAACAAAGAAGTTGGATTCTCTAAAAGACAGATGAGATTAGAGTTCTCAGGAATCAAAGAGAAATGTCCTTCTAGGTTTCTCTTGCCATTTGATAAAACATAAACTGGTATATTCACTGAAATGCTACATGGTAAAAGTATAATAATGTCTTCATATTAAAAAAAAAGGATTGGGGCTGAGCAATAGTACAGTGTGTAAGGTACTTGCCTTGCATGTGGTCAACCTGGGTTTGATCCTTGCCACTCCTTATGGTCTCCTGAGCCTGTCAGGAGGTATTCCTGAGTGCAGAGTCAGGAATAACCCCAGAGCACTGCCTGTATGTTCAAAACACTCCCCACCTTGCCAAAAAACAAAATTAACTCAGAAATCCTTGTGGTACTCACACCTTGCATGTCCCAAACATTCCAAAGAAAAAAATAGCTCTTGACAGTCTTTCATAGATACTATCTAAGCCCTTGAAATATCCTGTATAGTAAGAATATATCTTTGCTTTTTGTTCTTAACTTGGGACTTTTGAATCATGCTAGATAATTTATGCTAACACTATGTTTTTCTGTGATATGTAAATGCGTTACTGTGATGTACCTTCAGTCATGCTGTCAATTTGTTCTTGGGAGTGGTTGAAGACTAAATAGCCAAGGCACTCCATACATGAGAAACACATAAAATTCCGGTACAATTCTTGGCAAGATTTCCTGACTGACAATTTCTCACATGTCAGCCATTGTTGTAGAAAGAATTATCTGACCTATGTGATCTCAGGGAGACAGGAGAATTGGAAGGCTCTTTTCTCCTGAGCTTTCACTTCGTGTCTTTTTCCTTTGCTGGTTTTCATATGGATTCATTGCTCTCATAGTTTCCAGCCATGAGCACACAGCTTTTTTAGGTCCTGAAATTTTTTTGTAGTAAATAATTAAACCCAAGAATGGTACTTAACACAGTTGTCACCAGAAATGGCAGTTTCAGGGGCCAGAGAGAGTGCAGCAGCTAAGATGCTTGTCTTAAAAGCAGACGACCCAGATTCTATTCCTGGCATCCCATACAGTCCCTTAGCATTTCCAAGAGTAATTTCTGAGTGCAGACCTAGAAGTAACCCCTGAGAATCGCTAGTACACAGCCCAAGAACAAAAAGGAAAGAAAAAGAAATGGTGGTTCCAACATTGGCGCTCAGATTTTCTGTACTGCCCTTGAAATGAAATATGGAGCAGGCAATTCTTGTTTTATTGAATGGCAGAGATAACCACCCATAAACTATTGCTGCTTGCTATCAAGTGACCCACCATATGAAACAGTAACTGCCTAACCAAATTCTAAAGTGAAGATTTACCAGTGGAATTTAGAAGTAATAGAACCAGTGTAGTGTGGGGGTGGGGGAGTCAGCTCATTAAATGCAGCAGGAAATTCAAGAAAGAAAATAGATACAACTCCTCGGCTGCTGTCCGATGAGCTTAAAGGCAAATAGAGAAGAATGTTGAGTTGACCAAGTTTGCACATCAGCTGATCTTAGTTGCAGCGTCTAGCTTCAGGGCTGCTCCCAAAAGGGAAAATTGCACTGGGACAACAGACTCTAAGGCAGGTCACCAACAAGTTAGGCAGGGGGACAAAAGGAAGGACCCATTAAAATAAGGGAGTAGGTGTGATATCATCACAGTCCCAATGTTGTCTCTCTGTATGGACATTGCATGGATTACATTATATGGATCTATGTCATTAACTTACTCCATCCATCTGACAGATGCTAAGAAAAATTAAGAGAAGAGGTTAGAGTGATAGTAGAGCATTTACCTTGCATGTGGCTGACCTGGATTTGATCCCCGACATTCATATCTTTGTGTAACTTCAGGAATAATTCATGAGTTCAGAATCAGAAAGAAGCCCTCAGAAGTATTGAGTGTGGGACCTCGAAAAAAAATTAAGAAGAATTTACAAGAAAGTGGGCAGTGACTAAGGAGGAAATCCAGGCAGTTTTCCAACAGCAAAGGAACATTTAACTGTTTTCAAGACGTTGTATGAGTAACTCAGACATTGATGGAGTTGAAACAAAGGTCTTACTGCAGCTCTGTTAGAACTTGAGTTAACTAACAGTAGTCTCTGCTGGTTTCATAGCAATGAAGAACACGAAAAGAAATGACTCTGCAAAGCTTTGCACACAGGAGGCCTCTGTTCTGCCCCTGGCACCCCATGGTCCCCCAGCACCTCCAGAAGTGATCCCTGAGCAGCCCTAAGACAAGGCTGGGTGTGGGCCCAAAACTTTTTTAAATATAAAGAAAAAAAATCCTTCTATTTACGTTAGTTTGGTGGAATTTAAAATGTAGGAGGCAGAGATGACAATGATAACTCTGACCTTGCATTGCTCGGCAAAGTAATTTGGATCAGGATTAACCTGGGTCCAAGTTTTCTTTCTTTCTTTCTTACTTTTTTTAAAATAGGTGTGACCATTCTCTATCCCAGTCCTAACTCAGGACCAAAGTCCACATGCATATGTAGATAAAATTACCAGCCACTGAAGAAAAATTTTTCTTAGACTTCTTTTTTTTTTGGGGGGGGGGGGGGTTTTACACCCGGCAGAGCTCAGGGATTACTCCTGGCTTCTTTTTTTTTTTTTTTTTTTGGGCCACACCCGGCAGTGCTCAGGGGTTACTCCTGGCTGTCTGCTCAGAAATAGCTCCTGGCAGGCACGGGGGACCATATGAGACACTGGGATTCGAACCAACCACCTTTGGTCCTGGATCGTTGCTTGCAAGGCAAACGCCGCTGTGCTATCTCTCCGGGCCCTACTCCTGGCTTCTACACTCAAAAATCACTCCTGGCAGGCTCAGGGGACCATATGGGATGCCGGGATTCAAACCACCGACCTCCATGCTATCTCTCCAGTCCTAGACTTCTTGATGTTGGACCAAATTTATCTTGAGATAGCAAGATTTATTTGATAGTCAGATGCTTGTGAGTGGACAGAGGAGAGAAAAGAAGCAGTGTCTTGTAGGTGAATATTTGCAGGGACACTGTACATGGAGAGGTCTCCCTTCTCAAATTGTTCATTAAGGGCTCCTGCTAGGCTCCTGCTATTTCCTTTACCTAGAGTAAAGCATAAGATCGAGTACTGAGCACTCTTAATGGCTATCTACAATACTTCCTGAGTCCATTTAAACAGCTAATTGAAAACAGTTTTGCATGCTTCATGAGTGAAAACAGATGACCCTATTATTAGGGTAGCGGAGGAAGAGGAGGTGGTTTGCCTGATTACATACTTGAGCTCATGGCTGAAGCTCACAAGTGACACCCAGTGGCAAAATTGGTATTTTGCATCAGCAAGATTCCAGGCCTGATGGCACGTAAAGACACTGGAATACAGTTCCTCAGACTGTTCAGAAGTCTCGCCAGCTGCCTTGAATTGGACGATGGTCTACATTCTCTAGACTTCCAGGCCTGGCCATGCACCGAGACAGCAGGAATGGAAAACTGGCAGGGTACCGCTCTCTGCAGTACTGGAACGACGTGAGGGGTCACGTTCAAGGCCCCTCTAGAAACAGCCTGCAGAAAGGTAAGATTAGAAACTGCAGTAAAACAGTGAGAATTGTTGGTCACTGCTTCATTTCAACCCATCCCTCCTGAAGCCTCTGGAGCACAAGTCCATGTCCCTGACAGATCGCAGCTCCAGACAGCTATGGGGTAAATCTCCCTGGCAGACTGCCAGGCCTCCAGCAGGGAGCTGACAGTGACTACTGCCTTAGGTTTTCCAAAAGCAGGTACTGGCTGGGGGTGTACCAGGGGGATGCTTGCTGTGATGTGTGATCCGCAAGTCTGATTCCTACACCGCAGTGTCCTCAACAACACCAGTATAGTCCTCTGAGGACCACTTGGGTGGCACTCATGGCCCTTAGCATGGCTAACCAGAGAGACTCTGTGCCCAGAACCCTGTCAGACCCACCACTCTGGGCCTCTGACTACCAGAGACGCTCCTGACACAGGAGCACTTTGGGCAGGGGAATTCCAATAAATAAACAAAGTCAAGTAAGCAGACAGAAATAAACAAATGAAGAATTAAATATGGGCTCTTTTTTGTGTGTTTGTTTTGTTTTGTTTTAGGTTCATACCCAGTAGTGCTCAGGGGTTACTCCTGGATCTGTATTCAGGGATCACTCCTGGTGGGACGTGGGGAGCCATATGTGGTGCTGAGGGTTCAAGTCTGGGTTGACTGTGTTTCCAGGCAAGCCTCCTACCTGCCATGCTATCTCTCTAGGCCTCAGCAGTTATAGTTTTAGCGTATTGCATTACCTTCCTTAGCTGACATCCAGATGTGCTGTTTGTAAATCTCATTCAGACCAACAGTTGTGTAGAGAATAAAGTGTGTGATGAAGTATTTATAGAATTGAGTGGGAAAGAGGAAGATTGTGGCCATCAATGACAACGTGTTTACACTCAGCCTGGGGCTATGACCTCCTTGGATGGATCTGGGGCACTGGGAACACTGGGGTGACTGTGTAGGGTACTAAACCTTTGGGACTTGAGGCTATTCCTGACTTGGTGCTCAGAGATGACTCCTGGCAGTGCTCAGGATACCACGGGAATGCTAGGAATCAAACCCAAGAATGCTGGTGCAGAGTCTTTGCTCCAGACCTTTGGATTGTTTCCTTGGCCCTCCACAGCATCTACCTAAATCACAGCATTAGATTTGATGTAAATGCAGAGAAGGGTCCCAGAACTGTAAGGTCACAGTGAGGTACAGCCACCACCAGCGGGCTGCACCCGACTGGTCTGTGTCATGAGGCTTCACGGGAGGGTCCTCATAGAGAAACCCCAAGCACTGCTATTTCTGTATCCGGGTCATGCCTTGGAGCTGACAAGGAAGCTAGACTCATTTCAGAAGCCACTTTTAAAGCTGGAAATAGAAGCAGTAAAACTGTTTCCTGCTGTGGAGAGAAATGTTTCCGTAAACGTGCAGCACAATGGCTGAGAATGCTGGTAGAGCTGAAAGACACTGTGGCCGACCTTCTTCTGAACTTCGGACCCTCCTGCTCCACCAGTTCCCTGTATATCCATATCCACTCATGGTCAGCCTTTAAAGAAGGGGGTGCACCTGCAGTGTGGACATGTCAGAGACAGCTGGACAGTCAAAGGGAGGAAACAAAGGGTTAAAGGGGATTAAATGATGGAACCCCATTTCCTTTCTTTCTTCCTTGGTAGACAGACAGGGGGCCCAAGGTTATGTGGATTAAATATGTTAGGGGGTTGGAAAGATGGTACAGCCGGGAAGGCACTTGCCTTTCATGTATTTATTCTATTCCCAGCATCCCATATAGTTCCCAAAGTGCAGCCAGGAGTGATTCCTGAGCAATGCTGGGTGTGGGTTCTCCACCCAAAGTTTTTACTTCATACCAAACTAAAGCAGGAAGGCTGGAATTCTATTGAGACACAGACAGGAAGACTGGTCCCCTCAAGAGAAGAGAAGCTGGGCCTGGAGAGATAGCACAGCGGCATTTGCCTTGTAAGCAGCCGATCCAGGACCAAAGGTGGTTGGTTCGAATCCCGGTGTCCCATATGGTCCCCCGGGCCTGCCAGGAGCTATTTCTGAGCAGACAGCCAGGAGTAATCCCTGAGCACCACCGGGTGTGGCCCAAAAACCAAAAAAAGAAAAAAAAAAAAAAAAAAAGAGAAGAGAAGCTTCTGGAGGAACAAAAGGTGGTGAAGAGAATATGAAAGAAGGGGCAGGAGTAATAGGACAGTGGGGAGGGTGTTTGACTTGCATGCAACCAACCCAGATTTGATCCTCTGCACTCTAAACGGTCTCCTAAGCCCCCCAGAAATGATCTCTGAGAACAGAGCTAGGTGTAGCCATTCTAAACAAACAAGACAAAAAATATGAAAGATGGCTAAGCCTTCCCTTTGACAATACCTTGTAATAAACCTATTCACACAGAAAGCTTTGAGTGGGGGCTTTAGAGAAAACCCTATAAAACTAATGGTGCAGAGGCCAGGAGCATGCATTTCCTATTTGGAGGTTGCTTACATCTCAATGTGCAGAAGTTTTTTGGGGGGTTGTCTACATTTCAGAGTCTCAACTTGGTCTGTGTACTCTGGACTATCCCCTTTAGAGAGACACGTATTCTCTTTTTTTCTCTTTTTCTCCCCTCCTATTTCTTAAGTAGAGACTTTTGATTTCTCTGCTAATCTCCTGTTGGGTCCCGTTTACTCCTTTATTAGTTATTTGTGTATCCTCAAAGAGCTCCCAGAATGAGAAATTGATTCCCATCCTGTTATCCATTTGTGGGGGGAAATCTTGGTAATATTTATCCACAGCAAATAATCCACACAGATAAGAGGGTAAAGGAGTAAAAAGGTTGGGAGCAAAGAGTCCTTTGTCAGCCTACTACCAGTTTCAAAAAACACCTGGTGTCAGCCAGTAAACTCTGCCAAAAGACCCTGACTACCTCGCTCCCAAACTATTTATTCGGCTCTCAACAGCGCTCCCACCTGGAAGGTCAAGGTGGGACAGCAGGCAAAGAATAATCTTATGGAAATGTTTTCCTGCTAGAACAGGTAATGATCCAAGGAGCCTGAGAGGGGGCCAGGACTGACTTTCTTTATCCTGCAAAGATTGATTCCTCACTTCAGCTGGTGGGTGACCAGATCCTGCATAGAGATTAGGCGATCTTCAGGCTCAGTTGCTGGTTGCCCTGGGGCTGTGGTCTCACATATCCACACCATGCAGGGGTTCATAGCAGCCTTTCCTTGGCCTCTCAGACACTGCCCTGGAGGCCTTGGGGTGCAAAGCTGGAAAGTGTTGGGTGAGAAGCAGGATAATGTTCTAAGAACTGAAAACTTGCCTTTTTTTTTTTTTTTTTTTTGGTTTTTGGGCCACATCCAACTACGCTCAGGGGCTACTCCTGGCTATGTGCTCAGAAATTGACCCTGTCTTGGGAGACCATTAGGGACACCGTGGGATTGAATCCCATTCCATCCTAAATTAGCACTTGCAAGGTAGATGCCTTACCGCTAGTGCCACCACTCTGACCCCTGCAACATTTTTTTTTGGGGTCACACCCAGCAGTGCTCAGGGGTTACTCCTGGCTTTATGCTCAGAAATAGCTCCTGGCAGGCTCGGGAGACCATATGGGATGCTGGGATTTGAACCACTGTCCTTCTGCATGCAAGGCAAATGACTTACCTCCATGCTATCTCTCCGACCCCGCAACACTTATTTTTAAACATTTTTTAGCCTTATAAAAGCTCTCTCTTGATTCTATTTAGACATGATAGTGTGCATAGTTGTTTACAATGAGTTTTTAGGCTTATCATATTCCACCTACATCTTACTCCCCAAATTCTCAACCCTTCACCATAGACCACAGACTTCCCCTTCATGACAGATACTTTTATTATTTATTTATTTGTTTGTTTTGGGGCCACACCTGGTGGTGCTCAAGGGTTACTCCTGGCTCTACCCTTAGGAATCACTTCTGTAGGTCTGGGAGATCATTTGGGATACAGAGGATTGAACTTGGGTTGGCAAAGCAAGTGCCCTCCCCATTGTACTATTGCTCCAGTCCTGGCATATACATTATTTCTTTCTTTTTTCTTGCGGGGGGGGGGGCCACTGGGTGTAATCCAGGGGTTATTTGTGGCTCTGCACACAGAAATTATTCCTGGCAGGCTTGTGGGTCTATATGGGATGCTGGGGATTGAACTTGGGTCAGCTGCATAAAAGGCAAATGTCTACCCACTGTGCTATAGGTCCGGCTTCCAGATACTTTTTTTATTTTTGATATTTGGTTTTTGGGCCACACCTGGTGACGCTCAGGGGCTACACCTGGCTATGCACTCAGAAATCGCTCCTGGCTTGAGAACCTTATGGGATGCTGGGGGATCAAACAGTCCTTCCTAGGCTAGCGTGGCCTAGGCTGACACCTTACCCCTTGAGCCACCGCATGCACCCCGCATACATTTTTAAGGCTAATTGCTGTAGTATGGTTCTCAGGCTTAGAATAGGGTTGGATCTAGTGGTTTATATACTTCATCTCTCATTTCTCTAAAGGGCACCTTGCCTGTAGGTTATTTCCAGACATCCGTTTTTTGCTTTCTCCTCTATTTTTCTTTTTTTTTTTTTTTTTTTTGGTTTTTGGGCCACACCCAGTAACGCTCAGGGGTTACTCCTGGCTATGTGCTCAGAAGTTGCTCCTGGCTTGGGGGACCATATGGGACACCGGGGGATCGAACCGCGGTCCGTCCAAGGTTAGCGCAGGCAAGGCAGGCACCTTACCTTTAGCGCCACCGCCCGGCCCCCTCTATTTTTCTTTTTCCTTGACATTAATGTTCTCTAATCTAGAGAACATTTCTTTCTTTAAAAAAATATTTTAAAAGTTCTTGATTTGTGTTGGGACTCTTTGAAACTGGTGGATGTTCCTGGTACCAGGAACAACTAGTCATATGAACATTGAGTGGAAATAAAAAATGATCAGGAGCCGGAGAGATAGCATGGAGGTAGAGTGTTTGCCTTGCATGCAGAAGGACAGTGGTTCGAATGCCGGCATCCCATATGGTCCCTGGAGCTTGCCAGGATCAATTTCTGAGCATAGAGCCAGGAGTAACCCCTGAGCCCTGCCAGGAGTGACCCAAAAATCAAAAAAAAAAGAAAGAAAGAAAGAAAGAAAGAAAGAAAGAAAGAAAGAAAGAAAGAAAGAAAGAAAGAAAGAAAGAAAGAAGAAAGAAAGAAAGAAAGAAAGAAAGAAAGAAAGAAAGAAAGAAAGAAAGAAAGAAAGAAAAAGGAAGGAAAGAAAGAAAGAAGGAAGGAAGGAAGGAAGAAAGGAAAGAAAGAAAGAAAGAAAGAAAGAAGGAAAGAAAGAAAGAAAGAAAGAAAGAAAAAGAAAGAAAGAAAGAAAGAAAGAAAGAAAGAAAGAAAGAAAGAAAGAAAGAAAGAAAGAAAGAAAGAAGGAAAGAAAAAGAAAGATCAGACTTAAGCACAAAACCCAGTCAACGACACCAGAATCGATACCCAATCTACAGCAAGCTATACACAAAGGAGATCTCTCACACTAGCAGTCCAAGGGGCAAAGTGGGGAAATATGGGATGCATGTTTGGAACAGTGGTGAATGGAGGACACCCCCTGGAGGAGGTGGTGGAATGGCCTTAATTCTTTGTCATTACGTACCTTAAATATTCCTGTAAAAGACTTGTAATTCACTTTGTTGTTGTTGGTTTTTTGTTTTGTTTTGTTTTGGGGGCCACATCCGGTGATACTCAGGGGTTACTCCTGACTATGCGCTCAAAAATCGCCCCTGGCTTGGGGGATCATATGGAACGCTGGGGATCGAACTCAGGTCTATCCTTAATCAGCTTTTGTGTTCCTCTCTAATTCCCCAGTCATGGGTTTCCAAGTTCTCTCTGAGAGGCTGTTGGCACAGTGAGGTGTGGGGACACCTCAGATGCTTTATGTCCTGTAAGGAAACCTGTGGAAGCTTGTGAACTATCACGAACCCATGGACCTGTGTGGAGCTGGACATATAGATGACACTTAGGGCTGCAGTATGGGCTCTACAGGAGGTAAGGCACAGAGCTAGGGATTCACCAGGCCTGGTGGGGAGCTGGCCCCTCTCTGCTGGTCAGGCCTGTGTACCCCTAACCTGCACGCGGCTTCTCCTGGCCACAGATGGACAGTAGCACAGCCCTGGACAATACCACAGCCTCACCCATGTCATGTGTCATGAGGGACCAGGGTCTCCCAGTCTCGGCATGGGGCTGTGGGAGTGGATATACCGGGGTGACACCTTTGGTATCCCTCAAACCAAAGCAAAAGTTGTGAGGTTGTGTGTAACACACACACCCTCCATCCCATACATATATCACACATACTGTCTGTCACATATGTATCATATACCAACATAATCTATCACAATCACACATACCATAACACCCACAATACTATCACATCTATCACCTATACAACCACACACTGTCACACACATCTCATACATTGTCACATACATACACAAGTCAGTGTACACAACACTATCACATACACCATTGCACACACCACAAGTCCTTGACCATCTCTTTCTCTGTCACACACAGTACACAAATCCCACATACTTCATACATGTTACATCCTCACACTTTCTACCACCCACTTCCCCAGCACTCCTCTCTATACCTCAAACACACAACACCCTCACACCACCTCACATACAGGCCCCCGCTTTGTGTTCTCTCCAGGCAGGAATCAGCCCAGCAGGTAAAGCACTAACCTTGCATACAGTCGACCCTAGATCGATCCCCAGTGTAAATTATCTTGGCTGTTAAATCCTTTGTTGGGTATTTGTGAATCCAAGAACAGTCCCCAGAATGAGAAATTACTTCCCATCCCCTTGTCCCCTTTCGGGGGGAGACCTTGGTAATATTTATCCGCAGCAAATAATAATTCACACAGACAAGAAGGATAGGGTGTAAAAGATTGGGGAAAGAGAGCGAGAGAATCCTCTTGCAGCCTGCAGCTTTCGCAAAAGGACCCCTCTCCCCTCTCCATCAAGCTATTTATTGCCAACTCCACAGCGCCCCCACCTGGAAGGGCTAGGTGGGGCAATAGTCACAGAACAATCCTAAGGAAATACTTTTATATACAACAATTCCAAGAATAATCTTATGGAAACTTTTTCATATACGACACCCCAGCATCACACAGAGAGTCCCAGGCCCTGAAGGCAGAGCAGGTGTGTCCCCAACTCCCCCCTAAACAACAGCAGCTATGGTGACAATCTCAGTGATGATGATGATGAAGAAATCTTTAAGCCAGTCATTCCGCGAGGCCTCCCCAAAAGTAGTTTGTGGTGTTCAGGGCCTTGGGGTCTCAGCAACTTCAGATTCCTCCCAAGTCAGCAAGAAGGGGTGCTGCTGGCAGAGGTGTTCAGCGGCTGGAGGGACCCATGCGCTCCCCCCAGCCCGCGTTGCTACAGCAACAGTGGGCATCCCCGGCTGCTCCCCTCACCCCCCTGCTGGCTGAGCAGGCGGCTTTGTCAGCTCGGCTCCTGCAGCTGCCATACGGACAGACACAGAGAAGGGGCCGGCCCACCGCACCTCCGACCCCCAAGCGCGTGCTGCGGCCACTCCGCGGCCACGGCAGGCCTCACCCCCTGCAGGCCCCACGGGGCTGTGGCGTCCTGCTCCGGGTGGGGGGGGGTCCCCTAGGGCCTCTGCTGGGAGGCCAGGGGGGCGCGGGCGGGCACATCCCGCCTCTGCTGATTTGTGTTTCCTCCCGGGGACTCGGTGAGTAAAGTGGGGTCTGGGAAGGGAGCCCTTCATCCTCTCATGGGGGGCTTGGACCCTGCGGGGAAGGGGGTGGGAGACACCTGTGCGGGACACCTGAGCCAGGTGGGGTGCATAGGGTCCCGCCCTCTGCACCCCGGGATCCCCAATGTGATCACAGTCCTCTCTGCTTGGGCGGGGCAGGGTGTCTTTGCAAGGGCTCCCCGTGTCTGCAGGAGCAAATGTGAGGCTGCTGAGATGGGGGGCGGAGGGCGTGTGCCCGTTTCTATCTGGGTTTCCCCGCCCTTACCTTCCGTGCCACAGTGCTTTGTAAATTAACGGGAAGGCTAGAGATGTGCTTTAGAAAATTCTCACTGGGGGTGGGTGATTACAGGGCCCAGCTCAGATGTCAAAATTGTTTCTTTTATTAAAAAAAAAAAAAAACTTAGCAAAACCTATCAGTTTTAGGAAAAACCGGGGAGAAGGAATTGTCATCCCAGGACCTGCCCTACCTGCTGCCTCCCCCAGCAGCATCCCCCCACTACTGCCTCCTCCATCAGTTCCCTCCCTCCCTGCTGCCTCCTCCATCAGACTCCCCACCTTACCTGGGGCCTCCTCCATCAACCTCCCTCTCTACCTGTTGCCTCCCCCATCAGCCTCCCTTCCAGAAACACTTTGGCCCTATATGGGTTGCACACAGAGGCAGCAGCTGAAGTTACATTCTCTCTCCATGGTAGCCACTGAGTTGGGACAGGGTCAAGTCAGATCATCAAAGGATAGTTCCACTGCCTGAAAATCCTCTCCTGGATTTTGTCTGCACCTCCGACACCCCTCTTCTCTTTACTCTCATTTGTTTCTGTACTGCTCACAATTCAGTCTCTCTCTCTCTCTCTCTCTCTCTCTCTCTCTCTCTCTCTCTCTCTTTCCCCCTCAGCCTGTCTCTATGTTTCCCTCAGTCTCTGTCTCTCTTTCTGTACTGCTCAGTGTTTCTCTGTCTCTGTGTCTTTCTCAGTCTCTCTCCATCTCTGTCTCTCAGTTTCTCTGTGTCTCTTTGACTCTTCTCCCACTGTTGCTGTCACACCCTTGTGTTTTTCCCCCAAGCCCAGTGTCCCCTCTACTGAGGAGAAACATGGCCTGGTGACAAGCAGGGAAAACAGAGATGGAAAACCAGCCATCAGAGAAATGTGGGTGAGGCTCTGGTTCCTTCCCCGTCACAGAGGCTACTTTTTCTGGACTCGACCCATTGTCCCCAGTGCAGGGATCTGGATGACCTGATCCCACTACCTGGATTTTGATGGTACCTGTACCCCAAAGCTTTTCCCATTGCATTCTGACTCTCACTGGCCTCCTGGAGATCCCCTGGGAACTTGTGGCATGACAGTGGTTCTGAGACAGGTGTTTGTGGAACTCATCTCAGCCATCCCCATTTTCTCCACATAAAAAAAAAAAAATCTCAAACAAAACAAAAAACAACTATATGAAAGAGGGGGCTAACACACAGTGGTAGGGAGTTTGCCTTATATGTGGCCGACCAGAGACAGATCCAGGTTTGATTCCAAGCATCTCGTTTGGTCCCCAGAACGTGCCAGGAATAACTTCTGAGTGCAGAGCCAGGAGTAACCCCTGTGTGCTGCCGGGTGTGGTTCCCAAACAAAAACCAAACCAAACCAAACAAAAAAATAATCTCTCAGCCCAAAACACTCCCTGCACCATATCATGAGGCTAGAGGATTTACTCTAACAGTTTTAGGCCAAACCTGGAGCTTCCTAAAGTTGCCCATATAGGGTGATTTCTTCATGGCCAAGTTCTTAGTCTCTAAAATGTGTCTGAAGGATGAAGGGGTGGGCTGTCTTGCCATGTTCCCAGGGTTCTCTGCCAGCCTATTCAGGGGAGGATGGCTGCGGTCTACTTACCCTTAGTCTGAGAAGCAACCCATATGTTCCCAGGGTGCCTGCACTATCCCCACTGCATCTGCTTGTCTGTGTCAGGGGTCAGTTAGAAACCAAGGAAGCAGCCTTGGCCCCCCCCCCCCCATCTCTGCAGCTGTGACCTCGAAGTGCAAGATTGTTGTCCCCACAGGACAAACAGAACATCGGGTAGAGTGTTTTGCCTTGTGCAAGACTGACACCGGCATCCCACCACATGGTCCCTTGAGTACAGAGTCAGGAGTGAGCCCTCAGTACTGCAGGGTATAACAAACAAACAAACAACAAATAAAACAAGAAATGTGTTGCCTGGCCTGTTCCACAAGCTTTCCTTTTCTGAAAATTTTGTTTCAAAGCTTTTAATCTTCCAAACCAAGTGTGCTGTGGAAGATAACTGTTTGCATGGTTGGCTAGACAGCGGCCTCCTGAGAACATTCCCCACTTCCTGCTGCAGGAAGTGCCCTGTTCTGTATTTCTGCCTGTGTAGAGGATGGGGTGCATAGAACTTGAGCAATGTAAAGTGGGAGACAACTCCAAGGGTGAAAGCAAGCTTTGCAGGCCAGAGGTCTGAGTTCCAAGTTTGCTGCATGGTTCTCACACAGTGGGCTGGGAGTAGCCTCTGAAATCCAGGCAGGGCATGGCCCTAAACCAAGAAACGAATAAAATGGAAATGTTCTGGTTAAAGTTTGAAGCCTCCTGAGCAAGGCTGATATGAATGTTGTGGTTCTCAGCTCTGTGAAAAATGTAGACTATACTCTCTGTTAGAATAGCGATCATGTACATGCCAGAGGCTGAAGGACTCTGCATTTTAGCTCCTCTGTGATGCAAAGATAGTCTAAGGGTTAAGGTGCTAGTCTAGTATGTGGCTGCAGTTGTCACCCTGGTCTGAATCCCACTATCCTATGTCATCCCCTGATGACATGATGGCATGGCCCCTAAAGACACACACATGTACATATATGCATGTACAAAGCATACACATATATGTACGCACAAATATTTATGCACGCAAAAACCCATATGAGAATGCAAAGTCAGCATGATATCATGTTTGGATGACTTTTTTTTTTTTTGGTTTTTGGGCCACACCTGGTGACTCTCAGGGGTCACTCCTGGCTATGTGCTCAGAAATTGCTCCTGGGGCTGGCGAGGTGGCGCTAGGGGTAAGATGTCTGCTTTGCAAGAGCTAGCCAAGGAAAGATAGCAATCGCAGTTCGATCCCCCAGTGTCCCATATGGTCCCCCCAAGCCAGGGGCAATTTCTGAGCGCTTAGCCAGGAGTAACCCCTGAGCATCAAATGGGTGTGGCCTGAAAAACCAAAAAAAAAAAAAAAAAAAAAAAAAAAAGAAATCTCTCCTGGCTTGGGGGACCATATGGGACATCGGGGACTGAACCCAGGTCCACTCTGTGTTGGCCGCATGCAAGGCAAACATCCTACCACTATGCTATCACTCCAGCCCCATGCCTTTTAACTGATTAGGAACTGAGGTCTAGAACCCCAACATTCAAGTGAGCCTCAGTAGTTGCCGGTGCCCCAATGGCAGCTGGCATACATCCTTGCTTGCAGATGGAGCAGTGAGCTCTGGCTCAGGTCTCTGAATGGGGCTGTGGCCAGTCAATGGAAGTGGGCTCGCTCGTTTAGGCATTGGGCCTCCTCCTGTGTGTGTGTGGGGGGGGGGGCACTAGCCGCCTTCTTTCTTTTCAATGATTTACCTCTGTTTCCAGCATGATTTTGTTTCTTACAAGGTTAAAGAAATAAACCCCTGGATACAGGCCTGGAGAGAGTGTACAGCAGCAAGGGCATTTGTTTAATATGCAGCCGACCTGGTATCATACAAAGTCCCTCAAACCCTGAGAAGTGATCTCTGAGTGTAGAATCAAGAGAAAGCCATGAATACAGCTGGGTGTGGCCCCAAATCAAAAACCAAGCAAACAAAAAAAAAAATTCCTACAGTGACACTGCACTCTCCTCAGCAGAACATGAGGGCCCTTTAACATGAGCTAAAAGGTTGCTCCACTCTGGCCCAGGGCCAGAGCCTCTGTCATCATCCTTCCTGTTTGGAAAGCTTTTTAAACGTCACTTCATCTGAGGGGTTGAAGCCGCAATTACTTCTCCAGTACAAAGCTGTACTCCTTTGGAGTGAGATGACTAGTCCATCAAATACATTTTCACAGCTCGTGTTTTTTGGGGGGCTTGTTTTTGGAATCACCATCATAGTGTGCAGGATACTAAATAGTGCTGGAAATCAAACCTGGAGCTCCTGCATAGAAAGCTTGTGCTTCACCCCTGTAGCCTTTTCTCCTTTAAGTAAGGAAGTGAGCAATGACGCTTCAAGGTCACTGCAAGTAGGACTATTCAGCCTGGACACTCTTCTGCTTGTTTTTCTCACTCAGGGGTGCTCTCAAAAGACCCATCCAGTGTGGACAGAAAGTCTGTTCCTTCTTGAAGCAGAAGCCTCATGCCTCAATCTCAAGGGAGTGGGGATCGTAGGTCTGGAAGCAAATGCAGACACAGGAATTAATCCACACAAGGTCGAAGAGAATAAAACAGGTTCAGGAAACTTCCACCACAACTTTCCGCTCACTAGCAAAAGATACCAGCAGGCAGATAGACTAGTTGTAGAAACTGAAACCGCAAGCAGCTTCATCTTGAGACCCACAGTCTTTATATAGAAGAGAAAGACCACCCACCTGAGTATAGAGAACAGTTCAGAGTAAGGGACCAATCCAGAGATACTTCCAGTCCATGAGTGACAAGCACTAGCAAAGAAGAATTATTCTGAATAAAGTGAAAACTGGTTACTCCAACACTTTGTTTTGTTTTGTTTTGTTTTGAGGCCATACCCAGTGATGCTCAGGGGTTACTCCTGGCTATGCACTCAGAAATAGCCCCTGTTTTGGGGGACCATATGGGATGCCAGGGGATTGAACTGTGGTCGGTCCTAGGTTAGCACATACAAGGCAAACGGCCTACCACCTGTGCCACCGCTCCAATCCCAACTCCAACACTTTTTATGGCTCGGCAGTGTTCTGTGGTGTGAACACCCCAATCCTGGACCGTTTGGGTATTGTCTTGGCTGTTGGCAATTTGGGGTCACTAAGGATGAAGCTCATCTAAATAGTCATGTATAGATTTGTGTGAACATGAGTATGTTTATTGTAATTTAATGCTTTCCTTGATGTGTACATTTTTAGTTTTTTATTATATTTTATTTGGGGGAGTCTCTCAACATAGCTGAGGGGACCTGGAGCCACTTCTGGTAAAACTTGGCCAACCAGGACAGCTGGTTTAATGCTGAAATCTTGTGATGTGCTATTTGGCCACCAGATGCACTCCCATGATGTTCCAAGATTCAAATGTAGGGGCTGGAATGAAAGTACAGTGGATAGGGTACTGTGTTAGATCCTTGGCATCTCATTTTGAAGCTGTCAGGGGTGATCTCTGATCACAGTGCCAAAAGTAAGCCCTGATTATCATTGGGTGTAGCACCAAAACAAAACAAACAAAAAGGATCAGATTCAGATCCTTAAATATGAAAAATGTGTGCCTCCATCCCTGAGCTTCTTCCTATCCTTTGTGTCTACTAAAGGAATCTAGTAGTGGAAACTTTATAGCCCAATCCCACCCAGGAAGATTGAGGAATGTGAATCTGGAAGCAATACTGACACAGAAAATTATCCACATAAGGTTAGGGAGATAAAACAGGCTCAGGAACTTCCACCACAAGCTCTCTGCATGCAGCTACTGGCAGGCAGACAGGCAAGCTGTGGGAACAAAACCGGAGAAGTCTCTCTGACCTGAAGTCTTTATTGGGAAGAGTAGGATCACCCCCATGAGTGGAGAAGCAGGTAAGGGTAAGAGGCCAATCCAGAGGTACTTCTCACCCATGTGGGACATGCAAAGAAGAATTATCCTGGGCCCGGAGAGATAGCACAGCGGCGTTTGCCTTGCAAGCAGCCAATCCAGGACCAAAGGTGGTTGGTTTGAATCCCAGTGTCCCATATGGTTCCCCATGCCTGCCAGGAGCTATTTCTGAGCAGACAGCCAGGAGTAACCCCTGAGCACCACTGGGTGTGGCCCAAAAACCAAAAAAAAAAAAAAAAAAAAACTATCCTGAATAAAGTAAGAACCAGTTACTCCAACAAATCTGTCAAGTGACCCCCTACGTTTCATTGAGAGCAAGCCGAGTAAGACAACATATTTAAATCTAGCTCTTCTAACTATTAAAGCAGTATCTCATGATATAGATCAAGTTGACTTTTCTCTGCTGGCTAGCAGTGTTAAATATGTCTCATGTGCCACTATTTTTGAGTCCTAGCTCACAGATTGTCACCAACTTCAAGATCTCCTGATTTTTGTTGTTTGTTTATTTGTTGTTTGTTTATTTATGGTCCACCCAGAATATCGCAGTGCTCAGTGATTACTATTGACTCTGCGCTCAGAAATCACTTCTGGCAGGCTTAGTGGACCATATAATTGCAGGGAATCCAACTAGGGTTGTACATGCCCTACCTGCTGTGCTATTACTCCAGGATCTCTCCTGCTTTTTGTTCTTTGTCTCTCTCATCCATGACTGGCTCCTTATTCAACAATGACCACAAAGCTTATGAGCCAGTTCTTCATGATAGGTAAAAGGCAGAAGACCAGGGGCCGGGCAGTGGCGCTAAAGGTAAGGTGCCTGCCTTGCCTGCGCTAACCTTGGACGGACCTCGGTTCGATCCCCCGGTGTCCCATATGGTCCCCCAAGCCAGGAGCAACTTCTGAGCACATAGCCAGGAGTAACCCCTGAGCGTTACTGGGTGTGGCCCAAAAACCAAAAAAAAAAAAAAAAAAAAAAGGCAGAAGACCTAAATGTTCATTGGGGAGTAGGATGAGCTTCAATGTGGCTCACTCATGAGGCACACTGTGCCCACTCTGTTGAAATCTCTACTGGGTTCTTTGTTCACTTGATAATGAAATGGTTTGGTTTGTTCTACAGTTGAGTTTTGAGAGTTCTTGACATATTTTATAAAGCAGTCTTTTTGGTTTTGGACTATTTCCAGCAATGTTCATTCATCACTCCATGTTCTATATTCAGGAATCATTCCTGGTGGTATGTGGCAGACCATCTGAGATGTCTGGGACTGAACCTGTGTTAACTATGTGCAAGGCAATTCTCTTACCTGTTCTACTATCTCTTTGATTCTTACACACAAATTAAAAAATCTATTTTTTTACTCTGCTTTTTGAGCCACACCCAGTGATGTTCAGGGGGTTACTCCTAGTTCTGTGCTCAGAAATCACTCCTGGCAGGCTCAGGGGACCATATGGGATAGCACAGGTTGAACCCAGGTTGTCCTTGTGCCAGGCAAATGTCCTACTCACTGTGCTATCACTCTGGCTCCTCACATAAGTCCTTTATTAGCCCATGACTTAAGAACACTTTTTCCCATCTTATAGTTGATCTTATCTTCATAGCAGAAATGTAAATTTCTTATCGACTTTTATTGGTTTACTGTAAAATAAAAATTCATGAGTTGTGAGACCACCCCAGGCACCGTATTTCTAAACTCCATGCAATGTGTCTATAAAAGCATGATAACTGTGAAGAAATAATATCAAGCCAGTAAGGAAAGGATAATCATGGCTTCTGTGGCCTTTGGCCTTGTTTTCTGTCTGCCTCAGCCCGAAGCCAGAACTGCCCTTTCTTTATTCAAAGATATTCCCAATTCCAGGAGCAGGAAAGTTGAGTAATCCAGGTGGGCTTTTATATACCAAAAGAAGTTTAGGGAAGGAGGAAGTTGAAGGAACATCTTGGGGTTGATAGCTTGGTATCATCTTACAGTTTGTGTTTCTTTTTTTATCAATCACAAATTTGGGGTTAAGTCTAAGAACTCTTTGCCTGGACCTAAATATAAACATTTTCACCTATTTCCCTTTGACTATTATAGTCTTCATTTATATTTAGCTCTGGGGCACATTTTGAATTTCTACTTGCAGATTGTACAGGGTTAGATTGAGGTCGGTTGCTTTACTGGTGTCCAACCAATCGTTCCTGGTTACTTACTGACAGAGTTCTTTCTCTGTCAAGTTGTGCCTGCAACTTTGTCAGAAGTTTTTGGCTGTACTTGGTGGTTGCCTTTCTGACTGTGCCCCCATCTCTGACTTTCTCCTCCTTAGTACCACTTGATATTCACTGTGGCTGTGGAAGAAACCTTAAAATTAGAACCTGGGGGATCTACCCATTTCTTTCTTTGTCAAAGTTTCTTTTGCTACTCTAGGTTTTGTGGGGTTTTTTACTTGTTTGTTTGGGGGGACACACCCAGAAGTGCTCAGGTGTTACTCCTGGTTCTGCATTTACGGATCACTACTGATAGGACTTGGGGGAATCATATGGGATGCTGAGGATTAAATCCAAGTCAAGACAAGAAACCTATCTGCTGTACTATAAATCTGGCCTGTGTTTCTTTTTATATAGCTTTTAGAAGGAACTTGTCAACATAGACCAAAAGCCTTTCTAGAAAACTTCATAGAATAAACTTGTAAGTTTTGGGGGAAGAATTGATACATTTACCATTCTGTTTCATCAATCTCTGAGTGCACTTTGTATTTCTTAAAGATCTTTATTCATGGAGTAGGAGTAATAGTACAGGAATTAAAGCACTTGATCCTGGTTTGAATCCTGTGGCGCCACATATGAAGTCCCCAAAACTACCAATGGCCACTCTAGATCTCTAGGAGATGTACCCCCCAGAAATATTTTATTTCTTCCATCAGCATTTTCTAGTATTGAACATATGATCCACATGTGGTTTTTTTTTTTATTTTTATCTCAATACTGTTTTTTGAGTGAATATAATGTATTTATTTTCCCCTTTTTTGGGGGGAAAGTGCTTTTTGGGCTGCACCTGCAATGCCTTGGAATTACTCCTGACTCTACATTCAGGAATTCCCAAGGGAGTCTTAGGGGACCTTTTGAGATGCCAGGGATTGAACCACATCAGCCACATGCAAGGCAAATGCCCTAAATGCTGTATTATATTTTTGTTCCAAGTGGTTTTTACTTTTGGTAATGTGTTATATGAAGGTCCATTGCCAGGATATAAATTTTAAGGTGTTTTTTAATATTTCTTGGGGGTGTTTTTGAAGATTCTTTGGATTTTCTCTGTTGACTATCAATTGAAATCTGCCCATGTGGGGGCGGAGAGATAGCAAGGAGGTAGGGCGTTTGCCTTGCATGCAGAAGGATGGTGCTTTGAATCCCGGCATCCCATATGGTCCTCCAAGTATGCCAGGAGCAATTTCTGAGCATAGATCTAGGAGTAACCCCTGAGTGCTGCTGGGTGTGACCGAAAAACCAAAAAAAAAAAAAATCTGCCCACATAAATAGATGTACTATTGGCTGCTAGAACATCACCACTCTACTGAGTAAGAGCAGAGTTTACCTTTGATTTGTTCCTACTATAAAGGGTAGTATGAGCATTATAATGCCTCTCAGAATTCCTCCTTTGAGACCTGACCTCCAGTACCAGAGATGTGTTTCTTCACAGTCCTAGAGGCCGGAAGTCAAACAGAAACATCAACTGTGCAGGGTGTTGAGGGTCTGTCTTTGGCACAGAGTTCCTGTTCTCTCCTGTGTCCTGCCCTCTGTGCTTGGTGGTGTCCCATCTCCCCTTCATATAAAGGTATTTGCCCACCAATGATTGAATTTGAACTTAAATACCTCTTCAAAGATCTTGCTGCTGAGCACTGCTGGCCTGTGAACACCATCTTAGATCTTTGCTGTGAGGACTTGCCCTTGTTATAGAAACCAGCTATGAGAGGAAGTGGGTGTTTTGGTTTGTCTTTGTTATTATTATAGACTTGTGTGTGTGAGTGATTAAGTTGAGAGAATAGACAATATGGTTAAAAGGTTGAATAAAGCAAACGGGTTTATAATAAACCTCTCACCACCCATGCCTTTTTTTTTTTTTTGTTATCTGAAGAAAACTTTTTTTTGGGGGGGGGCCACACCCGGCGGTGCTCAGGGGTTACTCCTGGCTCTCTGCTAATAGCTCCTGACAGGCACAGGGGACCATATGGAACACCAGGATTCAAACCAACCACCTTAGGTCCTGAATTGGCTGATTGCAAGGCAAACACCGCCGTGCTATCTCTCGGGGCCCTGAAGAAAACTTCTTCAACTGTAGATTTAAAATTGCCAACTAACAGAAAAGTGGCAAGAATTGATTCACCAGGTGACAATGCTTTGTTACCTTGATTTTCTTGCTGTATCAGTGTGTAAAGTTTGGAGGAGTTTTTGGGCCATATCTAGCAATGCTCAGGGGTTACTCCTTGCTCTGTTTTCTGAAATTACTCCTGAAAATGCTTGGGAATCATTTGAGATGTGGGGATAAACCCAAGTGAACCATGTGCAAGATAAGCTCTCTACTTCCAGTCGATAGATTTCTTTTATTGTTTTGGACCATACCTGGTGATGCTCAGGGATTACTTCTGGCCGGCTTGGAGAACTATATGGAATGCCGGGGATCGAACCCAGGTCGCTGCATGTAAAGCAAATACCTTACTTGCTGTACTATTGCTCCGGCCCTAGATTTTTCTTTCTTTCTTTCTTTCTTTCTTTCTTTCTTTCTTTCTTTCTTTCTTTCTTTCTTTCTTTCTTTCTTTCTTTCTTTCTTTCTTTCTTTCTTTCTTTCTTTCTCTTTCTTTCTTTCTTTCTTTCTTTCTTTCTTTCTTTCTTTCTTTCTTTCTTTCTTTCTTTCTTTCTTTCTGTTTCTTTCTGTCTTTCTGTCTTTCTTTCTTTCTTTCTTTCTTTCTTTCTTTCTTTCTTCTTTCTTTCTTTCTTTCTTTCTTTCTTTCTTTCTTTCTTTCTTTCTTCTTTCTTTCTTTCTTTCTTTCTTTCTTTCTTTCTTTCTTTCTTTCTTTCTTTCTTTCTTTCTTTCTTTCTTTCTTTCTTTCTTTCTTTCTTTCTTTCTTTCTTTTCTTTCTTGTCAAACACTTCAAAAACATTTGTGGGGCCAAGAGAGATAGTATAGGAGTTGAGGTACAGATTTTGCACATGGCTAAGCCCAGTCTAATCCCCGGGACTACATGGTCCTCTGAGCTGAAAGTAATCTTTAAGCACAGCTGAGTGTTATCCAAAAACTCAAAAACAAAACAGTGAAGCTCAAGACTAGAACGTTTTGTGGGCAGGGACTTCCGGTTGCACCACATATGAGCAAGCCTCCCAGAGTGATAGGAGCTTCTGTTGAGCTGTGGTGTCATCTGCTCTGTGCAGAAGGCTGTCATTTACTGAGCTTCATTTGGTGAATTGCACAAGTTAGAACTTGACTCAATGAACACTGGCATCCACACAGATATCCTCAGTAAATGTCAACTGGTCAGAGTTCTTTGTTCTCAGAACAGACAAATGGCACAATTAGTTTTGTTACTGAACCCCAGTTCTGTTTTCACCACTTGAAGGGCAATTACTAGAGACCAATTACTTGAAGGCCAATTGCTAAAGAGACAAGGGTTGGTGTAGGAAAATGAAAGGTTTCATTCAGATGTTAACAAAATGTGATGTTGATGACTTTATTCACTACTAGTATATCTTACTCTTAGGTTAGGGTTAGGGCTGGTTGGAAAAGCAAGTTAGAAATGTATGATCGTGGGGCCGGAGAGATAGCACAGTGGCATTTGCCTTGCAAGCAGCTGATCCAGGACATAAGGTGGTTGGTTCAAATCCCGGTGTCCCATATGGTCCCCCGTGCCTTCCAGGAGCAATTTCTAAGCACAGAGCCAGGAGTAACCCTTGAGCACCACCGGGTATGGTCCAAAACAATAAAAGAAAAACAAACAAACAAAAAACAAACAAAAGAAATGTATGGTTGCAGTTGAGGGAAGAAGGCTCTCTGGTCTGACTGCAGTGGCTGATGAATCCTGAGGGATGATATTCTGTTCTTGTAAAAACTTTGGGATAGCTTATTTAAACAACCACCCAGCTTCCTGCATTTTGGAGAAATTTTCATATTTCTTTTCATAAAGGCTGAGCCAGATAATATTCCACAACATCCAGTAGTGAATGAGGGCTCCTTTCTCCTCACACCCCTACCATCACTGGCTATTTCCAGGCTTTTTTTTTTTTTTTTTTTTTTGCCATACCCAGAAATGCTCAGAAGTAACTCCTGGCTCTACATTAAGGAACATGGGAGATCATATGGGATGGAAGGTATTATCTCTGCCAGGTGCATGCACAGCAAGTGGCCTATTCTCTAGACTATACTATCTCTCCAGCCTAATCGACAGGCTTTTCGAAATGTGCCATTCTCCCTTGTGTAAGATGTTATATAATCTTTGTTTCAATTTGCATTTTTCCAGTCTTAAGTAATGATGATAACTTTTTCATATTCCTACTAGTCATCCATCTGTTGTTTTTAGCAAAGTGTCCATTCCATGTTGCTTAAATTCAAGGTTGCTCTAAGGACATAAGTTTACCATCTTCCAACCTGCCAACTTGTCAGTAAAACTCTTTGTCTACTTGACACTTCAACAGTCAGTGAACTGGCCCTAGAGAGGCAATGGCACAAGGATTTTTGAGGTACAGGTGGTGGAGTGGAGTGTGGTTTTGCTCTGGTGAGCTGATCATGGACTGGGTGGAAGCCAGAGTCTAATGAACCTGACTGCCCTCAGAAGAATCCCTAAGTTTACAATTCTATTCTGGCAGCCTATCATGCCACTCCTAACTGGTCAAAGAAACAGTTGTTGTAGAATCAACAACTGTGTGGAGTGGCTATTTCTCTGCCTGTGTAAATGGGGAATGTCCCATTGGGGTACACATCCAAGAACTCCCTTTCCCTCCACCAGGACCCACTGCTCAAAGGGCCTGGAGCATATCATCTGTCTGCACACACTCTTTTGGAGTCACACAGTAGCAGACCTTTGGCCCAAATCTGTGACTGAACCAAGTGGGTGCTAGGGGCCTTGACCATGAGCTCAGGAAGTCATAAAACCAGGATGTGATCTACAGCAGTTACTCTGCCATCAGCTGTCAGGGCATGACAGCAAGACTGTTTTTATAGATGCAGCAACTGAAGCTGGGTAAGACTAACTGGTGACAGTGCACGTCCAGAGAATGCTGGAGAGTTTTCAGCAGGAGCAAAAGGCCACGATTAGAATTTGAGGAAACAAAACAAAACAAAAACAAACCACCAAATGTCAAAGTTCTTTTCCTCTCGACAAAGCCCTAGCCACAGACTCTTAATTCAGAGAAAGCACCAAGTGGGGGCAATTTGGGAAAGCCCCTATAAAACCAACAGTACAAAAGCAGGTGGTGAGCATCCATGTTTAGAGGAGAAAAAAAAAGTGGATTGGGCTGATAAGTGTATAAGAATTACAGAAAGTAAGATAAAGGATTTCAATTTATCTTCTGTACTGCCTTTTCTTCAGATCTTTATGACTTTGATAAAAGGAAATTGTGACACTGGAAGTTTTTTTCTTGCTCTGTTGATCACAGAAAGAATGAATATTATCAAACAAACCACAACCCATGGTCTTTTAGGAATTAGGTTGTCTATCCTACAAATGTACGTATGGTTTTCAGAAACATTACAGAAAACCCTCTTGAAGTAGAGATACAGAATAATTTTTTAAATCAAACCAAAGAAAGTTCTTATGTGTTTTTTTAATAAATATCAAAAATTCAAGTATAAGTAATAGCAACCAGGGACCATAAAATGAGTTCAACAGGCTAAACATATATTTTGAATGCAGGAGGCTGGGGGTTGGTCCCCATACCAGAGTCCCCCTAGCACTATCCATCAAGATGGGGCTAGCCCTTGAGCATCTCTGAATGGAGCATCTCTGAATGTTGCCCAAACCAAAACAAACCAAAAAAAGTACAAAAATAATTCCTGCCCAAACTTACTGAGGTACCTAAAATATTATTTATTTTATGGAAAATTGTTTCAAGTAAAAGAGTATCATTAAGGAAAGATACTAAGTAAAAGGAGAGTGTATGATGAGAGAGAGGGAAAGAGGTAGAAGAAAAAGGTGAGAGGAGAGAAAGATATAAAAGATCAAGAAATAAAGTAAATATGTCTCTGAAGACATAATATGAGCTACAAAATTATTTCATCTTTTTTGTGTTTATAAAATTATGTTAACTTTTGTTATTTTAGTAGGGAAAACAATTGACTTAGTCTTGCAAGGTTTTTGACTAGAGTGGTGATGAAATGGAACCTCTTTGCGATCATTTCCCAGGAATATTTGCATAATAATTCTAGGCCAGGTAAACTTATTTGAAAGAAACAACCCCAAAAGGTGTTAACCCAGGTGATAGAAATCTCTAGCCATAAGTGATCTCCGGGATCTTTAGTAAGTTGAAATTTTAGAGTTGTATAATGGTATAGAGTATAGGAAGGCATAATTAATGGAAACTTTTTTTTGGTCAGGGAAATAAAGGAATGTAGTGTTACAGTAAAACAGGTGATTCATGTAATAGAATGAAAGGTGTAAGATAGCAGCACTTTTTACAATAGCCAAAATATGGAAACAACCCAGATGCCCAATAACAGAGGAACAGCTAAAGAAACTGTGGTACATCTACACAATGAAATACAATGCAGCTGTTAGAAAAAAATGAAGTCACAAAATCTGCCTATAGATGAATGGATATGGAGACTATTATGCTGAGTGAAATAAGTCAGAGGGAGAGAGATACACACAGTATAGTCTCACTCATCTGTGGGATTTAAGAAAATAAAAGACAGTATAGTAATAATTCTCAGAGACAACAGAGATAAGGATCAGGAGGACCAGCCAATGATACGTAGCTTACCACAAATAGTGGTAAGTGCAGTTAGAGAAATTTCTACACTAACACTACCTTGATAATGATAGATAAATAGAATTCCTGTTACAAAGACAGGCAGGAAATGGGGATAAAGGAAATGGGGGATATTGGTGGCTGAAAAGTTGCACTGGTGAAGGAAGGTGAGCATTTAATGGCTGAAACCCAATTATGAACATGTATGTGACCATGGTGCTTAAATAAATAAATTATTTTTAAAAGAGATATGTATTGGGACTGGAGAGGAGATAGCCTGGAGGTAGAGCATTTGCCTTGCATGCAGAAGGATTCTGGTTCGAATCCCAGCATCCCATATGGTCCCCTGAGCCTGCCAGGAGCGATTTCTGAGCATAGAGCCAGGAGTAACCCCTGAGTGCTGCCAGGGTGACCCAAAAACAAAACAAAACAAAACAAAACAAAAAAGATAATGTGAAAGAAAAGGCATATATAGAAGGCTTGTGAGCAATGAATCTTAAGGAAAGAAATTTTACATATGGTCAAACTGAGTTAAACTCAGTAGATGGTTAAAAAGATTTTAAAATATTGGATTGGACGATCTAGCTTGCCTGGAGCCTAGACTTGGTCTTGTGCCAGGAAACTTCAGGGGTCTGGTCTCTTTGTACTTAGGCCAAGGTTATTTCTTTCCATGTCCCTCATATTTTGGTGGGCCTATGCAAACAACAATTGCCACTCTAACACCATTTTTACTGTGTTCCTTTGACTCTAATCCTTAAAAAGAACTCACTTAAAATTTGAGGTTAACTTAAGCTAATATGCATATATATGGAAATGTAAGAAAATACTATGCCTGTAATGTTTAAGGAGTTACGTAAGTTTTATGGCTTTAGATTGCCTTGTGTGCTGTTAAGAAATATTATAATGTGTTACAATCTGGGGACTTGAGGGACAAAGTAATTGTACATGGATTCTGTCTTATTTATCTTAATGTTCTTTGGCTGAAATTTCAAAGTTAAGATATCAGCAAGGGGACTTCTGAGAATTATGTTATGGGTGATTGTCCTTCCACTGTAACTTTACCTTGTCCTCTTTCTTTGCCCCCTTGTTCTCATAATTAAAAATAAAAATGAAAAAAAAAAGATTTTAAAATAAAGTTTTAATACCTGCAATATATTTTGATCAATAGGATTTTTTGAGGGGCACACCTAGTGATGTTCAGGTGCTGTTCCTGGCACTGTCTGTGTTGCTCCCAGTGGTGTTCAGGGGACTATGTAGTATTAGGGTAACATTGTATTGGAATATTGTCTGGTTAACTTTTTCAGACTGTAAATTGTTTAATCTGCCTAGTAAATGACCATGTCTGTTATTAAAATAACTTCATATATTTTACATATTTGTATCATCAATTCTTTGGAGGGAGTCCATCTGGCTGTGCTCAGGGCTTATTCCTGACTCTGTGCTGATGAATCATTCGTGGTGGTGCTTGAAGGACTATTTGTGGTGCCAAGGATTGAACCTGTGTCCACCGCCTGTAAGACAAGTACCTAACTGCAGCACTATTTCTCTGGTTCATCATCTGTACTTGAAGGAAAACTTATTTTGGTTTTAAGAGAGCTGAGTATTATTTACAATTTTAAAACCTCTGCTACTTTGTTTAAATATATAATTACATATTACTTCATGTTAATTTGTATAAATAATTTGAATCTTTTTATACCCATGACAATACTTCCCAGAAATAAAAAAAAAACTGAATTGGTAAAAAGACAACACAGATAAGGGAAAAGCTTAGAAGAACTTAGGTAGCCCATAATATCCCCCAATACTTTTTTTTCTCCTATGAGAAAAGAAATTCACATGGATCAGGACTATTTGCTCTATTGATGCTTTTTCACATGCAGCATTGTCAAAAAAGAAGTGCTTAAAGTTCTTGTCATGTATTGGATAATGATATGAAAATTATAAAATTATGTGAAATTCACAAAAGTGCTCTCAAGTCTGAGTATGATACTAGGGAGTCATTTGTCACAAAATTGAACACCTCTCCTTGACAAATATATATACAAATATACCCTTTTTTGGGAGGGGGTCACACCTGGCAGTGCTCAGGGGTTACTCTTGGCTGTTTGCTCAGAAGTTGCTCCTGGCAGGCTTGGGGGGCCATATGGAATGCCAGGATTCAATCCACCCACCGTCCTTCTGCATGCAAGGCAAATGCCTTACCTCCATGCTATCTCTCCGGCCCTTACAGGATAATTCTATCGCCTTATTTTGAGACAAATCTTCAGAAAAAGCCTGAAAAATAAACCAGCATACAGACTTGTCATAGAGCCAAAAATAAAATTACGGAATTTGTAGAAAAAGTAGAGTCAAAATTGCAGGATTCTTGTATGGGACTGAATGTACTATTGAGATTGAATATAGTTTTAACTGTTTTCAGATTTAAAACTGTCTGTTTTACTTATAGCAAAATTTTAAACTTTCCTTTATTGAATTATGATTTGCAACAATCTGGTAAATGCCATCTGATTTTGAATTGAACTGGAGAATTTTTTTTTCTTTCTTCCTGATAGATGTAATATCTTTTTACTTCATGGCAATAGATTTGTTTGCATAAATTCAGGGAGAAGCATTCCTCTCTGCCTGTGCTTTCTCTAAATTATCCTCTCTGTATTATTCACATGACAGCACAGAGGCCTGATGGTCATTTTTCTAGTCCTAAACCAGTTTTACTAGTTAACGAATATGCTAACACAGGGTGGAGAACTCAAAAGTTAGCTATAGGAACTGAAAACCCCCTTTGAGGGAAGAAACATCCAGTGGAACAGGGTTAAGTGACAAGACCTGGCTCCTGTGATAGCAGTCATTGTCACTAATGCTCTACAGCCTCAGGGGGAACCTCATAGGCAGGCAGGCCTAGACCAGAAATAGAGACAATGTCCTCAATGGAAACAGGACTTTGGAGCAGGCCATTTTGAGGGCAGGTAGGAAGATCTACTACTTTTTCTTGTTTTTGGACCACACCTTGCAGTGCTCAAGGGTTTCTTCTGACTTTTCACTATTCCTGGTGGTGTTCATATGGGATGGTCATGATCAGATCTGAGTTGGCCATGTACAAGGCAAGTGACCTACCCCTGTACTATTGCTTTGGTCCCCATCAGTTCTAAAGCATGCTCTTTTAATAGGTCATATTTCGGGGCCGGGAAGGTGGCACTAGAGGTAAGGTGTCTGCCTTGCAAGCGCTAGCATAGGACGGACCGCGGTTCGATCCCCCGGCGTCCCATATGGTCCCCCCAAGCCAGGGGCGATTTCTGAGCGCATAGCCAGGAGTAACCCCTGAGCGTCAAACGGGTGTGGCCCAAAAACCAAAAAAAAAAAAAAATAATAGGTCATATTTCTCTGTTGATATGTCATGTATATATTCATCTATTGCTAGAATATTTTACATTTAATCATTGAATGGGATTATTATAAATATTTTCATTATTTTGCTTCATTCAACATTTGGTTTAATCAGGATTAGATTATATGAATTTTTCCTTTGAGAATAAGATATGTGGCCCTATTGTTTTGTTGAATAATTCTAGATTATGCCCCAGATATTTTTTGTATTCTAATCAGAGTCTCTGGTTTCTGTTTTATTATTTTGAAATTTATTTCCTTTTATTATTTGAGATATAACTTATAGGCCCCATACTGCACAATTTATCTCTTAGATAGAATTCAAATTTCTGCTCAGTTATTTTATCCTTCATTGGGGATGCTTTACATGTATAACTGTGCATGTATAATTTAGGGGTTAGTAACATACACTGGCATAGTTTACATAAAACATTTGTTATAACTATAACCTTCTCACCACCCTTAATTCATAGCTCTCTGATTATAAAACTTTTTTTTTTTTTTAGAAGGGAACACATCTAGTGATGTTCAGGGCTTATGTCTGGCTCTGCACTTAGGGATTACTCCAGTGGTGTTCAAGGGACCATATAGGATGCCAGGGATTGAATTTAGCTCAGCTGTATGCAAGGCAAGAGACCAACACACTGTACTATCTCTCTTGCCCCAATTACTGAAGTTCTATTATTGTCTTTATTTCAAACTCCTTTCTGATTTAGAAGGGAAGAAAGATGCTAAATTTTCTGCTGGAATTTCAATGACTCTATGTGCTGAATTTGAACTGTTGTCAGGTCAGAATTATGAATAGTACATCCTTTCTAAGGCACATTTTCTTCTCAGTCTTGACATCCTTCCAAAATCTGCCTTGCATCTGTACATACTATTCATTTCAGGTTGATCTTTTCTTTTCTTTTCTATTTTATTTTATTATTATTTTGGTTTTTGGCTCACATCTGGCAGCACTCAGGGGTTACTCCTGGCTCTGTGCTCGGAAATTGCTCGTTGTAGGCTTGGGATGCCGAGATTTGAACTGGGGTTTGTCCTCTGTTGGCCATGTGCAAGGCAAAACACCTTACCACTATGCTATCTCTCCGGCCCTTCTTTTCTATTTAAATTAAAATATTTTATTAGAGGCGGGAGTGATAGTATAGTGGGGTAGGGCATCTGATTTGTATGTGGCCAACTCTATTTCAAGGCTTGACACCCCATTTCATCCTTGGTGCCTGCAGGAATAATTTCTGAGCACAGAGCCAGGAATAATGCCAGGTGTGGCCCAAAAACAAACAAAAAATTTAAATTAAAGAACCATGATTTACAAAGTTTTTTCATAATCGAGTTGTAGACATAGAATCTTCCAGCCCTGATTCCTTCACCAGTAGCCCTAGGTTTCCCTGCCCTATCTCCCACAAACTGTTTCCTTTACAGGCATACTTTTAAGTTTAGTTGTTGTAGTTTAGCTCTCATGTTTCCAGTGTTGTTGGGTTGTTTGTGTGTGTGTGTGTGTGTGTGTGTGTGTGTGTGTGTATAAGCAATAACAAAGTTTTCTTTTCTTGTCTCTCCTAGAAATGCTCAGTGCTTACTCCTAGCTCTGCACTCAGGAATTACTTTTGGCAGTGGTGGGTCAGCCATGTGCAAGGCAAATACTCTACTCACTGTCCTATCTCTCTGACCCTACTATAGCATTACTTTACTACCCATGTAGCAAAGGTCCAAGACCCCTGCCCCTTGTTACTTCCCATATGCCTCTTCTTACTTCCTTCCTTTACTTCTTTCTGTCTTTATTCTCTTTATTTAATTTAATTTTTTGTTTTTGTTTTTGGGCCACACCTGGCAGCATTCAGGAGTTACTCTTCCTAGCTCTGCACTCAGAAATCACTCCTGACAGCCCCTGGGACCATATGGGATGTCAGGTTGGCCATGTGAATGCAAACACCCTACCTGCTGTGCTATCGCTTCAGCCCTTCTCCTCTTTATACCCTGGAGTCATGGGTGATTTAGGCAGTTTTGCCTTTGTACTCATTGCATTCCCTTATCTAGTTATTCTATAGACCACAGAGAAGTGAGATCATCTAGTGTTTATCTTTCCTCTTCTGGCTTACTTCACTTAGAATGTCTTCCAGTTCCTTTCATGTTGCAGCAACTGCATGATTTAATCCTTCCTTGCAGCTGCATAATATTCCATTATGTATGTATAATATTATATATAATCATATACACCTTTATAATCTATTATTAGACACCTAGATTGACTCTATCTCTTAGTTACTGTATTAAGTGTTGGTTTGCATCTTTGATTTAGGTTTTTCAGTTTCTAGGTGTTCTATAAGGATTCTAGTGCAATATGGATTTGTTTTCACCTAATAAGTGTCACTCTCAATAAAAATACAAATTTTTTTTTTTTGGTTTTTGGTTTTTGGGTCACACCTGGCAGTGCTCAGGGGTTACTCCTGGCTCTATGCTCAGAAATCACCCTGGCAGGCATGGGGAACCATATGGGATTCCGGGATTTGAACCACCATCCTTCTGCATCTAAGGCAAATGCCTTACCGTTGTGCTATCTCTCTGGCCCCCAAAATACAAATTCTTTATAGAAATATATAAGATGGGAGGCCGGCAAGGTGGCGCTAGAGGTAAGGTGTCTGCCTTGCAAGTGCTAGCCAAGGAACGGACTGCAGTTCGATCCCCCAGTCCCCCCAAGCCAGGGGCGATTTCTGAGCGCGTAGCTAGGAGTAACCCCTGAGCATCAAATGGGTGTGCCCTCCCCAAAATGAAATATATAAGATGGGTCAGGGGTCAGACATTTATGCACAAAGACTCAAGTTTGATATATGACTCTGCACTATCCCCCAAGCATACACCACCTGGAGGCCCGTCACCAGCACTAGTGTGGCCTTAGTGCCCCCCTTCCCTGTATTACTATATCTGAGCACTGAACCATCCCATCTAGTTAGCTGGGAATAGCTGGGCATGGCCTGGTGGACTTTGAACATTTTCTTTTCTTTGTTTTTGTTTCTGTTTTGGGGTCACACCCAGCAGCACTCAGGGGTTACTCCTGCCTCTACACTCAGAAATTGCTCCTGGCAGACTCAGGGGACCATATGGAATGCCGGGATTCGAACCACCATTCTTCTGCATGCAAGGCATACGCCTTACCTTCAAGCTATCTCTCCGGCCCCACTTTGAACATTTTCAGGAAAACCTCTCAGCCCAAATCTTCTAGACTGCAATAAAGCTGAAATATATGTAAGCACTGTCAGAATTTGACCCCTAGCTAACTCCTATATTATATCTTGCTCAATTTTCTATTTGTTCATAACTTTCCAACCACACTGACTTTCCATAAACATTCCAATTTAGTTCTTTTTGGAATATTATTTATTTTTCAGAATATTTGAAATATATTTTTGGAATAACTTGTTTTTTTGCCTTGGAGAAATATTGGGGAAAGTGGAGCAGGTGGGAGAACCTCTTCTTGATTTTTCACATATGAGAGAAATCCTCTTAACTTTATATGAAAGATCTTTTTTTTTTTTTTTTTTTGGTTTTTGGGCCACACCCTGTGACGCTCAGGGGTTACTCCTGGCTATGCGCTCAGAAGTTGCTCCTGGCTTCTTGGGGGACCATATGGGACGCCGGGGGATCGAACCGCGGTCCGTCCTAGGCTAGCGCAGGCAAGGCAGGCACCTTACCTCCAGCGCCACTGCCCGGCCCCTATATGAAAGATCTTACCGGAATTGTTTGTCTTGTCATTTGCTGGACAAATCTAAGGTAAAGAAGAGAAGGATGTGGAATAAAACCCATCTTTTTTCTTTCCCACCAGTAAGGCTGGCAGAAGAATTTTTAGCATTACCCTTACAATGAAGGGTGGAAAAATTTTAATTCCTCCCTCTGTTAGGAAGCCAGAAAGGAGCCGTTTTCCCATCTGTGCTGAGTCACCCAGAAAAGAATCAGAAAGAGACCTTATTGAAGAAGTTATTTTCCTGTCACAAGGCAGAAAATAGAGAACGATGGATTAACATGAAAATTAGACTCTGCAGATCTCAACTAAAGGTTAGGAGACCTCAACTAATGTTCAGAGATGCACTCACCACATCGCTTAAACCCTTAGAGAAAGCAGAAGAGCTCAGTAACACAGAGGGATCTTGAGTTCTTGCCTCAGCTCCTGGGAGTGAGGGTGGTGGGGGTGGTAGTGGTGTGTGTGTTTGGAGGGGTGGTGGTCTTTATGGTTGCTGTAACTGTAAAGTGATATCAAACGGAAGGGAAGACATTATCTTTCCACTGAAAATAGCAGCCCAGGAGAAGTTCAGAGTTCTGATTAACAGCTTCCATGTACACCTGTAAGACGGGTTTGAACTTACAGGTGGTGGGAGCTGGCAGGTTATTTTCCATAGTGGAAAATTTTACCTTAATCATTAGGGTAACAAGTCTTTGTCTTCGATGGGCATATGGCAATTGCTAATATCCTGGCTGAATAAGAAAAATGCCCATTTTGAACTCCAGACCTTATTTCTGAAGCAGGAAACATTTTAGGTATGAGGAAATGCAAATTCAGAACATAAACTTTTCTAGAGTGATCTGTAACACTCACAGCATTATCACATTCCCAGAATCAAATGATGTGATTCATAATGGTATTAAAAACACCACTGAGACTGGGACCAGAGAGTTAGCACAGCAATAGGGCATTTGCCTTGCATGCACTGACCTGGGATTGACTCGGTTCGATTCCCAGCATCTCATATGGTCCCACAAACTTGCTAGGAGTGATTTCTTAGCACAGAGCCAGGTGTAACCCCTGAGCATTGCCGGGTGTGGCCCAAAAACCAATCAGTTAATAAATAAACTGCTAAAAAATAAAAAATGATAAAAAAATAAAATCACCACTGAGAATTTTCCAAACCTGATCCATGCATGCACATTCATCACTTATTTATTTCATTACAATTATTATTTGGGGGACACCCTGGGGGATCTGGTCTGGGTCTGCACTCAGGGATCATTCCTGGTGATGCTGAAGGAACATATGGAGTACTGGGGATCATTTGGAAACCTGGGGATCAAACCCAGGCCAGTCATTGTAGGGCCTCTCTATGACCCCTACTAAAAATGTAAAATTGTAGTTTAGGTCAGTGGTTAGAATAATGTTAACATTTGTTGGTTTAGTGAACAAGGTACTGCCCTTAACTACCACTAACACTCCTGACACCCTTTCCCCCACTTCTGGGTAATCTCAATTTTGTAATCCAAGGCCAAACACTTGTTACTATTCAATACCATCTAATTTCTTGTCTCATTTCTGTACCTCTTGTACTTCCTGAGTCTTGAACCCTGAATGGGGTTTTTGGTATTTCTTCTCCCTATGACTTATTGTTTCTTCTTAACATGACACTCTGTCATTTTATCCAAGTTGCAGTGAAATGCAAGGTTTCACCTTTTCTCCTGGCTGCATAGTATCCTGCTATGTAAATAGATCATAACTTCTTTATCCACTCAAAACATTCTGGAGAAGACAAATAGAGAAGTAAAATGTTTTTATTTAGGGACTCTGAGAGGGAAGTGAGGGCAAGAGCAGCAGGCAGCAGGAAAGGAATGTCATATTTTGAGTGGGCAGTGCACAAGTCCAGATGGTCATGTGTTCCATTCTACTTGCTTTCTCAAAGCTGGCTTCAGAGTTCTTTCCCCAAACTTCCTAATTTGGGGTTGACTGTGTGGGTGAGAGTCTGTCACTAGGTGGTGTCAGAAAAGGACTTTGACCTTGTGGTGTTCCTGCTGTCTGTCTTCTCAAAACCTTTACTTTGGGTCATGTTGATCTGTCTCCTTTCCTGTGTTCAGGATGGGAGTTTGAAGGAATGGGATCCCACCTTCTCTGGGATGACACTGGTATTATTCAGAGCATCATCAAAGGGGATCTAAACTTCCAGCATTGGAACTGGCAAAAGGGATGGAGTGATTAATTTTCTTTAGATCACATCTTGGTTTTATTACTTCCTGAGACTTGTTGCCATGGGCCCCCTTACCTAACTTCCTGCCTACCTCACAGAGGTACACGAGTGTGCCCGAGAGCCCTTAGAATCTGTCTGCAGTGCTGGGCTTCTCTCAGAAAATCTGCCCAGATTAGCTCAAGCTTCCTATTTCCTCTGCCCGGTGCTCTGACCCCAGCCTGGCTTCGTCTTCTCCCTGCCCTGCCTCTGCCCAGTTCTTCTGGGGATCAGCACTGTAGGGCCCAGCTACTCTGGGGTGCCTCTTTCCATTTCTGAGTTTTCCAATGACATGCATCAGTCTCTCTTATTTATGACTACTTTGGAGGGGGCCTACATTGGTTGATGCTCAGGGGTTATTCCAGAATCTGCACTCAGGAAAGACTTCTGATGGTACTCAGAGAACCATATGGGATGCTAGGGGTAGAACCAGGTGGGCTGTATGCAAGGCAAGTGCCCTCATCACTGTATTTTACCAGCTCTACATTTCCTTTCTCCCTCCCTCCCTCCTTCCCTTCCTCCCTCCTTCCTTCCCTCCCTCCCTCCCTCCCTTCCCTTCCTTCCTCCCCCCTTCCTTCCTTCCTTCCTTCCTTCCTTCCTTCCTTCCTTCCTTCCTTCCTTCCTTCCTTCCTTCCTTCCTTCCTTCCTTCCTTCCTTCCTTCCTTCCTTCCTTCCTTCCTTCCTTCCTTCCTTCCTTTCTTCCTTCCTTCCTTCTTCAATGCTGGGAGTTGAACCCAGGGCCTCACATACAGAAAGCTAGTGCTCTGCTTCTGAGCCAAGTCCCTAGCCCCTAAGCTTAAGAATTTCCTGAGTGCATAGACTGCAGGAAAGTTGGCATGTAGGGCAGGGCCCTCCCTCCTTGACCCTCTGTGCTCTGGCAGCAGGGGTGGCCTGATACTCAGAAAAAAGCAGGAGTCACATATGCATCTCTGGGAGCTCTGACTCCATACCCAAGCTCTTCTTCTTCCACCCCACCATGTTACTGTGGGTATCTTCCTAGGAACTGGTTCCCTGAGATGGCTTCTCACTCCCAGAGGGGCAGAATTCTGGGAAAGAACATCTCTCTGAATATGGGCTTTGGTTGTCTGCCCCCAGATCTGGCTGTGACTCTCTCCTGTGGGCCTGAATTTTAGGAATCTCTACTTTCTGCTGATGGGTGGCCCCCAGGCCCTTACTGTTTTTCCCAGAGATGGGTTGGGGGCTCCCTGGTACAGAACAAAAACCTGAGGGACCCCTCCTCAGAGCTGCTTCCATAAAGCAAATTGCCCAAGAGGAAATCAGCATTGTTCCCTGAGAGGAAGTGAGGTGTATGGCCCCAAGAGCCTCAGAGCCCCAGAGTGACATGGGCTGGTGTAGTTCTTCGCTATTATTATGGGGACCCTCATGGCTCAAAACTCAGTTTGGGACCTGAGAGATGGCTCAGAGGTTATGGTCATGTGATTGGCGCACAACTGACCGGTGCTGGAGTCCATGTTTGCACTCTAGAACTAGGCAGCCCCCTGAGCACTGCCAGGTATTGCCCTGGTGGCCCCTGCACTCAGGGGGTGACTCTTGTTTTAAATTGACAGGAGAGAAAGTTCACATGAGGTCTGTTCATTTGGGTGGAACAGGAGTTGGTAACAGTGCAGCCCTGGCCTGGATCAGGGACCATCATGTGCTTGGCTGGAGCCTTTGTCTCTCCTGGAGGACTGAAGACCCAGGCCACTGCCAGCATGAGAACGTCCCTCAGGCAGTTCAGTGCCTGTGGGTTCAGGTCTGCCCCCAAGCCCGTCTCAGAAATCTCCCTATTTCTTCTGAGGTGGGGGTGTTACAGCATTACTCCTGGGTGGGTTCCATCCCCAGCAACACATCTGGTCCCCCAACCTCCACTAGGAGTGATCTCTGAGCACAGAGCTCGGAGTAAACCCTGAGCACTGCTGAATAAGATCCCAAACCACCATTGTCCACAACCAAATAAAACCAAAAAAATGGGTTGCACCAGGGGCTCCTGTGCTGCCTGTGACCCTTTTGTGCTGGGCTGCCACCATTTCACAGGGGTACTCTGTCCTCTGTTTGGCTTATTAGGCCTCACCAGGCAGTGCTCACGGCTATTTCTGAATTAGGAGTTACTCCTGGAGGTGCTCAGGAATTCCTGAGTGAACAGAGGACCAGATGAGGTGCTGGGGATCAAACCCAGGTCAACCGGTAAGGCCGACGCCCTGCCCACTGTTCTGGGGCTCTGACCCCACCCCACCCCTCTGCCTTTGAGCCTCGCCCTGCCAACCCTGCTCTGTTCCAGTGTCCATCTGCCTGTCACTGCCATCCCTCCACTCCCCCATGCACTCGGCCTGCTTTCTTAGACCATCTCTGGCCACTGGGCGCGGTGGGCCTCGGCTCAGGCCGGTCCCTCTGTTGGTGTCCTGCTGCAGAGCAGAGTGGTCAATGCTTGCCTCTGGCCATGCTAGAATAAGGATCCCGAGCTGCACCTGTCCTGACTCATCCTCCTGCTCCTCCTAAGAGCTCCGCCCACTCACCCTGCGATTCTGCTTCCTGATGGCAAGATTGGGGTTCCCAGTTGCTCTACAGGGGCTACTCCTGTGCGGTCTGCGCCCCACTGCTCGGTGTTCCTGGATCCTGCTGTGTCCCTTCTTGGATGGTCCAGACACCTGCAAGTGGCTGTGAGCAGCAGGGCGGGGCCCCCTGGCTAGGAGCCATCAGGGACACGGGGTGGCGTCTCGTTAAACTTTAAACGACCTGAATTCAGCCCAGCCCAGTGAGGCTCAGGAGAGCCAGTGGTTCTGGTGTGTGTGACGAGGCGGAAATGAAGTGCGCCCACGGCCTCCAGAAAAAGGAAGTATAACTACTGCTTGAAGCTCGGGTGCAGGAGCAAGACAGGTCAGTGGGGGCGCCGGGGGTGGGGGATGAGGGTGTCTTTACCACCTGAAAGGGGTCTCCTGGGGGTATGTCAAGAAGGATTTGGCAACTGGTGTCCTTTTGGGGGTTCCTTGGTGCTGTGTGAGGCAGCTCTTGTGGATGTGAGGCAGTGAGAGCAAGTCTCCTCCTTGTCCATCCTGTCGTGAGAAATGGCAGCGTTTGGAGGTTCTGAACCCAGCAGAGACGACCCTTAGTCTGGGGGTAGCACCAGAACTGGCCCAATGGTGGGGGGTGGGCTTCAGCAGGACCAACTCACCTGCCAGAGGCCCAAGCCTGGCTGGTCACACACTGGCCTTGCTGGGTCCCAGAGAGTGGTTCCCACATAGGTCAGGGCTCTGAGGCTCCTGCTGACCCACGCAGGATCCCGACACTCAAGTCTGTCTGGGACCTGGACCTAGACAGGCTCTGCAAGGACTGTTGGCCTCCAGTGGAGATGGTGGAGGGACACCCAGGCCCTGCTTGCCCAGTCAGATTTGAGGCCTTTGGGCCCACCGGGCCAATGCACCCAGGATCTGTTGGGACCGAGCAAGGGGAGGAAGTGGTTTGTCCCTGCTGGGTTGACAGGAGGACAGAGGCCACAGTTCCACTGTGAAGGGCCGAGTCTTGGCTGTGCTCAGGAGCTACAGTGGGCAGTGGCACAAGACAGGCAGACACTGGTGGCTTCTGGTCATAGTGGAGACAAGACTGAGCAGGTTCTGGAGGAAGGTGAGTCAGCCTGTAGCCCTTGACTGCAAGAGTGACCTCAGCAGGGACACGGGTCCAGGCCGGCATCTCCAGCCTTGCCAAATCCTCTCTATGTACTATACTGGGCTGTGCTGTCCCCATGGATAGAGAGGAAATAGTCCTTAGAAAAAGGGAAGAGTAGAGGTGAAAGCACACCTAGGGAAGAGGTGAACCTGGGCTTGAACAACAGGATGCTCATATGTGTGCGCCCTATGGAATGCAATTCTCTCTGTCTTAAATACTGTGTGCCTCCTGAGACACTGATCCCTCTGTCTGAGACTAATTGTACTATCTGAGATGTAGTGTTCTCTGGCTGAGTTGCTGTTCCCATGGTCTGAGATGCTGTTCCCTCTGTCTGAGATAGTTTCCTTAGCTGAGACATTGTTCCCTCTGTCTGAGAAACTGTTTCATCTGTCTGAGATGCTGATCACTCTGTCTGAGACTTTGTTCCCTGTTTGAGACTCTGTTCCCTCTGTCTGTGACACTGTTCCCTCTGTGGAGATATTTTGTTTTGTTTTTATTTGTTTGTTTGTTTTGGGAGGTTACACCCAGCGATGTTAAGGGGTTACTCCTGATTCTACATTCAGAAATTGCTCCTGGCAGGCTTGGGGACCATATGGAATGCTGGGATTGGAACCACTGTCCATTCTGGGTAGGCTGCATGTAAGGCAAATGCTGTGCTATCTCTCTGGCCCTCTGTGGAGATATTGTTGCTTCTGAGATGCTGTCCTTTTGTCTGAAATGCTGTACCCTATGAGATGCTATTCCCTTTGTCTGACTGTATGTCTGAAATGGTGATTCCTCTGTCTAAGACGCTATTCCCACTGAGATGATGTTCCCCTCCATCGAGACACCTATCCCTCTCTCTGAGATGCTGTTCTTTTGTCTGAGACGGTGTTCCCACACTCTGAGATGCCTTCCTTTATTTTTATTTGTTTGATTCTTTGTTTGTTTTGGGGCCACACCCGGTGATGCTCAGGGGTTACTCCTGGCAATGTGCTCAGAAATCGCTCCTGGCTTGGGGGACCATATGAGACGCTGGGGGTTGAACCCAGGTCTGTCCTGGGTCAACTGTGTGCAAGGCAAACACCCTACCTAGCTATCACTCTGGCCCCTAGCTGTTTCCTTTGTTGGAGACACTGTTCCCTCGGGGATGCTATTCCTTCTGTCTAAAATGTTGTTCGCTCTGTCGGAGATGTTCCCATTGTCTAAAACACTGTTTCTGTTGTCTGAGACATTGTTCCCACTGTCTGAGATGCTATTTCCTTTTTTGAGACACTATTCCCATGGTCTGAGATGCTGTTCCCTCTATCTGAGAAGTTGTTTCCTCTGAGTCACTGATTCTTCTGTCTGAGATGCTGTTTGCTCTGTGTGTCATGCTATTACCTCTTGTAGACACTGTTCCCTCTGAGATGCTATTTCCTCTGTCTGAAATGCTGTTTCCTCCATCTGAGATGCCGTTCCCTCTTTCTGGATGCTGTTCTTTTGTTTGTTTATTGTTGCTTTTTGCCACACCCAGTGACACTCAGGGGTTATTCCTAGCTATGCACTCAGAAATCGCCACTGGCTTGGGGGACCGTATGGGACACAGGGATGGAACCGTGGTCCGTCCTAGGCTAGCGCTTGCAAGGCAGATGTCTTACCTCTAACACCACCACTTCAGCCCCTCTGGATGCTGTTCTCTCTGGAATGCCATTCCCTGTCTGATATGCTGTTATTTCTGGTGCACATGTGGTGATGTCTGGGCTCTTAGACTATCAGTGAGGTACAAGGTCACTGGCACTCAAGTCAGCTCTGTCAGCAAAGTGAACCCATAAAAGCATTTCAGGACCAGGATGTAGTTTTCTAGTGGAAGTGGCTTCTAGAAGGTTATTGTGCCTTCTAGACTTCTCTCATATAGCAGTCTGACAGGTGACAGGGACATGGTGGTAAAAGGACATAACTGCATGTGTAACCCTAAATTCAGGTCCCCTGAGCACTGCCAGGTGGGCCACAGTGCCCAAGTGCAATCTTTGAACTCTAAGGTTCCGCCACGTGACTGAGTCCCACCTGGGTGGTTCCAGACTCTCCCTACCTAGCCAGCACTACTGGATGTGACTTTAGACAAAATCAGTTTTTAAAAATGATAGGGAGGGGCCGGAGAGATAGCACAGCAGTAGGGCGTTTGCCTTGCACGTGGCCGACCCAGGACGAACAGTGGTTTGAATCCCGGCATCCCATATGGTCCCCCGCGCCTGCCACGGGCTATTTCTGAGCTCAGAGCCAGGAGTAGCCCCTGAGCACCGCTGAGTATGACACCCGCCCCCAAAATGATAGGGTGGCCAGAGAGGTAGTACAGCAGTAGGGCATTTGCCTTGCACACGGCTGATCCAGGATGAACTCGGGTTCGATTCCCGGCATCCCAGATGGTCCCCTGAGCCTGCCAGGAGAGATATCTGAGTGCAGTCAGGAGTAACTCCTGAGTACTGCCAGATGTAGACCCCAAACCAAAATAAATAAATAAATGGAGATGGAGGCATAGTATGGGTGATAGGGCACTTGTCTTACACAGAGAAAACTCAGGTTCAAACCCTGGCACTCCATATGTTCCCAAAGTTTGTCAGTTGTGTTGCCTGAGCACAGAGCCAGAAGCAAACCCTGAGCACAGCTGGCATGACTCATCAACCCCCAAAAATAAGTTGAAAAAATAAAAATAGTGGCCATAGTGGTAGTATGGAGGTAGAGTGCTTGCTTGGCATGCGGCTGACCAGGGATTGATCCCTGGCATCCCATATAGTCTCCTAAATCTTTTAGGAGTGATCCCTTAGTGCAGAGCCAGAAGTACTCTTGAGTATTACTGAATATGGCCCCCAAACAAAAATACAATTTTTTTTTGGTTTGGGGTCACACCCAGCAGTGCTCAGGGGTTACTTCTGGCTCTGTGCTCAGAAATTGCTCCTGGCAGGCTTGGGGGACCATATGGGATTCCAGGATTTGAACCACTGTCCATCCTGGATCAGCTATGTGCAAGGCAAATGCCCTACCGCTACGCTATCTCTCCGGCCCCCAAAATACAATTTTGGTTTTGGTTTTTGGTTTTTGGGTCACACCCAGCAGAGCTCTGGGGTTACTCCTGGCTCTGACCTTAGACATCACTCCTGGAAGGCATGGAGAACCATCTGGGATACTGGGATTCAGACCACCTTCTGAATGTTTTCAACATTTTCAACATTTACAAACACCAAAACATGTCTTTGTATGTTAATGTGAACATCTGTACTGAAAATAAAGTATCAGCTATGTAGGATACTAATTTAATTCATCTCTCCCCTTATTCACCAATGGTTTAACTTGCATTTCTCGTGGTTCACTCACGGAGTCCGCCTATTGTCAGAGTGTCCATGTGAAGGAGGCAGTGTTTGGAAGCTCACAGGGCATGGTTACCCTGGCAGGGGTGCAGAACCAGGCAGTGAGGGCCAGAATGCTCCCACAGAGGAAGGCTTGATGGAAGCCTGAAGCCTTTGGAGCTGGACAGAACTTACAGAGGACATCTGACCCTGCTGTCAGTGTGATTGGTGATTGTCTCTGGCTTTATTGCCTTTTTAATTAAAAATAAAATTAAACAAAGCAGAGTGAGTTATGGAGTGAACCCAGAATATCCACGAAGAGAGGTTAGAATAGGTGAGCACCCCTCTTTCTTTTTTTATTAATTATTTTATTTGAACATCATGGTTAAAGATTGCTCATAATATGGTTGCTTTCTTCACAAATGCAAAGTTATTCATGATTGAATTTCTGTCATGCAGTGTATGATACCCTTCACTAGTGTACTTTTCCCACCACCACCAATGTCTCCAATTTCCCTCCAGCCCTCCCCCTTGCCTGCCTATGCAACCCTCTTTTAATTTCTCAAAAATGGGCCTGGGAATCTGGGGCACTGAAGAGAGTAACCAGTTTCTATGGAGAAGATTCTAAACATTTTCAAACCTATAGAAAAGGAGCTGGAGAGATAAATGGTTTGTGACTTGCCTTGCATGTAGCCAACCTAATTTTGATCCCCAACATCACAACAACACATCACCTCATTCCCCTCCAGGAATGATCCCTGAGCACAGAGCCATGGAGACAGTCCAAGCAAAGCCCTGAGAGCTCTATGGTGCCCTGTCCCGACCAGCAGCTTGTCTACATAGGCAGGCAGCAATGCCAGAAGCTTATGGCTTCGTGGGAGGGCTTTTATCTTATTTTCAAAGTTGTTTTGTGTGATTGGTGTTTTGTGTTTCTACTCTTTCTAGGTGAAAGCCAAACGAAACAGAAACTAAAGAGAAAATAAGAATGAAATAGGCATAGAAAATATAAAAGTAGAAGACAGAAGTAGGAAGTGAAGAAAACTGATGTAAATATAGAAGTAACAGACCTTTGGGCTCTTGCTGTGCATGTGTTGACCTGGGTTCAAGTTTGATTCCTAGCATTTTATATGGTTCCCCGAGCACTACCAGGAGGGATTCTTGAGCACAGAGCCAGGAGTAACCTCTGAGCATCACTAGGTGTGGTCCCAAAAGAAAAACAAACAAACAAGAAATGACAGACCCACTAGACTCCAGGCGGGTGTCTCAGTGTGGTTATCCCGAGCACCCTGTCACAGGCCTCGCTGCCAGACTCTACCAGTCCTCAGCCTGCAAGTATCTCTGGCTTTAGCCTCAGTGACAATTACCAGGATGGCGCTGGTGCCTTGATTTCAGGGAGTGTCCAGGGCTGAGCCCAGTGCAAGAGCCTGGACACTTAAGGAGTGCTGGCGCCTGACTCTTAGTTCCTGTGAGGGGCATAATGTTGACTGCAGAGATGTAGGGAACCCTGCAGAACTGTTGTGTCCACGTGCGGTTGTGAGAAGAGTGCCAGGGGCACCCTCATATCAGGGGTAGACACCTCATGTTAGACACAGGCCTTTGGCTCAGGCAGTCTGTTGCTCTCAGTCCCCCGCTGGGCCTGTTCTGTCCCTTTCCATTAGGAAAGGGAAGCCGGAGCCGGGCAGGGCGCCACCTGGTGGGAGGTGAGAGAAGCGAGGCAGGGCGTCACCTATGGCAGATCACCCTGATGGTTGGCTGAGTCTTCTCTGTTACCTCACAACAGGACTTGAGATGTTGTCTTCTACAGCAGGAAAGAACAGACCATTATCCTGTATTGCCACGGACTGCTAATGAAATTCTGATAATGTCCGAGGCTCTGAACCTTTCTGCTCAGTGAGATCTAAATTCTGACTCACCTCCCTCAGGCCTGTGTCAGCCCCCAATCTGTGTGGTCCCCTTGTCTGTGTTAGATGCTTATCCTCGCCTGAGGTAGCAGGGTCACCATGCGAGGCTTATGATTAAAAACTACATCAATGTCACAAAGCATTTGCTCTAGAAGCAGACATGAGAGAATATGCTAACATCCGTGAACGAAATGTGCTACTTACATTCAGGGGGTTGTTAACTGTGACAGATGCAGTCTATGTGTGATAAATACAAGATAAATAGAAATTGTCCTTTCCAGCACCCAAGTGTGTCTGGTTCTTTCCCCCTACACAACAGTAGTAGCTGCACCCCTAGGAACTTGGAGTAAAGGTGAGCAAAATGTGTAGGGTTTTGTCCAGCCTACCTCCTCTGTGGGTTCATCATGCTGGTTCTGATGCCATAGAAGAGTCACCTCCACATATCCTCTATGGATGTCTCAAAGTCCATGACAGGCTCCTCTTTCTGGGATCAAAGGTTGTCTTTCTTTCCCAGAAGTATTAGTAACTCTTGTGTGGTACAACAGATGTACTATGCTTTGTGTATGTCTGACACAGTATGATTGAAGTTCTGACATACATATCCCCTTGCAATAAGTACAATGAGACATTCGTCACCCCCCAGAAAGCCTTCATGTACCCGCTGCAACCATTACCCCCAGCCAATCCCTCCCCAGACTAGCAGGACTTCCTGAATTTCTCTGAAAAGAGAAAAAATAAGTGGAATCTTCATTGTCTCCTTTCAATCAGCCTAAGCATTTCTAGGTTCCTTGGTGTTGGGAAACAATGTCCTGTTGCCCCCACTCTGCATTATATTCTGAAAATGTTTGTGTAGAGTTAATGTCTTCTCTTCCTGAAATGTTTGGTAGAAGTCACCATGATGCCTGGAGTCACCTAAACCTGGAGTTTTCTATGTGGAAAAATGTTTAATTGCAAATATTTTCATGACCATGGAGTTTCTTCAGACTGGGTTTCCATCAAATCTAGAGAAATTGGAGTTGTAGAGATAGCGGTAGGTAGGTGCTTGCTTTGCATATGGCTGACTTGGGTTCAATCCCCAAAACCCCCTTATGATCCTACAAGCACTTCCAGGAGTAATTCTTGAGTGCAGAGCCAGGAGCAACTCCTGGCCATTGCAGAGTGTGATGAAAATAATCTAGAAATACTTTGATCATTCTTTCCTTAGGTATTTTTTTTCTTTTTTTGGGGGGTCACACCCAGCAGCACTCAGGGGTTATTCCTAGCTCTCTACACTCAGAAATCGCTCCTGGCAGGCTAGGGGGACCATATGGCATGCCGGGATTCGAACCATGGTCCTTCTGCATGCAAGGCAAATGCCTTACCTCCATGCTATCTCTCTAGCCCCTAGGTATTTTTCTTGTTTATTCAGCTTTGGAAGGGGGAGGGACTCCAATCACATATAGAGTCTGCTCAAATGAGTACCATGATGTGGAAAGTTCTCCTGTTTCTCACTCTCATGCTGTTTCTCTGTCTCTCTGTGTCTTCCATGCCTCTCTCACTGTATAGTAGTCTTTCTCTCTTTGCCTACTTTCTATCTTCTCTCTCAGTTTGTTATATCCAATCCATAGTTTATCATTTTGACTGCCTTGCTCTCTCTCAGTCCATGGTTCTCACCTTGGTGAGTTGGTTGTGCATCTATTTATTATGTCTCAATTCCTCTTGGGCCTTGGAATATGATAACAGATGATGACATGATAAATGATAAATGAACATGATAACTTCTGTAATGACATTCTCTGCTCATCCATCCTCTGTGTCCACTGTGGATACTAACATTGTCCCAGAGAAAAATAGCTTGGATCAACTAAAGAATAAACTTTGGAGAAGGAATAGGAAATATAGCTTCAGATCGAGTAGAATCAGAATGAAGTAATAGCCTGCATATCCTTAGGGACTTTCAGGAGGGAAATTATGCATACTGATGAGACAGAATGTTCTACCTATGTTCTACCTAGGTGGGGAACATACAACGAACTTCCATTATATATAGTTTATAGAGCCAACAATGACAGAGAAGTATCATTCAAGTTATTTATTTATTTTTTATTTTTTGGTTTTTGGGCCACACCCGGCGGGTTACTCAGGGGTTACTCCTGGCTGTCTGCTCAGAAATAGCTCCTGGCAGGCACAGGGGACCATATGGGACACCAGGATTTGAACCAACCACCTTAGGTCCTGGATCAGCTGCTTGAAAGGCAAACACCGCTGTGCTATCTCTCCAGGCCCTCATTCAAGTTATTTTGATCACTAATGAGGAAAAAGGCAACTCTTGGTCCAGGTGATTTCCTCAGGCATGTCTCCCCTTCACGAACTTCTATTCAGTCCTGAGTATGGGGCCTTCCACAGCACAAAGGTATTTGAAACTCTTGTTTTGGTCCCATCCAAGTCAAAAGAATATAACTTGTTGCTGAACCTAGGAATAATATGTCACAACATCCAAAAAAAAAAAAAAAACCCCAAACCTTTGGCTAGTTTTCTTAACTTGAGAAAGTCCATTCATGCTCTGATGAGAAGGAAAGGGAACCAAGGCTGCCCAGAGCTTTACTGATTTGACAGTTTTCTAAGTTCCTGTTGCTACCTCTTGATGATGCTGCTACGTTTCTGCCCTGTGTGACTGGGATGCTGAGCATGGTGACTCTCCCATTGTTAGTGGTGCCAGAAAAGTTTGTGTCCTTGACTTGCTCTTGAGTTGATTCAGAAGTAAACTTGACTGACCTGAAAGCAAGAAAGACCACCTTATTGGTTGAACTCCATTGCAGACTTCATGCTGGGACTCACGGTTCCCCGCTGCTGAGGCAAGGCCTGTTAGAGAGCTCAAGTTTATGGCCATGGCACTTCCAGCTGTGCTGGCAGAAACAGGGCTGTCCCAAATAGGAGCATCAGGGGACATGTCTCTGAGCTGATCTTGTCATACTCATACTCTGCAGTGTGCTCCCTCAAGACCTCTCTATTCTCCCTCCCTTCCTGCCTCCCTCACCCTCAGTTCCAGTCCTCATTTAGGGTTCAGAGGCCAGCTTGGGTTGCATTCTGTGGCAGGCAGCTGGTATGAGAGCACAGATCCACCTAGGCCATGCTTTACTGCCTGGTGTCCTGTGTCTCTTGAACTGGTGCTTTATGTCTTTGAGTCATTCTGTGGTTTCAGGTGAGATCATAACTCAGGTTTGTAGACTCCAGCTTGACCAGAAGCAGAAATCCCTGCATTGGGTTTGCAGGGATTTGGAACAATTTCCTAAAAGAGTCCGGCCACTGGAACATTCCACAGGCATATTTTAATAGCTGTGTCATGTCTAATTTCTGAAAATGAGTTTATCTCTGTGCTATTCAAAGAATGTAGCAAAGCATGCATTTTCTGTATCAAAATCTTCATATTTTGCTCCATTAAGCTCTTTAAGAAGGTGGCAATAGCCCTGGAGAAATGCATCCTGCTCTGGTTTGGAGCTACTTAGAGAGAGGCCAACTTGGTACAGTTGCCTGGGAGAGGTGGGAGGGTTAGGCTACCCTGTGCAGCAGTGGGAGGCACCACTGATACTTCCTGCCACCTTTGCTTGGGGGTTTGAGAGCCAGAGTCAGGCCTGGGCATCAGTATGTGTGAGTATTTGCTTGTGTGAGTATGTCTCTCTATAGGTGTGTGTTGCATTTGAGAGAGGAAGGAACCTTTAGGAACTCTCGCAGAAGAAAGGTTGGCACCTGTAAGGAGACAGGGTTGTGAGGACAGTGGGAGGAAGGTGACTCTGTCTTTCCCCACACAGACAGGCTTTGTGGGCCAGAAACCCTCTTTCCTGGCCTAGGTACCCTCTCAGTCCTGTCCATTTCCAGCCAGATCACATGTCGCTTTCTGGGTGCCATTGCAGGCAGGTGCCGCACTTGCCCACTGGGGCCAAGACAGCTGGTGCCATTTGCAGACCCCTCTATCCCTTGAGCCAATCCCTCCAGGGCCCCAGAGCAAGGTGCTCAAATTTCTTCCTGTGTTTGCAGAAGCTACAGACCAGCTCACTTCAAACCTGCTGGGCAAGAAAAGGCAAGGACCCGCCTCTCAGACCTTGGGGCAGACCAGTGGCCTCAGAGCTCTGCTGAACCACTGCAACAGGTAACCACATTGGGTTAGGGGGAGCCAGGGTTGCCTGTCTCCCTTTGGGCCCACCCGAGTCCCAGACACATGCTTTAGTCCTTTCCTCCTAGATGGCTGCTGCAGAGAATAAGGTGGGAGCAGGCCTGTGAAAGGAGGGGGGCAGAGACCCACAATAATAGCAGGGTCTCCTGACAGTGCAGGCATCTCCGGTGACAGCATCTCACAAAGCCCATGGCACCTATCAGTGTTCATCATATGTTTATTTTCAGTTACTGAGCAGCAGGTAATGCCTTGCTATAAGAAAAATTGCCCTTTCATTCTTTTCTTCTTTTCTTCCTTCCTTCCTTCTTTTCTTCCTTCCTTCCTTCCTTCCTTCCTTCCTTCCTTCCTTCCTTCCTTCCTTCCTTCCTTCCTTCCTTCCTTCTTTCCTTCTTTCTTCTTTCCTTCCTTTCTTCCTTCTTTCCTTCCTTCCTTTCTTTTTTCTTTCTTTCCCTTCTCCCTCCCTCCTTCCCTCTTCCCTTTTTTGCTCCCCTTTGTTCCTTCATTCCTTTGTTCCTTTGCTCTTCCTTTCCTCCTTCCTTCCCTCTCTCCCTTCCTTCCTAACTTCCTTCCTTCCCTTCCTCCTTCCTTTACTTATTCCCTTCCTCCCTCCTTTCTTACCTCCACCCCTTCTTATCTCTCTTCCTTCCTTCCTTTCCTTCTTCCCTTTCCTCCTGTAAACCATTATCCTTCTCCTTTCTGCTCCTGCTCAAAGAGGTCCTGGAGAGCTGACAATGCCCCATTTTCAAGTGCACTTTCTCAGGGGGCTGATTGGTGGCCCACCAGCACTGACTGTGCTCCTTTTCTCTGACAGCTCTTGAAGATGGAGTCAACTGGGGCTGCCTCCCTCTCTCCTGGTCCTGAGGCTGCTTTAGGGGGTTCAGATGCTGAGCAAGACAGCGCTTCTGGGGAGCTGCCCAGCACAGACCCAGGAAAGCTCCCAGCGCTACCTGTGGGACCCAGAGCCCACCCTGAAGCTTCTGCCTCTGGGAGCCTCGGCAGCCAGGCCTTGTTGGGGGACATAGACCCCAAAGGGATGCAGAGCTGTGGTGCAAAGATCCCTAATCGGGACAGTGGCATCGACAGCCCATCCTGCAGTGTGACAGGGGAGCCATTCCCCTGTGAGGAGGGTGGTGCCCCAGGCCTGCACCCCGACATCGACATTGGGGAGGGCAGCAATGAGGAGCCTGGCCATGAGAACAGGTCCTCCAAGACCAACACGATCGATGAGGCGGGATGTGGCCCAAGGTAAGTGCTACGCTGGGACACTGAGGCTGCAGGCTTTGGGGGGTGGGGGGAACTTGAGCATTGTTGGTGTTGCCACTGCCTGGCACCATCCTGGCTTACATAATCAGAGTGGGGATACCTGGGAAGGGGTGGGAGACAGCTGACACCTCATTGGTGGCTCCTGCGAGTCTCCATCCTATGGACCCAAAGTTAGTCACAGAGGAGCTGGCAGCTCCTTCACTTTTGCTGGTCACTGGTTTCCCAGAACATTGGTTCCATTTTTATTTCCCTCTAGCTATACTTAGACATTTTCTTTGCACTGACCATTGTAGTTATGTGAAAACAGTCCACAGAGTCACGGCATTTGATGTGATTCACTTATTTTCGATTTTTAGAGAGAGCAGTGCATATAACAGGTTGTGTCTTTGCAGTAAACTCATGCTACCACAGCACAGCTGCCACTGAAGCACCAATATCCCCACCACCACCACACACAGGCCACCGCACTCTCCCCTCCCCTTGATCTCTCTTTCTCATCTCTCTGCAGACCACAGTTCTGTGGTCTGAGTCCACAGGTTTATCTGTCTGCCCTTGTGCATAATATCCTATTTTACACTGTGAACAGTTTGCTTTGATCACATAGAACTCTGCCTCTTCACAACTTCACCCATGTAAGCTTATATAGATATATATTATATACCTACTGACAAAGATTAGAGCTTAAATCTTTTCATGTCAATTAAGTCATACCATATAGATTACTCTATTTGATGGGGCACTTATCTTAAAAGAACATCATGCTTTACAGCTTCCTGTTGCCATCTGCAGCTGTCTTTCCACACTCAAATGACTGCCATTGGTATTCTTATAGAGTGGTCTAGTGGTTATGAACTTTTGTTATTTTTGTTATTTTAATTTATTTTAATAGATTTTCTTTTCTTTTCTTTTCTTTTCTTTTTGGTTTTGGGCCGTACCCGGGTAATGCTCAGGGGTTACTCCTGGCTATGCACTCAGAAGTTGTCCTGGCTTGGGGGACCATATGGGAAACTGGAGGATCGAACTGTGGTCCATCCTAGGCTAGCACTGGCAAGGCAAACACCTTACCTCTAGTGCCACCATGCTGGCCCCTTTAATAGATTTTCTTTTCCCTTCTCTTCTTCTTTTGCTCCTCCTCCATCTTATTATACATCTATCAGTGCTCAGTGCTTACTTATTCATAGTTTTGTGCTCAGGAATCACTCCTGGTGGTGCTAAGGGATCATATTTAAGTGTGCGCTATCACACACTAATGCTGTGCTATCACTCCGGCCTCCCTTTCATAATTTTTTTTAGTGAGCTGGCACCACACCATTATTAGGGTGTAGCCCTATTATTAGAGTGTAGTTTCTTTTTGGGGGAGTCACACCCAGTGGTGCTCAGGGGTTACTCCAGGCTCTATGCTCAGAAATCACTCCTGGCAGGCATAGGGGATCATATGAGATGCCGGGATTTGAACCACCATCCTTCTGCATGCAAGGCAAACACCCTACCTCCATGCTATCTCTCTGGGCCTGGGTGTAGTTCTTTTATTACACAGTTGGTTTATTAGATGTGAGCATGCATAAGTATATCACATATATGTATACATACATATATACACAAATTCATACAAGTTGTGAGAATATTAGAACATGAACATGAGATCATCTGGGATCAAATCTAGGCATTGACATCTATAAGTCATCTGCTCTACAAATTGAACCACGCCCCTAGCCTCCTCCTCCTTTTTCTTTTCTTCTTTTCTCTTATTTTTTCTTCTTTTCCTCTTCTTATTCCTTCTTCTCTTCTTATTCCTTCCTCCTCTCCTCCTCCTCCTCCTCCTCCTCCTCCTCCTTCTTCTTCTTCTTCTTCTTCTTCTTCCTCCTCCTCCTCCTCCTCCTCCTTCTCTTCCTGTGTTCTGGAACTCTAATGATTCTGATGTTGTTTCTGTTGAGTTCATCAAAGACTTCGATTTTCATCTGTTCACATTCTTTGAGTAATTTTTTCATTGTCTGATCATTTGCTTAAAGGCTCCTTTCCAATCTTTTCTACTGTATGGGGTTGTTCCGCATCTCATCTTTCATATCACTGATTCTGTCCTCAGCTGCTGTTGTTACTCTGTTTGAGAGGCTTTCCACTGAAGTTTTCATTTTATCTACCCAGATTTTCAAGCACGCAATTTCAGATTGGAGTTGTCTGATTTCTATCTTTGTGATCTGTTCAGCTTAATCTATGCTTTCTTTAAGTTCTATGAACATCCTCCATATTTCTTCTCTAAACACCTTATCTGAGAAGATAACTGGCTGGTTGGTACTTTTTGGGGCCTCAGAGCTGCCATTTTCATTCTCTATGCATGGTGTTGTCCTGCATTGTTTCCCCATTGACATGCTTGTAGTGTGGTTTTTACTACTTGCTGTGATGGGATTCATGGGCTAGAAGTGGAGTGGCCACACACTCTTCTGGCGCCACCCTTATTGAGCGAATACTGAAGATATTTATGTTTGCTGTCTACTTTTTGGCTGCCTCATGCAGGAAAGCAGCCCCCTTTCTCTTCATTTTTAATGCATAGTTTTTGCCAACTATGGTATGAATTTTATTTTCTTTTTGGGCCACAGATCCTAGCAGTACATCATCATCCTAGCAGGCATCAATCCTAGAAGAGACCAAAGGACCTATGGGTTCCAAGGATGAAACCCAGGTTGCCGATTATGCAAGATGACCACCTACATGCTCTATGACCTATCTAAGCCAGATATGCTTGGCTAACTTTTTTTTTCCATTTTGGGCCACACTTGGTGGTGCTCAGAAATTACTCCTGGCTCTATGCCAAATTACTCCTGGCAGACTCTTGGGATTGCCAGGGGATTGAACCCAGGTTGGACTCATGTAAGGCAAACTTCCTAGCCATTATGCTGTCACTCCAACCCTTCTTGATAACAATTTTTCCTTCAAATGTATCATTCCATAAATGGCAGAAGAAGCACAACTGGTGGTTTCCCAGGGGCTACTCCCAATACTGTGCTCAGAGAGTGTTCGGGTACTGGAAAAAACCCATGATGCCAGGAATCAAGCCTAATCTGTCTCCATTCAGCCCCTCTGAGGCCATCTCCCCAGATGTGACTACACCTAAACCCCAATATGGAGGTTACTTCTGTTTGTTTTATTTTTGAACATATGATAACTTCTCATGCCATTATTAAGAGTTCGGGCGGGGACAGAGAGTTCACTCAATGGATTAGAGCTTGTGCTTTGCAAGGAGGAGTCATGGGGTCAGGTCAATCTCTGTCATTGCAGAGTCCAATGAACATCAGGCACTGCTGGGAGTGACCCTGGTGGCTTCTGAGCACTGTTGTCATGGTACTTCCTTGTCCCCACTCACAAAATAAAAAAGTGAAAGAGCTGAGAAAGGACTAGAGGAGAGTTAAATGAGTTAAATGAGTTAATTGCTCAAGAGACAGCACCACAAATACTTCCATCTCTAATGGAGTCATCCCTGTCCTAACACAGGACTGGGAGTCACCCTTTGTAAAAGAGGAAGAAGAAAGGAAAAGGAACAACTTAAAAAAATAGTCCTTAGTGTGATTCTTTTTCTATTTATTCTAGTTGGAGTCTGTTGAGCTCCCTGATTTGTATGTCTTTCCTTTGGTCAGAACTGGGAGGTGTCCATGCATTAATTTCCCAGTTGTCTCTTATCTCCCGTACAGAAGTTTCATAGTGTGCTTATCAGTTAGGAGTTCTTGACTCTTCTTAATTTGTTTTGTTTTGTTTTGTTTTGGGGTCACACCCAGCAGTGCTCAGGAGCTACTCCTGGCTCTACTTGCTCTATGCTCAGAAATTGCCCCCCGACAAGCTCAGGGGACCATATGGGATGCCTTTGGATTCGAACACCATCCTTCTGCACACACCAGGGCAAGCGCCTTTACCGCGTGTACTATCTCTCAGGGCCCCAGATTCTTCTTAAATTTTTTTTACCTTTTTTATTTTCCTCTGGCTTAGGTATTCAGGGGCTTTCACACAGTGGTGTTAACTAATATTGCTTTTCAGTTAGGCAATACAGAAGTCAGGGCCCATAGGCCACTCATCAGATCACTAAAAAAAAAAAAAAAAAAAAAAAAAAATGAATGCATAAGCCACTCTTGTCACTGTAGCTGTCATCCTGGGGCATCTCCTTTATTGAAGAGGTTCCTTCTGATTGGGTGCTAGGTAAAGAGGGCTGGCAATGTCAGTGCCCCAGTTCTCATTGCGTCCTGCTGCAAACAGGGGGTGTTATATGTCTTTGTGGCTACAGCACTTCAATAGTCTCTCACATCCTCACAATGCTGTCCCAGTCTACATATCATTGTTACCTCTCTATTTTGGGGAGCATGGAAGAAAGTTACTGTCTCCCAGCAACAATTGGTGTTTCTGATGTTCTGATGGGTCCATGCCCAGTGGTATTCAGGCATTACTCCTGGCTCTGCACTCAGAAATCACTCCTGGCAGTCTCAGGGATGCTGAGGATCAAACTTGGGTCAACCTTATACAAGGCAAATGCTTACATGCTGTGCTATCAATCAAACCCCTACACTCCCTAATAGACTTTGATGTGACTGCTGGAGTTACTTTTTCAGTCAAATCCAAGAAGCTCACATCATCTTTGAGGTTATTTTTCTTTTTGGTTTTTTCGGGGCCACACCCGTTTGATGCTCAGGGATTACTCCTGGCTAAGCGCTCAGAAATTGCACCTGACTTTGGGGGGACCATATGGGACACTGGGGGGATCGAAACCGCGGTCCTTCCTTGGCTAGTGCTTGCAAGGCAGACACCTTACCTCTAGTGCCACCGTCGCCGGCTCCCATCTTTGAGGTTATTAAACTCTGGCAATATGTGTAGAAACTGCTGAACCTTCCCTGTATCATCCCTGACAATTCCATCTGTGAAAAATGAGCCCCACACTCTGGACTCCCCAGCTCTGGTGCCACTGGCCAGCCCTGGCACTCAGTGGCAGTCTTTGGTCTCCCTGCCACCCCCCACCCCTGCCTCTCCAAGGTAATTGTGTCTCTTTTCTTTGCAGTGTTCAGAGCCCCAGAAGCTGCTCCACATTGCAAAGGAACTGCTGAGCACCGAGGAGACATATGTGAAACGGCTGCACCTGCTAGACCAGGTACCCCCAAGCCAGTCTCCCTTGTCCCCTTGAAGGGCTCCAGTGTAAAGCTTTGTGGTATAGTGTCCCTAAGTCTTGCTCACCTAGGCTTTCTGGAAGGAGAGTGAGTAGGCTGACTTCAGCAATTGAAGTCTCCATTACACTCTTGTACTATTGGCCTTTAGAGTGCATAGCTCTGGGCCAAGGTCTGATCTGGTTACTTTGGGGAAGAAAGGAGAGAGGGAGGGAGGGAGGGAGGGAGGGAGGGAGGGAGGGAGGGAGGGAGGGAAGGAAGAAAGGAAGGAAGGGAGGGAGGGAGGGAGGGAGGGAGGGAGGGAGGGAGAAAGAGAAAGCTACTTAAAAAATCAATAGTTTTCTGGGGAACCAGAATGATAGCACAGCGGTAGGGTATTTGCCTTGCATGTGGCCGACCTGGGATGGACCTAGGTTCCATTTCAGGCATCCCATATGGTCCCCTGAGCCTGTCAGGATCAATTTATAAGCACAGAGCCAGGTGTGGTCCCCCGAAAATGAATAGCTTTCAGTATGGTTCTTTTTCTATCTATTCTAGTTGGAGTTTGTTGAATATCTTGAATTTGTATGTCATTTTTCTTCTCAGATTTGAGAAATAATATCCATTATTTTCCTCAAGAAGTTCTTTGCACCCTTCTCTCTTCTTATCTCCTTATGGGGTTCTCATAATGCCTTTCAACCTGGCACCATCCAGCATAGAAATGGCATCTGGACATTTCCTGCAGCACACCCAGGCTCCTATCTAAATTGTCCACTGGTGTTTTTTGATAAGGTACTGATTAAGTAATAAAACCAGTGAGAAGAGGCTCTGCCAGGTGTTTCTGTTCATAGCACACAAGTAGAGAAGTGAATTGGTGTGTCTACTTCTCATGAGATGTGAATGTGGAATGTGATATGTTCCCTTCCAAAGGGTACTGTCCCTTCCCCTCCCCCCCAGGCCATAGCCAGTTTAAAATTGCTGGAAGGCCATCATGTTGGGGGGGTTCTTATAGATAAGAAGTGGTTGCCACATCTCCTGAGCCCACATGCTGACAAAGACGCCATTGTCAGCACTGATGTGCTGATTGGTGCCCTCCATGTTTCAGGTGTTTCTGCACCAAGTGACAGCGGGCCGGGGCATCTCTCCGGAGGTAACCACAGGCATCTTCTCCAACATCTCCTCCATCTACCGCTTCCATGGTCAGTTCCTCTTGCCTGAGCTGCAGATGCGTATCCTGCGAGAGTGGTGAGTGCCGGACATGGTATCAAGGGCCATGTCCATTCTGATGCCTCTATCCTACTGAAATCTCCCCTTCCAGATGGCTTCAAAATATGGGGGTCCACATGTTTACAAGCAAGACAAGCTCTTGGGAGCCCCAGTTCTCAATTCCCTAGGTTCTTCCCTAAGTCCACCTCAATTCCATCTATTCCTTTTGTCTGTTTTGTAGTATTGGGGCCACACCATCTGGGCTCCAGATGTACTTCTGGCTTTGTGCTTTGGGATCATTACCAGAAAAGCTTGGGGGACTATATAGGGTCCCTGAGGAATTGGAACCTGGACCCAGTAACATACAAACACCTTACCTGTTGCTCTCTCTCTGCCCCTCATAGCTTTTTATTTTCCCTTGTTTTATGTGACAATCAAAGGAACTTTAATGCCCCCTCAGGGCTCTGTGGGAATTAAGTGAGATTTGATATCTATAAGCCCCAAACAACAAATCAACAGAACTGACTGGTTTACTTTCCCTCCTAGGATATCCCCTATCTTTCCTTTAAAGAATGAGATCTCTGTGGGAGGGTAGAGATAGTACAGTGAGAAGGGTGCATACCTTGCATGCAGGCAATCCAGTTTTTATTCCTGGCACCCTATAGGTTTTTACAAGCCCCTCAAGGAGTGATCCATGAGTATAGAACCAGTTGGGTCTTCTCCATCCAAGAAAAACAAATAGAATGGGGTTTCTGTGCCAAGGATACGGCTTAAAGGAACTGAGTACATAATTTGCATGCAGGGAGCCCCAAAAGTTTCAATTTCCAGTACAGCGTTGGTCCCCAAATATCACTGGGAGTGGCCCTTCCAAAAAAGAGAGAGAACTTTCTGGACTAAGGGTCAGAAAGATAATACAGTGTGTAGGACACTTGTCTTACATGTGGCTAATTTGGGTTTGATTCCTGACACACGCATATAGTCCCCCTGAGCTTAGGAGTCAGCCACTGAGCATGACTGGGTCTGGCTACATAACAAATAAACCACAAATAAGAAAGCACCATAGAATGGCACTCTGCCCTACCTTTGTCCCTACCAAGCAATCTCCTTGCTGTCTTGGAAGCTAACAGCTTTACTTTAAGGGGCTCTGCTATCTGATTTTCTTCACTGAACCTGGCTGAAACCAACATGGGGTTCTTCTTAGGGTTGAGTTCATTGAGTACTTCAGGGACCCTGAGTTTTGGGGTCCCAGGAGCACCCAGCTGTAGCTGTGCCAGAGAGAAGGCAAAATGTAGGGATGGTGATGACCCTTCTGCAAGTTTTCACCAGCTGTTAGTTCCTTTTAGAAGGGACATTGTTTGACTCACAGACCAAGTTACCCAGAACCTCCAAGAGTATCTGGTTAAAGCTCAAAACTATTATTAGTCTTGGAGTAGACACAGTCACTTCAGATGAACCCAGGTTCCTGGATTTTATGGAGAGACACAGGAGGCTCCTGTCCTGCCCTGTGTGAACTTCTACCTTCTGCTGCACTCACTGTTCTGGTGCCCATTAGGCTGCAGTGAATGGTTTGCTCATGGGCCTGTCCACATTCTTTTTTTCATCATTTCTGATGATGACACTTCAATAGCTCTGGAGTCAAAGACCTTTAGTGTAATTTTTAGGTTTCTTGAGACATTTTAAAGTCTCCAAGCTCACAACAGTCAGCACTATGTGTGATATCCCAGGGGGTGATTTCCCATGTCAGTGCCTGTGTGGACAGTACATTGTTCCTCATTTTTGCAGATATAAAGGGATCAAAGGGATCTTCAGGATTCTTTTGGATTTCTATAACCCAACATTTAGAGGGTTTTATTGGAACTCACCCATTTCAGGGGGACAGTGCTGATGTTTGCTTCTTCAGACAATTCACTCAGCCACCTCCTGGGGCTAAGAGGATGGGAGGGTTGGGATAATGACCAGAATCTTGCTTGGGCTGGTAGCAGATCCTTCATGGAGCCACTGGATTTGGACCATGGTGCAATCTTGGTCCAATACCACCCCTCAGCCCCACCATTTCTCATGACTTCAACCCCTATCCACACATATAGGGACACAAAGCCCCGGCTTGGGGACATCCTGCAGAAACTGGCCCCATTCCTCAAGATGTATGGTGAATACGTGAAGAACTTCGACAGGGCTGTGGAGCTGGTGAGCACCTGGACTCAGCGCTCACCCCTGTTCAAGGACGTGGTGCAGGGAATTCAGGTAGGCCAGAGACTGAGGTGGGCTGCACCCTAGCAAACATCTGAATCCCTGTAAGATCTCCCCAGTTGGTGATTTGATTTGGGGGGGGGGGTTTGAGCCATATCCCAACAGTGCTCAGGGCTTGCTTACTCCTGATTTTGTACTTGAGGATCATTACTGGCAGATCATGAGAGGTACCAGGAATAGCATCCAGGTCAGTCATATGAAAGACAAGGGTCCTACCCACTATAATCTTGCTCCTCCCCAGTATTTTATTTTGTTTGGGTTTTTTGTTTGTGTTTTTATTTTGTTCTGTTTTTCTTGTTTTGTTTTTGTTTTGTTTTGTTTTGCTTCACCAGTGCAACATTCCCATTACCAGTATCCCAAGTGTCCTTCCTCCCCCACCCCCACATCGGCCTGTACTCTAGACTGGCTTTCTAAAATGTTTGATTTTTTAAGAAGACACATTCACTAATTTCTTTTTTTTTTCTTTTTTGATTTTTGGGCCACACCCGGCGGTGCTCAGGGGTTACTCCTGGCTGTCTGCTCAGAAATAGCTCCTGGTAGGCACGGGGGACCATATGGGATGCCGGGATTCGAACCGACTACCTTAGGTCCTGGATCGGCTGCTTGCAAGGCAAACGCTGCTGTGCTATCTCTACAGCCCCAACATTCACTAATTTCTAAATAACACCTTTAAAATGATGCTTCTTAAAGCATTTAATCCCCAAGATGATAAAATTATTTTTAATGCTATGGTGTCATTTTTTTAATGTGAAAAATACTACCTTTAGAATAATTTCCAAAAAGACGCTAATGTAAGACTAAAATCCAGACTTATTTTTGTGAGTAGTATTCCACTTGTTCGCACTTCCTGGTGACCCCTTGAGCACACACAGGTTCACAATAGGTCATGACTAACACATTGACATGTGTATTATATACATATGTGTATTATATACAAATATATGTATATTATATACATATATATGTATGTGTTATATATACATAAGGTGACATGCAGATATATATGTGGATAGATAATGCATGATTTATACACATATGTATGTATATATGTGTACACATGTTCTTCACTTACCCTGGAATCTTCATGGGCACTAAGTCTCTAAGCCAAGAGTTGCAGACAAGCCCAGATTCAGACTCAATTTTCAGAAATTCTCTGACTCAGATGTCCAAAGTGCAGAAACCCTTGCCTGGTCTGCCTGGGAGTGAGGACTGGCACTTGGCAATGCAGTTGTCCAGGGCCTTGGAAGATTTACTTTAATTCAATCAAAGCATGCTTAAAGTTTCTGAACTTTAATTTTGGAAAATCCATTGTATACTCAGAAAGCTGCTCCCCCCCAAGGTGGGATGGGGTTGCTAATATTTTGTCCTATTTACTTGGCTGTTCTTTGCACATACAAAGTTCCTAGTCATGGCACCCCTGAGGACCTCATTGCAGGTGTCGCTCCCTTCATGAGGGATGAAGCACCACACAGCATCAGGAACCTAATGCTGAGGAGGCAGCACTTGGGCCTAGAGCCTAAACCAGGATGCATGTTGTCTGTGAGTGTCTCCTTTGTGCCTCTGTGTCCTGCACCTTCTGATGAGGCCTCCTTGTCCTTGTTTTGGGACTTAGCCCTGAATCAAAGTTCAGATTGTATCTGTGCAGATGAGCACAAGTGAGGCTGCAGGCCTGACTGCCTCTCCTGAGGCATAGAACTGCTGTCTATTTCCCTGGGCATGGTTACTTGATTGGGGGGACAGGGGAGGGCTTCCCAAGCTTCCCTGTGGTAGACTCCCTCACCCCCCTAGGGAAGGTACTTCGCTATGTTCCTAACATGAATATAGTGTCTGGTACACTTCCTATCACTGCTTGTGATGTCTCACCTTTGTGAAGGTTATAAAATGCTTCTCTATCTGAGGCTCTTAGGCAGTGTTCTGAGGGGCTCGGAAATGTCATTTGGAGCTAGAGCACTTGTTTCTCAAGCCCTGGACTTGATTCCTGGCCCTGGAAAAATTTAAAAAAAAATCTGGGCCCTACACAGGAGGATGGTTTGGCAGCAGGGTAGGAAAGCTAGTGAATCCCCCACAAGCAGGCATAAAAACAAGAAAGATCATATAAAAGCAGGCTGGGCTCCTGAGGGGAAGAGAGAGAATAGTGCAAGGGTAACTAAAATGGAGTCAACACACAGGTGGGTGACTGCCTACATGAAATGCTAAAGAGAAGAGGGCAGGGGGCCAGAGCAAATAACACAGTGGAAAGGGCACTTGCCTCAAGTACAGCCAATCTGGATTCTATCCCCAGCATCCCATAAGGTCCTTTAAGTCTGCCAGGAGTGATCTTTGAGTGCAGAGCCAGGAGTAAGCTCTGAGCACAGCCAGGTATAGCCCCCCCCCCAAAAAATAAAAGGGGTCAGAGAGGGTGTTTTGGGGCTAGAGTGGTGAGCCTAAGGCAGAGCAGGGGGACAGGGTTGACCCCACATACTCAGTGGTTTTCTAAAGCAGTTAGTTCTCAGACTGACTTTAGGCCCAGTTGGGAACTCCTCAGGCAGGGAGATGGTTCCCAGGAGGGAAGGGGCTCAGCTCAGGCCTGCAGCCAGCTCAAGGGGTGGATCATTGCTCAGGAAGAAGCTGCAGCCCCTTGTCAGAGATTGGCCATAGGTAGAGGATGCATCACATGATCCTGACAGGGCTCTCCTGGGACAGTCTTTGCTCTGGGCAAACATGGTCCACCAGGACCAGGGTGTAGGTGCTTGGGCCCCAGGGCTGTGCTGGTCAGATCAAAGGATGTCCCTGTCTGCTCCCCAGAAAAGGAGGTGTGTGGGAGCCTGACATTGCAGCACCACATGCTGGAGCCTGTGCAGAGGGTGCCCCGCTATGAGCTTCTGCTCAAGGACTATCTGAAGAGACTTCCCGCCGATGCCCCCCGATCGCAAAGATGCAGAAAGGTGAGTGGGCTGAGCAGGGGACAGTGATGCCCTGGAAGATGCTGATCGCCCATGGGGGTGGACAGAGAGAGAGTGAAGAAAATGGGGAAGACAGAGAGAGATGGAGGGGAGAACAGAAGCAGAGAGGAAACCGAGGTGTGGGGAGGATCTGAGACACAGCCTTCAAGTGATCACCTTCCTTTCTCCCTGTAATGCTGGGGTGGCCTCAGTGCTGGTAGACAATCACACCAGTGAGGGTGTCTGGGACTGGGAAACTGTGGGTTGATCCAGGACAGCTCAGGTCTTCATGTGTTGAGAGTTGCAACCCAATAGACTCAGGGCATGCGTGTGTTGGCCACACCCCAGCATGCACATTTTCTGCAGGACCTGGAAGAGGGAGGGCAGAGCAGGATCAGGCCTGTGGCCAACACAGCATCTTCCCTGCAGGGTCCCTGGAGCTTATCTCCACAGCTGCCAACCACTCCAATGCTGCCATCCGCAAAATGGTGAGTGAGGCTTCCTGGTGCCTCCTGAACCAGTGGCAGAGGGAGGGGGAGACAGGAAAGGACTCAGCTCCCTCAAAATCCCAGGAGCCTTGGTGTGAACCATGGTTACAGGGCAGGAGAGCCGCCAGGATGTGGGGCCCACTCCCCACCTCTCCCGCTGCACGAGTGCCTCTGTCCACCTACCCCAAACCCCAGAGACATCCGTACTGTGGCCTGAGTCCTGGGTCTTTCTCAGGAGAAAATGCACAAACTTTTGGAGGTGTATGAGCGACTGGGAGGGGAAGAGGACATTGTCAACCCAGCGAATGAGCTGATCAAGGAGGGCCCCATCCAGAAGCTGTCAGCCAAGAATGGCACCACCCAGGATAGACACCTCTTCCTGGTGAGTCCAATGGGGCCATGGCCCTGGCCTGCACAGGCCTGAAGCCCATTTCTTGGGGTCTGCCTTGCTCAGTCTCAGTGCCAAGCCCATCCGACCATGCCCCCAAATGGAGCCACACCCCATTCAAGTCATCCAGGGCCCCTTAGGCTCCTTCCACAAACCCACCTCCCTTGGGGCTCCTTTCCTCCTCAGTTTGGGCCTGTCTGTTTCAGTTCAACAGCATGATCCTTTATTGTGTGCCGAAACTGCGGCTCATCGGCCAGAAGTTCAGTGTTCGGGAGAAGATGGACATTTCCGACGTGCAGGTGGGTGAGCCCTTCTCTCAAGCCTGCTGCCCAGAGCAGGTTCAGAGTAGAGTGGGATTCCCAGTTCTGGACCTAAGCCCAGATTTTAATAGATTAAATCTATTGCTTTAATCTTTTCCTGCCTCGAAATTTTCTAAATCTACATATAAGAGACTGTTAAAAAGCAATAGGGAAATGGAGAAAAAAAACTTTTTCTCTTGGTTAAAATAACCATTTTTTTTATTGTGTTTCTCTGTAAGAAATAAATCATTTTTAGTAGCCTGGGAGATGGATAAATGGATTGAAGTGCAGACTTTGCATACTGGAGCCCGCGTGCATGGAAGGAAGGAAGGAAGGAAGGAAGGAAGGAAGGAAGGAAGGAAGGAAGGAAGGAAGGAAGGAAGGAAGGAAGGAAGGAAGGAAGGGAGGGAGGGAGGGAGGGAGGGAAGAAAGAAAGGAGTAGTGAGGGAGGGAAGAAAGAAAGGAGTGGTGAGGGAGGGAAGAAAGAAAGGAGTGGTGAGGGAGGGAAGAAAGAAAGGAGTGGTGAGGGAGGGAAGAAAGAAAGGAGTGGTAAGGGAGGGAAGAAAGAAAGGAGTGGTGAGGGAGGGAAGAAAGAAAGGAGTGGGGAGGAAGAAAAGGAAGGAGGGGAGGGAGGGGAGGAAGGAAGGAAGGAAAGGAAGGAGGAAAGAAGGGGAAGAAGGGAAGGAAGGAAGGAAGGAAGGAAGGAAGGGGAAGGGAGGGAAAGAAGGAAGAAAGGAGGGGAAAGGAAGAAGGGAAGGAAGGGGAAAGGGAAGGAGGGAAGGAAGGAAGGAGGAGGGAGGGAAAGGCAAATAGAGTGAGGGAGAAAGGAAGGAAAAGAGAAAAGGGAGAAAAGGAAGAAAGAGGAAATGAAGGAAAAAAAGAGAAAGAAGGAAGAGACAAAGGGCGGCAGGGGAAAGGGAGGAGGGGAAATCATTCATATGTGTGAGCTAGAAGGGCTAAGGCAGAAGTCCTAGGTGTTGGAACTTTAGGAAGACCCTGCTGTCAGTGGGGTCTGAGTTCTGGCTTAAGGAGTCATGGCCCTGCTGCAGGGTCCTGGGCGTGGCATGTCTCTGTCACAGGTGCCCTCTCTCCATGTCTGGTCCAGTCAAAGTCTGTAGGTCTGGGGCCTTGGGCTGAAATGTCCTGGAGGTGGAAAGCTTCACTCTAGTACTTTCTCCCTTTTGCAAGGGGACAAGTGCTATGATAATATTATTCTGGTATTCTCTTCGGCTGCTCAGGGTACAAGCTGCCCACAGGGCCATCTCAGACCCTGGGTCTGCTGAATGCAGCAGGTTTTCTCACCGAGATCCTGTGATTTGCAATATGGTTAATGCATGTCTGGTTTTGCTCCTGGTGATTTTGCTTTAGGTGCAGGATGTGGCCAAGCGCAGCACAGCCCACACATTTGTCATCATGGGGAAGAAACGGTCCCTGGAGCTGCAGAGCCGGTACTTCCACTGTCCTTTGTTGTCGGCTGCTGTGTGACTCTGCTCATTTTAGGACTTCTCTGTAATTTGAGATTTAACCACCTAAGGGGAAGTCCATGGTCACTAAGTCTCGGCCTTCCTGCTCTCTCCTTCACAGACCACCCTCAACCCCTTCAGAATCGCTGTTTGTCCTCTTGCTTTTTGACTCTGTTTATCAGAATGCACCCTCCCCATCCCTATTCAGGGCTGGAGCAGGTTAAGGCACTTGCCTTGCATGAGGCCTATCTAGGTTTATTGCATGCATCCCATATGGTCCTCCAAGCCCTACCTGGAATGATTCCTGAGCACAGAGCCATGAGTAAGCCCTGAGCATGGTCGAGTGTGGCACACGAAAGAAAGAAAGAAAGAAGAAGAAAGAAAGAAAGAAGAAAGAAAGAAGAAGAAAGAAAGAAAGAGAGAAAGAAAGAAAGAAGAGAGAAAGAGAAAGAAAGAGAGAAAGAAAGAAAGAAAGAAAGAAAGAAAGCCAGGAGTAACCCCTGAGCGTCAAATGGGTGTGGCCCAAAAAAAAAACAAAAAAAAGAAAGAAAGAAAGAAGAGAGAAAGAAAGAAAGAAGAGAGAAAGAGAAAGAAAGAGAGAAAGAAAGAAAGAAAGAAAGAAGAAGAGAGAGAGAAAAAGAAAGAAAGAAAGAGAGAGAAAGAGGAGAAAGAAGAAAGAAAGAAAGAAAGAAAGAAAGAAAGAAAGAAAGAAAGAAAAGAAGAGAGAGAAAGAGAGAAAGAGAGAGAAAGAGAGAGAAAGAAAGAAAGAAAGAAGAGAGAAAGAGAGAGAGAAAGAGAGAAAGAAAGAAAGAAAGAAGAGAGAAAGAAAGAAGAGAGAAAGAGAGAGAGAAAGAGAGAAAGAAAGAAAGAAAGAAAGAAGAGAGAAAGAAAGAAGAGAGAAAGAGAGAGAGAAAGAGAGAAAGAAAGAAAGAAAGAAAGAAAGAAAGAAAGAAAGAAAGAAAGAAAGAAAGAAAGGAAGGAAGGAAGGAAGGAAGGAAGGAAGGAAGGAAGGAAGGAAGGAAGGAAGAAAAAGAGAGAAGGAAGGAAGGACGAAAGGAAGGAAGGAAGGAAGGAAGAGAAAGAAGAGAGGGAGGGAGTAAGGAAGGAATGAAGGAACGAAGGAAGGAAGAAAAAAAAGAAAGAGAAATCGCCCCCTTGAAGCCTTATTTCCTAAAATAGCCTACTTCTCTGTTACCACTGCCCCCCAGCCCCTTGGTGCTACAATGGGTTTCTGGCATCTGAGCTGTGTATGGAGGATGGATTTCAGAGGTAGGATGCAAGCTGGAAGCAGTGTGTTTGCTGTAAATTCCACTGCCCTGTCAGGCAGCACCAGGCTCCACTCTTACTGATGGCCTGATGCAGAATGTCTGTGTCACACTTGCCTATGATGACAGATCTTTGCCAAAGTCAGCTGTGATCAGCAGGCATGCAGGGCAGAGCAGGGCTATGTCTGTCTGTGATGGGCTAACACCTCCTGTTCTTCACAGGACGGAAGAGGAGAAGAAGGACTGGATTCAGGTGATGTCCCTCAACTGTTCAAGACCCACTTTCTTGCTATTTTATATTGGTATAGAATTGGGCTTCCCTATGATCCCAGGATGACACCCCCTTTTGTTACCCTGCCTGTAGCATTTTCAAATGCCACAACCTTTCCCCTCCATGTCCTTGTTTGGAGCAGTGGAGGAAGGAGAGGCTTGGAGAGGAGGAGGGCTGTGGGGGTCTTGTGTTGGGGCCAGGGACTGAGGGCAGCAGCCCTGACCTCACAGCTCTGGGGACTCACTGCAGGTCATCGAGGCCACCATTGAGAAGCACAAGCAGAACAGTGAGAGCTTCAAAGCCTTCGGGGGCTCACTGGGCCTGGATGGGGAACCCGTCCTATCCCTCCAGATCCGCTGGTGAGTGTCTGGTGCCAAAGGTCCCAGAGTCCTGCCCAAGGAATGTGTGTGTTGGTGTCTGCTTGGGAGAAGCTCAGATTCCCATTACCTGCTGACCCCCACTTACTACCCATTCTTGCTCACCATCCCACATGGGTGCAGCCTGGACCTGAGGTTGGCCATCCTATAGGGAGAGCAAGACCAGCCTGGCTGAGGTTGTGAGGAAGATATTTATCTCACTCCTCTTGGGCCAGCCATGCTTTGCACTCAGCAGATTTGACCCACTCACTGTTGTTCTAGATGGCATCATGGGAGTGACCATGTTACCCACCAAAGCCAGGGGGTGCAGTTATCAGGAAATTGAGTGGGAGACCCAAGCTGGGCTGAACTACCATGGCCCAGGGCCAGGATGGCCAGCATTCGTCCAAGCATCAAGCATGACACAAGCATGAGTGATTCCCTTGCTTGGGACAGAGTGGTCCTCCCTCTCTGCTTCTTTTTTTTGGGGGGGAGGACACACCCGGCAGTGCTCAGGGGTTACTCCTGGCTGTCTGCTCAGAAATAGCTCCTGGCAAGCACGGGGGACCATATGGGACACCAGGATTCGAACCAACCACCTTAGGTCCTGGATCGGCTGCTTGCAAGGCAAACGCCGCTGTGCTATCTCTCCAGGCCCCCTTCTCTGCTTCTTGAGAGTGGGGTGGACCTATTACAGGGTCATACAGAGAGATTCAGAGTCCTAGAACCCGTTAACAATTTCAAGGATTTTTTTGGTCAGAGCAGGTAAGGTGTTTGCCTTGCACGTGGTCAACAATGTTTGATCCCCGGCCATCCCCTGTGGTCCCCTAAGCCTGCCAGGAATAATTTCTGAAGACAGAGCCAGAAGTAACCCCTGAGCGCCTCCAGGTGTATCAGAACTTCCCCTCACCAAAGAAAAGAATTTCAAGGAGTTTTATTAGCCGACAACTGCACAAGGTCCCACAGCCCCAATCACAGTTCTTCCAGGCCTTTTAAGAAGTGGAGCACTGGGGCCGGAGAGATAGGCATGGAGGTAGCGTGTTTGCCTTGCATGCAGAAGAACGGTGGTTAGAATCCCAGCATTCCATATGGTCCCCTGAGCCTGCCAGGAGCGATTTCTGAGCATAGAGCCAGAAATAACCCCTGAGCGCTGCTGGGTGTGACTTTAAAACCAAAAAAAAAAAAAAAAAAAGTGGCCACATCCACTACTAGATGTGCAAACAGATAGCAGCAGTTACCTACAACAGGTTACAACCGGTCACAATGTACTGAGAAAAGAGGTTACAATTTCAAGATTATTTAGTAATCAGAAAAAAACTAACTTTGGTCTTGATTATTTACTCAGTGGTAGTTTTAACGCTTCCTGGGGGTGGGTGCCAATCACCGGTCAGAATGACAGGACATTTGTAAGGGATATTTATGGAGTTTGCTTTAAGAAAGACAAACGGAAAAATGATAGTTGCTCTTGTGTTAAGCTATTACAGACTCTCTGCCCATACCAGCTCTCTCTGTGCTTTTAGATGGCAGGTGTCAGCCCTGAGGAGCCTGTGGCAGCTGATGGAGGTGGAGATGCTGCAGGGGTGAGTGACCCCCTATCCACAAGATAGCAGAGAGGGGAGCCAGATAGAGTGATTGGTATGAGACCAGGGGGCCTTAGAGGGACTGAGACCCAGGGGTTAGCTCCATTCCATGTGACCCAGGGCCCCTGTGCTGCCTGGATCCTGGGTCCTTGTGCCATCAGCCTGTACCAGACTGACCATGACACACTGGGTGGCCACTGGCCTCTTATGGAATCCCCATTTCCCCTACATGCCAGGGTCTGTGAGTCACCATTACCATGAATCCCCACCCCAGCCCTTTACCATCACAGAAGTGCCATGGGGTCCCACAATGCACCTGTGTTGCTGAGTTTGTCAACTTGGCCCCTCAGCCATGTGGGGTGAGCTGTCATCACTAGAAGGAGTAGCCTTGGCTTTAAACACAACCATGATCTTCTCCTAGCACAAGGCCACTCTGTGTGGCATTTCAAATCCCAGCCTTGGGGCCATAACTGTGCCCATCGCATTCTGAGAGATGGAGAGAAACTCACCCAGAGGGGATACACACACACACACACACACACACACACACACACACACACACACACACACACACACACACACACTAACTCAGTCATTTACTCACTCACATACTCACTCACTCATACTGCTTTGAGTCTGGTCAGCCCAGGTTAGCTGCATGCATTCCCCCAGCAATCTCTGTCAAGCACTGTTCTGGGCTGATTCTCTCCTACCTCTACCCATAACTGAATCGGCTGCAGAAAAACTCTAGTGAACAGACTGTGTTGCCCTGGGCTTTGACTCCAGATGCTTGCTGTTGAGGCCACAATTCTGCTCCTTCTTGGAAAGGCTTGACCAAACATCCTTACGGAAAATCAGAACCCCTCCTGTCATAATCTCAGAAACATCCTTCAAAAAGATAGTGTTGGCACTGGGGCAACAAAGACTTTGCCTACCTCTCCCCAGACTAGCTTGGTCCCTGTCCCAGCCCCTCTGGGCCCTTCATTCTGGGAGCCAATGTGGCCAGAGCAGAGCTACAGTGAGGCCAGCAGTTTCCCTGGACTGATAGTTTCACCTCAATTCTCCTCATCACCCTGTTCTGCCCAGGACACCCAACCCCCTGCAGCTGTCCTGGCATGCTTTACTCTTTATGCTGTCCCTGCAATGGGGCCTGAGCTGTGCAACAGAAAACACAGAGGCTCAAACCTGTCTCATCCACACTATCAACACCAGAGACTGTTAGCACAGGATCCAGCCTTCTCTTGCCCAGGCCAGAACAGAAGCCAAAACCAAGATTCTGTGTTCTGGGGCCTGGAACTGTAGGAACCAATACTGTTGGGGAAGGAATTTATTTTCTCTGATTCCTAGGAGTCTGCAATTTATTGAGCTGCCCTGGGCTATTTCTCCTGAGTCCTCTCTCCTTGACACATGGGCCTGTCTTCTCTCTGTGTCCTCACATGCTTGTCTGTGTGTGTTTGTGTCCTTGTTACTTCTTAAGCCACAGCTATTTTGGATGGGACCTGCCCATCTCCTTATTTTATCTTCTTCAATTCGTTGACAATCCTGTTTCCAGATATAATGGCTGCTTTCAGGCTGGGTGTTATAATTTCTACAAATGACTTAGGGGGCATAATTCAGCAACTTAAAGCCCCCTATGCACAAAGCTTACACCAATCACTCCCTTCTACTTTCCACCTCCAACTACTCCACATATTTTGTCTTAAGCCTGAGAATTTAGGTAAAATTCTTTTTATCGGGGGAAGAGAAATTGTACAAATTGTTTAAGTAGAACATTTGCCTTGCATGTGGCTATCCTGGATTCAATCCCCAGGACTGTTTGTGACTCCCTGAATTATATATATATATATATATATATATATATATATATGTATGTATGTATGTATGTATGTATATATGTTTTGGGGCCACACCTGGTGGGGCTCAGGGATGAGACTCAGGCCTCCTGGCAGGCTTTGGGGGACCATATGGGATGCCAAGGATATAGAATGCAAGGCAAACAACCTATCTTTCTGGCCTTTTATTTTTTGTTTTATTGATTAATTTTGTTTTAGGACCATACCTGAAGGTGTTCAGGAGATATTCCTGGCTCTGTACTTAGCAGCTACCCATTCTGGTGCCCAACGACTGACTGGTGGTATTAGGATTCCATTCAGGGTGGGCCATATGCAAGGCTACTTCCATCTTACTAGTGCTGCTCTCTCTGGTCCTTTAATTTAAATTATCCTGGAGACACTGCCTGGAGTCTTCTCATATAGGATTTATTACATACTCCTTAGTGTAGCATCAAATAATTTTAGAGAAAATGTTTAAAGAGGCTTGATAATGAAAAAATTATTTTTTAAAAGTCAAGTGACAGAGTTAAAGGAAAACTCCATTTCACCCCCTTTTCCATAGCTTCCTCCTCCTCTTACAAATCATTAGAAAAACCTGGTAGAATGCAGCTTATTTTGACACAGAAGCATTTGACACTGTTCATGTAACATGTCTGAAGGCTCTTGAAAACAAGTGACTTAGTTGCTTCTCCTGTGGAAGGATCCATGGTCTTGGGGAATGAGAGTGGGTCATAGCCTTTGCTTGCTTAGGGCCCAAGACAGATTCATGGTGTGAGAGCAGGTGGGGTGCCCTCAGTGCCAAGGCCAAGTGAGTGTCTGTGGGTGTGGTAGGCCTTAACTTGCTCCCCACCTTCCTAATGAAGGTCCTTCTCACTGCTCCTCTGCCACACAATTAATTGCTGGCCCCTGAGTAAGATCCAGTCTTCTATAATAGAGCTCTTGTCCCATCTCAAATCTTGCTTGGTGACTGTAGAGCTGGGGATAGGCCATGCCAGCCTCAGTTTTCCCTCTGCCAGCACTCTTGTGTGTTGTGTTTGTGTATGATTGTATTGTGTGTTTGTGTGTTGTGTATATGCTTGTACATATGTGTACAAGTTTGTGTTGTGGGTGTGGTAGTATCTTTGCCACCGTTCTTGGCCAGTACACGCCTGACCTGCAGGCATTGTCTGCTATTCATGAGTGCTGAAGCTAACCACAGACCTCATCCCTACAGCCCGGGCCAAGAAGAGGGTCCTCTAAGACCAGGCGGGACAAGGAAAAACAGGGCTGCAGTAGCTGTGGGGACAGCTTCAACTCCATCACCAAGCGAAGACACCGCTGCAAGCCATGTGGGGCGGTGAGTGGGGCAGGAGGTGCATGGGGCAGTGAGTGGGGGTGAGGGCAGAAGTCAAGGGCAGAAAGCTGTGCATGGTAGTGAGTGGGGCAGAAGGCCATACCGGGCAGCTGTCTGTGAAGCACATTTGCTCTGTAAAGACGTGTCCTGATTGTCTTCGTGTCATAGAGATGCTGGGAGCAGGTATGAAATAATTTATCCATAGAACCCAGTCTTCCTTCTCTGCTCCCCTCTGGTGTCTAGGGACTAGCCATTGCAGTTGAAAACATGTCAGCTTTAGAGCTACAAAGTCTGAGGTGACATCCTAAGAATAGCAGTGGGGTAACCTAAGCCTTTGTGGGTGCCCCTGCCACATAGGCCAAAGTCTTGGTGTTTGATGGTTGGGTGGACCTCCCTCTGAGAGCACCCCAGGTACATGCCCTCTTCATTCCTCTTTACTTTGTCTCTAAGTCTTTTTCCTGAGGACAAGCTCATGAGCTTAACATTGGAAGGCAAAGGTGTCCATGAGGAAAGATGGAAAGGAAAGATGTCTGTGAGGAAAGATAGAAGGAAAGGGTGTCCATAAGGAAAGAAGAGCTTGTTCCAGTGTTCTTAGGCTAACAGCAAAATTGAGCCATGTTTTCAGGGACGTCAGCTCAGAGCTTCCATGAAGCTGCTTGTCCACAGGCCACTGACAGCCTGCAACTCTTAAAGTTCTCAGTTTGGACTGCCCAGGATTAAAAGACTAAACTCAATTCTGTTCAGGCCGAAGTGGAAAGTTTTAAGAATTTCTCAGCACCTGCTCCTACCCCACCAACTGGACTCTAAGCATTGGGCTTTGTGGCCATCTGGGATCAAAGTTGTGGTCTCTCCTAATGTCAGCAGTCAGGCAGCCTGCATGCAACACCAGCTGCTAGGCCTGTGCCCCTCCCTGCTGAGTGTCCTCCTGTTCTCCATGGTAGCAGTTCCCCAGCTGGCCTCCCTCCCACAGGAGGCCATGAAAAGAGAAAAGCACAGAGAACAAACTCCCGGAAACTAAGCATCATCCAAATGTATCCCTGAACCCCCTGCCCTCAGGGTGTCACTACTGGAAGTTTTGGTGGCTAGCACTGGGCTTGAGCAGGGCCCCATTCTGCCACATACAGACATTGGATCATCAGCCCAGATGCCTGAGTATCACAAGAGCATTTCCCTGCTTGGGACACCCCCCAAAATTCTAGCAGGCCCTCCATAAAGAAGGTACTTATATTTACTGAAGACTCATCGTCTCCTCTATGTGATCGGAGTCTGGCTGTTGAGCACAGAGGCTCCTACATGGTCAGGCTCACAGGCTGAGTTGCAACTTCTCTTTGAGCATTTGTCTTGAATAAGGACAGCTTGGGTCTGATCTCTCACATCCCATGTGGCCCTCGAAGCTCTGCCAGGAGTGATCCCTTAATGCAGAGCCAGAAGTAACCCCAGAGCACTGCCTGGAAGTGTAGCCAAACCTCCCAAAATAATAAATCTCTGAGAGGGGCCAGAGCAATGACACAGCTGTAGGGCAGAATGGACTCTGGTTTGATTCCAACATCCTGTATGGTCCCCAAGCCTGCCAGGAGTGATTTCTGGGCACAGAGCCAGGAGCAACCCCTGAGTGCTGCTGAGTGTGCCCCAACCCGCCCCCCCCCCCCAATAATAAACCTCTGACAGAGGCTTAAACAGAACATGAGCCTTGGGGGAGGTGCAGGTGAGAGCAGACCACCACTACAAGGCTTTCTCCCAGCTGAGCTCTGCTTGCAGCCACCCAATCTGGCCGACATGCATGGAGACTCTGGATCTGTGGCCTGTGCATACTCTCACACTGGGGCATGAGAGCCACCTCCGGGAAGAAGATAGCAGCATGTGTCACAGCCCCAGAGGCTGCAGTGGGGAGGGAGGGTCTGACTCATGCCCACAAGGACACATTCTACCCAGCATGCTCTCTGTCTTGGGCAGAGGCCCAGGAGGCCCTCACCACCCTGAGAAACCAGGGTGACCCCAAGAGATCCTTCCTGGAGGATCAGTCTTTGTGCTATATGCATGTCTGTCCACCCACCTACGCCTCCCTGCAGCCACCAACTGCCCCTCACTCTGAGTAGTGCCCTTGGGGTGCTGGCAACACAAGTAGCTCAAGCACTCGTCCATCTGTGGACATAAGGTTTGCTTTCACTCTGTGCCATTCAGAGTGACACTGCTCTTAGTGTGCGTGTGTTCAAGGACACCTTGCATTCCTGCACTGAATTCTGTGGGGCAGACACCCAGAAACTGCAGCATTGGTGGTAACTCTGTTTATCCTGTGAAATTGGTAGAGATCAGAGACACACGACTGAATCATAGCGTGACCAATTTTTGACTTTTGGGGACATCACCATTTGTTTTTCACTCGGCTTTGTCATTTTTTTATGCACACTGACCCTGTGCTTGGCTTTGGGGCATGCCAACATGCCAACACTGCTTTTCTGTTTTAGATCAACCTGGCTGAGGGAGCGAGGCTCCACACAGTGGTTGATTGAGTGACAGTGACTAATGACTAATGATGGGGGCCACCTCCCCCTCTCCTGCCTCAATATTAGTCCCCCAGACTCTGGTTGCCCTGGGTGAGGTGGGAGGCCCTGGACACAAGTGGAAGAGGGTTCTGAGTCTCTGTTTGTCCCTGAAGCAGTGTGTGCCTAGCTGCTAGAGCCTCCTCTTCCCTGTCTTCCAGGTTATCTGTGGAAAGTGCTCTGAGTTCAAGACTGAGCAGGGCAGGCAGAGCCGCTTCTGTCGCTGCTGTTTCCTGACCCAGCCAATGCTCCCTCCCAGTCCCAGCCCCGAGGAGCCCAAGTCCAGTGAGGAGGTGGGTGACAGCGCCCTGAGTCTTCCTGGCTCACACCTCGGGGGCAGACTCGGCCATTGCAGGGCCTCTGAGGAGCTACCAGTAGCAGAATCTTAGTATTGCCCTTATGTGCTGTTGGGCTTTGAGCTTTTGGCTGGAAGACCCCTTGGCAGCTGAGGAGTTTAATGGAGAAGCGGTTCTCAGACCCAGTTTTAATGTGGGCATGTGTGGACCAACAAATGGAGCTGGGTGAGAAGGGCCCCATAGGTCAGTGGTGCTCAGATGTGGTTTTCGTGGTCCCCCAGGATGGTAGCAGAAGTGTGGGGTTATCTCCATGCTAGATATAGTCCCGGCTACTGTCCCCTGAGCCCTGAGCAGGCTGTGCAGCAGCTCAAACTAGAGCTCATTCCACTGGCCAGAGCAGCTCCCAGACCACAGCGAAACTGTCAGTGACAGATTCCCAGGACATCGGGAAGGAAAGAACAGGAACTGTTGCCTAGGATAGTTCTAAGAGAGACACACCCTTCGGGCCCTCTCCAAGGGTACTACTATCCCTGATTCTCTGCATATTCTCCTTAAATGCCTGGCTGGCCAAATTTTCCCTGCCTCCATTGATCCATTCATTCACTGGCTGTTGGCTTTGATCCCACCCACCTGAGCCTTCCTGCAGATCTGTGGTCTGAGGCCGGTTCCTCCTCCTTAGCGTCATCCTATCATGCAAGAGGGGACACCTTTATCACTCCACACTGAGAAAATTCACAGGGTTTGGGGAGCTCTGAGCCAGGAAATGTGGAGAAAGACTGAGTTCGTAGGAGGGATAAATTAGGTCTGCTTGAATGAGCAGATACAGATTCCTTGAATTCATCACAAGTAATGTGTGGAGCACAGGTGATGTGACAGCTCAGGAAACACCACATAGACCATACCACATATAAACACCTACACACATATACCACAACACACACATGCTACAATACAAAACTCATATAGGTACACAAATATATGCACAAACATTATACACTCATAAACCACACACACTCAAACATCACATCACTATACACACACACTGTATCACACAAACTTATACCATACATGCACACAGTACAGCATCTACCACAAACATACACAGCAGTCACCAAAACACACACAACCATCCCTGGGTCAGGCCCAGTGTCTGTGCTGGAGGGGCCCTTGTGCATGCAACTGGCCTCTCCTCTGTGTTCCCTCAGAAGCTGGTCACTGTGGACCCCCGACCCGCCCTACTTTGCGGCCCTTTGCGGGTGTCATTGGACTGCACATCCTGGAGTGAGGTGTGGGCCTCCCTCCCAATGGCTGAGCCCCCGGAGCTGCTGCTATGTCTACAAGGAGGTAGCCAGGTGTGTGTGTGTGGGTAAGGGGGTTCACCATACTACCAGGGCCCAGAGATCAAGTCTGAGGTCCCAGGGTTCCTGGTGCAGACTTGGGGTTCTCTGGCTGCCCAGAACCCCCCAACAGCCAGCACCTCCGACTTTCAAAGCTGTTGCTGACTCCACGGTTCTCTGTGCAGGCCGAATGGCTCCCCGCCACCATCGCCCTCACTGGCTGTCGCGTCAGCCTTCCAGAGCACACAGAAAGACTGGATGCTGGACATGCCCTGAGGCTGCAGCAGGCGCAGCAGACCTGGCACCTGAGCGCCCCATCAGCGGAGATGCGCCAGCGCTGGCTGGAGGCCCTGAGCATCGCTGCCTGTGGGGACCCAGCCTGGGCCAGCTCGGAGGACAAACAGCCACAGGCTCCTGTTGCTCTTTGAGCAGGTCTCTCTGTCTTGAGGCCATATGTGGGAACCTGTGCTCAGCGGGAAGAACATGGGACATGTGAGATCACTCGGACCACGTGGCACTCGGCCCTGTCCGACCAGCCTGTCCACAAGGGAACTGGCCACGCACCTTGAGCTGTCTCCCTCCCTGAGGGAACAGAGTGGGTGCAGGTGACTGTCCAGGTCACCCATTCTTGCGGGACATTTGGGACACAAAACTGGAATGCAGTGGGTAGTGCACAAGCTGGACTGCAGCCAGCAAGCCTCACTCTCTGGATGCTTCAGATCCCCTGAGCCTGTGTGACTGGCCCAGTGCCCCTGGCCCCAACTGACCATGCAGCAGAACCCCACAGACACCCTGGTTTGTGTGGCTGAGATGTATGTTGGGGCAGGGGCAGGGTGCTCATGTGCATAAACAAATGCTGTGGCCATAGGTGTACCCCAAAGGCTCAGGGGGTGCAGGGTCGGCCACAATGATGGGCAGGCATGTCAGCTGCCAGCACCTCATTAACCCCACAACCCTGTGGGGAAGGGGCAGCTCCCCATGAGGTCTCTTGACCCTGGAGCAGGTTTATGGGGCTCAAGGTGCTGGTGCCCAAAGATGTAAGGTCAGTGAGGGCGAACCCTGAGGGCTTCAGCAGGAAGCACAGAGACAAGAGCCAGTGAGCACTAGCTCTGCACTCCCTGGAACACCCCCTCCCCTCCAGCAGCCTCTGGAGGGTTCCTGTCAGGGGCTGAGCAAGCAGTGTGGGTCAGGAGGGGCCTCTGGGTATGGCTGAGATGGGGCAGAACTCTTTGCCTGTCCCTTTGCACCGACCTGCCAGTGCTGACCCTACCAGCCTCAGACACACGCACACCCAGTCATGTCCTGCCACACGAAGCGCCCCTCACCCAGGAAACAGGCAAGGATGCTATAAGCATGCCTCCATAGCTGAAGCCCCTGGTGCTGCCTTCCTCTCCTAGTCCTATTCTCAAAAAGGACCACTCCCCCCACGTCCACCTCTGTGGCCTCCTGTCCCATCCACCAACTTGGATGTTCCCTTGGATGTTGAGGAGACTGAGCCTCAAGGTGTAACACCAGGACCTTTGCTACAGGCTTGCTGAGAAGGAGGTGCACCTGGGCATAACAGTAGCCCTAGGTGGGTCCCTCCCATGCTCTCAACCTGGTCCCCATAACTAGTGTCCAGTTTAGGCCAGTGTCTGGTCTCTGGGGACGTGCAGAGCTGCTGTCCCTAAACTCAGGAATGAGACCATGCAGCAGAGGATAGTCGAGATTTGGGGGTCAGAAGCAGGAAGGAGAGACACATAGCAGTCTCCAGAGATGCTGGGTAATGTGCAAGTGCTCAGTTGAAAGGTTTTGTTTGGGGGCCAGTTCTCACTCCTCGTGAGGCTCAGGGGACTGTATATGGTGTCAGAGAAGGAACCCGGGTCAGCCTTGTGCAAGGCAAGTGCCTTAACCCCTAGATGATCTTTCTGGCCCCAAAGATTGAAGGAGGGTCAGCAAGAATGGGGGGGGGGGACGACTACCGGGGTGACAGCGAGAAGCAGAGCAAAAAGAGGAGTAAGACCAGGCTGAGGGGGTCTCCAAAAGAGCATCTTTGGGATGGGTCCAGGAGATGGGACAGGTTAAGGGTCTTTTGAGGGTGCACATAAATTTTTCAGTGTTTGCTCCCAATTCTGTTCTTGGAGGTTACTCCTGACAGTGACTGGGGGCCCCTGTGGACTGGGATCAATCACACTCAGGTTTTCTGCACTCAGTCTACTGAGCTCTCTCAGACCCAGACTTGGAGCTGGGATTCTTTTTGTTTGTTTGTTTGTTTGATTTTTTTTGTTTTGTTTTGCTTTGTCTTGTTTTTTGGGGGGGAGCATGCCTGGTGACACTCAAGGGTTACTCCTGGCTATGCACTCAGAAATCGCTCCTGGCTTGGGGGACCATATGGAACGCCAGGGATAGAACCAAGGTCTGTCCTGAGTCAGCTGCATCAAGGTAAATGCCATACCACTGCACTATTGCTCAAGCCCCAGGGCTGGTATTCTTACAGACTCCCCCTACCCTCAACTATGGAAGCCAGAAGGGCGAGAGAGGAGCAATTATGACACAGATCGGTATGAGGAATGGGATGAAGCAGGGACAGGAACTGGGAACTGTCCAGGAGAAAAAGGCAGAGGAGCTGTGACCATCTCATTCCAGGTTACCCAAAGAGTACTTGGACTCAGAGGCCCAGAGAAGGAGGTACATTTGCTGTAGGCCACATATCAAGTTAAGAGCCTTACTTGGAGTCACTCGCAGGCTCTTTTTTTTTTTTTAATCTTTATTTAAACACCGTGATTACAAATATGATAGTGGTGGCTCTTTGTTTTTTCTCCACATCCTTCTGGCATTGGCCTCTGTATCCAGCATTGCCCCCTTGGGCTCCAGTGATGGTCTTCTGACCGTACACACTTCCAACTTCATTTTTCCCATCCCATCACTGGAGTTTGGACTTCTGGGCCTACAGTCCCTCCACACTTGTGCCTTTTCTGGGAGCCCTTCAGACTTATGTGTGCCCCAAGAGAAACCCTGAGCCAGGTTCTCCTGCTTCTTCGTGGAAGCTTTCTGCAAACACCTTAGCCCTGGTAAGTGCTCCCACACAGGTGCTCAGGGAACATCTGCCAGGAACTTTGGCAATGTCATAGGTATTCTATTTCTGCCATGTGAATCCTGAAAGATTCATGGGGGAAACATCATGGAGTGGTGGGCTGCCTGAGGTTGCCTCTGTCCAGTGATGCACAACCATTTCATCCTTGGACATTGAGTTTTTGCACAAAGTTCACCCAGGTCCTGAGCCCTAAGGAATGCTGTGCCCAGCACAGCTGCAAGCAGGCTGGAGGCAGCTGTGCTCAGTCATTGGCTCTCTCAAACAAGCAGCAGGTACTGGGCACCTGGGAGCCCCATCACTCTCGCCATCACTGGGGCTTCAGAGGAGGAGTTTGGCCCCTCTCCTGCTTCCTGGACATTGGAGGGGTCAAGAATGCCAGTCCAGAACTGGTGCTGGGGTCCCAGAAGAAGCTATGCCCTGTCCAGAGATCCTTGTGGGGGGTCTGTTGGGCAATTCTTGGGTAATGCATGAGAGGAAAGTGTCTCAGACAGCCCCCCTCAAGAGGATCTCATGCCTCATCCTGCCCCTGGGAGATATGGTGACTGGAACATGGCAGGCTCAAGGTCCATCCCCAAGTGGCCCTGTGTGATCAGTTCACAGATGTCCCCGTGTGCCCCACAACACTCACCATGCTCCCTGGCATTTTGTTTGTTTGTTTGTTTATATGGTTTTTAATTGAATCACTATGACATAGTTAGAAAATTGTTCGTGACTGAATTTCAGTCATACAATGTCCAGCACCCATCCTTTAACCAGCATACATTTCCCACCACCAATGTCCCCAGCTTCCCTCCTGACCTCCCCCACCACACACATTCCCCCACCTAACTCCATGGCAGACATTTTTCTTCTCTTTCTTCCTTTTTTTCTTTAGACACTGTGGTTTTTAATAGTTACTGAAAGGGTATCATGCATATCACTTTACCTCCTTTCATCACCCAGTTTTTGCTTAGGGTTACCATGTAATCCCTTCTCTGCCCTAACTGCACTCACCTGCTATTTGTGGGAAGCTTCCTACCAAGGACTGGTCCTCCTTGCCCTCATCTCTATTGTCTTTGGGTCCCCATTTCTGAGAGAGAACACTGAAGACAGGACACTGAGGACAAGAAGACTGGGTCCTGAGAATCTATCTGCATATGTGGTCACAAGCTCATACCTTTTAGCCTGCATTTCTCCTGTCCTGAATCCCCAGGTGTCCTCAGCACACACCTCCCAAAGGCTGCTCAGTGCTGAAGGCACCCCTGGTAAGAGTATCCAGGATCCCCACAGACAGGTAGCACATGCATCCTGCTCCATCAGACTCCTCTACCTCTCTTGGTCCCCCTCTAAGACCAACAGGACACCAAACCACACCCAGGTCTGGGGAGTGAATGCACTGCTAAACTGGCTGCTTCAAAGCACAGTGCTAGCAACAGGGATAGATGTGCCAAGGCCCTGGGCAGGAGGACTGCCTAGTGGTGGTGCTGGAACCAGAATGGGCAAAAGCACTGATATGGCTAGGGAGATTCCTGCTTGCTATAGCCTTGCCCAAACTAAATGCTTCACCTTAGTGCAGAGCACTGAGAAACCAGGCAGCCTGCCATGGCTTTGCCTGTAGCAAAATGGGAAATAAATTATGTTGTGGAGGAAATAACACTTGATGATTAGAAAGTCCTGGACCTGTCAGCCCCATTCCCCTAGGAAATTCACTGAGAGCATGAGGTGCTGCTATGGGTCACCACTTTTCCAGCCTGGACCCAGGTGAGGAGGTCACCCATGGTTGCTGGAGCCCTTCTCTGACCATGCAGGATCCTGTGAGTTGCACAGGAGACCCAGGAGGTTTCTGAAAAAGTCACACCAGTGAACCCCTGCCAGTGGGAAGAGGCCTAGAGAGGTGTAGGGTGAGAAGGGACCTACAGGGCAGCCAAGGGCTGAGCTATAGAGGGGAGGCTGCAGCTACTGCCCTTTGGGTACAGCCTATGTTCAGGTTTTCAGACCCAGTCGGACTCATTTTGTGGGCTCAGACTTGCTTGGGCCAGGGAAGCCTTTATTCCTCCCATGTTTCCCTGATAATTTTGTTGCTGTTAAAGCACCATGATTTGCAAAGTTATTAATAGTTGGGTTTTACACCTGCAATGTTCCAGCATCAATCCTACCACACTGTCAGCTTCCTGCACCATGTTCCCAGGTTCCTTCTCCTACTTGCCCATACCCAGCCTGATGTCTTCATAGGCACCTTTTTTATTTTCATTGTTAGAGCTTGGATGTATGGATTCAGTGTTGTTGACTCTGTTCTTTGGCTATTTAACTCTCTCATTCTGAATACCATCAATGCACGAGGATCCCCTTGACCCTTGGCCCCTGTTGCTTTTCATCCACCTCTTCTTTTCCCCTCCTCTCCATTTTATTTCTTTCCTTCTCCTTCCTATACTCTGGGATCAAGGGTGATTTAGGCATCCTTCACTTAAACAATTGCATTCCCCCATGCAGTTATTCTAAATACTGCATATAAATTATTTCATACCATGTTTATCTTTCTGGCTTATTTCATTTAATATGAAATCTTCCAGTTGCATCCATGTTGCAGCAAATTGCATGACTGCATCATTCTTACAGCTCTGTAGTATTCCGTTGTATACAAGTGCCACATCTTCATAATTCACTTGTCTAAAATTGATTCCAAGTCTTAGCTATTGTACTTAGTGCTGCAATTGGATAATGGCATGCAAACCAATATGTCCTTTTGAATGAATGTTTCCTTCCTGGGGATATATATGTAAAAGTAGAATTGCTGGATCATATGAAAGCTCAATTTGAAGTTTACTGAGAATCCTTTATACCGTTTTCCACAGGGGGTGAAGCAGACAACATTATCACCAGCAGTGGATGAGAGTTCCTTTTTAATCCTGTCCCTAACCAGTATTTTTGATATGTGCCATTCTCACTGGTGTGAGATGATATCTCATTGTTGTCTTGATATGAATTTCCCTAATGATAAGTGATGATGAGTATTTTTTTCATGTGCCTATTGACCATCCGTTGGTCTTCTTTCATTTCTTTTCCCATTTTTGGATGGGGTATTTGGAATTTCTGTTGTTAATCTTTGTGAGTGCTTTATATATCTTGACAATCACAATGATGTGTTGACTGCAAATATTTTCTCTCATTTAGCTAGTTGTCTTTTAACCCCTGAGCATTACTGGGTGTGGCCCAAAAAACCAAAAAAAAAAAAAAAAAAAAGAATCGCTCCTGGTGTTGATGGTGGGGACCACATAGAGCTAACCACAGAGGGTTAGCCATGTGCAAGGCCTAACCTGCTCTTCTATGTCTCTGGTCCAGTGTGCATTATTTTTGGTTCTTGCAACAGCTAGAGGTTTAGAAGCATGAGAACATACCATATCTGATAGTGTTGGATGGAGAATGACAGAGTAGACATTCAAACACTAATCTTGAGGATCCAGTTCCACTACCCATTGTGGTCTAACCACTCCAAACACATGGTAACAGGCAAAGAATGAGCTTTACTGTCAGGAGGCTGTAAAGTGGTGAATTCCAGTCCTCAGAGCAACCATGTTGGCTGTGCGGCACAAGAAGCAGCATTTAGACAGACAGGAAGCCCATGCTTGGGATGGGTAGACATAGATGAAGGGGCTTCAGAGGGATCAGTAATGTTCCCTGAACTGTCTTCCAGCCCTGGGAACATGCTGTACTGACCAAAAATCTAAACAGGTTCTGGCTTAACTGTGCTGGTCTTTGATTTTGAGGAGGGACACATGAAGGACACTTGACTTGAAGTAGCCAGGATAGAGATACTCATCACAGCACCCAGGACTGGAACACACATCATAGTACCAGTACAGGGGAAACACGTCACCCAGGACAGCAACACCCCTCTCTTTTTCATGCCTGTAGCAGATTTCAAAATGGCCTCACCTGTACAGAGTGACCTTCAGTGTTGCTCTGGAAAATCAGCCTAGTGGTGACCCAGCCATGAGCTTTGTCCCTGAGGTTCCCCGTGGGAGGTCTCGCGGGGCTGCAACACAGCATAGAGGCTTGGGGCAGCAGAGCTGAAGAGAGGCAGGGAAGCAGCAGAGTTGTTTCATGGACACGTTTGAGGATCTGTGTGTCCTGGGAAGAGGCCAGCACACCATCATGTCACCCAGAAGTCGGACACACACATCACCCAGGACAGGGCCTCTGAATTAATTCCAGGGCTCTGGGGGTTGAACCTAGTCCTGGTAAAGTGGCCCCAAGAGTGAGGTCCTGGGGTGACAGATCTGCTCTGAGAGATAATTGTTTCCCGAGGCACTGGCTTTCAAGACTCTGGACTAGTTCCCTTTACCAGTATAGCACTACACGCCAGAACACTTGCTGGGATAACATGCCAGGCACTCCCAAGTTTCCTCCTGCTCTCATATCTCATTGCAATAGTTTGCACCCTGCACCAGGTGTTGGGGGCGAGGAGTAGTTTCATGCAGACTTCTGCACTGTATTCTCTCCTAGCCTATCTCCTCTGAAGGATCCTCCAAGAACCCAAATGAGTCTCTGGAATTTTGTTTGTTTGTTTTTGAGCCACACCCAGTGACCCTCAGGGGTTACTCCTGGCTGTGCACTCAGAAATCACTCCTGGCTTGGGGGACCATATGGGACACTGAGGATAGAATCCAGGTTCGTCCTGGGAAGCCTAGTGCAAAGCAAGCGCCCTACCGCTGTACTATCACTTCGGCCCCTGGGATTCTGAGTCTGAGCCCCCACTGATTCTGAGACCCAGACTGTGTCAGGCCCAAGGGTGCAGGAGGTTGTCAGAAGTGGCACAGGCTCTCACACTTCTCAGGTGACCAGTTCACTGGACAGGGGTGGGGCAGGGCAGGTTTAGCTGGATCAGAGCTTAAGCCTCTGTATTGCCCCTAACCAATCCATGTGCATCTTACCTTAGCCTCTCTCTGGGACTGAGTCTCCCTGTGGGGAACCCAGACCTATCATGACAGACAACCATAGTGTGAGACAGATTCAGACAGACAAGGGGCCCTGGGAGGGAGAGCTGCCCTCTCGAACCTCAGTTTCCCTGTCTGTGGTGAGCAGAATGCAGAACTGACTGTGAATGTTTGCAATCCTGGCAGACCTGTGAGACCTGGTGTGTTGACTGGGTCAGTTCTGTGAAACTCTCAGCAAATGCTACCTCTGACCCCAAGTTTACCTTCTCCTGGGCACCTGGCCCCAAGTCCCTGCGTCAGTGCAGAGCCACAAGGATGACTCACCTGTGCAATTTCTTTTTCTTTTTTCTTTTTCTTTCTTTTTTTGGTTTTTGGGTCACACCCGGCAGCGCTCAGGGGTTAGTCCTGGCTCTATGCTCAGAAATTGTTCCTGGCAGGCTCAGGGGACCATATGGGATGCCGGATTCAAAGCACCGGCCTTCTGCATGCAAGGCAAACGTCCCAGCTCCATGCTATCTCTCCGGCCCCTTACCTGTGCAATTTCTAAAAAAAAAACCAAGTCATTCTTTGGAATGGTAAGTGTACAGGGGGGCCTAACCAGCGGAGGGGGCTCCAGATAAAGTGCTCAGATGCAGAGAGACAGATCTGGGTCTTCCCACTTGGGAGACCAGTATAAGTGGGCTGCAGTGATTAGGCTGGTGGAAAATACTTTTGAGAAAATTCTTTTCTCTGAAGTACACAAATCTTTGGAACTACACAATTTTTTTTCTTTTTTTTATTTTCCCATGTCCCGGCGCTTGAGGATAGAACCGGCGGGTTGCAAACCGCCAGCACTGAAGACATGACGCCGAGGGGCACAGAGCCCTTACCCTCTACCTCCAGACATTACAGGCATCGGGACCGCACCCCTGATGCCCACCAAGAAAAGGAGGGTAGAACTACACAATTTTTAAAAAGCACCTAAAAGACTATTTTTACTCTATAAACTTGGGATGACTCAGTGCCTTCTTGACAAGCTCAAGGTCTTGAGTTTGATCCTGGAGGCTGCCCAGATGTGCAAGTATAGTCCTAGTAACTTTATAACTTGGGACCCAGAACTGCAACAGAGTGCATGATCTCCAGTTCACAACAGGGGATTTCTAGAGCCTAAAGGGCATAAACCTCAGAGAGCACTACCACAAAAAGAAGTGTGAGCACTGCAGCCAGGAGAACAGCTCCAGAAACCCACTGGGAGCACTGCAACCAAAATGTGCATGAGCATCACAACTGGAGTGTGCTTGCCTTTGAGTTCATGTGCAATTACAGCAAATAAAGGTGGGCCAACCCTCGTCATCACAAGAAAAAAATTCCCATTTTATTTATAAAGTTGATTTTTTAAAATATGGTCATTAAAAAAAAGTTCAAGATTCTGCTTACTCACCTCTTTTTTGTTTTCTTTTCTTTTTTTGGGGGGCATACCAAGTGGGGTTACTCCTGGCTATACGCTCAGAAATTGCTCCTGGCTTGGGGGACCATATGGGACACCAGGGGATTGAACTTCGGTCCATCCTACGCTAGCGCAGGCAAGGCAGGCACCTTACCTCTAGCGCCACCGTGCCAACCCTGCTTACTCACTTCTTATTGGCCATGGAACTTTCTAGATTTGGTCTGTGATAAGAGGCTTTTAGGATGAAGAACTCATTTTCTTTTATTGAGTGAAAGTAGAAAAAAAAAGTAGAAATGACTATTTTGGGAGGGTTGAAAAACTAGTTCAATGCACTGAGCATGTGTTTTGCAGGCAGGAGGCCAAGGCTTAATCTTCCATAATACCTGGTTCCTCAAGCACTACCAGGAGCAAACCTTGAGTACAGAGCTGGTAGCAAACCCAAGCATTACTGGGTGTATCCCTCCCAAACAAATAGAAAAAAATATCTAAGAGAAAATTGGGCCCACAGAGATAGTACAACAGAAAAAGCACTTGCCTCACATGTGGATGACCAGGATTTCAGGATTCAACCCCTGGCATCTCATATGGCCCCCTAAATACCACCAGGAACAAGCCCTGAACATCAATGGATGTGGCTCCAAAACAAACAAAAATATTTAAGAAAAAATAAAAATCAATTTCTTATGCCCAATTAATGTCCTATTTGAGTAAAACACCAATGACCACCCCCCAACCCAGCTTATAAACAAGAATAACCAACAGCAATGAGAAGGCTCCAGGTAGACAAGGCCTCAGCTGAGCCTGCAGGAAGAGGAACCCCAGAGAGAGTTCACCTCATCTCACCTAAATTCCTGGCAGATCACAAAGGCAGCCTCCTTGTCCCATCCCCTACTTCATTCACTCAACAAATGTTCCTCCTGTCACACTATGTGTGACAAACTGAGAACAGGAACTGTATTAGTTGGGGCAGGGGGTACGGCAAAAACCTTGTTCAGACCAGCGCAATAGCATAGTGGCAGGGCATTTGCCTTACATGCAGCCAGCCCAGGACATACCCCGGTTTGATTCCTGGCATCCCATATAGTCCCATATAGCCTACCAGGAGCTATTTCTTTGTTTGTTTGTTTGGTTGGTTTGGGGGGATACACCCATTTGATGCTCAGGGGTTACTCCTGGCTAAGTGCTCAGAAATCGCCCCTGGCTTGGGGGGACCATATGGGACGCCGGGGATCGAACCGTGCATGGTCCTTCCTTGGCTGGCGCTTGCAAGGCAGACACCTTACCTCTAGCACCACCTCACCAGCCCCAACCAGGACCTATTTCTAAGTGCAGAGCCAGAAGTAACCCCTGAGCACTGCTGGGTATGATCCAAAAATCAAAAATGACAAACAAGCAAACAAACAAACAAAAAACCTTGGTCAGCTTCTGTAGCATTTGTGCCAGCTTCCTCTTGTCCCACACTCCCCTGCCTTGCCCTTGATACCCTTGAATTTCCTCCCTTCCAGTCTTTTCTGTCTCCTCAGGGCCTTGTTTTTCAAGTCATAGGCATGGTCAGGCCTTGCAACCCTGGCAGGCATCAGAGAAGGATTCCTGGGAGAGGAGGCTAAGGAGGCAGAAACTGGAAAGAACCCAGTCCCCTGGGCCCGGAGAGATAGCACAGCAGTGTTTGCCTTGCAAGCAGCCGATCCAGGACCAAAGGTGGTTGGTTCGAATCCCGGTGTCCCATATGGTCCCCCGTGCCTGCCAGGAGCTATTTCTGAGCAGACAGCCAGGAGTAACCCCTGAGTATTGCCGGGTGTGACTCAAAAACCAAAAAAAAAAAAAAAAAAGAATCCAGTCCCAGTGGGCCTAGGATCCAGGAAGATAGTAGGATGGGGAGCTAGGGGTTGCCTTTGAGGTGCTGCTCCATCCACAGGTGCTTCATGGTCTTCTCTCACTTCAAGAAGGGGGAATAGCTCTTTTCTCCTTCCTCTGTCCCTCAGATGAGAACATTAGGTGCAAGGATAGAGAGACCTCAGAACCTGAGCCCTGCTATGGCTCAGGGATAGGGTAAGTGGATGACCTGGGGGGTCAATAGTCATCATCACCCAAAGCAATGCTCCTGTATCTTCCCAAAGGGCTCCTAGGGGGGCAGTATGAAGGAAGGCAGAGATAGTACAGTGGGGAGGGAATTTGCCTGCAAGATCCAGCCCTGGGGGCCAGGCGGTGGTGCTAGAGGTAAGGTGCCTCCCTTGCCTGCGCTAGCCTTGGACGGACCGTGGTTCGATCCCCCAGTGTCCCATATGGTTCCCCAAGCCAGGAGCGACTTCTGAGCGCATAGCCAGGAGTAACCCCTGAGCGTCACCGGGTGTGGCCCAAAAATCAAAAAAAAAAAAAAAAAAAGATCCAGCCCTGGTCTGCCTCTGGGCACACTGAACCAGGAGATAGCCCTGAGTACCACCGGGTGTGACCCAAAACCCAAAGAACAAAACAAATGAACCCAGACACCTGCTGCCTCTGCAGACAACTTTGTTGATAAGTCTATGGTGCAACAAGGCGCTATTTCCTGTAGGGTATGATAGAGATAGGGGCCACACCCAGCTCCTAGATGCACAGATGGGGCCGCAACTGCTGAACTGAACAGCCAGAGCATTCACCATGACAGAGATGGCCACAGATCCCCTTTTTCTCCTCCCACACTCTTTTTTTTTTTTTTGGTTTTTGCTTTTTTTTTTTTTTTTTGGTTTTGGTTTTGGTTTTTGGGTCACACCTGGCAGTACTCAGGGTTTACTCCTGGCTCTATGCTCAAGAAATCACTCCTGGCAGGCTCAGGGGATTAGATGGGATGCCGGGATTCGAACCACCAACCTTCTGCATGCAAGGCAAATGCCTTACCTCCATGTAATCTCTCCGTTCCCCCCCCCACACACACACACACTCTTAATACTTCTTGTAGGCCTCCTCAGGGACTGGAAGTGCCACCAAGGCCAGTGAGGATGAAGCAGGACCAATGAAAGGGACATCTAAAGAGAGCACAGATATTGGGACACAGTAGCTGTGAAGACCCAGTTCTGCTGTCAGGCAAGAACTAGTGGAGTTGAAAATGGGTATGGCACAGTCTTCCTGGCATTCCAGGTCCCACTTGGAAATTCTGGCCTCCAGCACCAGGAGAGCACTCAGGGCTGCTTCCTGAGTGAGAGCAGGGCACATGGAGCACCCCGGAGTTCTGTATCCCCTTCACTATTTCAGATAGGGTGATGCCACTCCAGGCTCCTGGAGGCTTAGACCCAAGGGTGCACAGTGGGGTGGCCCGATATTACTTCTGGCATTTCCACTCACTGCACCAAGTCACTCCTGCCAGACCAATCGGAACACCTAAGGGCCAGTACACTCTGCTCAGTGGAGTGGAGAGGAGGGGCCAGTGGGCAGGACTATAGCCTGGATGTGGGTTCAGAACCATTGGCTGGGTAATGCTGGAAATCCAAGTGTGGTATGACAGTGCTAGGACCTGGGACTCTGATGAGACCCACATTCTGAAACGGGAATGAGCGAGTGCTGGTAAACCAGGTGAGCACTTAGAACCCCCTTCTCCTCCTGGTTGAAACCCTGATCTTCCATCCCATGTGTATCCTCCTCTTCTGCCATCAGCCAGGTCCTCTAAAGGCCAGCTTTTCCCTTGGGGCCGATTTCTCAAACCACATTAAGCCTTCTGGGAAATTTCTCAAGCTCCCATTGTGATCCTACCTCAAGGCCTTTGCACATCCACATCCCACTCTGTCTACCAGCATGCAAGAGCCATCTCCAGAACCTCTGACCTGCAACCAGGCTCCCAAGCTGCCCCTGGGCCAGGAGGTGCCTGGGAAGGAAGGTGCATGCTCCACACTGGGCAGTGTCTGGAGGGCTCCCCAGAAAACAGGTTTCTCGTGTGAGTGAGGGCACTTGCCACCATGGGGTGTGTGTGTGTGTGTGTGTGTGTACATGAGTGTTTGCATGAGTGCATGGGAGTGTGATGTGTGTATGTGTGTGAATATGTATATATGTGTGAGTGTGTGAATATATGAAGGTGTGCATGAGTATTCGAGTATGTGTGTTTGAGAATGTATGAATTTAAGTGTACGTATGTGCGAGTGTGTGACGACTCACAATATTGACACACCTCCCTCGAGACTCTTTTCCACAGATGGAAGTGACAGGTTCACATGGACCCCCCACCGCCCACTTTGAAGCCCTGTCCTGGAAGGTCTGGACGGTGGCCCACAAAAGGCCCAACCAAGAACCAGACTTCCTCCTCCTCGGGCTTCAGTTTTTCTTGGGGTTTGAGCTCCTGATGGGCGGCCCCGCCCAGCCTCGGAGGCGTTTCCCCAGACCGCCCAGTCCCACCCAGACAGAGGGCGTGTCCGCCGACCAGGTCCAATTAGGGAGCGAGCCAAGCGATGCCCCGCCCCAAACCGGTAGCTACCTGAAGTCTCCCCGCCCCGCTCCGGGGGCGTGTCCAGGAGTCCCCGCCCTAAATGGGCGTGGTGTAACAAACCACGCCCATATACGGGCGTGTCTGTGGTCGCCCCGCCCCGAGGCCCCTGTCGGCTAGTTGCAGCCCCACCGCTCTCCAGCTCGCAGCATGCTCCCGAGGGTGAAGACCCGGGGGCGCGCTGGGGGCGCCACGCCCACCCCCGCGAACCACACAGGTGAGGAGGGCCCGGGCGGCGGCTGTCGGGGGCCTTCTGCCACCGCTTCCCGGACGGGGACGCCGCGCAGCACGCGCACGGTGGGCGGGAGGGGGCCACGCGCTTCTGCCTCCGTCTGGCAGCGGGGTGCACTTTTCGGGGAGCCTGGCACACACACACAGTCGGCGTGTAGCGCCCCTTGGTACCTAAGCCGTCGGATGTTCCCCTCTCTAGGCGCGCCCGGCCTCAGTGTCCCCCAGAAGTAGTTGCTGCAAACTTGGGTGCAATTGCTGCTGGGCCTAGCCTCGCGAGGAGGTGCTCCGGCTTCTTTGGGTTGGGCGGTTCTCCGGCTCCACTGCACATGGGGAAACTGAGGCTGGGAGGAACAGGAGCTGTGGCACCCAGGGGTCTCTGGAACGTGAGGAGGCGGCTATGGGGGTCCACTCACTGTCTCATTTATTAGAAAACTTCATCCCTGCGAGCCCGGGCTGCAAAAGGCAGATGCGGCTTACTAAACCTGCATTAGTTAGTCCTCTGGGTACGCTTTTGCTGGCTCCTCTGAGTCCTCTGAGCCCAGATAAGCCTCAGGTGCTGGTATGGCAGCACCACGTGTGCAAACTGGTGATTCCTGCCGGGATGTTGTGTGCAAACTGGTGACCCCTGACCCTCTCACAGCTGGGGGAGCTGAGACCCGGGGAATTGTCACTCTTGCAGAACAATTGGGGGATGGGCAGGAGGGAGGGGTGAGTTTATCTCCTTGCATTCCCTTGCAGGGAGGTCCTCAGGATGGGGGGGTGGTGGTGGTGGTGGTGGTGGTGGTGGTGGTGGTGGTGGTGCACCAGGGCTGCCAAAACATCCTTTACTCCGTCCCTTTCCTTCCCCCTGAGAAATGCAGCCCAGAGCACAGTATCAGAAACACCTTGGATGTACCAGATGGCCAATTTTGTAGTGCTTTGGGGGACTTAGGAGTTCAGGAACCTTTTAATGTTCGTATTCATTTATGGGCTCCACCTGGGATCAGGATCCACATTTTCAGCTGCAAGGGTATAATCCAAGAGAGATTTTTTTTCACTTGGCAGAGCCCCCCCAGGAATCCCCTTCCCAACTCTCCAGGAAATTCCTCCCTCGGGTTCCCTCCATAGTTGGGGACCCAGACACTCAGGACATGAAGCGAGGAGTGATCCCCTCATTGCTCAGCACCCACACCTGGCACCCGTCTGTGTCCTGTTCCACCCTCCCCCAGCCCCCAGTCAACTTCTTGTCCCAGCAGGCCACTGTTAGAAGTGCCTGGGTGTGTGTGTGTGGGGCGGGGAGGACTCAGGCTTGTGGGCTCCTGGAGGCCAGCAGGGAGGCAGGCCTGTGGTCCAAGGTTCCAGATAAAATATTAACAAGCAGGGATTGTTCTCACCCTGGAAAGGCCAGGCAGAAGGTACAGGCTGGAGGGGGAGTAGCTGCCCCTACACTTTTTAGCCTGTGGGAGGGTCAATGCTGGGAGCTGGGCTGGGGTAGGAACTGGCAGTACTGAGACCAAGCTGGGGGCGGTGCAAGGGGTGCCCTCTTTGAAGAGAGCAGGGCTTGTCCTGATGCACTTGTTCCCTTGTTTGTGGTTTGTTTTTTGTTTGTATGCAATGCATTGCCTTTGTTTCTCCCATTTTTTTTCCCCTCTACTATAGGGTTCATTTAGCCGTAATAAAAAAAAAATGTGAAAAAAAAAAATGTGGGGCTGGAGTGATAGTATGGAGGTAAGGCGTTTGCCTTTCATGCAGAAGGACTGTAGTTCGAATCCTGGCATCCCATATGATCCCCTGTGCCTGCCAGAAGCAATTTCTGAGTGGAGCCAGAAGTAACCCCTGAGCGCTGCCGGGATTACAAAACAAAACAAAACAAATGTGAATCACATTGTATGCAGGAGGAATGCATGGAAGATAAGAGGGTGCTTCTTTGATTTCGGGGTCTATCAAACTGAACCCTGCATACACACACCCCTAGATGGGCTTGGGGCGTGCAAACTGCAGCTGCTATGAGGGGAGTTGCAGGTCAATGGGATCTGAAAGGGCAAGAGAAAGGAGCAGCAGGGGATCAGGTCTCATCCTGGAGGGGGTCCCACCTGGTGAGTTTTCAATGGCCCACTGAGAAGGGACTTGGCTCTCAGTGCCAAGTTGGGAAGTGGATGTGGGGGGGGTCACTGGAGCTCTTCAGGTTATCGTGCAGACTCAATAACATCTTTGTATCTCCAGTCTAGAAGGAACTCAGTGAGGAATGGGATGGGGTGGGGGTGATGGGTCCCCAAACCTGGGTAAGAAGCAATGCTAGAATCCCAAGGGCTGGCTTGGAGGCTCAGTGAGAGTCCAGGGAGGTCTGTAGTGGGTGGTGATGGAGTGCATAGGGTCAGGAATCTGGTCCTGACTCAGACCCACTGCCGTTGGTCAGACTGTGATTGGTTCCTTGGAGCACCCCTCATGAGGGAATGGGGGGCATGTGACTAGTCTGGTCCCCGGGCACTTTTCCTGCCCAGTGCTTGCAGCCAAGACTATTGGAGGCTGGAGGGTCTATGGGCCTCAGTGTCCTCATCTGGAAAACAGTGCCAGCCAAGAGAATTGTGTATGAGCCTTGCAACCTCAGGAGAGGGATATGGGGTGCCTTTCGGGAAGGGGAGTGAGGAGCAGGAAAGATACTGGGCCTGTGAACTCAAGGGGAGGAGAGTAAAGATAGGAAGGCCACACACACACATACTGCCAAGCTCTCCTGGGAAGGCTTGGCCTTTCTGTCCCTCTAGACCTAGAGTGAAGGCAGGAAACGAGGTGAAACAAGCTGACAGTGAACGAAATGGGGGATGTGGTGCTGTGAGAGTCCTCTCCCCCAGAGAAAAGGCTGTGGGCTCTTTCACCCAGGGCTGAGCTCTGGAAAATGCTACTCTCTCAGTCCTTCCTCTCTTATTTTCGGGGCCCATCAAACAGAATCCTGCAACTTACATGAAAATCCCTGACTGCAAGGGGCTATGGCCCCCAGCACAGCTCCAGCCACCTGCCTGCCCCTGCCTTTGTCACTGTGCCCTTTTCCAGGGGCAAATCCTCAGACTATTTTGTATCTCAGGTGAAGGTTACCCATGGATTGGGGCTGGCTGGGTTTGCCATGACCTCTTGTTCGCTCCTTGTTTAAGGGGCTCCTGAAGGCAGGAAATCTTCGGGGAGCTCTGTAAGATACGGCGATACCCCTGCAAGGCCAGTGCAGTGTCATCACAGATGGTGACACAGAACGGAACCCACAGCAGCACAGGAAGTGGCTGGGACTCACATCGCCCACCTGCAGGTTGCGCCTAGTGTGCATACACAGGGGTGCCTGGTGGAGCCCTAGAGGGGCTCTCAGCGATTACTCCTCTTCGTGCCCCCCACACCACCCCCTAGCTGTAGCCTTGATACACCCAAGCCGGTGTCTATAGAGCTACCTGCACCCCAGACTGCCTTGCTCCCAGCCACATTCTACTGCCTGGCTCATCAGTTTGGTGACCAGGGGTATCAGTGGGCAGGTGGAGGGCAGCCCAGTTTCATTCACTAGGAACTTTCTAGACTTTCTCCCGGAGTTGACCTGCTTTCAGACATGCTGCAGAGTTGCAAGAAATCGTGACCCCAACCCCCAGCTAGCTGCCTCCGGAGATCTCTCTGCCTTTCGTTGGTTTTCAAGGCCTTCTCTGTCCCGGGGAGGGTCTTGTTTTTAACTGGTATGTTTCTGACTGTCCCTCACCATCTCTTCAGCCTCTGCAGATGATAGAAATATGCCAGGTGGATGGCTGAGGGTACTCCCTGCTATGCCCCTGCTGCCTCCCTGTGTGACCACCCACAGTTCAGCAAGCAGATGGGCCTGGGTAGAGAGAAGGTGTCCCAGACATGGAAGAATGGAGAAGTAGCCGCTCTAAATTGAGGACTGGGAAGTGCCGCTGCCTGGCAACCCTGGGGAAGGGGCCACGTGGCCAGCCCATGGCTGTTGTGGCAGGTCTGCCCAATCCCATAGCCCCATGCCACTTTTCCGAGGGAAAACTGAGCATGGGCAGGGTTCAGGGCAGAGGATCTTGGAAAAGACCAGACCTTCTTGGTGGAGGCGTGGAGATGGGGGTGAGAGGCACTGGCCAAAGCTCTTTCCTGTCATTTCAATCATTAATTATTAATTTATTTCCTGTCTGTGAAAGCAGTATGGTATCTCATCAAAGACCCCAGAGTCTGGGGTTAGAGCAGGCACCTACTATACCACTTAGCACTAGTGGCCCAAGGCTGGCAGGGTAAGGAAACTGTGGGAAGTGTCTTGGAGCTGTGGGGGTACAGGGATTGTGTGATATTCTCCTCCTGTGTTTTGGAACTCCAGCTCTGTCACCAGCAGATGAACCTGGCCAGTGCCCAGAGCCCTCTGCCCTGGGGGCTGGCTCCCACCCACATGCCTTTCCCTATTCCACCAATCTGGTGTGCCAGTCTTTCTTTTTTTGTTGTTGTTTTTTGTTTTTTGTTCACAACCGGCAGGGGTTACTCCTGGCTCTACGCTCAGAAATCGCTCCTGGCAGCCTAGGGGACCATATGGGATGCTGGGATTTGAACCTTCTGAATGCAAGGCAAACGCCCTACCTCCATGCTATTTCTCTGACCCCCGTGTGCTAGTCTTTCATCTTGATCAAGTTAAGAGGATAAAAACACTCTTATTAGACTTAAAATCTGCACTCCTCTCACATAATTGAAAATTGGTGGAGTGAAGGGTTGGGCTACACACACTTGGCATTGCTCAGGGCTGATTTATATCTCTATGCTCAGGGAGCATAGGTAGGGAGCAGACCTAGCAGGACTTAGGAGACCCTAAGGAATGCTGGAGCTTGAACCCAAGTTGGTTGCATGCAAAGCAAGTACCTTAACCCCTGTCTGAGCTCTCTGACTCTTGATATTATTGACTCATAGAGTGGGCTCTGCTACTGTATGATTCATTTGTTTCGCTGTGTGCTTAGAGTGTACTGCTCACAGATTTAGGCTACACCCACTCACAGACAGAGCTGTGCCACCATCTCCCAGTCAACTGTTGGATATTACCATCCCTCTAGAAGGAAACCCCTGTCGTTTATCAGCTTCCCAGTTCTCCCCTCCGCCTAGCCAGATCAAGTGCTAATCTGCTTTCTGCCCCTGTCCACGTTCCTGTAAATGGATTTCCTGTAAATGGATCATGCAAAGTGTGGTTTTTTTGGTGTCTGACTTCTCTGTCAGCATCAGGTTTTTATTCATAGTCATTCACATGATATGTGCCGCTATCAATCTGTCAGGGCTAGATACTGTCCACTTGGTTGCCTTTCTTTGTCTTTTTTTTGGGGGGAGGAGGCCACACCCGGTGATGCTCAGAGGTTACTCCTGGCTATGTGCTCAGAAATCGCTCCTGGCTTGAGGGACCATATGGGACACTAGGGGATCAAATCGAGGTCATCCCAGGCTAGTGTCTGTTACTGCTTGTGCCACCACT